>NC_088417.1:62429851-63069851 GCF_034236695.1 Oncorhynchus nerka
CAGATTCAGTCAGTGAAGGAGTAGATGGAAAAGTCATCAGAACTGGAGGATGAGATCACGTCATGATATTTTCTCTTCATCAGCCGAGTCACCCTTCCAGACTGAGGAGACAGAGAAAGGCATGTACTCATGGCAGCCATAGAATACACTGGCATTTACTCTCAAGGACCTTCCATAGAATACGAATCTTTAGCATCTTGAATGGTTGATTGTCAATTCAACCAAGCCAAACAAAATGGCCATGTGAATCAACAGATTGATCTATCTGTTGTGTCTCTATGGGAATAGCAGAGATGACCTGGCTGAGAGGCTCTGGATTGATGCTCCATCCCCAGATGTTTGGTCCTGCCCACAGCTCACAATGATTGGCTGTAAACAGTAAAGAACAAATTAAACACTACTTTTCTCATTGCAGAATGCATAACTAATGTTTATGTGTTTTTAGGTCAGATATGACTTACAGGCTTTGACCTTCTGTGCACCTTGCCGGTTAGCCACATCACAGAATCAGGGGTGTTTAGCCTAATTGGATTCAACTGTCAACACATCACTCAATTTAAAAGGTGATAATATAACAAAAACAGGACAAAACAAATACATATTTTATATTTACCACATAAGGGCGGTGTCTCAAAGCTCTTTTGATTCTCTCATCAATACAATCCATCTTGCTTTCTGAGGGAAACATTTCCATCAATTTGATTGACACAAAACATATCCTGACACATACACACACTATACCCTGTATATACACTACCGGTCAAGTTTTAGAACAGCTACTCATTCAAGGGTGTTTATTTTTACTGTTTTCTACATTGTAGAATAATAGTGAAGACATCAAAACTATGAAATAACACATCGAATAATGTAGTAACCCCAAAAAGTGTTAAATAAATGTAAATATATTTTATATTTGAGATTCTTCAAATAGCCACCCGTTGCTTTGATGACAGCTTTGTACAAAGTAGCCCAAGAAACATTCCTGAATAAATCCCTGATCATCCACATACCTGACAATAACTGACAACTGCAAGCTGACTGGTAGCACAATAGGTCCCAGAGAGGTGGGGAAATGTTTACCCCCCCCGAGGCCTGGAGTTTTTCCTTACATGTTAATCTAACTAGGAAGACTCTGGACCCTATAAGGTAACACAGTGATTAATCACTTGTAAAAACATTTTATATGGGCTCTGATGGGACCAGTTTTTCCTAATCAGGTCAAATGTTGTTTTTTAACTCCTGGGGGGGATGCAGACCTGTCAAACTGCAGCTACCTTATATTTGTTCATATCAATTGTATTTAGACTAGATTAGGAGGCGGATTTCCTCAACCCAGACACATAGACAATATAACTGCGACGTCCGTCGTTGGGAGAAAGAGAGGAGGACCAAGGTGCAGCGTGGTAAGTGTCCATTATTAATAGAACAAACTGAACACGACAAAATACAAAAATAACAAAGTGAAATAACAAACCGAAACAGTTCCGTGTGGAACACACAGAACATAATCACCCACAACTGAAACGTTAAACCAGGCTACCTATATATGGTTCTCAATCAGGGACAACGATTGACAGCTGCCTCTGATTGAGAACCATACCAGGCAAAATACAGAAATCCCAAAACATAGAAAAAGGAACATAGACAACCCACCCAACTCACACCCTGACCACACTAAACAAAGACATAACAAAATAACTAAGGTCAGAACGTGACAATAACTCACAGGGCTGAGCTTGCTTTATGCATGTTTGCATCATACCTATACCTAGGCCTATGCAACTGTTGGCCTTACATTGTTTTTTACTCACATCTGTCTGCCATCACTATCATGTTGATTGATGAATTCCCGTTAATAATTTTGAATTAAAAACGTATAGGCAGCATAGCCAGCCCAATTTAATATATACTACATTTGATCACATTTTCTCCTGACACAAATGGACTATAAATACATATTACCAATGAGTTTACCCTGATCGGATGGACAGGGCGTTTAGGCTGTATGCAGGCAGTACAGGCGACTTGATGACAGGCTCCCTATTAACCAGTTCTACTTTTGATACCAGTTAGTATTGAACGCCCACGCCTTCTTCATGAAACCGATCTCAAGCAGAGGTCGACCCTCGCTTTTAATTCGCACCTTTTCCGTGTACCCCAGAGAATGAAAATGGTTTTTCAACCAAAAAAATCCACAACATTTTCGGCAGCGTTGGCCATTCTACCATTCTGGAGGAGATAACTGCACACTCGCGCTGGTAACGCTAGCTAGCGGAATTTGTGTCATTTATGTACATTTGGCTTGCTAACTGCACACAAAAATAAAGTTCTAAAACCAAGAAAACTATTTGTAATATACCTCCTCGCTCTCCTGTAATTAAAAAAAACTAATTTGAATTGAATAATATCAAAAAAATGCTCAACTATCTCTATCCAACGTCACTAAATTTCTCACCACGTAGAACCCCCATAATGCTCTGTGGCACAATCCCAATACAACACAATAGGGATGCATTCCAAACACTTAAAATACACACCTTCTCTCCTCAGCCCTCAAATTAAGTGGACACTTCTAATAAAATAAAAATAAAAGTATTTAACCTTATTTTAACCAGGTAAGCTAGTTGAGAACAAGTTCTCATTTACAACTGCGACCTGGCCAAGATAAAGCAAAGCAGTGTGACACAAACAACAACACAGAGTTACACATGGAATAAACAGGTGTACAGTCAAAAACACAATAGAAAAACAATTTTTTCTATATACAGTGTGTGCAAATGGCGTGAGGAGGTAAGGCAATAAATAGGCCATAGTAGCAAAGTAATTACAATTTAGCAAATTAACACTGGAGTGAGAGATGAGCAGATTGTGATGTGCAAGTAGAGATACTGGTGTGCAAAAGAGCAGAAAAGTGATGACGTATCATGACGTCTGATGAGTTGACACTTGCAGGGCAAGGGAGGAATTATTTCATTTTAAAATGGACCGCCCAGAAATGTGTCACTTGTTCATCCCACGGTTGTGTTCTCAGTCATCATGGAACTGTTGTGTGTGCCTTTTATGCACTACAGTCAATTATGATTGCATTTCATATCTTGGCTAGAAGACAACGCCTTCGCAGACATCGAATGTTAGCCATCCTACTATGTCAGGTAAATCGAAAATTACAATGTATAAGTGTGATGTCAGAGAAAGTTATATTCTTTCGTGTCGTTGACTATCATTAAATGTGAAGACTGTATATTATCAAATCAATTCTCTGTGTAATTTAATTACGCAATAAAAATAATCACGTAACTTTAACGAGGAAGTCGGGGCACCACAGAAAAAATGGTGTTTATAGTGTCAATTTCCCAAATATAACTCCTCAGATATTTTCATATCTTATCAAAACAGTCAAAACACTTATTAATAATGAATTGAATTACCTCATCAGTGTCATTACTGAATGTCGCAAACCCTTGGATATCTGCACGAACCCTAGCATAGAATCATGAATCAGCAATATACAAATTGGCTTAATGATTTATTTACTAACTAACTTAATCAATCACAGAATTACATAAAACACACTCACAATTAGTTCATACATGGGTTACTTAATAACATGTTGCTGTTTCTCTCTGTTGTCGCAGGTCCATACGCTGGAGGGAATCGACAGAAAAGTCTCTGGTTGCGTTCCTAGTGGATACATCAGGCATACCCATGTTGTCGCATAGAATAGGTGTTTCGGAGGTTATCGGTATTCTTCGTCCTAGGCTACGTACATTTCCAGCTACTGAAGAGGCCTCGTATAAGATTTGCTCCTTCTGTGGCAACGTTTTAGAGTTTAACCATTTCTAGTCGTGTAGCCAACGCTACACGCTGTATGGTCTTAGAAATTCAACCATTTACCACCTTAGCTTACACCGTGGTCTAGTGTGAATTGCGTCACGGGGGCTTTTATACTTTGGTAGAAAAGGGGCCGTCTCATCATGTTTGTGCTCACCTGGGCGTGGCTACTGACTGTGCATAAATTACCATAAAACAACCAATTCTGATTTAGAAGACTAAATCTCATTATTAGCTCTTCAAAAGTATTCTTATACTTATTCATTCATCTTATACAGCTGGGAAATGTACACTTTAAGAGATAGAGTTATGTGTGTTTCCTGTCCTTCATGAGCACCAAATTAAACACACTCGTCATGGCTGTCCCGTAAGTGTCCACGGACCATTCCCACACTCTCAAAAATATAAATATTGTTTAATTCTCCCATTTTGGGGATCAGGAGTTTTTTATTTACATTTGCTTCTACTTACACTTGTATGTTGACTTCTCCATATTAATGTTGGTTTTAAGTTTTGGCTGACTTTGCTAAGCGGATCACCATAGCAAATTTAATTATGGGGCTAATTGTACATTCACAAACTCGAATTTACAATTGTAAGTGAAACTCGGCAAAAACAGAGCTGATTATGAAATTAAATATTTCGTCAGAACATGTATTATGCTGTGAAGATCCCCACAATGTGTTTTATCTTGTAAATTAACTCATTTCAAATGTAAGGCATTGAAAGCATTCTATATTGGCAGTCTGTAAATCTATTTACAAAATTCAACATGGCTGTCTATTCAGATACCTTAGGAAGGTTGTGTAAATACAGAGAGAAGAGTAAGATTAGAGTCAAATATACATACTTGTAGCACATTCATATTGTACCATGTATTGTTAAATTCGTACATTTAAATTGCAGTAACTATTTAGTAATTGAGCCTTGTTCTTCATCAGTTCATTAAATAATAGGTCTTAGATTAAGTGGTGGTCAAATGTAAAAGTGTCCAGGTGTTTTTTTTCTCACGCTCTCTGACTTTAAGGCTTAGTGCCAACTAGTTACGTTTAAATGGACACTACCACAGCATATAGGCAATGCAATATGTGTTGGTTGTATGTCCACTTTCAGTACAACATGAATACGTCTATTAACTCTCATTTATATGTGTTCTGATAATCACTACCTCTGGTGTGTAGTATACAAAACATTAGGAACACCTCCCCAATATTAAGAACAGCCTCAATTCATCAGGTATGGACTCTACAAGGTGTTGAAAGCGTTCCACATGTTGTCTCCAATGCTTCCCACAGTAGTCAAGTTGTCTGGATGTCCTTTGGGTGATGGACCATTCTTGATACACACGGGAAACTGTTGAGCGTTAAAAACCCAGTAGCGTTGCAGTTCTTGACACAATGAACCCGATGCACCTGGCACCTACTACTATGCCACTCAGTAAGTATTTTATCTAGGTGTCTTTCTATGCTGATGGTTGGTGGTCCGATACAAAATATTTACTTCAACTTGAGGTTCTGCTGAACATTAACTGTATGAAATGGATGATATAAGGGTGATGTTCAGCAGTTTCTTTTAATAGAGAAACCCCTAAACTATTGTAGTGATACGGCAGGGTTCATGTTTTCATGTGTGACTTTGAACTTTTTCTCTTGCATTACTGATATTGAATAACGTGTTCCATCATGACCTGTTACATTACTTTTACCACTTGATCCAGTTGTTTATGTAAAATAGCTATTTGTATATAAACAGTGTAACTGGAAAACATGCATTAGTAAAGAAATAATAATCATTGCTTCGCTATACTTAGCCTAGGTAGTAATTTATGGCTTCTCTTTACTGTGCACAACGACCAATTATTCAAAAAATGTTTTGGGACTTTTATTCATTTTTAGTGATATCCAATTCAAATCAAATCAAATCAAATTTTATTTGTCACATACACATGGTTAGCAGATGTTAATGCGAGTGTAGCGAAATGCTTGTGCTTCTAGTTCCGACAATGCAGTGATAACCAACAAGTAATCTAACTAACAATTCCAAAACTACTGTCTTATACACAGTGTAAGGGGATAAGGAATATGTACATAAGGATATATGAATGAGTGATGGTACAGAGCAGCATACAGTAGATGGTATCGAGTACAGTATATACATATGAGATGAGTATGTAGACAAAGTAAACAAAGTGGCATAGTTAAAGTGGCTAGTGACATAAGAATGCAGTCGATGATCTAGAGTACAGTATATACATATGCATATGAGATGAATAATGTAGGGTAAGTAACATTATATAAGGTAGCATTGTTTAAAGTGGCTAGTGATATATTTACATCATTTCCCATTATTAAAGTGGCTGGAGTTGGGTCAGTGTCAATGACAGTGTGTTGGCAGCAGCCACTCAATGTTAGTGGTGGCTGTTTAACAGTCTGATGGCCTTGAGATAGAAGCTGTTTTTCAGTCTCTCGGTCCCAGCTTTGATGCACCTGTACTGACCTCGCCTTCTGGATGATAGCGGGGTGAACAGGCAGTGGTTCGGGTGGTTGATGTCCTTGATGATCTTTATGGCCTTCCTGTAACATCGGGTGGTGTAGGTGTCCTGGAGGGCAGGTAGTTTGCCCCCGGTGATGCGTTGTGCAGACCTCACTACCCTCTGGAGAGCCTTACGGTTGAGGGCGGAGCAGTTGCCGTACCAGGCGGTGATACAGCCCGCCAGGATGCTCTCGATTGTGCATCTGTAGAAGTTTGTGAGTGCTTTTGGTGACAAGCCAAATTTCTTCAGCCTCCTGAGGTTGAAGAGGCGCTGCTGCGCCTTCTTCACGACGCTGTCAGTGTGAGTGGACCAATTCAGTTTGTCTGTGATGTGTATGCCGAGGAACTTAAAACTTGTTACCCTCTCCACTACTGATCCATCGATGTGGATAGGGGGGTGTTCCCTCTGCTGTTTCCTGAAGTCCACAATCATCTCCTTAGTTTTGTTGACGTTGAGTGTGAGGTTATTTTCCTGACACCACACTCCGAGGGCCCTCACCTCCTCCCTGTAGGCCGTCTCGTCGTTGTTGGTAATCAAGCCTACCACTGTTGTGTCGTCCGCAAACTTGATGATTGAGTTGGAGGCGTGCATGGCCACGCAGTCGTGGGTGAACAGGGAGTACAGGAGAGGGCTCAGGACGCACCCTTGTGGGGCCCCCGTGTTGAGGATCAGCGGGGAGGAGATGTTGTTACCTACCCTCACCACCTGGGGCGGCCCGTCAGGAAGTCCAGAACCCAGTTGCACAGGGCGGGGTCGAGACCCAGGGTCTCGAGCTTGATGACGAGCTTGGAGGGTACTATGGTGTTGAATGCCGAGCTGTAGTCGATGAACAGCATTCTCACATAGGTATTCCTCTTGTCCAGGTGGGTTAGGGCAGTGTGCAGTGTGGTTGAGATTGCATCGTCTGTGGACCTATTTGGGCGGTAAGCAAATTGGAGTGGGTCTAGGGTATCAGGTAGGGTGGAGGTGATATGGTCCTTGACTAGTCTCTCAAAGCACTTCATGATGACGGAAGTGAGTGCTACGGGGCGGTAGTCGTTTAGCTCAGTTACCTTAGCTTTCTTGGGAACAGGAACAATGGTGGCCCTCTTGAAGCATGTGGGAACAGCAGACTGGTATAGGGATTGATTGAATATGTCCGTAAACACACCGGCCAGCTGGTCTGCGCATGCTCTGAGGGCGCGGCTGGGGATGCCGTCTGGGCCTGCAGCCTTGCGAGGGTTAACACGTTTAAATGTCTTACTCACCTCGGCTGCAGTGAAGGAGAGACCGCATGTTTTCGTTGCAGGCCGTGTCAGTGGCAATGTATTGTCCTCAAAGCGGGCAAAAAGTTATTTAGTCTGCCTGGGAGCAAGACATCCTGGTCCGTGACTGGGCTGGGTTTCTTCTTGTAGTCCGTGATTGACTGTAGACCCTGCCACATGCCTCTTGTGTCTGAGCCATTGAATTGAGATTCCACTTTGTCTCTGTACTGACGCTTAGCTTGTTTAATAGCCTTGCGGAGGAATAGCTGCATTGTTTATATTCGGACATATTACCAGACACCTTGCCCTGATTAAAAGCAGTGGTTCACGCTTTCAGTTTCACGCGAATGCTGCCATCAATCCACGGTTTCTGGTTTGGGAATGTTTTTATCGTTGCTATGGGAACGACATCTTCGACGCACGTTCTAATGAACTCGCACACCGAATCAGCGTATTCGTCAATATTTCCATCTGACGCAATAAGAAACATGTCCCAGTCCACGTGATGGAAGCAGTCTTGGAGTGTGGAGTCAGCTTGGTCTGACCAGCGTTGGACAGACCTCAGCGTGGGAGCCTCTTGTTTTAGTTTCTGCCTGTAGGCAGGGATCAGCAAAATGGAGTCGTGGTCAGCTTTTCCGAAAGGGGGCGGGGCAGGGCCTTATATGCGTCGCGGAAGTTAGAGTAACAATGATCCAAGGTTTTACCACCCCTGGTTGCGCAATCGATATGCTGGTAAAATTTAGGGAGTCTTGTTTTCAGATTAGCTTTGTTAAAATCCCCAGCTACAATGAATGCAGCCTCCGGATAAATGGTTTCCAGTTTGCAAAGAGTTAAATAAAGTTCGTTCAGAGCCATCGATGTGTCTGCTTGGGGGGGATATATACGGCTGTGATTATAATCGAGGAGAATTCTCTTGGAAGATAATGCGGTCTACATTTGATTGTGAGGAATTCTAAATCAGGTGAACAGAAGGATTTGAGTTCCTGTATGTTTCCTTCATCACACCATGTCTCGTTAGTCATGAGGCATACGCCCCCGCCACTCTTCTTACCAGAAAGATGTTTGTTTCTGTCGGCGCGATGCGTGGAGAAACCCGTTGGCTGCACCGCGTCGGATAGCGTCTTCCCAGTATGCCATGTTTCTGTGAAGCAGAGAACGTTGCAGTCTCTGATGTCCCTCTGGAATGCTACCCTTGCTCGGATTTCGTCAACCTTGTTGTCAAGAGACTGGACATTGGCAAGAAGAATGCTGGGGAGTGGTGCGCGATGTGCCCTTTTTCGGAGTCTGACCAGAACACCGCCTCGTTTCCCTCTTTTTCGGAGTCGTTTCCTTGGGTCGCTGCATGCGATCCATTCCGTTGTCCTGTTTGTAAGGCAGAACACAGGATCCGCGTCGCGGAAAACATATTCTTGGTCGTACTGATGGTGAGTTGGCGCTGATCTTATATTCAGTAGTTCTTCTCGACTGTATGTAATGAAACCTAAGATGACCTGGGGTACTAATGTAAGAAATAACACGTAAAAAAACAAAAAACTGCATAGTTTCCTAGGAACGTGAAGCGAGGCAGCCATCTCAGTCGGCGCCGGAAGTGGAGGAGTTACACAATTGGTAGTTACAGTCTTGTCCCATCGCTGCAACTCCCCTAAGGACTTGGAAAAGCCAATGGTCGAGAGCCATGTGTCCTCCGAAACACAACCCTGCCAAGCCACACTGCTTCTTCACACAGAAGCCAGCCGCACCAATGTGTTGGGAGGAAACTGGCGACTGCAGAGTGCATCAGTTATTTGGAGTAAGGATACAGATCCTGCCCTGTGATGATGACGTTGCAGAGTAAGACAGTGTGGGACCAAAAATGTTATGAGCAGAAACAGCCAGGGCAGGGCTAACATGGGTACGCTGAACCCAAAAAGGAAGCTCTTAACCATAAGTGAGTACACTGTGGCCATACCCATAAGGGAGAGGGATACAGGAACTAACCCCTCCACTTGATTCTGGGCAGATGCACCAAACACTACCAGCCCCAGAATTGTGTACAACACCCCTGTGCTGATCGAGAGCAGCTGAAACATGAGTAACCAAACAGTGCCCACACTCTTCTCAATCCCACCACAGAGGAGCACCAGAAGCTCGATGCTGAGGAGTATCTGGGTCACTTTCTTGTGGTGGAAGGGGTATGTGATGAGCTTGTGTCACTCAGCCCCTCCTTGCTAACTTACCATGCCCATCGCCAAAAACTGTAGTTCCAAGACTGAAGGAATCCTTTGATAACCTGAGACATGTATTGACAATAAACAAAACAAATTACACGATAATAACAGGATCAATGCCACTCGTTAGCCTCAACTCAGGAGTAAAACTCTTGAACCTCTGAACCACAGTTGTGGAAAATTCTATTCAAAGATTAAGGCAGGGTTTACTTACTGACTTTATTGTCCCCATGGGAAAATTTTGTTGCAGTGTCATGTACACGTTTAAAGTGGTGTTTTAATACAAAACAAAATTACAATACAACTTTCATAACAGTTACATACCAATAAAACATTTAAAAAATGACTAGCCTGCTGGCTTTACTGTTTCGATAGGAACATCAGCCCGAGCTATTTAGGAGGGATATCACACCTGGCACAAATGATTGTCTAGTTCTGTTTTTCTTGCTGAGGGGTGCCCTATACCTGTGCCCAGTGGGGAGTGGTTCAAAGTCCGGGTAAAAGGGGTGGCTTGGGTCTAAAATGATTTTGTGAGACTTGCGGAGGGCCCTGACCTAAATGATCTCATCCAGGCCTGTCTGTTTTACTCCAAGTACTTTGCTTGCTGTGGTGATAATCCTATATTTAACAATGTAATAAACATATTTAATACAAGCAGCTGCAGAGAGCCACCTCTAATTTCACAGCAAGGATGAAATGGTTACATGTCCCTTATATAGTGGGAGGTGATAATACAATCATATTGTATTCACACAACAGTTTCTTCTATAAATCAATAGTTCCGGAACACAATGGCCTTGTGTTAGGACACAGACATACCAGTAGTCTATGAAACGCATAACATCACAGTCCAACACAGAACATATCCCTTGAGAAGTTACAACAGCTCACCCCAAATTCTTCCACCACATCTTTCAAAACTGATTTTTGAAGCTCAGTACATATGTCAAACTAATACCAGTGGATAATCAAGCACAATACAAAAATGTCAGTTACGACACCTGTCCTCCAATATTGCACAACACTATAACTAAGACAGGGTAGATAGACTGCTAAACCAAAGCAAATGTAATGGATTTCCACATTTTTATTAACCACGTTCACAACCAAAGTTATTTGATGCGCAGATCATGAAGTGCACTAAGGCAATGCTGCATTTAAAGACACTGCCACCTGCTGGCTTGTGCCTGAAATGTGATGATCAGAGTTCTCAACAGCCCATTTGAGTTAGATAGAAAGTGAGATAGATATATTTGACAGTTTAGTAAAAAAATAAAACTGTTTAATAAAATAAAACGTGTCAGGGACAATGCAATAAAATCAACGAATTCCATTGTGGTCCCTTAGTGCTTGTTACTCAAAGTGCAAAATTATTTTTTGGGGGGCAAGGAATGGTTTCTTTCTATTGATATCCTGTTAGTCTATCTATGTAAAAAAAAACATCCAACCAACCATCGATACAACCATTACTCAGTCAGTAGGAAATATGTACATCACTTTCGTTATTCAGTTAGCTACAACCAGTGAGAAGACGATACCACTAGTTAGGCTCCAAACAAGCCTTTCTCTTGCGATGTATTATGCGCAGTCATAAAGCTGTGACGTATTATGACGTAACCAAGCATTAATTCCCTACATACACTGCGTTCAGATTTGATTTCATCTGTATAATCTCTTTCTTTACTCAGGTTGTTGCAGGTAACCTTTGGCCTTTGGTGCACAGCCTTCCCAACCTGTATACAGGGTACCACATACACTCAGAGCTCTGGAAATAATTAACAAATGTTTCTGTAATCAGCATCTCTACATGTATGGCAGAAATTCCACTCCAGTGTCTGTTGATTTCCAAGACAGGCACACCTCATTCTACTGAATGGGGTACTGATTAGGTGATCACCTGAACCAAATCTTATTTAACGAGGAAAAGTATAAAAACCACTGCTGTGGTCATCACTATCCTCTTGTAATAGGACCAGCTGGATGTTTAAATCAGTGCTAGTAGTACCTCAAAAGTAATTGGAATCAAAAAATAACCATTAACCATGCCAGAAGAGTTGAAAAGGAACATTTTGAGTGAGGAAAAGAAGGGCTTTACTGGCAGAGGGATACAGCAGTTCATTGGGGTGGCAGGTAGCCGTGGTTAGAGCGTTGGACTAGTAACCAAGACGGAGACCTGGAAAGGCCTACAAGCCAGTGTCTCGCACCCACTGTGAAATTTGGTGGAGGATGGAATCGGGCAGATTTATCTTTGTGAAGGACGCATGAATCAAGCCACGTACAAGGTTGTCCTGGACAAAAACTTGCTTCCTTCTGCTCTGACAATGGTCACCAACTCTGAGGATTGTTTTTTCCAGTAGGACAATGTTCTATGCGACACAGTCAAGTCAATCAAGGTGTGGATGGAGGACCACCAGATCAAGACCTTGTCATGGCCAGTCTCCAGACTTGAACCACATTAAACTTCTGGAATGTGATCAAGAGGAAGATGGATGGTCACAAGCCATCAAACAAAGCCAAGCTGCTTGAATTTTTGAGCCAGGATGGCATAAAGTCACCCAACACCAACATAAAAGACTGGTGGCCAAGACGCATGAAAGCTGTGATTGAAAATCAGGGTTATTCCACCAAATAATGATTTCAGAACTCTTCCTAAGTTAAAATATTAGTATTATTAGAGGTCTGACAACACCGCATCTGTTTTTGTTATTTTGATCAGTTGTAATTTTCTGCAACTAAATGCTCTAAATGACAATATTTTAATTTGGAATTTGGGAGAAATGTCAGTAGTTTATAGAATAAAACAAAAATGTTCATTTTACCCAAACACATACCTATAAATAGTAAACCCAGAGAAACGGATCATTTTGCAGTGGTCTCTTAAGTTAATGTTATCCAAATCGGTGTATATACACACTCACACATATATATTATATATACATACAATATTGATGGAAATGTTTCCCCCAGAAAGCAATGGATCGTAATAATGAGAGAATCAAAAGAGCTTTCAGACGCAGCCCTTATGTGGTAAATATACAATACATGTCTGTTTTGTCCTGTTTATGTTATATTACCACCTTTTAAATTGAGTGATGTGTTGAGGATGAATCCAATGAGGGTTAACACCCCTGATTCTGTGATGTGGCCAACCGACAAGGTGTACAGAAGAACAAAACCTGTAAGTCATTTCAAACTGAAATCAGTAACACACGCACATTAGTTATACATTCTGCAATGAGAAAAGCAGAGTTTAATTCATTCTTTACTGTTTATAGCCAATCATTGTGAGCTGTGGGCAGGACCAGACATCTAGGGACGGATGGAGCATCAATCCAGAGCCTCTCAGCCAGGTCATCTCTGCTGTTCCCATAGAGACAACAGTTAGATCAATCTGTTGATTCATATGGCCATTTTGGTTGGCTTGGTTGAATTGACAATCATCCATTCGAGATGCTAAAGAATCCTATTCTATGGAAGGTCTTTAGCCCCACCCCTAATGTTATGGGAGTTGCATTTATTGCATTTTCAGTTACCCATGTATTACTCACTACTTGTACAACCATGTTAGATTTCCTACATATTCTACATTTCCTTGAGGGTCAATGCCAGTGTATTCTATGGCTGCCATGAGTACATGCCTTTCTCTGTCTCCTCAGTCTGGAAGGGTGACTCGGCTGATAGAGAGAAAATATGATGACGTGATCTCATCCTCCAGTTCTGATGACTTTTCCATCTACTCCTTCACTGACTGTGAATCTGAGGTAAAAGAGTTGTACCCTACTGTACATGTCTGTTGAGTGACATCACTGTGAGGAGGATGGTCTCTGACATGTTGACTCTGATACACAGTGTGATGATGAGGATCATGAAAAGAGGACACCACCACTGAAAGTTGAGGATGGAAAAGTGACAAAGTTTGAAGTGAGGGAAATGGACGAGGATGATGACCTGTCTGTCTCCCCCCCCCCCACTTACACACGCACATTTTTGAGTAACTCTTTCACTGAATGTGGAGAATGGACTATGACCAGCTAGCTCTCTTGACACACAGCTTGATGATGGCAATGACGCCTCTACTGAGGACAGTCCAGAGCCTCCAAAGGAACCACAAGGACCACTGAAGGACCATCGACTGGTAGGCATCTCTTAAATTTGTGTGTGTGTGTGTCACATCTCAGTGTTTTGACCCTATATCTGTTGAGATTATTGTGGCCAAGCCCAACATCCTCCCCTCTGCCTCTGCGAGTGACCTGAAGAAGGTGTCACGCCAGATGGAGGTGGTCCCCACTGTCCGGCCCTGCAGGCAGCAGCTGGACAAGAAGACACAGTGGACCAACACCAACGAGGAGAGTCTGAGGAGGATCAAAGAGAACCTGACCTCAATAGAACTCAACCTGGAGGAAGGTCTGAAGACGCACAATGATGGTCAGGACATCAACCAAGAGGCAGAAGAATGAGGGATGCTGTAGAGGATGGATTGCAAAGTGGATGGGGAGGAGGAAGGAGAAACTGAGGGATGAAGACGTGGCTAGGGAGGTCAAGAGGATGGGCGAGCAGGTGAGGGCACTGATCCAAGAGATGAAGAGAAACTGCAGTGATGTTGATCTTAAGGCAGTAGACCTGGACAGTTGGCTGAATGACTTGGAGGTTGAAAGTGGCATTCAAGAAATGCACAGGAGATGGAAATTATAGACAGCATGGCAGAAATGCAGACCAGTATAGCCGAGAACAGGCTCCTCAAGTCATGAAAAAATAATGTCCAGAGCTTTGTAAGTTACTCCTACTTATTGAGTGTAGTCAAGGTCCTAAACGATCTTAACCGCCATTGATAAGAAACATTACTGTGCAGCCATATTCATTGATCTGGCCAAGTCTTTCGACTATGTCAATCACCACATCCTCATCGGCAGACTCGACAACCTTGGTTTCTCAAATGATTGCCTCGCCTGGATCACCAACTCTCTTCTCTGTATACATCAATGATGTCGCTTTTGCTGCTGGTGAGTCTCTGATCTACCTCTACGCAGACGACACCATTCTGTAGATTTCTGGCCCTTCTTTGGACACTGTGTTAACAACCCTCCAGGCAAGCTTCAATGCCATACAACTCTCCTTCCGTGGCCTTCAATTGCTCTTAAATACAAGTAAAACTAAATGCATGCTCTTCAACCGATTGCTGCCTGCACCTGCCCGCCTGTCCAACATCACTACTCTGGACGGCTCTGACTTAGAATACGTGGACAACTACAAATACCTAGGTGTCTGGTTAGACTGTAAACTCTCCTTCCAGACCCACATCAAACATCTCCAATCCAAATTTAAATCTAGAATTGGCTTCCTATTTCGCAACAAAGCATCCTTCACTCATGCTGCCAAACATACCCTTGTAAAACTGACCATCCTACCAATCCTCGACCTCGTCGATGTCATTTACAAAATAGCCTCCAATACCCTACTCACCAAATTGGATGCAGTCTTATCACAGTGCCATCCGTTTTGTCACCAAAGCCCCTTATACTACCCAACATTGCGACCTGTACGCTATTCTCATTGGCTGGCCCTCGCTTCATACTCGTCGCCAAACCCACTGGCTCCATGTCATCTACAAGACCCTGCTAGGTAAAGCCCCCCGTTATCTCAGCTCGCTGGTCACCATAGCATCACCCACCTGTAGCACGCGCTCCAGCAGGAAAATCTCTCTGGTCACCCCCAAAACCAATTCTTTCTTTGGTCGCCTCTCCTTACAGTTCCCTGCTGCCAATGACTGGAACGAACTACAAAAATCTGTGAAACTGGAAACACATATCTCCCTCACCAACTGTCAGAGCAGCCCACAGATTACTGCACCTGTACATAGCCCACCTATGATTTAGCCCAAACAACTACCTCTTTCCCTACTGTATTTATTTAGCTCCTTTGCACCCCATTATTTTTATTTCTACTTTGCACATTCTTCCACTGCAAATCTACCATTCCAGTGTTTTACTTGCTATATTGTATTTACTTTGCCACCATGACCTTTTTTGCCCTTACCTCCCTTATCTCACCTCATTTGCTCACATCGTATATAGACTTGTTTATACTGTATTATTGACTGTATGTTTGTTTTACTCCATGTGTAACTCTGTGTCGTTGTATGTGTCGAACTGCTTTGCTTTATCTTGGCCAGGTCGCAATTGTAAATGAGAACTTGTTCTCAACTTGCCTTCCTGGTTAAATAAAGGTGAAATAAATAAATAAAATAAAGACCATATTCAAATGAATAAAAACAAAAATAGAAAACGGTTATTTAATCAAGAGATTAAATTAAAAAATGACTACAATAAGTGCTACAATAAGTGCCTATTAAGTAAAGGCTATATATATGTTATATATATTTTTATTTATTTTTTATTTTAATTTATTTTTATCTCCCCAATTTTCGTGGTATCCAATTGGTAGTTACAGTCTTGTCTCATTGCTGCACACTCCCTACGGTCTCGGGAGAGGCGAAGGTAGAGAGCCATGCGTCCTCCGAAACACGACCCTGCCAAGCTGCACTGCTTCCTGACACAATGCCCACTAAACCCGGAAGCCAGCCACACCAATGTGTCGGAGGAAACACCGTACACCTGGCGACCGTGTCAGCATGCATGCGCCCAGCCCGCCACAGGAGTTGCTAGAGCACAATGGGACAAGGACAGGGGAGAAATAATCACGAGAGTGATACGGTGTTGTATTCTCAAGTCAACATTTAGTTCAATGAGAAAAGACCGGGAATTTCCCCAGGAATATGGGTGGAGACCAGAGCAATCGATCTCCGGCTCATAGATTAAGAGCATTTCGTAGATCACAGATTAACACTTTTAGGCACCACAAAATAACGTAATCAATATAACGTTTACACATTACTCTCACAATTCGTACCCTTTGACAGATTTGAACTTTAACACAATTATATGAATGTTATCAATCTCTATCAACTAATACTGAATGCATCTTTTTAACCTTAGATGTATTAAGATCCTCACATACTATGAATTTACTAATACTTTTCAATGTATAACAGGCTATGAATATGTCCTTTAAGCTGTCACACTAGAAGCATGTGTTTCAGACATAAGGAAGTGGATGGCTGCAAACTTTCTACTTTTAAACTCGGACAAAACAGAGATGCTTGTTCTAGGTCCCAAGAAACAAAGAGATCTTCTGTTGAATCTGACAATTAATCTTAATGGTTGTACAGTCGTCTCAAATAAAACTGTGAAGGACCTCGGCGTTACTCTGGACCCTGATCTCTCTTTTGAAGAACATATCAAGACCATTTCAAGGACAGCTTTTTTCCATCTACATAACATTGCAAAAATCAGAAACTTTCTGTCCAAAAATTATGCAGAAAAATTAATCCATGCTTTTGTCACTTCTAGGTTAGACTACTGCTCTACTTTCCGGCTACCCTGATAAAGCACTAAATAAACTTCAGTTAGTGCTAAATACGGCTGCTAGAATCCTGACTAGATCCCAAAAAATGGATCATATTACTCCAGTGCTAGCCTCTCTACACTGGCTTCCTGTCAAAGCAAGGGCTGATTTCAAGGTTTTACTGCTAACCTACAAAGCATTACATGGGCTTGCTCCTACCTATCTCTCTGATTTGGTCCTGCCGTACATACCTACACGTACGCTACGGTCACAAGACGCAGGCCTCCTAATTGTCCCTAGAATTTCTAAGCAAACAGCTGGAGGCAGGGCTTTCTCCTATAGAGCTCCATTTTTATGGAACAGTCTGCCTACCCATGTCAGAGATGCAAACTCGGTCTCAACCGTTATGTCTTTACTGAAGACTTATCTCTTCAGTGGGTCATATGATTGAGTGTAGTCTGGCCCAGGAGTGGGAAGGTGAACGGAAAGGCTCTGGAGCAACGAACCGCCCTTGCTGTCTCTGCCTGGCCGGTTCCCCTCTTTCCACTGGGATTATCTGCCTCTAACCCTATTACAGGGGCTGAGTCACTGGCTTGCTGGGGCTCTCTCATGCCGTCCCTGGAGGGGGTGCGTCACCTGAGTGGGTTGATTCACTGATGTGGTCATCCTGTCTGGGTTGGCGCCCCCCCTTGGGTTGTGCCATGGCGGAGATCTTTGTGGGCTATACTCAGCCTTGTCTCAGGATGGTAAGTTGGTGGTTGAATATATCCCTCTAGTGGTGTAGGGGCTGTGCTTTGGCAAAGTGGGTGGGGTTATATCCTTCCTGTTTGGCCCTGTCCGGGGGTGTCCTCGGATGGGGCCACAGTGTCTCCTGACCCCTCCTGTCTCAGCCTCCAGTATTTATGCTGCAGTAGTTTGTGTCGGGGGGCTAGGGTCAGTTTGTTATATCTGGAGTACTTCTCCTGTCCTATTCGGTGTCCTGTGTGAATCGAAGTGTGCGTTCTCTCCTTCTCTCTTTCTTTCTCTCTCTCGGAGGACCTGAGCCCTAGGACCATGCCCCAGGACTACCTGACATGATGACTCCTTGCTGTCCCCAGTCCACCTGGCCATGCTGCTGCTCCAGTTTCAACTGTTCTGCCTTATTATTATTCGACCATGCTGGTCATTTATGAACATTTGAACATCTTGGCCATGTTCTGTTATAATCTCCACCCGGCACAGCCAGAAGAGGACTGGCCACCCCACATAGCCTGGTTCCTCTCTAGGTTTCTTCCTAGGTTTTGGCCTTTCTAGGGAGTTTTTCCTAGCCACTGTGCTTCTACACCTGCATTGCTTGCTGTTTGGGGTTTTAGGCTGGGTTTCTGTACAGCACTTTGAGATATCAGCTGATGTACGAAGGACTATATAAATTGATTTGATTTGATTTGATCAAAGATGTGTGTACACGTGAGAGACTTGCTATAAAGAAGTGTGGGGGCATGCTCTCCCAAAGGAAGGAGGTCTCAGCTGACTCACGTTCTTCTGTAGCAACTTTAATCCAACACCGAGCGACAACATCGAGAGGTTTGGACATCTTGGCTTTGCACTTAAGGTGTTGGCTTGACAGTTGATGGACCCAGGTCCAAAACCTGTTTTGGGGCGACCGCCTGAATTCACTAAAATATAGCAACAAAACGTGTGATTTGATCTGAACTGGCAGATCTGTGACCAACCCCTTCAGAAAAACAAATTCCCTTTGTTCCCCGTAACATGGACTAATAAAGTTGTTATGGCGCCAGAGAGGATGGCTGCCGTTTTATTGGCTCTTAACCAACCATGCTATTTTGTTTGTTTTTTCGCTTTGATTGAAACTTATTTTGTACATAATGTTGCTGCTACCGTCTCTTATGACCGAAAAGAGCTTCTGGACATCAGAACAGCGATTACCCACCTTGAATTAGACAAATAATTTTTGTTTAATGAGTCAGACGAGAGGGATTTACTCCAGACACCTGAACAGGCCCTCATCCCCGTCATTTGTAGGAAAAAATATGTAGATTTCGCAGAAGGAGATCGGGGTGGCACGTGAGGATTTATCGACGAGTGGCTAATCTGCCTCGCCATCCGTACTGTTAGCCAACGTACAATAGCTGGAAAATAAATGGGACAAACTAAAAGCACGTATATCCTACCAACGGGACATTAAGAACTGTAATATCTTATGTTTCACAGAGTCGTGGCTGAACGACATCATAACATACAGCTGGCGGGTTTGACACTATCGGCAGGATAGAAAAGCATCCTCTGGTAAGACAAGGGGTTGCGGTCTATGTATATTTGTAAACAACAGCTGGTGCCCGATATCTAAGGAAGTCTCAAGGTTTTGCTCGCCTGAGCTAGAGTATCTCATGATAAGCTGCAGACCACACTATCTACCTAGAGAGTTTTCATCTGTATTTTAGGTAGCTGTCTACACATCACCACAGATCGATGCTGGCACTAAGATCGCACTCAATGAGCTGTATACCGCCATAAGCAAACAGGAAAACGCTCATCCAGAGGCGGCACTCCTAGTGGCCGGGGACATTAATGGAGGGAAACTTAAATCAGTTTGACCTCATTTCTACCAGCATGTTAAATGTCCAT
The DNA here is from genome assembly GCF_034236695.1 of Oncorhynchus nerka. Lineage (NCBI taxonomy): Eukaryota > Metazoa > Chordata > Actinopteri > Salmoniformes > Salmonidae > Oncorhynchus > Oncorhynchus nerka. The sequence continues at coordinate 62,449,693 of NC_088417.1, forward strand.
CCAGAGGGGGAAAAAAACTTTAGAACAACTTTACTCCACACACAGAGATGCGTACAAAGCTCTCCCTTGCCCTCCATTTGGCAAATCTGACCATCATTTTAACCTCCTGATTCCTGCTTACAAGCAAAAATTAAAGCAGGAAGCATTGGTGACTCGGTCAATAAAAAAGTGCTCAGATGAAGCAGATGCTAAACTACAGGACTGTTTTGCTTGCACAGACTGGAATATGTTCCTGGGATTCTTCCGATGGCACCACATCAGTCACCGGCCTCATCAATAAGTGCATCGATGACGTCGTCCCCACAATGACTGTACGTACATACCCCAACCAGAAGCCATGAATTACAGGCAACATCTGCACTGAGCTAAAGGGTAGAGCTGCCTCTTTCTCAAGGAGCGGGATTCTAACCTGGATGTGTTGTGTATTGATATTCTAGTGTTGTCCCATTAGGGTACCTGTAAATCCCCCTTGCTTACCTACGTTGAAATGCTTGGAATGTTCTCCCTGTGAAATGTATTAAACAATGCCCACGTTCATTTCTACTCCCGTCTCATGTCCTGTCCTTACATTAGTTGTATAAGTAATACAGTGTGCTATACAACAAAACTGGCGACGAGGAAGAAACGTTCTCACGTTTGTGCTCATCTTCTGCAGAAAGTCTGAGGTAAATTTGTTTTAAAAAATTGCTGTAGAAAGGCGCAAACAAAACGTGGATCTAGCCAGTCGAGTGATGCTAGCTAGCCTTTGATGTCACAGCAACGAGAGCCTCGAGGGATAGGAAGAGTTTCACTGCGGGAGAAAGTGAAGTCAGCGTGAGTTAAAAGAAAGGAAAAAAAGGGACTGGGAGTAAAGGATCGTCTGAAAAGTGTGAGAGAGAAAAATAAACTGAAAATGTCTGCATTGATTGGAAATATAGGAACATTTGATGAATCTGTGGAACAAGAGTTCTTACACAGAACGTTTTGAGTACTTTGTGTTGGCAAATGGAATTAAAGCAGAAGTCGTTGTGCCAACATTTTTGACTGTTATGGGAGGAAAAACATTCAATCTACTGCGCAGCCTAGTAACGCCTGAAAAACCTGGTGATGAATCATATGATGAAATTGTGGCTACCTTAAAAGGACATTATTCTCCCAAACCACTGATAATGGCAGAGAGATTCCGGTTTCATAAGAGAAATCAAGAGGAGGGGCATCAATCTCACAGTTTGTGGCTGTATTGAAACAGTTATCTGAACACTGTGAATTTGGGCGATCAATGAGTGACACTTTACGTGATAGGTTAGCGTGTGGCATGCGCAGCGAGGCAATTCAGAAACGCCTTTTGACTGAGAGTAACTTAACATTGCAGAGAGCAATAGAAGCGAGTACGTCAATTGAAATGGCAAATAAAGACGCACAACAGCTAAGTGCATCGACCAAAGTGCATAAGGTGTCTACGGAGTTAAAAAACAAGGCAGGAGGTGGGAAGCCATGCTATCGCTGTGGGAAACCAGGTCACCAAGCAGAGGAGTGTTGGTGCAGAGACTTAGACTGCAGAAGTTGTGGAAAAAAGGGTCACATCGAACATGCATGTAAAAACAAAATGACACAATCAAACAAAAGTACTGAACAAAGGAAAAGCGACTTCAGGAAGTACAAAAAGAAAGTGCATAAAATGGAGCACACAGCGGATGAACAAAGTGATACCCTGTCTGAAGGGGAAGAATCTTTGCATGTTATGTCAATTTCAGACAATGGATACTGGGTGACACCACTACTAGATGGAAACGCAGTACGGATGCAAGTGGACACTGGAGCAGCCATATCTTTGCTGTCTGAGGCTGTATACAAGGAGAAACTACATCACCTCACACTACAGCCCACAAAGATGACGCTGAAAACATACACCGGTGAGATTGTTCCAGTGAGAGGAAGTGTGATTGTTACAGTGGAGCTCAACAAACAGAAGGTAAAGATATCACTCTACATTGTGAAAGGCAACCATCCAGCATTGCTAGGACACACATGGCTGGAAAAGATCAAACTAAACTGGCAGGTAATTCACATGGTTGCAAAAGAGGACACAAACCTACAAGGGATATTGAGGAAACACGCGGATGTGGATGTGTTCAAAGGAGACCGTGGCAGTATGAAGGACATAACAGTTAAACTGACCGTGAAACCAGACAGCAAGCCAAAATGCTTCAAAGCTAGACCTGTCCCATACGCCATAAAACCAAAAGTTGAAATTGAGCTAAACAGAGTGGAGAGTGGAGTATTGGACCCAGTGAATGTTAGTGAATGGGCTACACCCGTTGTTCCAGTTCCAAAAAAGATGGATCACTCTGTGGTGATTTCAAAATCACCATTAACCCAGTCTTGACTGCTGAAAAATATCCACTACCCCTCATTGACGACCTCTTTTGTGGTTTAGCTGGAGGACAAAAATTTAGTAAGATAAGTCTATGTCTACAGATGCATGTGGACCAAGAGTCACAAGAACTGTTGACCATAGTGACTCACAAAGGACCTCGATGATCTACTCATCACCGGCATAGACGCGGAGGCAGGAGCACCTGAGAAACCTGAACGCTACACTACAGAGATTGGAGGAGTACGGTCTGAGGGTCCGGAGGGACAAATGCAAGTTTTTCCGTCCCTCTGTTGAGTACCTGGGCCACGTCATCGACAGTTCGGGGCTCCACAAGGCGCCATCGAAGGTAAAGGCCGTTGCGGAAGCTCCATCCCCACAGAACGTGAGTCAGCTGAGATCATTCTTAGGACTGCTGATATACTACGCAAAGTTTGGGCCAAACCTAGCTAACATGTTAAAGCCACTGCTTGAACTTTTGATCAAAACCAAACAGTGGAAGTGGACAGACAGATGTGAGGAGGCCTTCAAGAAAGTGAAAACAGCCTTAGCTCAGTCAGAGGCCCTAACCCACTTCAACCCCAACTTGCCATTACAGTTGGCATGTGATGCATCGCCTTATGGCGTTGATGCGGTTGTCTCACACATCATGCCATCAGGTGAAGAAAAGCCAATTGCTTTCGCATCATGGACCTTAAGTAAAGCCGAGAGCAATTATGCACAGATAGAGCGTGAAGCACTTAACATTTCTTAACTCCAGCCACAATGGCAACAGTTTCTGTTTGGCCAATGATTCACACTGCTGACGCCTCACCTCCATCGTTGGTCCCCACACCGGCATTCCGTCGCTTGCAACCAGCCACGTGCAGCGATGGGCGTTATTGTTATCTGCTCACCAGTACGATATCAACACCAGTGGTGATAACACCAACACCTCAAAGCTCATCACTAAGCTAAGGACCCTGGGACTAAACCCCTCCCTGTACAACTGGATCCTGGACTTCCTGACGGGCCGCTCCCAGGTGGTAAGGGTAGGTAACAACACATCCGCCACGCTGATCCTCAACACGGGGGCACCTCGAGGGTGCATGCTCAGTCCCCTCCTGTACTCCCTGTTCAGTCATGACTGCACGGCCAGGCACGACTCCAACACCATCATTAAGTTTGCCGGTGACAACAGTGGTAGGCCTGATCACCGACAACGACGAGAAAGACTATAAGGAGGTCAGAGACATGACAATGTGGTGCAAGGACAACAACCTCTTCCTCAATGTGATCAAGACAAAGGAGATGATTGTGGACTACAGGAAAAGGAGGACTAACCACGCCCCTATTCTCATCGACGGGGCTGTTGTGGAGCAGGTTGAGAGCTTCAAGTTCCCTGGTGTCCACATCACCAAACTATCTTGGTCCAAACACACCAATAGTCGTGAAGAGGGCACAACAAAGCCTATTCCCCCACAAGAGACTGAAAAGATTTGTCATGGGTCCTCAGATCCTCAAAATTCTATAGCTGCACCATCGAGCGCATCCTGACTGGTTGAATCACTGCCTGGTATGGCAACAGGTCGGACTTTGACCGCAAGGCACTACAGAGGGTAGTGCGTACGGCCCAGTACATCACTGGAGCCAAGCTTCCTGCCATCCTGGACCTCTATACCAGGCGGTGTCAGAAGAAGGCCCAAAAAACTATCAAAGACTCCAGCCACCCTAGTCATAAAATGTTCTCTCTGCTACCATATGGCAAGCGGTACCGGAACGCCAAGTCTAGGTCCAAAAGACTTCTTAACAGCTTCTACCCCCAAGCCATAAGACTCCTGAACAGCTAATCAAATGGCTACCCAGACTTTTTGCACCCGCCCACTGTTATAAGCTGCTGCTACTCTCTGCATAGTCACTTTACCTCTACCTACATGTACATATTACCTCTATTACCTCGACTAACTGGTGCCCCCGACATTGACTCTGTAGCGGTACACCCTGTATATAGCCTCGCAATTGTTAGTTTAATGCTGCTCTCTAATTATTTGTTACTTTTATTTAAATTATCTATTTTTTACTTAACACTTATTTTTCTTAAACTGCATTGTTGGTTAAGGGCTTGTAAATAAGCATTTCACTGTAAGGTTGTATTCAGCGCATGTAACAAATAAAATTGGATTTGAGATGACCTTTGCTGACGAAACAACTTGTGTTAAAGATCTGTCACAAACTACATGCATACCATTTCAGTCCTGGCCAACCAAGCTGTTGAGGTAGTCTTTATGACGTACATAACGCTGAAAGGAGGAAAAGAGAGGAGAGGTCATCGTCATAGAAAATAATCTAACCTGCCTGAAAGGCTATAATAATATTTCATCAGTGTACTGTATGTACATACATAAGGACAAATCTGACATGAGGCCACTTTGGGAAACAAAAACATCTTCCAAGTTTTGATTTTGGGATGAACTATAATACAAGTATTATTACAGTGCACCAACAGTGAATAACACTACACACTCAGTCACTCACGTCTATATATGCACTGTTGCTGTTCCGTCTCCTCTGGTCTGACGCCACACCTCCCTCTTCTCCCCCTCCGTCTCAACCTTGGGTGCAAACACACAGCATCATAACACAGTAAATGGCTGGGAATGTATGAATTCTGCTACCAAGTAAGTAACCCTTACTTGAGCTAGGGGTAAAACATTTTGACTTCAGCAGGTGCGGGTCACTGGCCTGTAGGGCTAATTGCCTTTGTTGAAGTCTGGTTTGATGGTAACCACTCCATTTCCATCTGCTCTTATCGTGCAGACAAGCATTCCTTCTCCTTTTAGCCAAGTCTGAGAAATACAATAATAAAATGCCACTTTTCAATGCCTGAATTGGAATCTACTTCAAAGTTATTACATACAAAGCAGTGTAATAAGTGTATAGGCTACATAGTGGGTTTTCCCCTTGTGCTACTCACTTGCCCGCTGGTCCCAGGTTCCCCATGATGTGCATGGTCTGTACAGGTGTGTTGACCATGTGGCTGGTCTTCACAAAGTCCTCCGAGGGGTCCCAGGTTATCAGCCTGGACTTGGGGATAGTGCGGTCACTGCAGACCAACAGAATACCACAAACACATTTTGCATACAAGGGTATGGTGTAATGTGAACATACCGGTACACTGTTTGTCTTCAAAGCAGCACGACGCATCAATGCTGCTTCAATTACATTCACTTTAATAATAATTCACTTTGGTGAGTAACAGGGACCTACACTGGGCGTCTGTCCTGTCGTCTGTGTCTGACATTGGCCATTCTATGTGCCAGTAAGGTAGGATTGGACTTGACCTGCGTCACCATACTCTGGGAATGCTGTAGTGAGTACATCAAAAACAGCTTTAAAACACTAACGTTTCTTTTGGACAGAAAATAGGTAAATGCTTTGTTTTGAATAATGAAATTGTCACGTCTGCTCCAGCTCCCTCTCTCTGGCGCTCGAGGTCGCCAGGCTGCTCATCATTACGCACACCTGTCACCATTTTTACGCGCACCAGCGCTTCATCGGACTCACCTGGACTCCATCACATCATTGATTACCTCCCCTATACCTGTCACTTCCTCAGTTTCATTCCCATGTCTGCATCGATGTTGTTTTGTTTCTCTTGTCCAGACTCTGTTCGTCTCTAGTTTCATGTCTATTTATTAATAAATCCTCCCCCTATACTTGCTTCCTGTCTCCCAGCGTCTTTGGTTACAGAACCGTTACAGAAATGGAGATTCTGTTGAAAACCACCCCTTCCCAATTGGTGTAGCAGTCAGAATCGGTGTAGGTGAAAATCCTGCAGTTCCATCTGCCCCTGGTCCGCTCCTGAGTCATGATCTCTGTGTGGTATTGTCTCTCCAGCGGAGTCTGGCATACTGACTCACTCTGGAACAAACCCACTTCATATTGTGCACACACACACACACACCTTACTATGCAACATCAAACTATCCTAAACAGTCAATTATTATTTGTTATAAGGACACTGACTGAACAGCTTCTCCTGCCAGCCTACCACTAACTCCTCATCATTTCTGGCTGAAACAAAACCAAGATGTTGTGGTCCATATCTAGTCACCACGAAAATTACATCTACTCAACTAAGAAGCATCTGACATCTTTCTGTTTCAAAACATCTAACATCATCTTCCTGTTTCAAAACAGTGTTAACACCTGATTGAGCCTGTGAGTTGAGGGTGTCCAGCTCAATGCCTCCCCTCTCCTGTTGAGTCCAAACCTGCTGCTGAAGGTGTTGGGAGAGGGCTGCTGTGGAGGTGACTCTCTGAATACGGATCCTGTAAACACCATTGTAAATATAAACAAAGTAAACATGATTCTAGCTAGCTAAATGCCATGTTTTCATGGCAAACTCAGGGATCAGGTCAAGCAATATACTGGGTGTTTATCATCATCTGCTTTGAGAGCTAATGTTACGCCCCTGAAAACAGGGGAGAAATAATCACGAGAGTGATACGGTGTTGTATTCTCAAGTCAACATTTTGTTCAATGAGAAAAAGACCGCGAATTTCCCCAGGAATATGGGTGGAGACCAGAGCAATCGATCTCCGGCTCATAGATTAAAAGCATTTCGTAGATCACAGATTAACACTTTTAGGCACCACAAAATAAAGTAATCAATATAACGTTTACACATTACTCTCACAATTCAAAATCGGCTGGGTCAACTCGGCTGCCCTCTGCAGACACTATTCTGCCCAAATAACGGACCTGGGGTTTAAAGAGATCACACTTACTTGGTTTGAGTTTAATGCCATACTCTCTGAGACGCTGCAAAACTTTTCGCACATCATTCACATGGCTGTTGAATGTTTTACTGAAAACTAGCGTGTCGTCCAGATAAGGAATGCAGATGTTATCCCGGAGCCCTTCCAAACACTCCTCCATACACCGCTGAAAAGCTGCAGGAGCGTTCATGAGGCCGAATGGCATACGTATCCACTCATAGAGTCCCCACGGTGTCACAAATGCTGTCAGTGGTCTGCTTTCTTCAGAGATGAACCCCTGGTGATACGCTTTCCCCTGATCTAAGAGGGAGAACCAGGAATTACCACCTAAACTGTCCATGATGTCTTGGACCCGAGGGATGGGCTGGCGGTCGGGATGTGTCTTTCTGTTCAGATCTCTGTAATCTATACACAACCGGAGGGTCCCGTCCTTCTTACGAACGCACACGACAGGTGAGGAATATGAAGAGTTTGACTTCCTAACCCAGCCCTGGACTATGAGGTCATAAATGTAACCCTTCATCTCCTGATACAGTGGCCTGGGCACTGACATGTATGTGCGCTTTACTGGTTCAGAGTCCTTTAGAGAAATAGTCATTTTCAATCGTTCAATGCAGCCAATGTCATTGTCTGATCTGGAGAAGGAGTGACACTCTTCTCTAAGCATTTGCCTAACAACCTCTCTCTGTTCTTCGGTTAGGTGAGTTAAATCTACTGGTGGATCCCACTGTTCAGTAGCAGTACATGGGGTTTGAACGCTGGTGTGATTCACTGTGGCTGAGGTGACAGTTTTTTCAAAGACTTGGGCAGGTAACACAGTCATAATGGTTTGTACTGTACCGATGATTGTGCGTCCTAGCAGGGCAATGTCGTGGTCAGTGGGGTTAGAGACCTCAAGCAGGATAACTGGAAAAACACCTTTACTGACTCTGACTAGTGTGTCAAAGAACTCAAGGTCATCTGGCCACTGCGGGTTCAGGTCTGGCTGGAAAAGCATTGTCATGTCATCTTTGAAAGGCTGGGAAGCTACACGGCACTCAATCTGAATGCTACTGTGTTTTGGTACAGCAACCTTCTCTTTCTTGGTTTTCACTGCGTATTCATCTGTCTGTTCTGCGCTAACAGCCTGTATAAAAGCTCTCACCTTGTTTCTTTTGAGGCTTGGGAAAGCTGTTTTTACTGTACTGTATCGTTTAGTCTTTTCGGTCATTGTCAAGATGTGCTCGATAACATTGAAACCTATGATGGGATGAGATAGGTGACAGCCTTTCATTACCAGCACTGGGATGATCAGTTCCTTTGTTTGGTCAGTTTCAGAGGCTAGACGAAAAGTTGTTTCAATCCATCCCAGGTACGGCATTTCAGTCCCATTTGCTGCAGTCAACCTTAGATCATCAGGTGAGTCCAGGATTTCTGAAACATCTCTCAGCCTTGCGTTTGGGAGAGATTCCTCTTTCCATCGTTCATCAATGACCGATACCTGAGAGCCTGTGTCCCATAAAGCTTGGAGGTGGTGGAGATTCAGGTGACACTCAATAAGGCACTGTCTGCCGACTAGCGAGGTGACCTTACGGGGTGGCAACCTTGAGCTAGGGATGGTAAGGAGTGGGCATTTTCCTCTGTGCAGGAAAACCTTTCACTGGTAGAGTCACTTTTCAGGTGAGTGCATTTTTCCTTATGTTTAGTCCAATGTTGGTTTTGACATACTTTGGAACAGTACAGTGTCTCTTTACATGATGAACATTGTTTCAGGTTCTCAAATGACTCTTCTCTGGCACAATTTGCACATTTCTGGGACTTTTTGGTAGCTACGGTTAACACTCGTCCCTCAGCGGTAACCCGTTTCCGTTTAAAGGGGCCTCCCTTGATGGTCTGGCTCCCGGATTTTACATCCAGCTTGAAAATGTTCTCCACTCCCACATCGGAAGCAGTGTGTGCAGCGTGCATCTGTTCTGGCCTGCTGGCAGACAAAACACCTCCTTGGAGCTTGAGCAGAGTGGTTGGTATACCGGTTAGGTGCATATTGATGCTGTGCAGGGTCAAGTGCTTGGGACCGACTGTAGTTGCTGTAATACTGCTGCTGGGAAACAGGTGGCTGGGGGTCCCTATCTGGCCTCCTAACTGGGGGTGGGGCATAGGCACAAGGCTGTGACTGAAACATAGGCTGCTGTAATGTCTCCTTAATCTGAGCAATCTCTGCACTGAGACCTTTTAGAGAAGCTACACCTGTCTTAAGTTCAGCTAACTCTGTTAACAGTTCTGCGGGTATCGTAGCTTTGGCTTCCTTCACAGAACACTTTGCAGATGGCATATCCTCTAACTGGACTACACTTACAGTTGTAGCAGGCTGTGGGGCATTAAAACGCTTTTTGTTTCGTCTTTCTCTCTCATTAGCACAAGCAATGTTAAGCTTCTCTAGCAAAACCTCATCTGATGTTTCGCTCTCTAGCAGGAGAGGCTGCATGTCTATCCTGATACTGTCACTCTGGAGACCCGTAAGGACTGTGTGTAAACACATGCTCTGGACTAGAGCAGGGTCATACTTAAGCCCTGATTCTGACTCCTGGGATGCAAACAGTACTTTTTGCCTCAAATCTAAAACGCGCATCAGGAAGCTTTGAGGGGTCTCCTTGCTATGCTGTGCTTCTGAAGCTAGCTGTTTGTAAAGCTCTGTTGCACTCTTCTCTTGGAAGTGGGAACGCAGGATACATCTAAGTGTGGGAAGAGTAAGCTGGGGTTTACCTTCCAAGTAGCTGCGTAGCTGTGAGCCTGGAGAAATAGCCCTGACTACTGCGTCTACTATTTCTACCTCAGGATATCCTCTGTTAAGTCCATTTTCAATCTGATGGGCAAGGCTGGAAAAAATCAGTTTTTCTTTTTGGCCCGGTTCACCTATCTGACCAGAAATTTTAAACTCTTTGCGCCAGTATGAGCTGGGCTGTGCATTGGGTGAGAGCGGCACGCTCCCCTGAAAATTGGCATGGTGTTGGGGCTGACGCAGAGAATCACTGACTTTGGCTGCAGTAATCTGCTCAGTTCCCACCCCTTGTTGTGGGGTTACAGTTCTCATTTCCTCTATTCTGTGATGTGTTCCGGCTGGTTCAATATCATGGTCACCTTGCCCTGTTTTGTTATCTCTGCCACTGATCATCTCTGTCATTTCGTCTCTAAGTAGCAACAATTCCGACATGCCGCCATCTTCTAACTCTGTGACTTCCTCTCTTTCAAGGAACATCATAATGCGAGTCATTAATGCTATGCGGGATTTGTCTTTAACATCTCTTCTCTGTTCGCCTGATATTTCAAGGAAATCACATATCTCTAGTACTTTGTCTTTAGTCAGGGTGTGTAATTCTCCTACTACCTCTTCCTGTAGTTCTTCCAAGGCGCTTGTCATGTTGACAGAACAGGAGGAACTTTTACTGTGCAGGAGTTGACTCTGAATTAGATGGTCCTTACTGTCTCTGATGGTCGATCAATGGCCTCAGTTGACACGTACTTAACCACTAACTTCCAACTTCCCTCGAACAGCAACACTTTCCTCACTGCAGCCTGCCTGAGTTGTTATGTGGAGATTTAGCTGGCTCGGAATTCAGCGACCAGGGTGTGGAAACTGGACATCTGAGCAGCAATCTCAGCGGAGCCTCCAAAAATGTTACGCCCCTGAAAACAGGGGAGAAATAATCACGAGAGTGATACGGTGTTGTATTCTCAAGTCAACATTTTGTTCAATGAGAAAAAGACCGCGAATTTCCCCAGGAATATGGGTGGAGACCAGAGCAATCGATCTCCGGCTCATAGATTAAAAGCATTTCGTAGATCACAGATTAACACTTTTAGGCACCACAAAATAAAGTAATCAATATAACGTTTACACATTACTCTCACAATTCGTACCCTTTGACAGATTTGAACTTTAACACAATTATATGAATGTTATCAATCTCTATCAACTAATACTGAATGCATATTTTAACCTTAGATGTTTTAAGATCCTCACATACTATGAACTTACTAATACTTTTCAATGTATAACAGGCTATGAATATGTCCTTTAACCTGTCACACTAACGTTAGCTAACGGCAGTGTCTTGCTTGTATGGCAATGCAAGGACTAAAAGCCACACAACGGCCAACTGCAACTTACTTAATTGTAAGGTTTTTGACAGCATCCCGGGAACGATAGGCAGCCTCTCCGGTGTCGGTGGTCCAGCCGTCTGCCATGTTGTAACATTGGGAACTTTATTGATGGCTAGCTAACTAGCTAGGTTAGCAACATACACACGCGCGCTATGTATACAGTAGCAGGCAAATTTGCCAATTTTGTAGCAAGTACTTTTCTCAAGCGTCTGCTCGTTGCATGGTAACAACTGTCTGCAAGCATGGTTGGGTTTCTGGCGAGCAATACAACTATTTATTGGTTCACTACCGCCACCTACCGTGGGATACAGTCCAGAGCAACAGAATAAATCCCCCCCACTGATAACAGGTAAGATAATATCAGTATAATAATATTCCCTTGATGTAAAAAGTTTAAGAACCCCTGATGTAATTAATTAAGACAAAAATCTGTCTGACACAAATAACTGCAATTTAAAAAGCTTTATTGGAAATGCACGTTTCAAACAGCACAATTCAAGTACAGATGAGTGTAGCTAAATCAGATACATGCTATTTTAGTTTAAATGTGATGTATTCCTCCAGTCCCAGTTAATTTCTCCTCTTTTGACATGCTTCAGAGCAGATGCATGCTTCACTTCAGTGTACAATGGTCCTGCATTTGCATATCACAGTGTTTGAAGCTTTTACGTTCTGCATCTCCCTGCTGTCTTTCATCTGAAGCCATATCCTCCAAGGTCTAAACAGGTGTAGATTTCCATCTCTGTGTGGGAGACCAGATATTGCAAGGAGACCAGTAAGGGGCCCTCAACTCTTCACTTTGGCCAAAGGAGACCTAAGACCCCAATACCAGTGACACTGCCCTAAGGTTGGTGCTGTCCTTTGGATGAGACTGTTGAGACAGAGGTCTTATCTCTCTGTGGTTACTAAAGATGTCATGGCACTTATGACATGAGTAGAGGTGTTGACCCAGCTTCTCCTGGCTTTATTTCCAAGCCTAAGCATGTAAATCCAACTCATTATCATAGGATGTATGGGGATCAATATCATTTTTATTTAAATAATGCTGCATGACTCAAAATATAAGAATGAGACCAATATATGTATTTTGCTAATCATAGTTCCCGTCTCTGAAATTATGTTTGTGTGTGTTGTAGGAATAACCAATACTCAAAATCTGTGTGTGTGTGTGTGTGGTAGAAGTAATAGTTGGCCATTATTTCTTTGAACATCTCAGTTTGGGCAGCAGCCACTCAAGAAACCTGTCAATCAAAAACCACAGGAGAATAAATAGTATTATAAACTGGGTGGTTCGATCCCTGAATGCTGATTGGCTGAAAGCCGTGGTATATTTAAGCAATAAGGCACGAGGGGGTGTGGTATATGGCCAATATACCACAGCTAAGGACTGTTCTTATGCACAACACAGAGTGCCTGGATACAGCCCTTAGCCGTGGTATATTGACCGTATACCACAAACCCCCAAGGTTTCTTATTGCTATTATGAATTGGTTAACAACGTAATTAGAGCAGTAAAATTAAATACTTTGTCATTTCATTTCATTACATTTCATTATAGTACAACGGTTAGATTTGTCTAATCTTATCAATTTCTTCTTAGCTAGCTACACAGCCGTCTTTGTATCATAGATAATTGCGTAATTATCGTATTTCGTCGTCCTAACGCAGTCTACACTGCCCTGCAGCTAGCCAGCTAGCTAACGTCCACCGTTAGCTAGTCCACCGTCTACCGATTAGCAGCACAACTATTACACTCAACTGAACGACTTGATTAGTGTAGTGTTAGCTAGCTACATAGTTGTCTTTGCTGTCTTCGTACCCAAGATAATTGTGTAGTTTAGAGTGTGTAGTTTTATGTCGTCCTTAACATAGGAGACTCTGCTAGCTAGCCAACAGCTAGCCAACGTCTACCGAACAGAACTTCTGCACTCAACAATCCGGTCGCATTTCGCTTCGCTCCACAGGTAGTATCACATTTTTCATTTCATTTCATTACAGTACAACGGCTTGATTTGTTTGATCGTAGCTAGCTACATAGCTAGCTACATAGCCATCTTTGTATCAAAGATAATTGTGTAGTCTAGAGCGATTTCCTAGGTTAGTTAGCCAGCTATTGTCGTTCTTTTAACGCAACGTAACGTAATCAACACTGCTAGCTAGCCAGCTAGCCCCGAATAGCAGCACAGTAGAAACTATTACACTCAACGGAACGACTTGATTAGTGTAGTGTCAACAACGCAGCCAATGCCAACTAGCCTACTTAGTCAACAACGCAGCCTCTGCCAGCTAGCCTACTTCAGCAGTACTGTATCATTTTAATCATTTTAGTCAATAAGATTCTTGCTACGTAAGCTTAACTCTCTGAACACTCGTGACGTGTAGTCCACTTGTCATTCCAATCTCCTTTGCATTAGCGTAGCCTCTTGTGTAGCCTGTCAACTATGTGTCTGTCTATCCCTGTTCTCTCCTCTCTGCACAGACCATACAAACGCTCCACACCGCGTGGCCGCGGCCACCCTAATCTGGTGGTCCCAGCGCGCACGACCCACGTGGAGTTCCAGGTCTCCGGTAGCCTCTGGAACTGCCGATCTGCGGCCAACAAGGCAGAGTTCATCTCCGCCTATGTCTCCCTCCAGTCCCTCGACTTCTTGGCACTGACGGAAACATGGATCACCACAGACAACACTGCTACTCCTACTGCTCTCTCTTCGTCTGCCCACGTGTTCTCGCACACCCCGAGAGCTTCTGGTCAGCGGGGTGGTGGCACCGGGATCCTCATCTCTCCCAAGTGGTCATTCTCTCTTTCTCCCCTTACCCATCTGTCTATCGCCTCCTTTGAATTCCATGCTGTCACAGTTACCAGCCCTTTCAAGCTTAACATCCTTATCATTTATCGCCCTCCAGGTTCCTCGGAGAGTTCATCAATGAGCTTGATGCCTTGATAAGCTCCTTTCCTGAGGACGGCTCACCTCTCACAGTTCTGGGCGACTTTAACCTCCCCACGCCTACCTTTGACTCATTCCTCTCTGCCTCCTTCTTTCCACTCCTCTCCTCTTTTGACCTCACCCTCTCACCTTCCCCCTACTCACAAGGCAGGAAATACGCTCGACCTCATCTTTACTAGATGCTGTTCTTCCACTAACCTCGTTGCAACTCCCCTCCAAGTCTCCGACCACTACCTTGTATCCTTTTCCCTCTCGCTCTCATCCAACACTTCCCACACTGCCCCTACTCGGATGGTATCGCGCCGTCCCAACCTTCGCTCTCTCTCCCCGCTACTCTCTCCTCTTCCATCCTATCATCTCTTCCCTCTGCTCAAACCTTCTCCAACCTATCTCCTGATTCTGCCTCCTCAACCCTCCTCTCCTCCCTTTCTGCATCCTTTGACTCTCTATGTCCCCTATCCTCCAGGCCGGCTCGGTCCTCCCCTCCCGCTCCGTGGCTCGACGACTCATTGCGAGCTCACAGAACAGGGCTCCGGGCAGCCGAGCGGAAATGGAGGAAAACTCGCCTCCCTGCAGACCTGGCATCCTTTCACTCCCTCCTCTCTACATTTTCCTCCTCTGTCTCTGCTGCTAAAGCCACTTTCTACCACTCTAAATTCCAAGCATCTGCCTCTAACCCTAGGAAGCTCTTTGCCACCTTCTCCTCCCTCTTGAATCCTCCTCCCCCCCCCCTCCTCCCTCTCTGCAGATGACTTCGTCAACCATTTTGAAAAGAAGGTCGACGACATCCGATCCTCGTTTGCTAAGTCAAACGACACCGCTGGTTCTGCTCACACTGCCCTACCCTGTGCTCTGACCTCTTTCTCCCCTCTCTCTCCAGATGACATCTCGCGTCTTGTGACGGCCGGCCGCCCAACAACCTGCCCGCTTGACCCTATCCCCTCCTCTCTTCTCCAGACCATCTCCGGTGACCTTCTCCCTTACCTCACCTCGCTCATCAACTCATCCCTGACCGCTGGCTACGTCCCTTCCGTCTTCAAGAGAGCGAGAGTTGCACCCCTTCTGAAAAAACCTACACTCGATCCCTCCGATGTCAACAACTACAGACCAGTATCCCTTCTTTCTTTTCTCTCCAAAACTCTTGAACGTGCCGTCCTTGGCCAGCTCTCCCGCTATCTCTCTCAGAATGACCTTCTTGATCCAAATCAGTCAGGTTTCAAGACTAGTCATTCAACTGAGACTGCTCTTCTCTGTATCACGGAGGCGCTCCGCACTGCTAAAGCTAACTCTCTCTCCTCTGCTCTCATCCTTCTAGACCTATCGGCTGTCTTCGATACTGTGAACCATCAGATCCTCCTCTCCACCCTCTCCGAGTTGGGCATCTCCGGCGCGGCCCACGCTTGGATTGCGTCCTACCTGACAGGTCGCTCCTACCAGGTGGCGTGGCGAGAATCCGTCTCCACACCACGTGCTCTCACCACTGGTGTCCCCCAGGGCTCTGTTCTAGGCCCTCTCCTATTCTCGCTATACACCAAGTCACTTGGCTCTGTCATAACCTCACATGGTCTCTCCTATCATTGCTATGCAGACGACACACAATTAATCTTCTCCTTTCCCCCTTCTGATGACCAGGTGGCGAATCGCATCTCTGCATGTCTGGCAGACATATCCGTGTGGATGACGGATCACCACCTCAAGCTGAACCTCGGTAAGACGGAGCTGCTCTTCCTCCCGGGAAGGACTGCCCGTTCCATGATCTCGCCATCACGGTTGACAACTCCATTGTGTCCTCCTCCCAGAGCGCTAAGAACCTTGGCGTGATCCTGGACAACACCCTGTCGTTCTCAACTAACATCAAGGCGGTGGCCCGTTCCTGTAGGTTCATGCTCTACAACATCCGCAGAGTACGACCCTGCCTCACACAGGAAGCGGCGCAGGTCCTAATCCAGGCACTTGTCATCTCCCGTCTGGATTACTGCAACTCGCTGTTGGCTGGGCTCCCTGCCTGTGCCATTAAACCCCTACAACTCATCCAGAACGCCGCAGCCCGTCTGGTGTTCAACCTTCCCAAGTTCTCTCACGTCACCCCGCTCCTCCGCTCCCTCCACTGGCTTCCAGTTGAAGCTCGCATCCGCTACAAGACCATGGTGCTTGCCTACGGAGCTGTGAGGGGAACGGCACCTCAGTACCTCCAGGCTCTGATCAGGCCCTACACCCAAACAAGGGCACTGCGTTCATCCACCTCTGGCCTGCTCGCCTCCCTACCACTGAGGAAGTACAGTTCCCGCTCAGCCCAGTCAAAACTGTTCGCTGCTCTGGCCCCCAATGGTGGAACAAACTCCCTCACGACGTCTGTAGAAATACTTTATAACTACTCTATACACATTGCAGATACATGACTACCCTCAATAAGTAATTGTCTGCACCATTTTCAATCCCCCATGTATATATATAAACAATATTTAATATGCAGAACATACCAGGAAGTCTGACTCATCGAAGGAGTGGAGAGACAGATCATCCTCATCCATATCCCTCACATCAAGCTTTGTCACCTTTCCATTCTCAACTTTCAGCTTTGGGGTCCTCCTTTCATGATCCTCATCATCACACTGTGTATCAGAGTCAACTAGTCAGAGACCATCCTCCTCCCAGTGATGTCACTCAACAAAGACATGGACGGTAGGGTACAACTCTTTTACCTCAGATTCACAGTCAGTGAAGGAGTAGATGGAAAAGTCATCAGAACTGGAGGATGAGATCACGTCATGATATTTTCTCTCTATCAGCCGAGTCACCCTTCCAGACTGAGGAGACAGAGAAAGGCATGTACTCATGGCAGCCATAGAATACACTGGCATTGACCCTCAAGGAAATGTAGAATATGTAGGCAATCCAACATGGTTGTACAAGTAGTGAGTAATACATGGGTAACTGAAAATGCAATAAATGCAACTCCCATAACATTAGGGGTGGGGCAAAAGACCTTCCATAGTACAGGATTCTTTAGCATCTCGAATGGATAATTGTCAATTCAACCAAGCCAACCAAAATGGCCATATGAATCAACAGATTGATATAACTGTTGTGTCTCTATGGGAACAGCAGAGATGACCTGGCTGAGAGGCTTTGGATTGATGCTCCATCCATCCCCAGATGTCTGGTCCTGCCCATAGCTCACAATGATTGGCTGTTAACAGTAAAGAATGAATTCAACACTGCTTTGCTCATTTTGGCCTTGAATTGTGTATCAATAAATAATATAAGGATTGTTATGTGGTTGAATTTGAATGTGACTTACAGGCCTTTTGTGGATCTGAGGGGTCTGCACTGAATTAGACTGTCAAGACAGCATTCAATGAAGTTAGATAGGGATATCTGCATTTGCTTTAATTCTGAGAACTGCAGTTTGTACATGCAGAATGCATAACTAATGTGTATGTGTTTTTGTTTCAGGTCAGATATGACTTACAGGCTTTGGCCTTCTGTGCACCTTGCCGGTTGGCCACAACACGGAATCAGGGGTGTTCACCCTCACTGGTTTCAACTGTCAACACAACACTCAATTTAAAATGTGATAATATAACAAAAACAGGACAAAACAAAGAAATATTTGATATTTACCACATAAGGACGGCGTCTTAAAGCTCTTTTGATTCGCTCATCATTACGATCCATCTTTCTTTCTGGGGGAAAAATGTCTATCAATTAATTGACTCAAAACACATCCTGACTCACACACAGACACACACACAAAGATGGCATCCCCAATGGCACCCTATTCCCTATATATGTATATATATGTTGGGAAGGAGGTGCACCAAAAGGCCAAAGATTACCTTCAACAACCTGAGTGAAGAAAACTTTTGTACAGATTAAATCAAATCTGAACACCGTTTATGTAGTGAATGAATGCATGGGTACGTCATTTTGGGTCACAGCTTTATGACTGCGCTTAACACGTCACAAGAAAAACGCTTGTTTGGAGCCGGACTGGTTGTAGCTCAATAACGAACGTGATGTGCTTATTATATCTTACTGACTGAGTAATGGTTGTATCGATGGTTGGTTGGACGTTTTACATAGATAGGCCAACATGATATCAATAGGAAGAAACCATTCCTTGCCAAATATTTTGTTGTATTATTGTTTTACTTTGAGTAACATGAAGGGACCACAATAGAAACCGTTTACTTTATTGTGTTGTCCCTGGCCTGACACGTTTTATTTAATTAAACGGGTTTTATTATTTTATTAAATTGTCCAATCAAATATATCTAACTTTCTATCTAACTCACATGAGCTGTTGAGGACTCCTTGGTCATCACATTTCAGGCACAAGCCAGCAGGTGGAAGGAAGTGTCTTTAAATGCAGCACTGCCTTTAACGCACTTCATGGTCTGCGCAACAGTATCTTTGTGGTTGTGAAAGTGATTAATCCAAATGCGGAAGTTCAGTACATTTGTTTTGGTTTAGCAAGCTAACTTCTCAAGTCTTGGCTAAAGTGTTGTGCAATATTGGAGAGTTTTTTTTTTTTTTTTTTTTTACTCCTGAGTTCAGGCTAACAAGTGACATTGTTGCTGTCGTTATAGTATCATCAGTTTTGTTTACTGTCACTACATATTTCGGTTTATCAGAGGATGTCTAAAGTCTTGGAACTACAGTTGTTTCCCCAATGGGCATGGTACGTTAGCAAGGAGGGGTTGAGTGACTCAAGAATCATGCTCGGTAACTAGCTACTTTGAATGGGACTGTTGTAACGTTATCTAGCTTTCTACAACGTGTAGCTAACGTTAATGACGTAACAGATGGTGCCAGTAGGCTACAGCAGCAAGCTAGAGCACAACACATCAATGCCGCTGATGTCTGTCAACCCGATAATATCCGTTTAATCCCCTCCTCTTCCTTTGCGGTACACAAGCTCATTACATACTCCTTCCACCACCAGACAGAGACCCAGATACTCCTCAGCATTGGGGTTCTGGTGCTCCTCTGTGGTGGGATTGAGAAGAGTGTGGGCACTGTTTGGTTCCTCCTCATGTTTCAGCTGCTCTCTATCAACACAGGGGTGTTGTACACAATCGTGGGGCTGGTACTGTTTGGTGCATCTGCCCAGAATCAAGTGGAGGGGTTAGTTCCTGTATCCCCCTCCCTTATGGGTATGGCCACAGTGTACTCACTTATGGTTAAGGGCTTTCTCATAATCACCCATGTTAGCCCTGGCCTGGCTGTTTCTGGTCATAGTAACACTTTAGGTCCCACACTCTCTTCCTCTGCAACCCCATCATAGCAGGGGGGATCTCTATCCTTACTCCAACCTTATTGTGGTTGAAAATAACTGTGATACACTGCAGTATGTCACAGCTTTAAGTGGGCTTAATAGTGTAGTTAAGTGGTAATATGTTTATGTGCGGCGCTGTGGTCTAAGGCACTGCATCTCAGTCTACAGTCCCTGGTTCGAATCCAGGCTGTATCACATCTGGCCGTTATTGGGAATCCCATAGGGCCGTGCACAATTAGCCCAGCTCTGTCCGGGTTTGGCCAGGGTAGGCCGTCATTGTAAATAAGAATTTGTTCTTAACTGACTTGCCTAGTTAAATAAAGGTTAAATAAAAATAAATAATATTGTAACGGCCGTCGTCGGTGGAAGAAGGTGAGGACCAAGGTGCAGCGTGGTAAGTGTTCATGATATTTAATATAATCAAAACTGAACACTAAACAAAATAACAACTAGGAAGAACGAACAAACTAAACAGTCTTGTCTCGTGATGACACACAAAACAGAAAATAAACACCCACGAAACACAGGTGGAAAAAGGCTACCTAAGTATGATTCTCAATCAGAGACAACTAACGACACCTGCCTCTGATTGAGAACTATACCAGTCCAAACTCAAAAACCAACATAGAAAAACAAACATAGTCCACCCACCCTAACTCATGCCCTGACCATACTAAAACGAAGACAAAAACAAAGGAACTAAGGTCAGAACGTGACAAATATGCTTGAAATGTGTGTTGAGTCCTCATGCTGAACATAACGGGATGTTTGGTTAGGAAAATCTACCATCACTGTGTCACACATTCTCCGTATCTTGCTCTGGTGAAACATACGGAAGGGGCTGGCACCCACTTCTAGACATGTCTGATGCTAGAGCATCAGTCCTGGATAAGAAGATGCCTTTCAGGCTGCTGAGGGACAACTTTGGTTTTAGAAGTGTTTTTTTCCCCATCCGGTCAGATAAATAGTCCAAACAGCCAACCCAACTGCGTCCTCATGGCCCTCATGGGGGTATGTCTCCCTGTCCCAATGAAAGTTGTGCCCCTGAACATTGATGTCCTGTATGACCCTACTTCAATAGAGAAGGAAGACGGTCCACCCACCCTGAGTACTGAGAAAGCACTAGACGCATCATTTATCCTACAAGACGAGAGGTCATTAAATTAAGATGATTGCTGGGTGCAAGCCAGAGTACATGATGTACTACAGTATAATGAGCAGTTTCAATAGATGATCCTCAGCTGTAATTGAATACTGTACAATAGGCACCTAGTGGTCCCCCATGATTAGATAGAGAATCACTGTTTAGTTAGATAAGCTCTCCACATTCTCATTGGTTCCAGAATCATTCCTACCCAGTCCAAGCCTACCCTCCAGTTTCCTCTAACCTACAGGCTACCGAGACCACACCAAAGACATTTGAAGGCTGGGCCCACTCCTACTATACACAGGGGAGCCCTGTTGAGTTCTCAGGTTATTATGTTCACAACCATGGATATGCCCTCAAGCATAGCTTTGGGTAACGTCACGAACATGAACACAGCTGCAGCCACAGTCAAGGCCATAGTCACGGACACAGTCATTGGCAGACATCTGCCTCTCAAACCAGCAGTCACTGGGCTCCAGTGGCTCAACATCTACATTCTCAACATTCTCTCCAGTCTGTCTGTCAGTGCCCCCCAGAGTTTCACAGCAAACATGCCCGAGTCTGTGATGGTTCACCCAGGGGCACCGGTGTCTTCATTGACAGATTGATAACATAGAAAACTCATTGAATGACAGAGCTCTCACATTTGTTATACGTTGAAATGTAATATACTTGGACATGGGGTTTGAGGTAGTGCTTAAAAGGTACACGGTTTCTTCACTGATGATTTTGGTTTGAAGAGTCAATCAAACTCTGAATGTTCAGGGTCAAATCACTGCAAGAAGTTTTTGATTGTCAGTTGAATGAAAGACCACTCCTTTTGGCTTGTACTTTGTGTTGTTCTACACATACGGTAGACACAGCTCTTGGCACTCTTAATCTATACAACCTTTAGAAATCAGGCAATCTTTCCTTAACTACATACAGCAATGAAATGAAATAGCATCCACTAGCCAGTAAATTAGATCCATTACATGCAGTTTGTTGGGCAATGCATCATTCAACATTATTGTAAATTCTGGAGCAGGGAGCAGTGGTTGATGTTATCAAGAGTATGGGCTACAAGGGCAGATTATGATGTCATCTTTAGAAAATAAGGTAGTTGGGCCTCCCAAGTGGCGCAGTGGTCTAAGGCACTGCATCGCAGTACTTGAGGTGTCACTACAGACCTGGGTTAGATCTCATGCTGTGTTACAGCCGGCCGTGACCAGGAGTCCCATGAGACGGCGCACAGATGGCCCCGCTGACTTTGGTCACCAGCTGGACGGTGTTTCCTCCAACACATTGGTGCGGCTTCCGGGTTAAGCGAGCAGTGTGTCAAGAAGCAGTGCAGCTTAGCAGGGTCCTGTTTCGGAGGATGCATGGCTCTTGACCTTCGCTTCTCCCGAGTCCATAGGGGAGTTGCAGTGATGGGACAACACTGCAACTACCAATTGAATATCATGAAAATTGGGGGATGTACAAAAAATATATAAATAATAAATCGGTCGTTGTGCACAGTAAAGAGAAGCCATAAATTACAACCAAGACTAAGTATAGCAAATCAATGATTATTATTTCTTTACAAATGCATGTGGTCAAGTTATACTGTTTATATACAAATAGCTATTTTGCATAAACAACTTGATCAAGTGGTAAAAGTAATGTAACAGGTCATGATGGAACACGTTATTCAATATCAGTAATGCAAGAGAAAAAGTTCAAAGGAACACCATTTTTACAGTTTACCACAACTTAATCAAAGACCTATTCTTTAATGAACCGATGAAAAACAAAGCACAATGACTGAATAGTTACTGCAATTTAAATGTACGAATTGAACAATACATAGTACAATATGAATGTGCTACAAGTATGGATATTTTACTCTAATTTAACTCTTCTCTCTGTATTTACACAACCTTCCTAGAGCATCTGAATAGGCAGCCATGTTGAATTTTGTAAATACATTTACAGACAGCAAAAATAGAATGCTTTCAATACCTTACATTTGAAATGAGTTCATATACAAGAAGGATCTTCACAGCATGATAGATGTCCTGATGCAATATTTCATATCATAATCACCTCTGTTCTTGCCTACTTTCACTTACAAATCATATCAAAGTTTATTTGTCAGGTACGCGGAATACAACAGGTGTAGACCCAGTGAAATGCGTACTTACAGACTCTAACCAACAGTGCAATTTTTAAGTAAAAAAAAGGTATTAGGTGAACAGTAGATTAGTAAAGAAATAAAAACAACAGTAAAAAGACAGTGAAAAATAATAGTAGCAAGGCTATATACAGGCACCGGTTAGTCGGGCTGATTGAGGTAGTATGTACATGAAGGTATGGTTAAAGTGACTATGCATATATGATAAACAGAGAGTAGCAGTAGCATAAAAGAGGGGTTGGCGGGTGGTGGGTGGCGGGACACAATGCAGATAGTCCGGGTAGCCAATGTGAGGGGGCACCGGTTAGTCAGGCTAATTGAGATAGTATGTACATGAAGGTATGGTTAAAGTGACTATGCATATATGATAAACAGAGAGTAGCAGCAGCATAAAAGAGCGGTGGGGGGGGGGTACACAATGCAAATAGTCGGGGTAGCCATTTGATTAGCTGTTCTTGAGTCTTATGGTTTGGGGGAAAAACTGTTGAGAAGCCTTTTGGTCCAAGACTTGGCGCTCAGGTACCTCTTGTCATGTGGTAGTAGAGAGAACATTCTATGACTGGAGTGGCTGGGGTCTCTAACAATTTTTAGGGTCTTCCTCTGACACCGCCTGGTGTAGAGGTCCTGGATGGCAGGCAGCTTAACCCCAGTGATGTACTGGGCCGTATGCACAACCCTCTGTAGTGCCTTGCGGTTGGAGGCCGAGCAGTTGCCGTACCAGGCAGTGATGCAACCAGTCAGGACGCTCTCGATGTTGCAGCTGTAGAACCTTTTGAGGTTCTGAGGACCCATGCCTAATCTTTTTAGTTTCCTGAGGGGGAATAGGCTTTGTCATGCCCTCTTCACAACTGTCTCTGTGTGTTTGGACCATTCTAGTTTGTTGGTGATGTGGACACCAAGGAACTTGAAGCTCTCAACCTGCTCCACTACAGCCCCATTGATGAGAATGGGGGCGTGCTTGATCCTCCTTTTCCTGTAGTCCACAATCATCTCCTTAGTCGTGGTTACGTTGAGGGATAGGTTGATATTCTGGCACCACCCGTCCAGGTCTCTGAACCCTCCCTATAGGCTGTCTCGTCATTGTCGGTGATTTGGCCTACCACTGTTGGATAGTCTGCAATCTTAATGATGGTGTTGGAGTCGTGCATGGCCAAGCAGTCGTGGGTGAACAGGGAGTACAGGAGGGGACTGAGCACACACCCCTGAGGGGCTCCAGTGTTGAGGATCAGCGTGTTGTACAGGTGGGAAAGGGCAGTGTGGAGTGCAATAGAGATTGCATCACCTGTGGATATGTTTGGGTGGTATGCAAATTAGGGTGGGTCTACAAAAACAATGTGTAACATTTAATGTATATTATCTCCAACTTTTCTAATCTGATGGAAAACAACAAAGGTCTGGCTGCACTCTTTATTTTATAAAAAAATCTATTGGTTTATTCCAAAATAGAGAATCATTTTTTCCCCATAATAACCCCTCACCCAAATGAAATAGGTTAACATCTAGGGCAGTGGTTCCCAAACTTTTTATAGTCCCGTACCCCTTCAAATATTCAACCTCCAGCTACGTACCCCCTTTAGCATCAGGGTCAGCGCACTCTCAAATGTTGTTTTTTGCCATCACTGTAAGCCTGCCACACACACACTAAACGATACATTTATTAAACATAAGAACGAGTGTGAGTTTGTCACAACTCGGCTCGTGGAAAGTGACAATGAGCTCTTATAGGACCAGGGCACAAATAAGAATATATTAATTATCAATCATTTTGCTCTTTATTTAGCTATCTTACATATAAAACTTTATTTGTTCATCGAAAATTGTGAATAACTCACCACAGGTTAATGAGAAGGGTGTGCTTGATAGGATGCACTGTCTCTGCAATGTTGGGTTGTATTGGAGAGAGTCTCAGTCTTAAGTCATTTTCCACACACAGTCTGTGCCTGTATTTAGTTTTCATGCTAGTGAGGGATGAGAATCCACTCTCACATAGGTACGTGGTTGCAGAGTGCATCAGTGTCTTAACAGGCGATTTGCCAAGGCAGGATACTGAGCAATGGCTTCTGATTAAATTCAATTTTCACAGAACCAGTTGTTACAATTTCTCTTGTTCAGATAAAGGTAAGTGGAATGGAGGCAGGGCATGAAAGGGATAATGAATCCAGTTGTTTGTGTCATTCGTTTCGGGAAAGTACCTGCTTAATTGCTCACCCAACTCACTCAGGTTCTTCGCTATATCACATTTGACATTGTCCGTAAGCTGGAGTTCATTTGCACGCAAAAAAATCATACAATGATGGAAATACCTGTGTGTTGTCCTTGTAATGCAGACAGAGAAGAGCTCCAACTTCTTAATCATAGCCTCAATTTTGTCCCGCACCCTCAAAATTGTTACGGAGTGTTCCTGTAATCTTAGATTCAGATCATTCAGGAGAGAAAAAACATCACCTAGATAGGCCAGTCGTGTGAGAAACTCATCATCATGCAGTAAAGGGCCTCTTCTCTTCCTCTTTGTCCAAAAGCGGTCAGACAAGTGAAAATGATGGTCAGTAAAGAAAACTTTAAGCTCGTCTCTCAATAAAAAAAAAAACGTGTCAATACTTTGCCCCTTGATAACCAGCGCACTTCTGTTTGTTGTCCATATCATTTCATAGTGCAGATAATACACGAGAGTTCAGGGGCCTTGCTTTAACAAAGTAAACCATTTGCCCAGTAGTGTCCAAAATGTATTTCAGCTGTCAGGCATTCCTTTGGCAGCAAGAGCCTCTCGGTGGATGCTGCAGTGTACCGAAGTGGCATCGGGAGCAACTGCTTGCATGCGCATTACCACTCCACTAGGTCTCCATGTCATGGCTTTTGCGCCATCAGTACAGTAGATACCAACACAGTACAGATACCAGAAACATACACACACGCACGCTATGTATACAGCAGCCAATTCTGGAACTAGTACTTTTCACAAGTATCTCCTCGTTGCATGGTAACAAAAGTCTCTGCCTGCCTTCTTGGGTTTCTGGTGAAAAATCCAACTATTTATTGGTGCTCTACCACCACCTGAAAGGCATGAAAGGCATGTACTCATGGCAGCCATAGAATACACTGGCATTTACTCTCAAGGACCTTCCATAGTATATTATTCTTTAGCATCTTGAATGGATGATTGTCAATTCAACCAAGCCAACCAAAATGGCCATATGAATCAACAGATTGATCTAACTGTTGTGTCTCTATGGGAACAGCAGAGATGACCTGGCTGAGAGGCTCTGGATTGATGCTCCATCCCCAGATGTTAGGTCCTGCCCACAGTTCACAATGATTGGCTGTAAACAGTAAAGAACGAATTAAACACTGCTTTTCTCATTGCAGAATGCATAACTAATGTTTATGTGTTATTGTTTTTAGATCAGATACAGTGGGGCAAAAAAGTATTTAGTCAGCCACCAATTGTGCAAGATCTCCCACTTAAAAAGATGAGAAGCCATTACTGATATTGAATAACGTTTTCCATCATGACCTGTTACATTACTTTTACCACTTGATCCAGTTGTTTATGCAAAATAGCTATTTGTAAATAAACAGTATAACTTGAAGACATGCAATTATAAATAAATAATAATTATTGATTTGCTATACTTAGACTAGGTAGTAATGTATGGCTTCTCTTTACTGTGCACAACGACCAATTAATTATAAAAATGTTTTGGTGCTTTTAAACATTTTTTGTGACATCCAATTGGTAGTTAGATTGTCCCATCGCTGCAACTCCTCTACGGACTTGGGAAAGGCAAAGGTCGAGAGCCATGCGTCCTCCGAAACACAACCCTGCCAAGCCACACTGCTTCTTCACACAGAAGCCAGCCGCACCAATGTGTTGGGAGGAAACTGGCGACTGCAGAGTGCATCAGTTATTTGGAGTAAGGATACAGATCCTGCCCTGTGA
The DNA here is from genome assembly GCF_034236695.1 of Oncorhynchus nerka. NCBI lineage: Eukaryota > Metazoa > Chordata > Actinopteri > Salmoniformes > Salmonidae > Oncorhynchus > Oncorhynchus nerka. The sequence continues at coordinate 62,476,411 of NC_088417.1, forward strand.
TGATGACGTTGCAGAGTAAGACAGTGTGTGGGACCAAAAATGTTATGAGCAGAAACAGCCAGGGCAGGGCTAACATGGGTACGCTGACCCCAAAAAGGAAGCTCTTAACCATAAGTGAGTACACTGTGGTCATACCCATAAGAGAGAGGGATACAGGAACAAACCCCTCCACTTGATTCAGGGCAGATGCACCAAACACTACCAGCCCCAGAATTGTGTACAACACCCCTGTGCTGATAGAGAGCAGCTGAAACATGAGGAGGAACCAAACAGTGCCCACACTCTTCTCAATCCCACCACAGAGGAGCACCAGAAGCCCGATGCTGAGGAGTATCTGGGTCACTGTTTTGTGCTGGAAGGGGTATGTGATGAGCTTGTGTCACTCAGCCCCTCCTTGCTAACTTACCATGCCCATCGCCAAAAACTGTAGTTCCAAGACTGAAGGAATCCTTTGATAACCTGAGACATGTATTGACAATAAACAAAACAAATTACATGATAATAACAGGATCAATGCCACTCGTTAGCCTCAACTCAGGAGTAAAACTCTTGAACCTCTGAACCACAGTTGTGGAAAATTCTATTCAAAGATTAAGGCAGGGTTTACTTACTGACTTTATTGTCCCCATGGGGAAATTTTGTTGCAGTGTCATGTACACGTTTAAAGTGGCGTTTAAATACAAAACAAAATTTACAATGCAACTTTCATAACAGTTACATACCAATAAAACATGTAAAAAATGACTAGCCTGCTGGCCTTACTGATTCGATAGGAACATCAGCCCGAGCTATTTAGGAGGGATATCACACCTGGCACAAATGATTGTCTAGTTCTGTTTTTCTTGCTGAGGGGTGCCCTATACCTGTGCCCAGTGGGGAGTGGTTCAAAGTCCGGGTACAAGGGGTGGCTTGGGTCTAAAATGATTTTGTGAGACTTGCGGAGGGCCCTGACCTAAAAGTACTTTGCTTGCTGTGGTGATAATCCTATATTTAACAATGTAATAAACATATTTAATACAAGCAGCTGCAGAGAGCCACCTCTAATTTCACAGCAAGGATGAAATGGTTACATGTCCCTTATATAGTTGGAGGTGATAATACAATCATATTGTATTCACACAACAGTTTCTTCTATAAATCAATAGTTCCGGAACACAATGGCCTTGTGTTAGGACGCAGACATACCAGTAGTCTATGAAACGCATAACATCACAGTCCAACACAGAACATATCCCTTGAGAAGTTACAACAGCTCACCCCAAATTATTCCACCACATCTTTCAAAACTGATTTTTGATGCTCAGTACATATGTCAAACTAATACCAGCGGATAATCAAGCACAATACAAAAATGTCAGTTACGACACCTGTCCTCCAATATTGCACGACACTTTAACTAAGACAGGGTAGATAGATTGCTAAACCAAAGCAAATGTAATGGATTTCCGCAATTTTATTAATCACGTTCACAACCAAAGTTATTTGATGCGCAGATCATGAAGTGCACTAAGGCAGTGCTGCATTTAAAGACACTGCCACCTGCTGGCTTGTGCCTGAAATGTGATGATCAGAGTTCTCAACAGCCCATTTGAGTTAGATAGAAAGTGAGATAGATATGTTTGACAGTTTAGTAAAAAAAAAGAAACTGTTTAATAAAATAAAATGTGTCAGGGACAACGCAATAAAATCAACGAATTCCATTGTGGTCCCTTAGTGCTTGTTACTCAAAGTGCAAAATAATTTTTTGGGGGGCAAGGAATGGTTTCTTTCTATTGATATCCTGTTAGCCTATCTATGTAAAAAAAAAAACATCCAACCAACCATCGATACAACCATTACTCAGTCAGTAGGAAATATGTACATCACTTTCGTTATTCAGCTAGCTACAACCAGTGAGAAGACATTACCACTAGTTAGGCTCCAAACAAGCCTTTCTCTTGCGATGTATTATGCGCAGTCATAAAGCTGTGACGTATTATGACGTAACCAAGCATTAATTCCCTACATACACTGTGTTCAGATTTGATTTCATCTGTATAATCTCTTTCTTCACTCAGGTTGTTGCAGGTAACCTTTGGCCTTTGGTGCACAGCCTTCCCAACCTGTATACAGGGTACCACATACACTCAGAGCTCTGGAAATAATTAACAAATGTTTCTGTAATCAGCATCTCTACATGTATGGCAGAAATTCCATTCCAGTGTCTGTTGATTTCCAACACAGGCACACCTCATTCTACTGAATGGGGTACTGATTAGGTGATCACCTGAACCAAATCTTATTTAACGAGGAAAAGTATAAAAACCACTGCTGTGGTCATCACTATCCTCTTGTAATAGGACCAGCTGGATGTTTAAATCAGTGCTAGTAGTACCTCAAAAGTAATTGGAATCCAAAAATAACTATTAACCATGCCAGAAGACTTGAAAAGGAACATTTTGAGTGAGGAAAAGAAGGGCTTTACTGGCAGAGGGATACAGGATGCTTCCATCCTTAAAATTTCAAAGACAGCAGTTCATTGGGGTGGCAGGTAGCCTAGTGGTTAGAGCGTTGGACTAGTAACCAAAAGGTTTCAAGATCGAATCCCAGAGTTGACAAGGTAAAAATCTGTCGTTCTGCCCCTGAACAAGGCAGTTAACCTACAAAAAGAATGGCAAATGCAGCTGAGGTGAAGTGCACGGTGAGGATGGTTTGAAACAGGCGCCTAGGGGCAGGGCTGAAGTTGTGCAAAGCTAGAAAAAAGCCCTTCATCAATGAGAAGCAAAGAAGTGCCAAGCTGAGGTTTTCAAAATACCATAGTAGAGGACTGGAGTAAGGTCATCTTCTCCGATGAGTCCAATTTTCAGCTTTGCCCAACACCTCGTCGTCTAATGGTTAGACGGAGACCTGGAAAGGCCTACAAGCCAGTGTCTCGCACCCACTGTGAAATTTGGTGGAGGATGGAATCGGGCAGATTTATCTTTGTGAAGGACGCATGAATCAAGCCACGTACAAGGTTGTCCTGGAAGAAAACTTGCTTCCTTCTGCTCTGACAATGTTCACCAACTCTGAGGATTGTTTTTTCCAGTAGGACAATGTGTTCCATGCGACACAGTCAAGTCAATCAAGGTGTGGATGGAGGACCACCAGATCAAGACCTTGTCATGGCCAGTCTCCAGACTTGAACCCCATTAAACTTCTGGAATGTGATCAAGAGGAAGATGGATGGTCACAAGCCATCAAACAAAGCCAAGCTGCTTGAATTTTTGAGCCAGGATGGCATAAAGTCACCCAACACCAACATAAAAGACTGGTGGCCAAGACGCATGAAAGCTGTGATTGAAAATCAGGGTTATTCCACCAAATAATGATTTCAGAACTCTTCCTAAGTTAAAATATTAGTATTATTAGAGGTCTGACAACACCGCATCTGTTTTTGTTATTTTGACCAGTTGTAATTTTCTGCAAATAAATGCTCTAAATGACAATATTTGAATTTGGAATTTGGGAGAAATGTCAGTAGTTTATAGAATAAAACAAAAATGTTAATTTTACCCAAACACATACCTATAAATAGTCAACCCAGAGAAACGGATCATTTTGCAGTGGTCTCTTAAGTTAATGTTATCCAAATCGGTGTATATACACACTCACACATATATATTATATATACATACAATATTGATGGAAATGTTTCCCCCAGAAAGCAATGGATCGTAATAATGAGAGAATCAAAAGAGCTTTAACACGCAGCCCTTATGTGGTAAATATACAATACATGTCTGTTTTGTCCTGTTTTTGTTATATTATCACCTTTTAAATTGAGTGATGTGTTGACGGATGAATCCAATGAGGGTAAACACCCCTGATTCTGTGATGTGGCCAACCGACAAGGTGTACAGAAGAACAAAACCTGTAAGTCATTTCAAACTGAAATCAGTAACACACGCACATTAGTTATACATTCTGCAATGAGAAAAGCAGAGTTTAATTCATTCTTTACTGTTTATAGCCAATCATTGTGAGCTGTGGGCAGGACCAGACATCTAGGGACGGATGGAGCATCAATCCAGAGCCTCTCAGCCAGGTCATCTCTGCTGTTCCCATAGAGACACAACAGTTAGATCAATCTGTTGATTCATATGGCCATTTTGGTTGGCTTGGTTGAATTGACAATCATCCATTCGAGATGCTAAAGAATCCTATTCTATGGAAGGTCTTTTGCCCCACCCCTAATGTTATGGGAGCACTTTTCAGTTACCCATGTATTACTCACTACTTGTACAACCATGTTAGATTTCCTACATATTCTACATTTCCTTGAGGGTCAATGCCAGTGTATTCTATGGCTGCCATGAGTACATGCCTTTCTCTGTCTCCTCAGTCTGGAAGGGTGACTCGGCTGATAGAGAGAAAATATCATGACGTGATCTCATCCTCCAGTTCTGATGACTTTTCCATCTACTCCTTCACTGACTGTGAATCTGAGGTAAAAGAGTTGTACCCTACTGTACATGTCTGTTGAGTGACATCACTGTGAGGAGGATGGTCTCTGACATGTTGACTCTGATACACAGTGTGATGATGAGGATCATGAAAAGAGGACACCACCACTGAAAGTTGAGGATGGAAAAGTGACAAAGTTTGAAGTGAGGGAAATGGACGAGGATGATGACCTGTCTGTCTCCCCCCCCCACTTACACACGCATATTTTTGAGTAACTCTTTCACTGAATGTGGAGAATGGACTATGACCAGCTAGCTCTCTTGACACACAGCTTGATGATGGCAATGACGCCTCTACTGAGGACAGTCCAGAGCCTCCAAAGGAACCACAAGGACCTTCGACTGGTAGGCATCTCTTAAATTTGTGTGTGTCACATCTCAGTGTTTTGACCCTATATCTGTTGAGATTATTGTGGCCAAGCCCAACATCCTCCTCTCTGCCTCTGTGAGTGACCTGAAGAAGGTGTCACGCCAGATGGAGGTGGTCCCCACTGTCCGGCCCTGCAGGCAGCAGCTGGACAAGAAGACACAGTGGACCAACACCAACGAGGAGAGTCTGAGGAGGATCAAAGAGAACCTGACCTCAATAGAACTCAACCTGGAGGAAGGTCTGAAGACGCACAATGATGGTCAGGACATCAACCAAGAGGCAGAAGAAGAATGAGGGATGCTGTAGAGGATGGATTGCAAAGTGGATGGGGAGGAGGAAGGAGAAACTGAGGGATGAAGACGTGGCTAGGGAGGTCAAGAGGATGGGCGAGCAGGTGAGGGCACTGATCCAAGAGATGAAGAGAAACTGCAGTGATGTTGATCTTAAGGCAGTAGACCTGGACAGTTGGCTGAATGACTTGGAGGTTGAAAGTGGCATTCAAGAAATGCACAGGAGATGGAAATTATAGACAGCATGGCAGAAATGCAGACCAGTATAGCCGAGAACAGGCTCCTCAAGTCATGAAAAAATAATGTCCAGAGCTTTGTAAGTTACTCCTACTTATTGAGTGTAGTCAAGGTCCTAAACGATCTTAACCGCCATTGATAAGAAACATTACTGTGCAGCCATATTCATTGATCTGGCCAAGTCTTTCGACTATGTCAATCACCACATCCTCATCGGCAGACTCGACAACCTTGGTTTCTCAAATGATTGCCTCGCCTGGATCACCAACTCTCTTCTCTGTATACATCAATGATGTCGCTTTTGCTGCTGGTGAGTCTCTGATCTACCTCTACGCAGACGACACCATTCTGTAGATTTCTGGCCCTTCTTTGGACACTGTGTTAACAACCCTCCAGGCAAGCTTCAATGCCATACAACTCTCCTTCCGTGGCCTTCAATTGCTCTTAAATACAAGTAAAACTAAATGCATGCTCTTCAACCGATTTGCTGCCTGCACCTGCCCGCCTGTCCAACATCACTACTCTGGACGGCTCTGACTTAGAATACGTGGACAACTACAAATACCTAGGTGTCTGGTTAGACTGTAAACTCTCCTTCCAGACCCACATCAAACATCTCCAATCCAAATTTAAATCTAGAATTGGCTTCCTATTTCGCAACAAAGCATCCTTCACTCATGCTGCCAAACATACCCTTGTAAAACTGACCATCCTACCAATCCTCGACCTCGTCGATGTCATTTACAAAATAGCCTCCAATACCCTACTCAACAAATTGGATGCAGTCTTATCACAGTGCCATCCGTTTTGTCACCAAAGCCCCTTATACTACCCAACATTGCGACCTGTACGCTCTTCTCGTTGGCTGGCCCTCGCTTCATACTCGTCGCCAAACCCACTGGCTCCATGTCATCTACAAGACCCTGCTAGGTAAAGCCCCCGTTATCTCAGCTCGCTGGTCACCATAGCATCACCCACCTGTAGCACGCGCTCCAGCAGGAAAATCTCTCTGGTCACCCCCAAAACCAATTCTTTCTTTGGTCGCCTCTCCTTACAGTTCCCTGCTGCCAATGACTGGAACGAACTACAAAAATCTGTGAAACTGGAAACACATATCTCCCTCACCAACTGTCAGAGCAGCCCACAGATTACTGCACCTGTACATAGCCCACCTATGATTTAGCCCAAACAACTACCTCTTTCCCTACTGTATTTATTTAGCTCCTTTGCACCCCATTATTTTTATTTCTACTTTGCACATTCTTCCACTGCAAATCTACCATTCCAGTGTTTTACTTGCTATATTGTATTTACTTTGCCACCATGACCTTTTTTGCCCTTACCTCCCTTATCTCACCTCATTTGCTCACATCGTATATAGACTTGTTTATACTGTATTATTGACTGTATGTTTGTTTTACTCCATGTGTAACTCTGTGTCGTTGTATGTGTCGAACTGCTTTGCTTTATCTTGGCCAGGTCGCAATTGTAAATGAGAACTTGTTCTCAACTTGCCTACCTGGTTAAATAAAGGTGAAATAAATAAATAAAATAAAGACCATATTCAAATGAATAAAAACAAAAATAGAAAACGGTTATTTAATCAAGAGATTAAATAAAAAAATGACTACAATAAGTGCCTATTAAGTAAAGGCTGACCAAATGTTATATATATTTTTATTTATTTTTTATTTTAACCCCTTTATCTCCCCAATTTTCGTGGTATCCAATTGGTAGTTACAGTCTTGTCTCATTGCTGCACACTCCCTACGGTCTCGGGAGAGGCGAAGGTAGAGAGCCATGCGTCCTCCGAAACACGACCCTGCCAAGCTGCACTGCTTCCTGACACAATGCCCACTAAACCCGGAAGCCAGCCACACCAATGTGTCGGAGGAAACACCGTACACCTGGCGACCGTGTCAGCATGCATGCAGGAGTTGCTGCGCCCTGCCAGCCCTCCCACAGGAGTTGCTAGAGCGCAATGGGACAAGGACATCCCTGCCAGACAAACCCTACCTTTATTTAACCAGGCAAGACGCTGGGACAATTCTTATTTTCGCCAACCCATGGGTTAACAGCCTGTTCAGGGGCAGCCGGACAGATTTGTTCTTTGTCAGCAGAGCCTGGACTCGAACCAGGATCTATAGCGGCACAGCTAGCAAATGCGATGCAGTGCCTAAGACCACTGCGCCACTCGGGAGGCAGGGTTTCATATTAAATCATGCATAAATTCCTTGTGACAAGGGGAATGGAAGCTTTTGAATTGGACGTTTCAGACAAAAAATGAAATTGCTAAAAAATGTCTAGCCTTATCTATTGGTAACAGGGTTGAAGTATTATGCTCGACACACTAAGTTTTCCACCACAAAACAGAACTAGCTCACGAGCTCAACTAGCACCTGCATTTTGGAGCTATGTCTAAAAAGCTTTTTGTCTTTTACAACTCTCCCATTCACCTGTGTGAACTTCAGCTTCGTGGCATGCTAGCCTTTTCTGCGGAGAGCCTTTTCTGTTTGCATTTTGTTGTGCACCAGGTTTTCATGTCTTTCCATGTTCTGTTTGTGAGAGCTGGCTCTGACCCATAACAGTCGATCCTCTTTGCCGGGAACCTTCTTTAGCACTTTACATTTTCCCAAATTCTTCCAAACTGATGCTTTCTTACAGCTGCTCTTAGTCTTGGGTTGAGAAGTCATTCTCCAAACCTAATCGCAAACAAAGAAAAGATTAAACCACATGACGGTCCAACACAATAGGGGAGGGGGCATAGGGAAGGTATAGGAGAGGAGATAAAAAGAAAAGACTTCCTCCGTGTCAGGTAAGCAGTCTCGAAGTGTACCCTCACCAACTTACCGGACTGAGTGAGTTCTGAACATCCCTCGCTGTCCTCTGTTCCTGCGTCCAAGTCTTCTTGGGCCTCTTTCTGGTGTCTGTCTTGACTCTTTTGACTCTCTAGTACGTTTTCTCAGTTCTTTCCCAGGCTTGCCTGAAAAACACAAAAGGATGGAACATACATAAGAGTAACAACAAATCCCCATATTAGCAAGCAACGACATTACATTTTTGCTCAGCCTGGTAAGTCTGACGGTAGACTGCGGATGTTCCCTTGCTTACGAAAGCAGCCGGTGTCTACCGTCACAGAATTACCAGGCTGAGTGAGTTCTGAACACCTGTCACTCAAGCTTTCGCTGTCAGGTTCATACTCACTGATGCAGCCGGTGTCACTCAGCTGGTGTTTTGTATCATATTTGTACAACAGCTGATGAAACTATGAAAAAATATTATCAGTGTAACTTCCTGATAGTTGCTGATTGAAAATACAATCTACATAAGACATTCTAAATCAGCAGGGTTTGTATTGGTGGAGTTTTGGCTTGCTTGGTGACATCACCAGGTAGTCTAAGTTAATAGACCAATTACAAAGAGTTTGAAATCTCTCTGCCAATAACAGCTCATTTTGAGACTACATTTCCCTCCCATTAGTGGATTGATCCATGTTTAACCATGTTTTAACCTTTATTTAACTAGGCAAGTCAGTTAAGAACAAATTCTTATTTTCAATGACGACTTAGGAACAGTGGGTTAACTGCCTGTTCATGGGCAGAACAATTTTAAAATAGACATGATTTACATGATTTGTACCTCGTCACCTCTAGGGGATTTGAACTTGCAACCTTCCGGTTTACTAGTCCTCTAACCACTAGGCTACTCTGCCGCATTACAATGTAGCTAGCTACCAGTAGCTAGTTTAGCATTACTCCTATGGAGTTATTTAACATTATGCACAACACAACATTCTTCCATTTGAGAACATCTAAGACATCATAGCAAAGATAAGCAATGCAATAATAATCCATTCCGAAATGTATTAATGTCTACTCCAGCAACCTTTAGTAGCTAGCTGGCTAATTAGCCTATCAGTATAGCCAGGAAAAATGGCTCGCTAGCTACCTGCTAGCAAGCTAACATAATGCTTCAACATAGCTAATACTTTTCCATGCATCTACGAAATGGAGAGCAGAGGGGGTCGTGAAAGAAGAGAACAGAGGGGGTCAGTTTTATGGCTGGGTGTATGTGTTCTTGCGATGGAATGTCTTTGTTTCCTGGGGTGGTAAGACAACAGAGCTGAGGGGATAGTGTTAGGGGGGTAGTTTTATTGCAGGGAGAGTGACCTGGTTCCTATTTTAGCAGGGGTACGTGAAATGACTTGAGTCAGGCGGATTAGCTTAGCGCTGTATAATATATAAGCTATGTGTATGAATATTTATATAACAGTAGCCCGCTACAGCTACATTGGCCGAGTTATTGTTGAATAATAACGAAGCTAGGTAAATTCATTTAAAATAATATCGCTAGTAACTGCAAAATACTTACAGCTGAAATACACTGCTGTTTTCTTTATGAGCATGGTGAACTGAGGAAGCCACATCCACGTGTAGTGTTGTGGGGGAGGGGACAAGTTCCCCAAATAGACCCTGGCTTTGGATCAGGTTTGAATTCCCCCCGCGAATGGTCCTTGTTAGGTTTGGGGAGGGGAAGCTGATCCTAGATCTGGATCTAGGGAAAACTTCGCACCAGCACATGCAAAAGAGAGATGGGGAGGAGAGAGAGCGTCACTCTCAGGATTGACAGATCATGTACAAAATCTACCAGTAAGAAATTGGTTGTGTACACGTGAGAGACTTGCTATAAAGAAGTGTGGGGAGGGCATGCTCTCCCAAAGGAAGGAGGTCTCAGCTGACTCACGTTCTTCTGTAGCAACTTTAATCCAACACGGAGCGACAACATCGAGAGGTTTGGACATCTTGGCGTAGCACTTAAGGTGTTGGCTTGACAGTTGATGGACCCCATTCCAAAACCTGTTTGGGGCTACCGCCTGAATTCACAAAAATATATTTGTTTGCCTACGGGCAGGGAGACCCGGGTTTGAGACAAAAAGGGGATTACACCATTGCTGTTTGCAAAAAAACACTACATAACATGCCACCCCGATCTCCTTCTGCAAAATCTACATATTTTTTCCTACAAATGACGGGGATGAGGGCCCGTTCAGGTGTCTGAGTCTGTCTCATGACCTGTTAATGAGGTAGTCCTGCGTGCAACTTTAAAAGCAGTGTCACCCTCAGCTCAAGAGGGCATTACATCTTGGTCTTTTTTTTTCTTTTTCTTTTTTTACCTTTATTTAACCAGGCAAGTCAGTTAAGAACACATTCTTATTTTCAATGACGGCCTGGGAACAGTGGGTTAACTGCCTGTTCAGGGGCAGAACGACAGATTTGTACCTTGTCAGCTCGGGGGTTTGAACTCGCAACCTTCCGGTTACTAGTCCAACGCTCTAACCACTAGGCTACCCTGCCGCCCCAGGACACTGGTTTTTCCCATGGGAGCCCCAGGTACAGATCCTGCCCATGAAATGTGCACACCTCTCCCAAAAACAGCCAAAAAACAGCCTTAGCTCAGTCAGAGGCCCTAACCCACTTTAACCCCAACTTGCTATTACAGTTGGCGTGTGATGCATCGCCTTATGGTGTTGGTGCGGTTGTCTCACACATCATGCCATCAGGTGAAGAAAGGACAATTGCTTTCGCATCATGGACCTTGAGTAAAGCTGAGAGCAATTATGCACAGACAGAGCGTGAAACACTCAACATTGTGTTTGGAGTTAAGAAATTGAATCAGTTTCTATTTTGCCAACGACTCACACTGCTGACGGACCATAGACCCCTCACCTCCATCTTTGGTCCCCACACCGGCATTCCGTCGCTTGCAACCAGCCACATGCAGCGATGGCCGTTATTGTGATCTGCTCACCAGTACGATATCAAGAACAGAAGGTCTGAGCAGCACTGCAATGCAGACGGCCTCTCAAGGCTTCCCTTACCTGTCGCACACACGGAGCACTCCCAGGCTGAAATCTTCTACTTCAAGGAAGTGACGAGCACCCCAGTTACATCTGTCCAAGTGAAAAAGTTCACCCACATGGATCCAGTGATGTCTGAGGTCGTGGACATTGTCACTCGTGGAAAAGAAGGAGAGATGTCGGACAGCCTACAACCTTACCTAGTGAGGAGAAACAAGCTCACAGTTCAGTTTGGATGCTTGCTATGGGGTTTTCGAGTCATCATACCGACGCCACTGAGAAGGCAGGTGCTTGAAGAACTCCATTCAGGGCACTGTGGCATGGTGCGAATGAAGGAGATTGTATGCAGCTACTTTTGGTGGCCAGGTCTGGACGCAGCTACCGAAGACAAGGTCAAGTCATGTTCTGCATGTCAAAATATGAGGAAAATGCCTCAGCTAGCACCACTACACCCATGGGACTTCCCAGAGGAGCCTTGGCAGCGAGTCCACATGGACTATGCAGGCCCATTGGAGGATCGTATGTTCTTAGTCGCAGTTGACGCACACAGCAAATGGCCTGAGGTCACAGTGATGAAGAGCACCTCAGTGGAGAGAACCATTGAAGAGCTACGGTCAATCTTCAGTCACTTCGGCTTGCCAACGCAACTCGTTAGTGATAATGGCCCCCAACTGGTGTCTGAAGAGTTCCGGTCATTCATGGAAGCAAATGGAATTCAGCACATCAAGTCAGCGCCGTATCACCTTGCAACGAACGGCCTCGCTGAAAGGTATGTCCAAACGATGAAGCAAGCTTTAAAATCATCACAAGGGAACGACTCCCTCAATAGGTGTCTAAACACCTTCCTGTTAACCTACAGAAACACTCCCCACGCTACAACCAAAGTGGCACCCGCGTCAGCCATGAAGAAAAGACAGCTTCGCACGCGACTCGACCTCCTGAGACCTCCAAAGACGAGACAGGTTGTACAGACACAACAGAGAGCACAGGTGGAGAGACGGAGCAAAGCAAAAGACAGAAGCTTCATAGCTGGAGAGAGAGTTCTTGCTCGGAACTACTGCAAAGGTCCAAATACCAGCCACAGTGGTTGCACAAACAGGACCTGTGTCCTACACAGTTCACACACCGGAAAACATCATCTGGAGGATACAAGTGGATCAACTGTTGCCAGGAACCAACCTCAAGAGATGACTCCTGTCAAGTGACAAACCAAGATCAGCTACTGGAGACCTAACATGACTACGAGCTATCACCTGAACATCCACTGCAGCAACCTACAAATGTGGAAAGTGCTCCAGACTCACCTGAACCAGCCAGAGTGCCTACTCAGGGCACTGTTGCACCCCAGTCTGGGAATACACCATCACCACTCAGACTCAGAGATAATGTGACTGTAGGTCATTACCCAGCAAGAGAAAGAATACCCCCTGACAGGTTGACTATTTAGTTCAGACTAACCTCCAACATCAGGGAAGAATACACCCCAGGGTTAAGTGTGGGGACTGAGGCAGTCTACCCTCTATTCCTAATTTAGAAAAGGTTATTCTGAAAAGTTCATTTATTTACATTAAGATAACTTATATTAAAAATAAGACAATAGGCAAAACAGTTAATATTTACTTTTTCCTAATGAGTCACCAGAGGTAGAGGGGGAGGAATATGTTGTGTATTGATATTCTAGTTTTGTCCCTTTTAGGGCACCTGTAACCCCCCTTGCTTACCTACATTGAAATGCTTGGAATGTTCTTCCTGTGAAACGCATTAAACAATTCCCACATTAATTTCTACTCCAGTCTCATGTCCTGTACTTATATTAGTTGTATAAGTAATACAGTGTGCTATACAACAGGACGCTTATAAGAAATCCCAATATGCCCTCAGACGAACCATCAAATAGGCAAAATGTCAATACAGGACTAAGATTGAACCGTACTACACCGGCTCCGACGCTCGCCAGATGTGGCAGGGCTTGCAAACTATTACAGACTACAAAGGGAAGCACAGCCGAGAGCTGCCCAGTGACACAAGCCTACCAGATGAGCTAAATAACTAATATGCTCGCTTCGAGGCAAGTAACAATGAAACATGCATGAGAGCATCAGCTGTTCCGGACGACTGTGTGATCACGCTCTCCGCAGCCGATGTAAGACCTTTAAATAGGTCAACATTCACAAGGCCGCAGGGCCAGACGGATTACCAGACCGTATACTCAGAGCATGCGCTGACCAACTGGCAAGTGTCTTCAATGACAATTTCAACCTCTCCCTGTCTGAGTCTGTACTACCAACATGTTTCAAGCAGACCACCATCGTCCCTGTGCCCAAGAACACGAAGCAAACCTGCCTAAATTCGATTATACCTTTCCAGGTAACCTGCCTCACCCAATGTGATACGGAATCGCTATTATTTTACATTTTTAGAACACATTCAAGAACCTCCAGAAGCTAACTAGCTACAAGCTATTTAGTCATTGTTAGCCACTGCTAGCGGCTTTACCTTCTGGACAGCCAGCCAGTTTTTTTTTTTTACCTGGATAATACTCGCCAGTCCCATCCACCGCTGCCCCCTGGACACTGATCACTTGGCTACATAGCTGATGCATGCTGGACTGTCCATTAATCACGGTACTCCATTCTGCTTGTTTATGTTTTATCTGTCGGCCCCAGCCGCACTCAGGCTCTATGTGTAGTTAATCCGACCCTCCCTGCCTAGTCAACGCCATTTTACCTGCTGTTGTTGTGCTAGCTGATTAGCTGTTGTTGTCTCACCCACTGTTTAGCTAGCTCTCCCAATTCAACACCTGTGATTACTGTATGCCTCGCTGTATGTCTCTCTCAAATGTCAATATGCCTTGTATACTGTTGTTCAGGTTAGTTATCATTGTTTTAGTTTACAATGGAGCCCCTAGTTCCACTCTTCATACCCCTGATACCTCCTTTGTCCCACCTCCCACACATGCGGTGACCTCACCCATTACAACCAGCATGTCCAGAGATACAACCTCTCTCATCATCACCCAGTGCCTGGGCTTACCTCCGATGTACCCGCACCCCACCATACCCCTGTCTGCGCATTATGCCCTGAATATATTCTACCATGCCCAGAAATCTGCTCCCTTTACTCTCTGTCCCCAACGCTCTAGGCGACCAGTTTTGATAGCCTTTAGCCGCACCCTCATACTACTCCTCCGCTGTTCCGCGGGTGATGTGGAGGTAAACCCAGGCCCTGCATGTCCCCAGGCACCCTCATTTGTTGACTTCTGTGATCGAAAAAGCCTTGGTTTCATGCATGTCAACATCAGAAGCCTCCTCCCTAAGTTTGTTTTACTCACTGCTTTAGCACACTCTGCTAACCCTGATGTCCTTGCCGTGTCTGAATCCTGGCTCAGGAAGGCCACCAAAAATTCTGAGATTTCCATACCCAACTATAACATTTTCCGTCAAGATAGAACCGCCAAAGGGGGAGGAGTTGCAGTCTACTGCAGAGATAGCCTGCAAAGTAATGTCATACTTTCCAGGTCCATAGCCAAACAGTTCGAACTACTAATTTTAAAAATGACTCTCTCCAGAAATAAGTCTCTCACTGTTGCCGCCTGCTACCGACCCCCCTCAGCTCCCAGCTGTGCCCTGGACACCATTTGTGAATTGATCGCCCCCCATCTAGCTTCAGAGTTTGTTCTGTTAGGTGACCTAGACTGCGATATGCTTAACACCCCGGCAGTCCTACAATCTAAGCTAGATGCCCTCAATCTCACACAAATCATCAAGGAACCCACCAGGTACAACCCTAAATCTGTAAACAAGGGCACCCTCATAGATGTCATCCTGACCAACTGGCCCTCCAAATACACCTCCACTGTCTTCAATCAGGATCTCAGCGATCACTGCCTCATTGCCTGTATCCGCTACGGAGCCGCAGTCAAACGACCACCCCTCATCACTGTCAAACGCTCCCTAAAACACTTCTGTGAGCAGGCCTTTCTAATCGACCTGGCCCGGGTATCCTGGAAGGACATTGACTTCATCCCGTCAGTTGAGGATGCCTGGTCATTCTTTAAAAGTAACTTCCTCACCATTTTAGATAAGCATGCTCCGTTCAAAAAATGCAGAACCAAGAACAGATACAGCCCTTGGTTCACTCCAGACCTGACTGCCCTAGACCAGCACAAAAACATCCTGTGGCGGACTGCAATAGCATCGAATAGTCCCCGCGATATGCAACTGTTCAGGGAAGTCAGGAACCAATACACGCAGTCAGTCAGGAAAGCTAAGGCCAGCTTCTTCAGGCAGAAGTTTGCATCCTGTAGCTCCAACTCCAAAAAGTTCTGGGACACTGTGAAGTCCATGGAGAACAAGAGCACCTCCTCCCAGCTGCCCACTGCACTGAGGCTAGGTAACACGGTCACCACCGATAAACCCATGATTATCGAAAACTTCAACAAGCATTTCCCAACGGCTGGCCATGCCTTCCGCCTGGCTACTCCAACCTCGGCCAACAGCCTCACCCCCCCCGCAGCTACTCGCCCAAGCCTCCCCAGGTTCTCCTTTACCCAAATCCAGATAGCAGATGTTCTGAAAGAGCTGCAAAACCTGGACCCGTACTAATCAGCTGGGCTTGACAATCTGGACCCTCTATTTCTGAAACTATCCGCTGCCATTGTCGCAACCCCTATTACCAGCCTGTTCAACCTCTCTTTCATATCGTCTGAGATCCCCAAGGATTGGAAAGCTGCCGCAGTCATCCCCCTCTTCAAAGGGGGAGACACCCTGGACCCAAAATGTTACAGACCTATATCCATCCTGCCCTGCCTATCTAAGGTCTTCGAAAGCCAAGTCAACAAACAGGTCACTGACCATCTCGAATCCCACCGTACCTTCTCCACTGTGCAATCTGGTTTCCGAGCCGGTCATGGGTGCACCTCAGCCACGCTCAAGGTACTAAACGATATCATAACCGCCATCGATAAAAGACAGTACTGTGCAGCCGTCTTCATCGACCTTGCCAAGGCTTTCGACTCTGTCAATCACCATATTCTTATCGGCAGTCTCAGTAGCCTCGGTTTTTCGGATGACTGCCTTGCCTGGTTCACCAATTACTTTGCAGACAGAGTTCAGTGTGTCAAATCGGAGGGCATGCTGTCCGGTCCTCTGGCAGTCTCTATGGGGGTGCCACAGGGTTCAATTCTCGGGCCGACTCTTTTCTCTGTATATA
Source organism: Oncorhynchus nerka (assembly GCF_034236695.1). Lineage (NCBI taxonomy): Eukaryota > Metazoa > Chordata > Actinopteri > Salmoniformes > Salmonidae > Oncorhynchus > Oncorhynchus nerka. Next base: position 62,492,860 of record NC_088417.1, read on the forward strand.
TCAATGCTGTTGCTCTTGCTGCGGGCGATTCCCTGATCCACCTCTACGCAGACGACACCATTCTATATACTTCCGGCCCGTTCTTGGACACTGTGCTATCTAACCTCCAAACGAGCTTCAATGCCATACAACACTCCTTCCGTGGCCTCCAATTGCTCTTAAACGCTAGTAAAACCAAATGTATGCTTTTCAACCGTTCGCTGCCTGCACCCGCACGCCTGACCAGCATCACCACCCTGGATGGTTCCGACCTTGAATATGTGGACATCTATAAGTACCTAGGTGTCTGGCTAGACTGTAAACTCTCCTTCCAGACTCATATCAAACATCTCCAATCGAAAATCAAATCAAGAGTCGGCTTTCTATTCCGCAACAAAGCCTCCTTCACTCACGCCGCCAAACTTACCCTAGTAAAACTGACTATCCTACCGATGCTCGACTTTGGCGATGTCATCTACAAAATTGCTTCCAACACTCTACTCAGCAAACTGGATGCAGTTTATCACAGTGCCATCCGTTTTGTCACTAAAGCACCTTATACCACCCACCACTGCGACCTGTATGCTCTAGTCGGCTGGCCCTCGCTACATATTCGTCGCCAGACCCACTGGCTCCAGGTCATCTACAAGTCCATGCTAGGTAAAGCTCCGCCTTATCTCAGTTCACTGGTCACGATGGCAACATCCACCCGTAACACGCGCTCCAGCAGGTGTATCTCACTGATCATCCCTAAAGCCAACACCTCATTTGGCCGGCTTTCGTTCCAGTTCTCTGCTGCCTGTGACTGGAACGAATTGCAAAATTCGCTGACTTTTATCTCCCTCACCAACTTCAAACATCTGCTATCTGAGCAGCTAACCGATCGCTGCCGCTGTTCATAGTCTATCGGTAAATAGCCCACCCATTTTTACCTACCTCATCCCCATACTGTTTTTATTTATTTTATTTCATGCTCTTTTGCACACCAATATCTCTACCTGTACATGACTATCTGATCATTTATCACTCCAATGTTAATCTGCAAAATTGTAATTATTCGCCTACCTCCTCATGCCTTTTGCACACAATGTATATAGACTCTCCTTTTTTCTACTGTATTATTGACTTGTTAATTGTTTACTCCATGTGTAACTCTATGGTGTCTGTTCACACTGCTATGCTTTATCTTGGCCAGGTCGCAGTTGCAAATGAGAACTTGTTCTCAACTAGCCTACCTGGTTAAATAAAGGTGATTTAACTTTTTTTTTTTTAAAAGAAAACCCCGTAGCACTCACGTCTGTAGCCATGAAGTGCTTTGAAAGGCTGGCCATGGCTCACATCAACACCATTATCCAAGAAACCCTAGATCCAATCCAATTTGCATACCGGCCCAACAGATCCACAGATGATTCAATCTCTATTGCACTCCACACTGCCGTTCACACATGGACAAAAGGAGCACCTATGTGAGAATGCTATTCATTGACTACATCTCAGCGTTTAACACCATAGTGCCCTCAAAGCTCATCACTAAGCTAAGGACCCTGGGACTAAACACCTCCCTCTACAACTGGATCCTGGATTTCCTGACGGGCGCGCCACGCTGATCCTCAACACGGGGGCCCCTCTAGGGTGCATGCTCAGTCCCCGCCTGTACTCCCTGTTCATTCATGACTGCACGGCCAGGCACGACTCCAACACCATCATTAAGTTTGCCGATGACAACAGTGATCCTGATCACCGACAATGATGAGAAAGCCTATAAGGAGGTCAGAGACCTGACAACGTGGTGCAAGGACAACAACCTCTCCCTCAATGTGATCAAGACAAAGGAGATGATTGTGGACTACAGGAAAATGAGGACAAACCACGCCACTATTCTCATCGACGGGGCTGTAGTGGAGCAGGTTGAGAGCTTCAAGTTCATTGGTGTCCACATCACCAAACTATCATAGTCCAAACACACCAAGAGTCATGAAGAGGGCACAACAAAGCCTATTCCCCCACAAGAGACTGAAAAGATTTGTCATGTGTCCTCAGATCCCCAAAATATTCTACAGCTGCACCATCGAGAGAATCCTGACTAGTTGAATCACTGCCTGGTATGGAAACTGGTCGGACTTTGACCGCAAGGCACTACAGAGGGTAGTGCGTACGGCCCAGTACATCACTGGAGCCAAGCTTCCTGCCATCCTGGACCTCTATACCAGGCGGTGTCAGAAGAAGGCCCTAAAAACTATCAAAGACTCCAGCCACCCAGTCTGTCTAAATTCTGATCAGTATTTCCGAGTAAGTATGAATTCTTGTGTAAATGTATAATTTGCTGACGAGTCAAAGAACAGTAGAGTGAACATATGTGGTACAAACCGGCGACGGCCGGGTGATTAAATCATTGATGAGATATCAGTAAGGGGATAGCTGATTACTATTCATTAAATCTGGCGCCGAGGGGATAAATTGTAATTTTGTCCCGTGACCCGGTCAGCGCAGTCTGATAGCTTTCAATGATGAGGGATCACTTTTGAGGCCTGTTGTTCCGATAGGGGTTAAAGATAATTCTGATAGGGATCGAACATGTGTAATTATTAGTTTCGATAGGGGTCAGAGATAATTTTAATAGGGGTCGACATGTGTATAATTCTGATAGGGATCAGCACGATAGAGATTAGGGATAGATATCAGTAAGGGGATAGCTAATTGCTATTCATTAAACCTGGCGCCGAGGTTGTCCCGCGACTCGGTCGAAGTCCAGTCTGATAAGAGGTCCAATGATAAAGATAAGCTGATAGGGGTCAGAGAGATAACGTGTATTTGTAACTGTTCATATTAAAATGTAATGTGGTTGCAATCGTCTCCATTAAGATTGTTGATGGTTTGAGAGACAGAGAGAGAGAGAGAGAGAACTCAAGAAGGGTTATTGAATAAATCCGAAAATTCTGTGTTGTATGTAAACTTCCATGTTGTATGTATCTATAACTTCTGTGTAAAATGTATAATCAGGAACAAAATGACTGATGTATAATTGAAATAAGATCTGAATATAATATTTAATATTGCGACTATATAGTCGAATAGATCCCTTGGTTGCGCGCTCCACGAAAGCTATACCAACCCAATCGTTTTTCTCGAACTGAATATACAAGGAAAAGCTCTGAGATAAGGCAGAGTGTGAGCAATAGTGTCTCCTCGAATACATCGTTGTTATTAACTAACGACGGGCTAAGTATATTCTAATTATATTCAAGTAGTCTGGTAAAATTCGATTAAGTTACGATTAATTTCCGATTGAATTAAATTGAATCACGATTAAAAATTCACAATGGCGACCCCCAATACTCCAAAGCTGAAGTTTAATGAGTTCCTAGACAAAAAAATGGAATATAGATCAGGGGGAAAGGGACAGTGGAAGGATATAAAGAAAGTCTGGGAGGGAGTAAAGTTAAGATGGACGCAAGCAGGTTACCTAGGAGGGGGACTGCCAACCGGGGTCCAGTTGAAAACAATGGAATGTGGGTTAAGAGAGAAAGAGGCAGAAAAGAACAAAATTCACGTATTTAAGAAAGAAGGGTCAGATACGAAGGGAGTGAGATTAATGAGAATCCTAATTGAGGGAAAACTTTGGGCGTTTAAATTAGTGCTATTTTCTGTTGTTCAGATGCCGGAGTAACAAATACAGATAACTGTAAATTGGGTCTATTTGCGGAGAATCTCAGTTCCATAGCATTGGTGGTGGAGTTCTCGCCTGCCACGTGGGAGGCCGGGGTTCGGTTCCCAGCTGAGGTGTAAAGAGTAGTTATATATGTCTGAGTTTTTGGTTTTAATTAAACTAATTGTTTTGCAGAGAAAGTTATAGTCACTAGTATTGGTATAAGATATAAACTGAACGTTTTAAATAGTTTGTTTGGTTCAAATTGAAAGACTAATTCATTCAACTTAATATAAGAACGGAGATTTTGATGCAAGGCGATGTCTGTTCACTAAATTATTTGTTGGGAATAATACATTGGGAAAAGAGTCGTAATTAAAAATGCTAATTCAAAGACGAGACAGTAACTTAAATCAAATTAATTCTGAATAATAACGGGGGAACAATTACGATAGATTTGTGTCCATCGAAATGTTTTTATAAGATTAGCGAATTGAGAGATGTTGATTGATGTTGTAAACTCTAATTCAGGATTCAACAGATGTGATAAATTAGGTTTGGTTTATCGAACCCGAAATACTGTTGTTGCAGACAGCCAACCATTATTTACAATGAGTTGAAAATCGTTGCGAAATGAGTCAAGATTGAGCGCTTGTTGATGACATCACTTGCGAGGTTTCCGTCGCCACGGAAATAATGTCTTGACTGGGGGTGACAGAGAAAATGGTTAGTGTCCTTTAGAGAAGGTGAGGGCGTTAATGTTGAGTCACTTTTCAGAAGATGATAAACATTTCGAAATACATTTAAAAAAAAGGAGTATGTAAATCGTCAGGAAAGATGCTAAAAACTAGCAGCTGATTCGCTGGGTGGGTATCATTGATTTGTGGCGTTTATTTGGACTGTAATTGTGCCGTGAGAGAGAGGGATTGGATGTCTGAGTCATAAAACATCGCGATGGTGGATTCTGATGGTTGTTGATTCTTGGTTTGATCGTTTGAATAGCACCAGTGAATTTGAGCACTGTTTCCATTATGTGGAACGGTGTCAGGGTATTAATGGTGAAAAGCAACCTCTATGGTAAAACATAATTGTACATGTTTCGGTAAACTAGCGAGGTTGAATTTGGTTATTTGAACATTTCCCTTGATACGTAGACATACGTAACAGGGGCAAGTTGTTGTTTTTCCTTGAGGAACACACAGATGGTGTTTTGTTTTATTGAGATGTAAATGTGAGTTGAAGGAGCCAAGGGAAAATACGTTATTTTTATTAAATATCTGGGATTATAATCATGGGGAGAATGAGGCCATAAACGACCAAATTGGAAAGGCCTGGAAGTTTTGATTAATCATTAAGGTTTGCAAATATATACACATAAAACATTTGTAAGGACTATTTGTTTTGGTGCAAAGGTATTTTAAAGAGACACGCTCAAATATGGAACTTTATGAGTTTTTATTTTATGAGTTTTAAATTACACAAGTGAATTTGGATTTTAAGGATAAAGGGTTCTTTGATATGTCTAATGTAGTATAGAACTTGACTATAAAAGGGTGGGTTGACTCATGGACCTTATCATGACTGTCTTCTAAGGTCTGATCAGCCTTGGGGGAGAGTCATTGGTATAATGAATGTGGTCATATTGAGATACTAGTTTTAAGGTAAATTCATTATAAAGGAGTTTAGGTTAGGAGGTTAGGATAGGAGATATATTAAGCCAATAGGGCAGGGAATTACATAGAAAAATAAGTTTCAGTTCTTAGGGGTGATAAATTACTGTAGATAAGGAATTCTGCACTCTGCAACATATATTAAATTCATGTTATTGTCAGATAGAATACTGAGGGTCCTTGAAGGAAGGATTTTGATATGATAAGCATTTGTTTTGATTTTTTTTTGACCATTAGGGGTTTAAAAAAAAAAAAAAAAGTATTAAAATTAACAGGTATATAGGACATCTGTGATGATTTAGGATTATTGTTAGGTTGATTAAGGAAATGTAAGGACTTTAGAGATTGACACTCATAGACATGATTTTAGATAAAGTCAAACAGTTAGAAGCTTAGTGGTATTTGAGAAATATGAGAGAAAGGGTTTAAATTGGTAAATATATATTTAAGAAAATATATAAGTAGCGCAGATAGTTCTTAAGTAGATAAGAAACTTGACAGGGAATTGGTACTGGATTGACGCCCAAGGGAGAATTGGACATGTGGAAAACTAAAAGGGGCTCCTTCATGATGATGTCAGACATAAGGATAATATACTAATCTTACCTAAGTCATTATTTAGAGTAGGTAAGGTTGATACCTGGGCAGAGTCAGGTATCAAAAGGGGGATGGGTAAATTGTGGTCTAGGATAGGATGGGGCTTATTGGATAAGAAACTAATAAAAAAAAAAATATGTAAGCTAACAATTGGGAATAGAAGTTAAAGATAAAATCAGATAAAACATATGAGAAATTGTTTGTTAACCAAGCCTGTATGTCCAGGATTTTATGCATTACAGGTGAACTACAGGTGAAGTCACTCAATCCAGTCCCCAGAGGCTTGGGGACCATAGAAGACCCCTGGTGACAGCTAGCTGAAAGAGCTACCCAGATTCATATCGCACGGCAGAAGGGTAAGACACTTTTTTCACTGTCGGACAATAAACAGAGTTCGGGAGAAGAACTGGAATTAACAGAATTCCGGGGGCCAACTCTCGAATGAAGCAACCCTACCTGTCCTATCACCCCTGTTTTTGTTCATAGAAGTGAAGATGTGTCTGGCTCTGGCTAAGCGATGTGTATTTTGTTCCAAAATAAGCATAAGAGATCCCTAGATCTGGGTAGACAAGAAGTTAGAGTAGAGATTACATGATAACCGACTTCGGACAGTTCTAGGATTGGAGAAGAGGGTATCCTTATAGCATGGGGGATCCCACAAGGGTGGATAGGTTTTCCATGATATGGGGAAACCTGGGAGCAATGTTGAACTTTGTAAAGGTGATGAAATCCTACTAACCATCAAAACTATTAAGCTCTCTGATGCAGGCACTCACACCCTCGGACTACAAAGGACGAGGACAGACATGATGGGTGTGTTTTCTATTAAGGTACTGCCAAGACCAGAGGTAGCCGGACACACTCCTCTACCACCACTGTGTTAAAAATACCATTCAGGTAATTAATGTTAGAGACTATTCGGCTATGGATCAATTAGAAACTGAGACTGGTTTTGATAGTAGGGACAATTTGTGGCTGTCTTATATGAGGTACACAGCTAAAACCCTGAGAAGAAAGGACTGTATTATTTGTAGTTATGCTAGACCTGTTCTGGCTACACACCCATTTGCAGTAGGAGAAGGAGAGGGGTGGTTGTGTATTCTGAGAAGTTTTTACCAGGTTAAGCCCAATTCAACCCTCTGTTCCTCTTTGAGCCTTGTGTTTCCTGCAGTACCTCCTCATCGGGCCTCTTGGGGTGTTGAGGCATATGGGGGCAATTACGAGTGCATCACGGGTACAGGTAATGATTATGGGAGATTGCCTGAAGCTGATTGCAGGAGTAACATAACCATTAATTCCACTTGGCCAGTTACAGGCCTAAACCAAACTAGTGGTCTGGCTGATGTATGTTGGATGAGTGGAGCCAAAAGAGTGCTGAGACCCATTCTTAGAGGAGAATGGCAAGGTACGTGTGGTCTGACCAGTTTGATAATTCCACTGACCATTGTTGATGTTGTTGCTGAACAGCTGCTGAGTTCTGTAACCAGGGGACCTGAAAACATTCCATCCCATGGGAGACATAGATGTAGTAGTGCTCCATGGACAGAGGACATACACACTAACCTGTTGGGAGTGCCAGTGGGGATTCCTCATGAGTTTCAGGCCTTGGGTAGGAATGATGGACTCTGGCACTTACTACCTACTATTGGTCCAGCCATGGTGGATGCTAGACAGACTGCATGGATTAATTATATCTACTATAATCAACAGCGTTTTGTGAATTACTCCCGTGATGCACTCACTAGTATGTCTGAACAGCTTGAGGCCACATTTGGGGTTTCCAGACAGAATAGATTTGCCTTGAATATGCTTCTTGCCAGTCAGGGGACGTCTGCAAGATGTTCGGTAAACAATGTTGCACATATATTCCTAATAATACCAGTTCAGATGATAGTTTTTAAACTTCACAATCTAAGGCGGGCTTGATGCACTGTCTGCTAAGATGAGGTCCACGGGGGGGGGGGGGGGGGGGAGTCTGTTCTCTTGGCCTGGTTTGGTAAGTGCACTGGTATAATGGTTACTGGATTTCTGACCCTAATTCTTGTATTATTTGTTATTGATGTGGTGTGCTGCTTGCATCATACCTTGTTTTGAGAAGTCTGTTACAGATGTGGTGAGGGCTTCAGGCATATGCCTTTGCTTGATGCTCCAGTTGGCGATGCTGATACGGACGCATGCTTTCAGGGGAGGATGGGACTGACTGATGATGACACATGGTTTGGAGTCCCTGGGTGGCAAGGAGCCCACCTGGTACAGGATAGGAGTAGCTGAGAGGACCAGATGGTTTCTAATAATTCTTTACTCTGTTATCCATGACCAAAGTTTTATCCTACATCTTACATGTCAATAACAATAAAGTTGTATCCTGTTTTTGATGAGTGACACCCTTGGGGGGAACAAAGGCATACAACAAAGGCATATATAACTTGTTATTAGTAATAAACTTTTTATTATTTTCATGAAATGCTATGACTGCTGAAATAAAGGATAATTGAGTGACACCCTAGCGGGAGTCAAAAGGGTGACCTAAATTTCACACTATTTTCTTTTGTTCTGTTTTTGAATGAGCTGTTCTCTTTTGACATGAGGGTAGTTTAAACTTTGTAACTGTTATGTGATTCATTGCTGAGTTTTTGTTCACACCCTTGGGGTTATTTTACATTATAGCCATTACCATATATATGATTGAATATTATCTGCTGTTGCCTGGTGTGGATGTATGTATGTGTTATGCTACCTAGCTGATTTGAAACATTGTTAAAAGTATCAGGGCCATGGAACTTTCTCATGCTGGAAAAATACAGAAGGAAGGGCACATTCAGAGTGTGGGGTTGCGAGAACAAGCGGTCTTTTTGGTTAGATAACAGGAGCCAGGTGCGAGATAACGGTATGGAGCATGAGACCCATCTCAGTTTTTGCAGCAAGTTTAGGAGGGGGATCCAGTTGCTTTTATTGATTAAGCTTCTCCATTGTATGTCGTGTCCCATCTGGGATGGGAAGAGGGGGAAATTATTTTTCTTTGTGGGCCATTTCCGGATAGACATACCTAGTTTAGGATATTTTTCCTTTTTGGATTATGTCTTCGTTTTTGCTTGGAGTAATGTATCTGGACTATATCACATCTCTTAGGAGATGTGAAGAGAGGGTATCACAACTTTTTCCTGCTGGAAAAAGCTGGCTAATGTGGACAATAATTTTTACTTTTATTTTGAGATGTTCTCCGCTCTGTTAAATGAGGGTTGTAAGTTCCTAGGTGGCTGGTAGCCAACTTAGTACATAGTGGGATTGAATGGAGAACATGATGGTAATACATAAATATCTATTTCTGTTTAATACCGTGCCTTATTTCATAGTCCTTTTGGGAGAAGATTCTCTTTGTGTCTGGACCTAGTTAGGTTGTGTCACGTCTCTGGTGAGACGTGAAGAGAGGGTTTTGTAAAGAATTGCTATTATGCAGGAGACCAATCTACTGCTAAATACGTGGCTATTGCATTGTTATAACTGAGACAACACATAGCAACGTATTTTCACAGTAAAGCCTGTGGGGTCCCCTACAGGATAGCTCCCATATTACACACATAATCTCCCTTTTAAACGAACACTATGTGCCCGAAGAAGATTCTACGATGACGGACAGACAACTGAGCCAATGGCGGAAGACTACAGACTACAACCAGCTGAACCAATCCGGAGATCCGATCTTCCTAGAGTCAACCTACTTTCTGTGACGTATATAAGGGCTGTGCTGACTGTTTACGCGCTCTCTGCCTGCTGTTCCAACACGAACTAACGGAAGAGCCGTATTTACGTGTACCAGATATTCTCCCTCTGAAATAAACTGTCGCTTGTCGTACAATTTTAACACCTGGTCTGAATCGATCCTTAACCGGCTCACCCTTCTAATATCCTTTTACCAACACCTGCCAGCCTACCACTAACTCCTCATAATTTCTGGCTGAAACAAAACCAAGATGGTGTGGTCCATATCTAGTCACCACGAAAATGACATCTATTCAACTAAGAAGCATCTGACATCTTTCTGTTTCAAAACACCTAACATCATCTTGCTGTTTCAAAATAGTGTTAACACCTGATTGAGCCTGTGAGTTGAGGGTGTCCAGCTCAATGCCTCCCCTCTCCTGTTGAGTCCAAACCTGCTGCTGAAGGTGTTGGGAGAGGGCTGCTGTGGAGGTGATTCTCTGAATACGGATCCTGTAAACAGCATTGTAAATATAAACAAAGTAAACAGGATTCTAGCTAGCTAAATGCCATGTTTTCAGGGCAAACTCAGGGATAAGGTCAAGCAATATACTGGGTGTTTATCATCATCTGCTTTGAGAGCTAACGTTAGCTAACGACAGTGTCTTGCTTGTATGGCAATGCAAGGACTAATAGCCACACAAACGCCAACTGCAACTTACTTAATTGTAAGGTTTTTGACAGTATCCAGGGAACGATAGGCAGCCTCTCCGGTGTCGGTGCTCCAGCCGTCTGCCATGTTGTAACATTGGGAACTTTATTGATGGCTAGCTAACTAGCTAGGTTAGCAACATACACACACGCGCGCTATGTATTCAGCAGCAGGCAATTTTGCCTATTTTGGAACTAGTACTTTTCACAAGTGTCTGCTCGTTGCATGGTAACAACTGTCTGCCAGCCTGGTTGGGTTTCTGGCGAGCAATACAACTATTTATTGGTTCACTACCGCCACCAACCGTGGGATACAGTCTAGAGCAGCAGAATACCCCCCCCACTGATAACAGTTAGGATAATATCAGTACAATAATATTCCCTTGATGTAAAAAGTTTAAGAACCCCTGATGTAATTAATTAAGAGAAGAATCTGTCTGACACAAATAATTGCAATTTAAAAAGCTTTATTGGAAATGCACGTTTCAAACAGCACAATTCAAGTACAGATGAGTGTAGCTAAATCAGATACATGCTAATTTAGTTTAAATGTGATGCAGTCCTCCAGTCCTAGTTCATTTCTACTCTTTTGACATGATTCAGACCAGATGCATGTGCCACTTCAGTGTACAATGGTCCTGAATTTGCATATCAATGTGTTTGAAGCTTTTACGTTCTGTATCTCTCTGCTGTCTTTCATCTGAAGCCATATCCTCCAGGGTCTAAACAGGTGTAGATTTCCATCTCTGTGTGGGAGACCAGATATTGCAAGGAGACCAGTAAGGGGTACTCAACTCTTCACTTTGGCCAAAGAAGACCCCAATACCAGTGACACTGCCCTAAGGTTGGTGATGTCCTTTGCATGAGACTGTGGAGACAGAGGTCTTATCTCTCTGTGGTTACTAAAGATGTCATGGCACTTATGACATGAGTAGAGGTGTTGACCCTGCTTCTCCTGGCTATATTTCCAAGCCTAAGCATGTAAATCCAACTCATTATCATGGGCTGTATGGGGATCAATATCATTTAAAAAAAAGAATGCTGCATGTCTCAAAATATAAGAATGAGACCAATATATGTATTTTGCTAATCATAGTTCCTGTCTCTAAAATTACGTTTGTGTGTGTTGTAGGAGTAACCAATACTCAAAATCTGTGTGTGTGTGTGTGTGTGTGTGTGTGTGTGTGTGTGTGTGTGGTAGAAGTAATAGTTGGCCATTATTTTTTTGAACATCTCAGTTTGGACAGCAGCCACTGAAGAAACCTGTCAATCAAAAACCACAGGAGAATAAACAGTATTATAAACTGAGTGGTTCGATCCCTGAATGCTGATTGGCTGAAAGGCGTGGTATATTTAAGCAATAACGCACGAGGGCGTGTGGTATATGGCCAATATACCACAGCTAAGGGCTGTTCTTACGCACAACACAACACGGAGTGCCTGGATACAGCCCTTAACCGTGGTATATTGACCGTATACCACAACCTCGCAAGGTTTCTTATTGCTATTATGAACTGGTTAACAACGTAATTGGAGCAGTAAAATTAAATACTTTGTCATACCTGTGGTATACGGTCTGATATACCACGGCTGTCAGCTAATCAGCATTCAGGGCTCGAACCACCCAGTTTATAACAGACCGTATTCCACGGGTATGACAAAACATTTATTTTTACTGCTCTAATTATGTTGGTAACCAGTTAATAATAGCAATAAGGCACCTCGGGGGTTTGTGGTATATGGCCAATATACCACGGCTAAGGGCTGTATCCAGACACTCCGTGTTGTGTCGTGCTTAAGAACAGCCCTTAGCCGTGAAATATTGGCCATATACCACACCTCCTCGTGCCTTATTGCTTAAGTTTGCACTTACACATCAGATAGCTGCTCTTTCTCTGCTACCTCATCATATTTCTATAATTCTCTAGTCTAGTATTGCCTGGTTATGTTCCACTTCTCCCTCCTCTATTTCCTCACCTCTTCCTCAGACTCTTCTTTTCCTCTTTCTTGTCCTCGTTCTTACTTTCTCCAACATTTCCCATCTGTTGCATTTTACTGGCCTTCTCTTGCTTCACTACTTTTTTGGCCTTGCCCTTCTTTTTCTTATTGACCTTCCCTTCCTGAATATTTTGGACAAGGAGATAAAGAAATATAAGATTATGGGTTTTCTCTTCTCTTGAGCTACTATACCTTGAGCTATACTATACTAGAGAAGGACTTATGCTATACTATAGCAGGATTTACGGCCAATATTCCCTTCTTGTATTTCCTCTCACCTGTGGGGCCACTCCAGCCATTTCCTGGAGCAGCTTCCTGCCTGTCTCGCTCAGGTTGGTGATGGGAGCCAGGCGAGGGCTGTGGCGGTATGGAAAGTTCTCTGTTCGGGGTGGAGCGATAATGACAGGGTTGAGAGGAGTCCAGGGCCTTGGGACATTTACTGGGTAGGGAGAGCCTACAGCAGAGGGTAGGGCCCGTAGGGCTTCAGCCAGGGTCCGGTGTGCTGAGGTCATAAGAGGAGATTGGCCATTCCTGACAGATACAGGACCTGAGACCTTCCCTGGGCTCTGTAGGACCAGAAAGTAAAGTAACATATCAGGAAAGTGCTATGTTCAACACAATCTGTAGAAATACTTTATAACTACTCTGTACACATTGCAGATACATGACTACACTCAATAAGTAATTGTCTGCATCATTTCCAATCCCCCATGTATATATATGAAAATATTTAATATGCAGAACTTACCAGGAAGTCTGACTCATCGAAGGAGTGGAGAGACAGATCGTCATCCTCGTCCATATCCCTCACATCAAGCTTTGTCACCTTTCCATTCTCAATTTTCAGCGGTGGTGTCCTCCTTTCATGATCCTCATCATCACACTGTGTATCAGAGTCAACTAGTCAGAGACCATCCTCCTCACAGTGATGTCACTCAAGAAAGACATGGATGGTAGGGTACAACTATTTTACCTCAGATTCACAGTCAGTGAAGGAGTAGACGGAAAAGTCATCAGAACTGGAGGATGAGATCACGTCATCATATTTTCTCTCTATCAGCCGAGTGACCCTTCCAGACTGAGGAGACAGAGAAAGGCATGTAATCATGGCAGCCATAGAATACACTGGCATTGACCCTCAAGGAAATGTAGAATATGTAGGCAATCCAACATGGTTGTACAAGTAGTGAGTAATACATGGGTAACTGAAAATGCAATAAATGCAACTCCCATAACATTAGGGTTGGGGCAAAAGACCTTCCATAGAATAGGATTATTTAGCATTTTGAATGGATGATTGTCAATTCAACCAAGCCAACCAAAATGGCCATATGAATCAACAGATTGATCTAACTGGTGTGTCTCTATGGGAACAGCAGAGATGACCTGGCTGAGAGGCTCTGGATTGATGCTCCATCCATCCCCAGATGTCTGGTCCTGCCCATAGCTCACAATGATTGGCTGTTAACAGTAAAGAATGAATTCAACACTGCTTTGCTCATTTTGGCCTTGAATTGTGTATCAATAAATAATATAAGGAGTGTTATGTGGTTGAATTTGAATGTTACTTACAGGTTTTTTGTGGATCTGAGTGGTCTGCACTGAAGTAGACTGTTCAGACAGCATTCAATGAGGTTACATAGGGACATCTGCATTGCTTTAATTCTGATAACTGCAGTTTGTACATGCAGAATGCATAACTAATGTGTATGTTTTTGTTTCAGTCAGATATGACTTACAGGCTTTGGCCTTCTGTGCACCTTGCCGGTTGGCCACAACACGGATTCAGGGGTGTTCACCCTCACTGGTTTCAACTGTCAACACAACACTCAATTTAAAATGTGATAATATAACAAAAACAGGACAAAACAAATAAATATTTTATATTTACCACATAAGGGCGGCGTCTTAAAGCTCTTTTTATTCTCTCATCATTACGATCCATCTTTCTTTCTGAGGGAAACATTTCCATCAATTAATTGACACAAAACACATCCTGACTCACACACAGACACACACACAAAGATGGCATCCCAAATGGCACCCTATTCACTATATATGTATATATATGTTGGGAAGGAGGTGCCCCAAAAGGCCAAAGATTACCTGCAACAACCTGAGTGAAGAAAACTATTGTACAGATTAAATCAAATCTGAACACAGTTTATGTCGTGAATGAATGCATGGGTACGTCATTATGGGTCACAGCTTTATGACTGCGCTTATTGCGTCACAAGAAAAACGCTTGTTTGGAGCCGGACTGGTGGTATCGTCTTTTCACTGGTTGTAGCTGAATAACGAACGTGATGTGCTTATTATATCTTACTGACTGAGTAATGGTTGTATCGATGGTTGGTTGGACGTTTTACATAGATAGGCCAACATGATATCAATAGGAAGAAACCATTCCTTGCCAAATGTTTTTTGTATTATTGTTTTACTTTGAGTAACATTAAGGGACCACAATGGAAGCCGTTTACTTTATGGTGTTGTCCCCTGGCCTGACACGTTTTATTTAATTAAACGGTTTTTATTATTTTATTAAACTGTCCAATCAAATATATCTATATAGCTTTCTATCTAACTCATATGAGCTGTTGAGGACTCTTTGGTCATCACATTTCAGGCACAAGCCAGCAGGTGGAAGTGTCTTTAAATGCAACACTGCCTTTAACGCACTTCATGATCTGCGCAACAGTATTTTTGTGGTTGTGATAGTGATTAATCCAAATGCGGAAGTCCAGTACATTTGTTTTGGTTTAGCAAGCTAGCTACTCAACTCTTGGCTAAAGTGTTGTGCTATATTGGAGGAAAAGTGTCGTAACTGACATTTTGTATTGTGCTTGATTATCCTCTAGTAGTTTGACAAGTATGTACTGAGCATCAACATGATCACCCGAATAGTTTAGAAAGATGTGGTTCAGAGGTTCAAGAGTTTTACTCCTGAGTTCAGGCTAACATGTGTCATTGGTGCTGTCATCATGCTGTCATCTGTTTTGTTTACTGTCACTACATATTTCGGTTTACCAGAGACAGTCTTGGAACTACAGTTTTTGCCAATGGGCATGGTACGTTAGCAAGGAGGGATTGAGTGATTTAAGAATCATATGCTCTGTAGCTAGCTACTTTGAATGGGACTGTTGTAACGTTATCTAGCTTGCTACAACGTGTAGCTAACGTTAATGACGTAACATATGGTGCCAGTAGGCTACAGCAGCAAGCTAGAGCACAACACATCAATGGCGCTGATGTCTGTCAACCCGATAATATCCGTTTTAATCCTCTCCTCTTCCTTTGCGGTACACAAGCTCATCACATACTCCTTCCACCACCAGACAGAGACCCAGATACTCCTCAGCATTGGGGTTCTGGTGCTCCTCTGTGGTGGGATTGAGAAGAGTGTGGGCACTTTTTGGTTCCTCCTCATGTTTCAGCTGCTCTCTATCAACACAGGGGTATTGTACACAACTGTGGGGCTGGTACTGTTTGGTGCATCTGGCCAGAATCAAGTGGAGGGGTTAGTTCCTGTATCCCCCTCCCTTCTGGGTATGGCCACAGTGTACTCACTTATGGTTAAGGGCTTTCTTTTTGGGATCAGTGTACCCATGTTATCCCTGGCCTGGCTGTTTCTGGTCATAGTAACACTTTTGGTCCCACACTCTCTTCCTCTGCAACCCCATTGGCAGTTTCAATAGATGATCCTCAGCTGTAATTAAATACTGTACAATAGGCACTTAGTGGTCCCCCATGATTCGATATAGAATCACTGTTTAGTTAGATAAGTTCTCTGTAATCTCTCCACATTCTCATTGGTTGCAGAATCATTCCTACCCAGTCCAAGCCTACGCTCCAGTTTCCTCCAACCTACAGGCTACCGAGACCACACCAAAGACCGGGCCCACTCCTACTATACACAGGGGAGCCCTGTTCAGTTCTCAGGTTATTATGTTCACAACCATGGATATGCCCTGAAGCATAGCTCTGCCTCTCAAACCAGCAGTCACTGGGCTCCAGTGGCTCAACATCTACATTCTCAACATTTTCTCCAGTCTGTGTCTGTCAGTGCCCCCCAGAGTTTCACAGCAAACATGCCCGAGTCACTGCTAGTGTAACAGTGTAACTTTAGACCGTCCCCTCGCCCATACCCGGGCAAGTCACCCACGAAGCATCGTTACCCATCGCTCCACAAAAGCCACGGCCCTTGCAGAGCAAGTGGAACTACTACTTCAAGGTCTCAGAGCAAGTGACGTCACCGATTGAAACGCTATTTAGCGCGTACCACCGCTAACTAAGCTATCCGTTTCACATCCGTTACACTAGGGTCTATGATGGTTTACCCAGGGGCACCGGTGTCTTCATTGACAGATTGCTGATATAGAAAAGTCATTCAATGACAGCTCTCTCATTTGTTATACGTTGAAATGTAATATACTTGGACATGGGGTTTGAGGCAGTACTTAAAAAGGTACATGGTCTCTTCACGGATGATTTTGGTTTGAAGAGTCAATCAAACTCTGAATGTTCAGGGTTAAATCAATGCAAGAAGGTTTTGATTGTCATTTGAATGTAAGCAATCTCTTGGCACTCTTGATTTATACAACTTTTATAAATCAGGCAATTTATATTACACCTATGTATTTCGTTTTTCTTTCCTTAACTACTCACAGCAATGAAATGAAATAGCATCCACTCACCAGTAAATTAGATCCATTACATGCAGTATGTTTGGCAATGCATCATTCAACATCATTGTAAATTCTGGAGCAGTGGTTGAGGTTATCAAGAGTGTGGGCTACAAGGGCAGATTATGATGTCATCTTTAGAAAATTAGGTAGTTAGGCCTCCCAAGTGGCGCAGCGGTCGCAGTGCTTGGGGCGTCACTACAGACCCAGGTTTGATCTCAGGCTGATTCACAGCCGGCCGTGACTCCCATGAGGCGGCACACAATTGGCCCCACTGACTTCGGTCACCAGCCAACACATTGGTGCGGCTTCCGGGTTAAGCAAGCAGTGTGTCAAGAAGCAGTGCAGATTTGTTCGGAGGACTCATGGCTCTCGACGTTTGCCTCTCCCGAGTCCATAGGGGAGTTGCAGCGATGGGACAAGACTAACTACCAATTGAATAACATGAAAATTTGATTAAAGTGTAAAAAAAAAAAAAGTTGTTGTGCACAGTAAAGAGAAGCCATAAATGACAACCAAGACTAAGTATAGCAAATCAATGATTATTATTTCTTTACAAATGCATGTTTTCAAGTTACACTGTTTATATACAAATAGCTATTTTGCATAAACAACTGGATCAAGTGGTAAAAGTAATGTAACAGGTCATGATGGAACACGTTATTCAATATCAGTAATGCAAGATAAAAAGTTCAAAGGCACACAAATGAAAACATGAACCCTGCCATATCACTACAATAGTTTAGGGGTTTCTCTTAAAATAAACACCAAAAGGACTGCTGAACATCACCCTTATATCATCCACTTCATACAGTTAATGTTCAGCGAACCTCACGTTTAAGTAAATATTTTGTATTAGACCTCCAACCATCAGCATAGAAAGACACCGAGATAAAATACTTACTGAGTGTAGAAAACATTAGGAACATGTGCTCTTTCCATGACATAGCTTTCATCTGGATTCACCAGGTCTGTCTCTGATCCCTTATTGATGCCACTTGTTAAATACACTTCAAAATCAGTGTAGATGAAGGGGAGGAGACACGTTAAAGAAGGATTTTTAAGTCTTGCTACAATTGAGACACGGATTGTTTGTGTGCCATTTAAAGGGTAAATGGGGAAGTTAAAAGACTTGTGCCTTTACATGGGATATGGTAGTATATGCCAAGTGTACCAGTTTGACTGTGTCAAGAACTGCAACGTTTCTGGGGTTTTCACACTCAGTTTCCCCATTTGTATCAAGAATTATCCACCACCCAAAAGACATCTAGACAACTTGACAACTGTGGGAAGCATTGGAGTCAACATGGGCCAGCATCCCTGTGTGGAATGCTTTTGATACCTTGTTGAGTCCATGCCCCAACAAATTGAGACTGTTCTGAAGGCAAAAGGGCAGGGGAAACTCAATATTAGGAAGGTGTTCCTAATGCTTTGTACAATCAGTGTATACTGTACACATCCCAGAATTAGTGATATCAGAACACACATAAATGACAGTTAGTAGACAGATTCATTTTGTACTGCAAGTGCACATATAACCAACACATATTGCATTGCCTATATGCTGTGGTAGTGTCCATTTAAACGTAACTAGTTGGCACTAAGCCTTACAGTCAGAGAGCGTGAGAAGAAAAAAAACACCTGGACATTTTTACATTTGACCACCACTTAAAGACCTATTATTTAATGAACTGATGAAGAACAAGGCTCAATTACTAAATAGTTACTGAAATTTAAATGTACAAATGTAACAGTACCTGGTACAACATGAATACGCTACAAGTTTACACAACCTTCCTAGAGCATCTGAATTACATTTACAGATGGAAAATATAGAATGCTTTACATTTGAAATTAGTTAATATACAAGAAAAAAAATGCTTGTGGGGATCTTCACAGCATGACAAACGTCCTGACACAATATTTAATTTCATAATCACCTCTGTTTTCACCTAGTTTCACTTACCAAAAACAACATGTACAAAAGTTGGAGATAATTTACAGTACCAGTCAAAAGTTTGAACACACCTCCTCATTCAAGGGTTTTTCTTTATTTTAAATATGTTCTACATTGTAGAATAATAGTGAAGACATCAAAACTATGAAATAACACATACGGAAACATGTAGTAACCAAAAAAAGTGTTAAACAAATAAAAATAGTTTAGATTCTTCTTTAACACTGTTTTGGTTACTACATGATTCCATATATGTTATTTCATATTTTTGATGTCTTCACTAATATGTAGAACATATTTAAAATAAAGAAAAACCCTTGAATGAGGAGGTGTTCAAACTTTTGATTGGTACTGTAAATTATCATCTCCAACTTTTCTAATCTGATGTGAAACAATGAAGGTCTGCCTGCACTTAATAAAAAAATCTATTGATTTATTCCACAATAAAGATGTTTTTTCCCCCATAACCTTAAAGGAGAATGTAGAGCAAATCTACATGAAAGACCTGGGGGTTAGGGGTCAAGTTAGAGTATGAGCCAATTCCCAAACAATCCTAAATAAACAGCACTACTTCTCAGTACGAGTCACCACAAAAGGCTTTCAGTAAGATTACAAACAAATCCAATAATAAGGACAACAAAAACTCAGACATACGTCTTTCCATTTAGAGATTAGGTGCTGACGTGTTACCTCCAAAAACTGTTTAAAAAGGTGTTTACCGTTAACCTATTTCATTTGGGTGAGGGGTAACATCTAGGGGGTTGTGAGGGTGTCCTGCAAGTAAGCTTCATCTTCTTTAGCTCCACACATCCAGAGAGTAGCGGCCCTTGGTCATCAGCTTCTTGATGTAGGCCACAGCCTGTGTGTGTGTGAGGCCTCCGACCTCTTCAGCGATGTCATAGAAGGTGTTCTGCACGTCCCGTGCCATGTTCCGAGCATCCCTAGGCAAGGACAAGTGGCAGCCATATTTACAGAGGGCACGCGATGATGGATTTGCCTTTTCAGAAAACCCTCTAAAAGCGTGTACATATGCAGGTGGTCTGAATTGGTTCTTACCCGCAAATGTAGAGGTGAGCATTGTCAGTATGGATCAGCTTCCACAGATGTTCTTTGTTCTTCTTCAGGAGATGCTGCACATACACCTGAGCATGAAAAATCTAACAATTATGAACAATTCATTTGAATAATTTAACTGATACAAAATACGTTCTCTTGAAGTCTGCAGGTTCTCAAGGCAATACAAATTATAGGCACTGGCAGTATCAAATATTGGACCTTACCAAAGTCATAGATACACTTCTCTACGTATTTATTTGGACAGGGAAGCTAAAACTTTTAATTTGGCTCTGTACTCAAGCATTTTGGATTTGAGATCAAATGTTTCATACGAGGTGACAGTACAGAATGTCACCTTTTATTTTAGGGTATTTTCATACATATCTGTTTTACTATTTAGAAATGAAAGCACTTTATGCATCTCGTCCCCCCATTTCAAGGTGTCATAAGTATTTGGGCAAATTCACTTGTGTATTAAAAGTAGTTAAAAGTGTAGTATTTGGTCCCATATTCCTAGCATGCAATGACTACATCAAGCTTGTGACTACAAACTTGTTGGATGCATTTGCAGTTTTGGTTGTGTTTCAGATTATGATGCGTCCAATAGATAATAATGGTAAATAATGTTGTCATTTTGGAGTCACTTTTATTGTAAATAAAAATAGAATATGTTTCTGAACACTTCGAAATTAATGTATACTGAAGAAAAATATGAAATGCAACAATTTCAAAGATTTGACTGAGTTACAGTTCATATAAAGAAATCAGTCAATTGAAATAAATTCATTAGGCCCTAACCTATGGATTTCAGATGACTGGGCAGGGGTGCAGCCATGGGCATAGGCCCATCCACTTGGTAGCCAGGCCCAGCCAAACAGTTTTTCCCCGCAAAAGGACTTTAATACAGACAGATATACTCCTCAGCACGTTACCAATAAACTTGGTCCAAACATGTCAAACAACGTTCCTAATCAATTCTCATGTACCCTAATATGTAAATAAACAATAAAAATGTTAAGACGGAAAATAGTATTTTCAATACCGGAGATAAATAACCAAGTGCGCGCCCTGCCCTCACCGGAGAGCGTCAAACATTTTCCAATCAAGCAGATGCATCACGAAAGTCAGAAAAAGCGATAAAATAAATTGCTTACCTTTGAAGATCATCTTTCTTGCAATCCCGAGGTTCCCAGTTACACAATGAATGGTGGTTTTGTTCGATAAAGTCCTTTATATCCCAAAAATGTTGGTTTATTTGGCACGTTTGATTAAAAAATACACCTGTTCCAACTCACCCAACATGCCTATAAAGGAATCTAAAAAGTTACCTGTAAACTTTGTCCAAACAATGTTTCTAATCCAACCTCAGGTACCCTAATATGTAAATAATTGCTCAAATTTAAGACGGAATAAACTGTTTTCAATTCCGGAGAAAAACACCAAGGAGCGCTGATATCTAGCCATAGGAACTGCAATATGGGTCCTAATAATTAGGCTTTCCCATAGAAAAACATTGAGAAATCCAATGACCTAAAAAAACAAAAGATTTCCTGGATGGATTGCCCTCGGGGTTTCGCCTGCTAAATCAGTTCTGTTATACTCACAGACATTATTTTAACAGTTTTAGAAGCTTTAGAGTGTTTTCTATCCAATACTACCATGCATATGCATATCCTAGCTTCTGGGCCTGAGTAACAGGAAGTTTACTTTGGGCACCTCAGTCATCCAAACTTCCGAATACTGCCCCTAGCCTTAAAACGTTAATCAGCTTCTTGATATGCCACACCTGTCAGGTGTATGGATTATCTTGGCAAAGGAGGAATTCTCACTATCAGGGATGTAAACAAATTTGTTCAAACTTTGAGAGAAATATGTTTTTTGTGCGTACGGAAAATGTCTGGGATTTTTTATTTCAGCTCGTGAAACACTTTACATGATGCGTTTATATTTTTGTTCAGTGTAAACACCATGATTACGGATAATCATGAATTAATTGTGAATAATGATGACTGAGAAAGTTAGAGGCACAAAGGTCATACCCCCAAAACATCTCACCATTACCAATAACAGGGTAGGTTAGCATTTTCTGGGGGGTTATGATATTTATGCCTCTTAACTTTCTCACTCATCATTATTCATTCATGATTATCCATAATCATGGTAGCATCCACATGAATGTAGAAGTGTTCAGAAACATATAATCTTCTTAAATTTACAATAAAAGTGACTCCAAAATGGCAATACATTATTTATAATTAATTTAATTTAATTCAGTTTGGCTTTGGCTGCTTTAAGATGACTCCAGGAGGTGCTGTCTAGGGATTGTTTATGTATTTTTTCACAGCATTCCAGCTCCCTCTCAAGATCTAGCCTGTGTGCTTCCATTGCTTTTTTCTTAGAGGAAGCATATGCAATTAGATGACCTCTTAGTGTGGCTTTAGCAGCATTGTGGCCGGAGAAACAGGAGAATCTTTATTGTCTTGTGTGTAGTTGTCTATCCATGTAGTTACCAATGTATGGAACACGTCATTTGATAGCATGGAGGTGTTGAATTTCCAGCTCTTTGACCTCGGGATGTTTTTGCAGAGGCCAAAGCGGAGGTGGACAAAGGCGTGATCTGAAAGTGCTATGGGTCCGATTGTACAAGTGGCTGAATTTACGAAACTCTTTGGGATAAAAATGTAATCTATACGGGAGTAGGTGTTATGGACATTAGAGTAGTATGTATAGTCCATAGATGAGCTATTAGTCTCTCTCCAGATATCTATCAGTCCCATCTCTTTAGTAAGAGAGTTCAACATCTTTGCAGATCTAGGATTTGTGGTGGGGACTTGAGATGATTTGTCTAGGGTTGGGTTAAGGGTACAATTAAAATCTCCGGCCACCACGCCAAAGGAGACAGAAAGCTCATTGAACAGGGTTATAATTTTTGACATGAAGGCAGGAGTATCTGTGTTAGGAGCGTATATGTTTAATATAGTAATTGGTTGACCATATAGTGACCCAGTTATCAAAATAAATCTCCCCTCCGGATCAGATATGTTTTTGTCAATTATGAATGGAACATTTTTATGGATAAGTATGGCTGTGCCTCTACTGTTTGATTTGAAAGATGAGAAATACACCTGTCCCACCCAAGCTCTGCGGAGTTTGGCATGTTCAGCATCACAGAGGTGTGTCTCTTGTAATAGCGCGATGTCTGCTTTTTCCTTTTTTAGAGCACATAGTATCTTTTTTTGTTTTATTGCATGCCCTAGACCATGGCAGTTCCATGTCAATAGATTTAAGGTACTAGTTATCGTCATCGAGCAGTAATCGAACTTTAGTGCAAGTCATCACTGGGTAAAAGTGGATAGTAATTACAGCTGCGTTCACATAAAAGGAAAATAAATGGTGTACATAAAATAATAATCTCTGAACACCCCAGCCGAGTTCCCAAACAACTCGACACATCCCGTTGGATCTATTACCCCCCCGCTCAGTCTCAATTCTGTGTTCCGAATAAAACAAAAACCGGGAACAGTTAGCAACGCACAACGTCTCCCTCTCCCCACCAAAGAAATGCCTCATCCTCTCCACCCCGCATTGAGTAAATAACAGTTGCCCTCGTCCAGACCACAGTAAAAGAGGGGAGAAAAATAAAATCAATAGCCCAGCCTACATATACCTCCCCCAAGGGACATAGGGAACCCCAAGTAATAATAGCAACAACAAAAAAAACAGGGAAATAAAAGTAGGCTGAAACATTAGTAGGCCTAGGTTAGGCTATACAGCCCATCCCTCTCAGTTAAAGGAAAATAAATATAAATTGGACGGCTATAATGACATTTAGGGGGTGGGTCTCTGGATATCGGCTATATGTCGTCTTACCTCCTTTAGTAATGGCATTAATCGCATTTAGTCATTGGTCTGTTTCTCATTGGCCAGGATTGTCTTTCAAAAAACGTTTTGCCTCTTTGGGAGTTTTGAAGTGTCGCAAGGCTCCTTGGTGAAGAATCCTGAGCTCGTTTGGGTATTTGAATCCCCTGAAGATGCCTCGGTCAATGGAGTATTTCTTCACTTCGTCAAATTCTTGGCGCTTTCGGCGTATTCCAGCTGACAGGTCCTGGTGTAGAGAGAGTTTGGCTTTTCCCACTGTGATGGTATTGTTTTTCGCCGCCTGTAGGACTCGTTCCTTGTCGGTGAATCTCAGGAAACGTATGGTGATTGGGCGCGGTGGTTGTCTGGCTGCTGGTGGGGGCCTCAGTGCTCGGTGAGCTCTCTCGAGTTCAATGGGCCTGTCAGTGGACACGTGGAGCCACTCGGGAAGTTTGTCTTGTAGGTAGCGGATCAGTGGCATGTTTCCCTCTTCTTTTTCGCCCAGATTGAATAGAACACAATTATTCCTTCACCCCCTGTTTTCTCTTCCAGATGCTCAATTTTCTTTTTAGCATATGCTATTGTTTCCATGGCATCTGTCAATAAGTTTTCCATGGATAGGATTCGCCCCTCTGCCTCAACCATAAACGCGGGGCGCCTGAACATCTTGTTGTTGATGTCAGGCAAAGCGTTTTCCAGGATTGTCACCTTGCCCCCTATCGCACTGAGCTGAGAGTTAATGGCATCTAATTTAGTGTTTAGTTCTGTACGTTGGGATCTCAACTCAGAAAGGATGTCTTCGACAGAGTGCGATGTTGGCATTCGTTGTGCCTCGTGGGGGAGCGGGTTCTCTTGGTCCTGGCTAATGGCGCTAGTTTTTTCTGAAGCTAGCTTCTTCTTGGAGGCTTTTTCCGTCGCTAATACTCGAGTCCGGGTAAAAATGTCACCTGTAGTGTCGCCTTTTGTAGCCGCCATGACTTTTTCTTACTAAAGCTAAATGAGTTTGAACTTGGAGTGGAGGTAAGATTAGGAATTGGAAACTACTTGTGCGGAGCTCTTAGTTCATGCGGCCATCTCGTTCAAGGGTCACGTGATCCCCCTTAACATGTATTTTTAACCTCAAAAGGTACTGGAGTCCTTAGTTAGTAGGCAGCTAAAGACCTACTTCCAAGTAAACAACATCTTAAATGGAATGCAATCAGGTTTTAGGTCTGGCCACAGCACTGTTTCAGCAACATTGAAGGTTTAAAATGACATCCACTGTGCTCTTGATAAGAAGTTACATTGTGTGTCTGTTTTTATTAATTTGTCGAAGGCTTTTGACACCGTGGACCATGCTGTTAATGCAAAGGTTAAAATGTTGTGGAATTACTGGTCATGCTCTAGATTGTGTACGATTTGATAGATAATTTATAAACCAATGTGTAATGGCGGATGGTTGTAAATCGGAGTCCATAGAGGTGTGCTCAGGTGTTCCGCAAGGTTCTATTTTGGGCCCACTGTTGTTCATTTTGTATATCAACAACATTGGGGATCTTATTGAAACAGCGGATGTTCATTTTTATGCAGATGATACTGTTCTTTATTCAAGTGGTAGTAATTTATCTTTAGCTTTTGAAAATGCCCAGAGAGCATTTAACATCATACAACAGAATCTGTATGATTTGAAGCTGATTATAAATTCGGCTAAAACAAAATGCATGGTATTTTCAAATGCCAAGCATGTTACAAGTTATGTCATTGCTACATTGGCTGGACATACTATAGAGCAAGTTAAAGTGCACAAATATTTGGGTGTGTGGGATGATGATAAGCTGAGCTTCACTGTGCATGTAGAGAACTTGATAAGGAAGCTCAAGCTGAAAATAGGATTTTATTACCGGCATAAGGCTTGTTTTTCTTTTGAGGTCAGGAAGGAGCTGGTACGATGTACATTACTGTCGGTTTTAGATTTTAGTGATGTTATATATATGCAGGCCTCAGCCACTACCCTGAGAGCACTTGATTCAGTGTATCATGCAGCCCTCAGGTTCATTACAAATCAGAAACGTCTAACATCATTGTGATCTCTACAGCGCTGTTGGCTGGTCGTCATTGACCTTGCGTAGGCTTAAACACTGGTATACACTGATTTATAAGGCCATATTGGGTAAAATTCCATTATCTCTCTGTTCTTTTTTAGTCAGGTCAGTAAATAAATATCAATTACGGTCCCATTCTGATTTGCTTCTAACAGTACCAAAAATTATAACAGGTATTGGTAGAAATAGTTTTAGTTACTTAGCACCGTGGTCCTGGAATTCTCTCCTGAACATTTTCAAATGTGATGATCTAGTTTCGTTGGTGGAGTTTAAAACACTTGATCGATGTACAGTGGGGCAAAAAGAGTATTTAGTCAGCCACCAATTGTGCAAGTTCTCCCACTTAAAAAGATGAGGCCTGTAATTTCCATCATAGGTACACTTCAACTATGTCAGACAAAATGAGAAGGAAAAAAAATCCAGAAAATCACATTGTAGGATGTTTAATGAATTTATTTGCAAATGATGGTGGAAAATAAGTATTTGGTCAATAACTAAAGTTTCTCAATACTTTGTTATATACCCTTTGTTGGCAATGCCAGAGGTCAAACGTTTTCTGTAAGTCTTCACAAGGTTTTCATACACTGTTGCTGGTATTTTGGCCCATTCCTTAATGCAGAACTCCTCTAGAGCAGTGACGTTTTGGGGCTGTTGCTGGGCAACACGGACTTTCAACTCCCTCCAAAGATTTTCTATGGGGTTGAGATCTGGAGACTGGCTAGGCCACTCCAGGACCTTGAAATGCTTCTTACGAAGCCACTCCTTCGTTGCCCGGGCGGTGTGTTTGGGATCATTGTCATGCTGAAAGACCCAGCCACGTTTCATCTTCAATGCCCTTGCTGATGGAAGGAGGTTTTCACTCAAAATCTCACGATACATGGCCCCATTCATTCTTTCCTTTACACGGATCAGTCGTCCTGGTCCCTTTGCAGAAAAACAGCCCCAAAGAATGATGTTTCCACCCCCATGCTTCACAGTAGGTATGGTGTTCTTTGGATGCAACTCAGCATTCTTTGTCCCCCAAACACAACGAGTTGAGTTTTTACCAAAAAGTTATATTTTTGGTTTCATCTGACCTTATGACATTCTCCCAATCTTCTTCTGGATCATCCAAATGCTCTCTAGCAAACTTCAGACGGGCCTGGACATGTACTGGCTTAAGCAGGGGGACACGTCTGGCACTGCAGGATTTGAGTCGCTGGCGGCGTAGTGTGTTACTGATGGTAGGCTTTGTTACTTTGGTCCCAGCTCTCTGCAGGTCATTCACTAGGTCCCCCCGTGTGGTTCTGGGATTTTTGCTCACCGTTCTTGTGATCAGTTTGACCCCACGGGGTGAGATCTTGCATGGAGCCCCAGATCGAGGGAGATTATCAGTGGTCTTGTATGTCTTCCATTTCCTAATAATTGCTCCCACAGTTGATTTCTTCAAACCAAGCTGCTTACCTATAGCATATTCAGTCTTCCCAGCCTGGTGCAGGTCTACAATTCTGTTTCTGGTGTCCTTTGACAGCTCTTTGGTCTTGGCCATAGTGGAGTTTGGAGTGTGACTGTTTGAGGTTGTGGACAGGTGTCTTTTATACTGATAACAAGTTCAAACAGGTGCCATTAATACAGGTAACGAGTGGAGGACAGAGGAGCCTCTTAAAGAAGAAGTTTCAGGTCTGTGAAAGCCAGACATCTTGCTTGTTTGTAGGTGACCAAATACATATATTCCACCATAATTTGCAAATAAATTCATTTAAAAAATCCTACAATGTGATTTTCTGGATTTTTTTTCTAATTTTGTCTGTCATAGTTGAAGTGTATTTATGATGAAAATTACAGGCCTCTCATCTTTTTAAGTGGGAGAACTTGCACAATTGGTGACTGACTAAATACTTTTTTGCCCCACTGTATATATATATTATAGAAGAGTGTAATTGTTTTTAGGCCAGCTGTTTTTAGTCAAGATGTTTGTTTTTAATGTAATATGCAATTGTGGTACTGTATGTGTGTTTATAGTTTTGTTTAATGTTGTGTTAGTGTATGTAAGTTATTTTGTCTGAAACGTTGTTAACGCTGCTGCTATTGGAACAGGTCTCTCTTGGAAAAGAGATATTATCTCAATGAGAAAAAACCTGTATAAATAAAAGGTAAAATAAGTAAAAAAATATACACACACACATATATATATACACACACACACACACACACACACACACACATTCATGCCACATCACAACTGCTGCTAACAGACTCATATTATGATTGCTAAATACTGCACAATTGAAACACTTGCCCCCCAATCCCCCCTTCCCCAAAACACGTGTACATATTGAACTATAAATTGTGCCTTCCTGTATTATACTAACGCTAAAATGTTTTTTTCTATTCTACTGAGCCATTGACTTTATTTTCGTATTCTCGTTTTTTATTATTTCAAATTGTTGTTGCATTGTCGAGAAGGAACCTACAAGTAAGCATTTCATTGGATGCTGTATACCATGTGTATCCTGTACATACGAACTTGGTAGTAGTGCTAGACACATGAACTCTCACATAGTGAGGAGCTGACAGAGAGGTTTGGTGTGATGTGTTACCTTCCCTTCCTGGTCTCTGGAGAAGGCAACGTTGAGCTGAGTCAGCACGCCCGCCTTCTCAAACTCCTCCAGTTCCTGCTGGTACAGGAAGTCCTCGTTTCTGCGGCGACAGCCGAAGTACAGTATCGTCTCGCCGACATCCTTCCCTGAAAGCGAAACACATACTGGATGTGAAGCGGTGTCACACTCACCCTATTTTTCCTTTCCCTCCCTTATGCTAAAACATACAAATATACTTGTGGCAACAAACTCAGGTGAACCTAATTTATTGTAGAGTAATGGAGACTTGCTTGCAGTGAACTCCATCTATGCACTAGGCAAACACTGTTCGGTTTTAATAATCAGCAAAACCAGACTTAGATGCTAGATGAGGACCAGGCCTTCTTGCTCCGTACCCTGTTCCTTCATCCAGCCTCTCTCCTGGAGGAAGCCCATGAAGGGGGCGATGCCCGTGCCGGGCCCGATCATCACCACCGGGTTGCTGGCCTTGAAGGGAAGCCGGAACTGGGACTTGCGGACGTACATGGGCACAGTGGCCTTGTGGCCGTTGTCCGTCACCACAACCTTGTTCTTCAGCCAGTTGGTGGCCACACCCTTGAAGGTCCGCCCTGTGCTGGTCTGGAACTCCACCACCACCGCACATATGCTCACCATAGTGGGATACACCTGACAAGACAATACACAGTTATAAAGTAATCAAATAAAAAACTAAATAAAAGAAACTGAAAAAGTGGGAACTGAACCTGCAACCGGAGGTCTGCTGGTCTCTGATCCCAGGTACATGTCCATAACCTTTAAAATGCTCTCCATCCAGGGGTGCTGCTGTTTCTCACAAGATGGACTAAGTATTTTTACTATTCTAATAGTGGGTCTCACCTTGCCAGAGGAGGCGATGGAGTAGTAGCGAGCCTGTAGGCGGGGCAGCAGCTCACACAGGTGGTCTATGGTAGGGTGGAGGGACGGCATGTCCTCCAACACAGCCAGGATGTTCCTCTGAGCATCCAGCACCCAGCTCTGGTACAGACCCTGGCAAAGAGACACAGACAGACTAAGACTCACTCTCCACTGATACGGATCATTTACAGCCATTCAAACGCATTGACAACATGCATTTCTGGGCAGGCAGTAGAATGTCAGTCAGTCAGCTAGTGGTGAAGGGTCAGAAGTTCGAGGTCCGTCAGGGATGCCAACCTTGCCCTCGGGGGAGGCGGAGGCCATCTTGCGCAGGGTGTCCTGGTCCTTGGGGTCGGTGGCGTACTGGGCCAGCTCAAACAGTACGTTGGTGCGAGGGGGGTTGGTGATGTCCAGGTAGTGGGTCAGAGCTGTGCGGTATGTGGTCGGACACGGGAACGGGTGCTTCTTATTGGACTCCTCTAAAAGACACAGAGGAAAAATCTTATCAGCATCATCATTTAATGTTCAAGTTCCATTTATTTAGAGGCCACGGTACACATTTTCGATGTTAACGGTAGACTATATGATTTAGTTGATTATGTGTGCAGTAATATCTTCTCAACCTCTAGATTACTGTACAGTGAGTGAATAGCCATGAGGATGACATCATGAGCATTTCATTGCAACCAAATAGTACAGAAAAAGCCAATGGAAATCTGCTCAGACACAAAGCAGCTGAAATCATATATCCCTGAGCCATGATTTACAACTGACCGTCGAGGTTGTTGAGAGAGATAACAGTGTCCAGGTCGGCATCCAGGATTTGGCCTATTCTGTTCACTATTGACACGTCATTAACGGGGTAAACAGCAACGTGGTCTCCAGAGTCATATCTACAGGGGGGGAGACGGGGGGAGGTGGATGAACAAGACTTTCCAATGTCTTTATCTAGCACGCTAATGTCATTACATATAGAACATATTTACATGCTTGTTGCCAGTGTGTGAAAATGGGGAAAATAAATAAATAAATGATTATCCAACTCGACACTTATTGGCAGACAGAAGAAATGCAGCAGACATTGGAAGGCAGAAGTGTATGACTGTATGATATTCTAAGGCACAGGACTTTTAATATTACATATTAGAGCAGAGCAGATACCTGATTTTGGAACCTGAGATGTCCAGCTCTAGATGCATCAGATGGCGGTCGCCGGATTGGTTCAGCTGGCGGTTGACAGCCACTGTGGCCAAGTAGGGGTTCTTAGCATCAAAAGGCCTGCAATGACAGATATACTTATATCACAAAGCCATTTCAGACAATTGGTGCCAATGTTGTAAAATGGGTTTGTTGAAAGTTCCAATAAATAATTGACATCCCAATACATTTGAAAGAAGATTTCTAATATTAACTTTTCTTTTTACTGATCTAAGACAGGTGAAAGCGCTAAGGCCGAGGCCTACACAGGGATTTAGTTTACACCTGTCTAGTTCTATCAAGGAAAAGAGATGAGGAGAGGCCACTTTGGACTATTGAGATGCACCCTAACAGCACCCAGACTTTGCTGTTGGACTTCTGACATTGGGGAGTAGGTGAGAATCAGGTCAGCGTCATGACAACAGTCATCCCTTTGTTGCCCTGAAAAACAACCATAATCTATTCATTCCATTAGCGATGACAACACATCTCGGTCATTACGCCTGATAGCTGAGCTGCCTATACCACTTCCTATGTGTGTGTGAAGCTGTCAACTCACGGTTTCTGGGTCTCAAAGCTCTTGAGGCGACCCATCTCCCCAGTGTACACCTTATTCATGTTGATGTCAGTTGGAACCACCAACTCGTACTGCCGGATGCTAAAGAGGAAGAAACGGACAGGTGATTACTTCCTGCTCTGCATCCCGACCACTCATGAAGTCTAAAAATAACCCTTGTCCGTGCAGCTAAGGGCCGACATGGACAGCCAAATCAAATCAAATCAAATTTTATTTGTCACATACACATGGTTAGCAGATGTTAATGCGAGTGTAGCGAAATGCTTGTGCTTCTAGTTCCGACAATGCAGTGATAACCAACAAGTAATCTAACTAACAATTCCAAAACTACTGTCTTGTACACAGTGTAAGGGGATAAGGAATATGTACATAAGGATATATGAATGAGTGATGGTACAGAGCAGCATACAGTAGATGGTATCGAGTACAGTATATACATATGAGATGAGTATGTAGACAAAGTAAACAAAGTGGCATAGTTAAAGTGGCTAGTGACATAAGAATGCAGTCGATGATCTAGAGTACAGTATATACATATGCATATGAGATGAATAATGTAGGTTAAGTAACATTATATAAGGTAGCATTGTTTAAAGTGGCTAGTGATATATTTACATCATTTCCCATCAATTCCCATTATTAAAGTGGCTGGAGTTGGGTCAGTGTCAATGACAGTGTGTTGGCAGCAGCCACTCAATGTTAGTGGTGGCTGTTTAACAGTCTGATGGCCTTGAGATAGAAGCTGTTTTTCAGTCTCTCGGTCCCAGCTTTGATGCACCTGTACTGACCTCGCCTTCTGGATGATAGCGGGGTGAACAGGCAGTGGTTCGGGTGGTTGATGTCCTTGATGATCTTTATGGCCTTCCTGTAACATCGGGTGGTGTAGGTGTCCTGGAGGGCAGGTAGTTTGCCCCCGGTGATGCGTTGTGCAGACCTCACTACCCTCTGGAGAGCCTTACGGTTGAGGCGGAGCAGTTGCCGTACCAGGCGGTGATACAGCCCGCCAGGATGCTCTCGATTGTGCATCTGTAGAAGTTTGTGAGTGCTTTTGGTGACAAGCCAAATTTCTTCAGCCTCCTGAGGTTGAAGAGGCGCTGCTGCGCCTTCTTCACGACGCTGTCAGTGTGAGTGGACCAATTCAGTTTGTCTGTGATGTGTATGCCGAGGAACTTAAAACTTGCTACCCTCTCCACTACTGATCCATCGATGTGGATAGGGGGGTGTTCCCTCTGCTGTTTCCTGAAGTCCACAATCATCTCCTTAGTTTTGTTGACGTTGAGTGTGAGGTTATTTTCCTGACACCACACTCCGAGGGCCCTCACCTCCTCCCTGTAGGCCGTCTCGTCGTTGTTGGTAATCAAGCCTACCACTGTTGTGTCGTCCGCAAACTTGATGATTGAGTTGGAGGCGTGCGTGGCCACGCAGTCAGTCATCCGGCGCCGACTGAGATGGCCGCCTCGCTTCGCGTTCCTAGGAAACTATGCAGTTTTTTGTTTTTTTACGTGTTATTTCTTACATTAGTACCCCAGGTCATCTTAGGTTTCATTACATACAGTCGAGAAGAACTACTGAATATAAGATCAGCGCCAACTCACCATCAGTACGACCAAGAATATGTTTTCCGCGACGCGGATCCGGTGTTCTGCCTTACAAACAGGACAACGGAATGGATCGCATGCAGCGACCCAAGGAAACGACTCCGAAAAAGAGGGAAACGAGGCGGTGTTCTGGTCAGACTCCGAAAAAGGGCACATCGCGCACCACTCCCCAGCATTCTTCTTGCCAATGTCCAGTCTCTTGACAACAAGGTTGACGAAATCCGAGCAAGGGTAGCATTCCAGAGGGACTTCAGAGACTGCAACGTTCTCTGCTTCACAGAAACATGGCTTACTGGGAAGACGCTATCCGTTGCGGTGCAGCCAACGGGTTTCTCCACGCATCGCGCCGACAGAAACAAACATCTTTCTGGTAAGAAGAGTGGCGGGGGCGTATGCCTCATGACTAACGAGACATGGTGTGATGAAGGAAACATACAGGAACTCAAATCCTTCTGTTCACCTGATTTAGAATTCCTCACAATCAAATGTAGACCGCATTATCTTCCAAGAGAATTCTCCTCGGTTATAATCACAGCCGTATATATCCCCCACCAAGCAGACACATCGATGGCTCTGAACGAACTTTATTTAACTCTTTGCAAACTGGAAACCATTTATCCGGAGGCTGCATTCATTGTAGCTGGGGATTTTAACAAAGCTAATCTGAAAACAAGACTCCCTAAATTTTATCAGCATATCGATTGCGCAACCAGGGGTGGTAAAACCTTGGATCATTATTACTCTAACTTCCGCGACGCATATAAGGCCCTGCCCCGCCCCCCTTTCGGAAAAGCTGACCACGACTCCATTTTGCTGATCCCTGCCTACAGGCAGAAACTTAAACAAGAGGCTCCCACGCTGAGGTCTGTCCAACGCTGGTCAGACCAAGCTGACTCCACACTCCAAGACTGCTTCCATCACGTGGACTGGGACATGTTTCGTATTGCGTCAGATGGAAATATTGACGAATACGCTGATTCGGTGTGCGAGTTCATTAGAACGTGCGTCGAAGATGTCGTTCCCATAGCAACGATAAAAACATTCCCAAACCAGAAACCGTGGATTGATGGCAGCATTCGCGTGAAACTGAAAGCGCGAACCACTGCTTTTAATCAGGGCAAGGTGTCTGGTAACATGTCCGAATATAAACAATGCAGCTATTCCCTCCGCAAGGCTATTAAACAAGCTAAGCGTCAGTACAGAGACAAAG
Organism: Oncorhynchus nerka; assembly: GCF_034236695.1. Lineage (NCBI taxonomy): Eukaryota > Metazoa > Chordata > Actinopteri > Salmoniformes > Salmonidae > Oncorhynchus > Oncorhynchus nerka. The sequence goes on from NC_088417.1 coordinate 62,526,849, forward strand.
TGGAATCTCAATTCAATGGCTCAGACACAAGAGGCATGTGGCAGGGTCTACAGTCAATCACGGACTACAAGAAGAAACCCAGCCCAGTCACGGACCAGGATGTCTTGCTCCCAGGCAGACTAAATCACTTTTTTGCCCGCTTTGAGGACAATACAGTGCCACTGACACGGCCTGCAACGAAAACATGCGGTCTCTCCTTCACTGCAGCCGAGGTGAGTAAGACATTTAAACGTGTTAACCCTCGCAAGGCTGCAGGCCCAGACGGCATCCCCAGCCGTGCCCTCAGAGCATGCGCAGACCAGCTGGCCGGTGTGTTTACGGACATATTCAATCAATCCCTATACCAGTCTGCTGTTCCCACATGCTTCAAGAGGGCCACCATTGTTCCTGTTCCCAAGAAAGCTAAGGTAACTGAGCTAAACGACTACCGCCCGTAGCACTCACTTCCGTCATCATGAAGTGCTTTGAGAGACTAGTCAAGGACCATATCACCTCCACCCTACCTGACACCCTAGACCCACTCCAATTTGCTTACCGCCCAAATAGGTCCACAGACGATGCAATCTCAACCACACTGCACACTGCCCTAACCCACCTGGACAAGAGGAATACCTATGTGAGAATGCTGTTCATCGACTACAGCTCGGCATTCAATACCATAGTACCCTCCAAGCTCGTCATCAAGCTCGAGACCCTGGGTCTCGACCCCGCCCTGTGCAACTGGGTACTGGACTTCCTGACGGGCCGCCCCCAGGTGGTGAGGGTAGGCAACAACATCTCCTCCCCGCTGATCCTCAACACGGGGGCCCCACAAGGGTGCGTTCTGAGCCCTCTCCTGTACTCCCTGTTCACCCACGACTGCGTGGCCACGCACGCCTCCAACTCAATCATCAAGTTTGCGGACGACACAACTGTGACGCCATGCACGCCATGCATGCTTCTAGTGGAGTTTGCTCTCTGTGATGCAAATGTGATGATGCATGGTAAAAATTGTCAGATGCCATAGTGAGTGAAAGGTCTTAAAGCACATGTAAAATTATTTTACTTGTTGATGGTCATTTAGGTTTGTTATTTGCAGATGAAGCTTTATAGTGTTTTCTGAGAACATGCAAACAATGCCAGGTGGTATCAATTATTTGATACATCCAGTATTTATAGCTGCTGATATTACCATGGAAAATATCCCTTGTTCTGCATTGAATTTGAATAAAAAGTAAAACATTATGGGGCGGTTTCCCAGACACAGATTAAGTTTAGTCCTGGACTAAAAAGCGGTTTCAATGGACAAGGCTTAATCTGTGTCTGGGAAACCAGCTCTCTGTGTCTTTAAAAAGAAATATATATAAAATACCTTCTCTATACAGGAAGTACATCGGCTCCTGAATCTCCGTACTAAATATCTCTAGTTGACAACTAGTCTGACCAGGAGAGCGAGAGGTGGTAGCCAACTAGCTATTACCTGGTGTCATCTCCTGTGGCCTCCACCCCAAAGTGCTCACACACAGCAGGCCAGAACTGCTCCTTCCATGATACAAAGTCTTCCTCAAGGCTGGGGAAGAGGGTAAGACATACATAGAACAGTCATCGCATTATATTTTAATAAGAGAAATACATACATATTTATGAATATGGATTAATTTATGGACATTGTGGCAATGTTTGCACTGTATTGAGTTCAGTACTCACTTGCCATCGTCGTCTCCCATTCCCAGGTCATAGATCCTCTTGCCACCCAGCTCTTCTAGTCTCTTGTCAGTATACTTTCCCATTGCATTGAAGTGCTCATATGTTTTATTCCCCAAGCCAAACACCTGCAGAGTTCAAAGGCAGATGCGATCAGCTATCACAGTAGATAAAAGTTAATGACCTGCATATAAATGTAAAGATTCCTCTACTTCTAGGGCCTATATCATGATGCAAACCTGAGTGCCTTCAGAAAGTATTCACACCCCTAGACTTGATAATTTTGTTGTGTTACAGCCTGAATTTATAATGGATTAAATAGAGGATTGTTTTGTCACTGGCCTACACAGAATTCCACATAATGTCAAAGTGGAATTATGTTTTTAGATTTTCTTTATACAAATTAATGAAAAATGAACAGTTGAAATGTCTCGAGTCAATAAGTATTCAACCCCTTTGTTATGGCAAGCATAAATAAGTTCAGAAGTACACATTTGCTTAACAGGTCAAATAGAAGTTGGGTGCAATAACAGTGTTTAACATTTCTTTTATGACTACCTCATCTCTGCACCCCACACACACAATTAATTATATGTAAGATTCTTTAGTCGAACAGTGAATTTCAAACACAGATTCAACCACAATGACCAGGGAGGTATTCCGGTGCCTAGCAAAAAAGGGCACCTATTGGTAGATTGGTAAAAAGAAAAGAAGATATTGAATATCCCTTTGAGCATGTTGAAGTTATTAATTACACTTTGGATGGGCTATCAATACAGCCAGTCACTACAACAGGCGTCGTTCCTAACTCAGCTGCCGGAGAAGAAGAAAATCACTCAGGGATTTCACCATGAGGCCAATGGTGACTTTAAAACAGTTACAGAGTTTAATGGCTGTGATCGGAGAATACTGAGGATGGATCAACAACATTATAGTTACTGCACAATAGTAACAATTGACAGAGTGAAAAGAAGGAAGCCGGTACAGAATAAAAATATTCCAAAACATGAATCACGTTTGCAATAAGGCACTAAAGTTAAACTGCAAAAAATGTGGCAAAGAAATTAACTTAAGAAATGTCCTGAGTACAAAGCGTTATATTTGGGCAAATCCAACACATCCCTGAGTACCACTTCATATTTTCAAGCATGGCTGTGGCTGCATCATGTTATGGGTATGCTTGTCATCAGCAAGGAATAGGGAGTTTATGATAAAAAAATAAATGGAATAGAGCTAAGCACAGGCAAAATCCTAGAGGAATACCTAGTTCTGTCTGCTTTCCAACAGAAACTGGGAGACAAATTCACCTTTCAGCAGGACAATAACCTAAAATACAAGGTCAAATATACACTGAAGTTGTATACCAAGATGACATTGAATGTTCCAGAGTGGCCTAGTTACAGTTTTAACTTAAAACCGTCCTCTAAATCTATGGCAAGACTTGATAAAGGCTCTGGCAATGATCAACAACGAACTTGACAGAGCTTGAACAATTTTTAAAGAATAATGTGCAAATATTGTATAATCCAGGTGTGGAAAGCTTTTAGAGACTTACCCAGAAACACTCAAGGCTGTACTCACTGCCAAATGTTATTCTAACATGTATTGATTCAGGGGGTTGAATACTTATCTAATCAACATATGACTGTTATATTTTTCATGATTTTTGAAATAAATGTTAGAATTATTTTCCCAAATAGAGTACTTTGTGTAGATTGTTAACCAAACAAATGACAATTAAATCCATATTAATAACAACAAAATGTGGAAAAGGGGTGTGAATATTTTCTGAAGACACTGTAAATGCAGCAATACACTATATCCTTACATATGTCTAAGCTGTACATTTACTCAATTACACCATTTGGATCAGATCTGTAATTTCAGTGGATTTATATGGCTGAATGCACTACAGATGTTGAGAACAAGAAAACATGGATTTCCCAGATAAAAAGCCACAACCACATCACAATGCTGTCTCAGGAGAGTCGCACAGCGAAACCCGGAGGAAGCCATGGTTAACATTGTTCAGTAGTGATGTCAATGAGAAAACATTTCAAAATTGAGACTCCCGACATCTCCAAGCCACAAACTGCCAGTGCTCTCCAGCTCCAGCCTTGAGGTTGGCCAGGCCTGGAGCTTTGTTTGGCAGGACCACATGTTTCCACTTGGTGAGTGAGTTTGGAGGGAAGTGGGGCAATGTAGCAAAGTGTGCATTCCACCAGTGCCTTTCGCATGGGAAAGCCTCACATACGGACATCTCAATGCCTACCTCTCCTTCAATGGGGAATGGAGATGCCATATGAGTCATTCTGTGTGGATTCTGTCAAAGCTAAATGTGCTGCGCTGCACACCAATGTTGACTCTCAACCACCTTGATGCACCTACTACAGACCTATCTCGCTGAGCAAAATACCAACCGCGAAGTTGACTCCTTTCAGGTCCTCGTCGTTCTCCTGCATCCAGTCGTAAAAGTCCTGAGCGTTGTCTGTGGGATCCCCCTCCCCATAGGTGGCCATGCAGAACACAGCCAGGGAGTTGTCGATCTCCGCAAGACGAGGCAGCTCCGACTGAGGAGAGGAAGGAAGAAAAAGACATTGGAAATACACTAATTGCAAACAGGATTCGTTCACCAAACAGCTCTCAGGACACAACAATGCAGTCATTAGCACTCTTAATGTTATACATTTAATAAATATCCAAACAAATATAAATATTCATCACCACAAAGCTGCTGGAGGTTACATGTGGTATGTAAAAGACTGAGACAATGTACATAGTGTACACATATAAAATCAGCCGGATTAAGACCAGTACCATGTCATATTCCTCGGGGTCAGCTGACATGCCTCTCATTCCGTAGCGCTGGGCGTCTTTGGACAGTCGGCCGCAGAACTCCTCAGCCGTGCCTGTCTGAGAGCCGTAGAAAACCACCATGTTCCTGTTCTGGAGAGGCAGACGCATCATCAGTAATAATCCTAAATTATAGAGGACTTTTTAAAGTTCCTTAGCTAGTCACCCAAACAAGTTAAGTGGCATATAGCCTACATATCCATTTACTAAATAAATAGAGATAATTTTGTATAAAATAATTAGTTTCTACTTATTACACAGAATTTAGCATGAAGCTACTGACCGTTTTCTTCATTTTTTCAATAAAGCTGGTTTCTCGCTGCGGAGTGACTCTGGAGAAAAAGACACAAAGCAGATGGTAAAGGTAAACATTAGCATACCATGGTAACTTAATTAGTCTACTAAATGGCTATTACACTGCCTTCGAAAAGTAGAGACCATTTGAGAAGGCAGAAAATGTTCTTTACTCTGGCATTCTCATCCCCTTCTGACCCCCATGGGAGAGATTTGCGTATGGGTCACACCCAATCCCTTTACAAGTCATGGAAACGGAGCACAGAAATAGCTAAGTTGATCATTGGTAAAAACCCTGAACAAACACAGTAAATGCATGTGAAACTCACTAATAAAAATAACATGTCAATTGTCAATGAAACATGTGCTCCTTAGCAAAGAACATAGGAGGTATCAAGAGGAAGTAAAGAAGTGACAAACGTTGCATGTGGTGACAGTATCTTAAATCAATTGTTAGGCTACATGTACTGCACACAGCCATAATTCAGGCTACAGCCTTTTTGATGACAAGCTATCATAATCATAACAATCTGCAAAGTTGATTCTAATCTTTTAAATGATTTCTTTTCCTTTTGTTTAACATTGCTGGTTAAAAACGCTGGTAAGCAGCCTGGGAAGCTGAAAAGCAAGTCAAGTCCAATCATTTGCCTTTCCCAACAGTAACACACATTTCCCTGAAGAGCATCAACATGATAGGCAGTGGATGGAGCACAGTAGAACAAGCTGTCTCAGACACACACACAGTGAGACCAAGAGAGAGAAGAAACAGAAAGAGACAGAGAAACAGAGAGAGAGAGAGAGACTGACCTGGCTGCCGCTGCCTGTCTCTCTTTGGGCAGAGAGAACACACATCCCATGGTTACAGGCAGTGTTCTCCAGCACCCCACAACACACTTGTCTGATCCACAATTGGACACAATCTGAAAAAGCACGTGAAGAAGAAGCCCATCAGGGCTGACTATCCGCTGGCCTCTCCAAAGTGCATTATGCGGGAGAGATTCTCAGTCTCTCACTGAACATACAGCCCCCCCCCACGAACACCCCACCCGAGCGCTCTCTCTCTCTCTGTGGTGGAATCAAAACACGCAGGCAGCCATGGCTGTTATTCAGCCGCAGCAGCCTCTCACTGGTTGGCCAGGCAACTCCAGGGCTTGTGTTCTGCTCAGAGCAGCAGTCAGAGACGCGGATGGACGTGCTGCTGTTACCCGCTCTCACCACCACTCAACACAGACACCACCGACATCTGGCAGCAAGGCTGGGAAGACAACGACAATATAGCATGACATTTCCCTTAAAAGCCTTTCAAGCAGAGCTGCCGGCGACATACGCATAAACGAAAAAAGAAAAAAAAAAGAAAAACGGACATGCCCCTGCGCACGCACACACATCAACACTGACATACACATCCACTCACTACTACATCCCTCCTCTTTTCCTATACAATCTGTAGGGACGACACTACCCGAGTCACCCTGGCAACTATTAACAGCGTAAATGTGTATTTTTTTTCTTTTTAAAAGAGACGAGGCAAGGCAGAGCTGAATAAAGCACATTTCAAACCCCCGAGCCGAGGGAGTGTGTCACAATGGTTACCTAATCTATCATAAAAGGTTGCCATTTGTGACACGGCTCTGCTCCATTCATGCTCCCTCAAAGGCAAATTAGGGACGGCTTCCGCAGAAGAGAGGCTGAACAGAGAATACTGCTGGACTTTGGCCTCAACTTTCCACCTCGGAGATCATTCAAAGAGAAAAAGCATCCACTGGGTCTTCTGGTGCGCTGAAGAAGTGTCCAAAATTGGCTGTGTAGAAGACTAAACACAAAAAGAGTGCACAAAGACAGGGGAATCTTCAACAAAAAAGGATCACAGTGAAATGCAAGCCAGCAAAACACAAGGAAACTCCAAGGTAGTTCTCTCTTTTCCTGCACACCCCAAACCTCTTCCTGGAATTTTCATAGCTTCAGTTGTGGGCCATTTCCTCCTCCTGCATATTTCTTTCAATGAGGTTTGGTGGTGCAGAGGGGAGCCAGGGGATCAGTAATTAATCACCAGTATGTTTGAGGTCCTTCTCTTTACAGTGTTCCCATTCAGAAAGAGAGAGCGATGTTTATGGTTAACATTTCCAGCAATTAAAACCTCTTTCACTTCCATTGTTTTGGGGGGGGGGGGGGCGGCAGAGCTGGCATTTTCCCTGTGGGGGGAATTGATCCAAGTGACGCCAACAAAGGAACATAGGCAACTGTTACTGATTAAGCCCCATGCCAAGTTCCTGCCAGCAGCAAAGTGGATACATTGAAACAACAAGGTTCTCAGTAACATTGGTGTGAGATGTTTCAAGCATCTATTCAACAGATGACCGCATGTATAGGCCTAATCCAGGAAGTTACAGGAAATTAAAGGTGAGAAAACAATTAAAACCACTACAATTGCTACAGTACCTTTCTGCAGGTGGCCTGGGCGATGCAGCCTAGTCTCTAGGGTATGTTAAAATGAGCTACAGAGTCACCCAAACCACTTCCAATTATTATCCTTTTGAATAAACAACAAATGTAAACTAATGTGACCATACACATTCCCCCAGTTAGGCCTACATGAAGTCAACACATTCAAATGCTGGAACCCCTGCCCAGGCCAACCACAGTGTGGTCTAAAGCAACACATGCACAAACACACTGCCAATCCCTGCTTCCCACTCAGCTCCAAGTTCCAGGGCAAGAAAACACAAATGACTTTTGATCACCAAGGGATGACAAAATGGGAGTGTTCTGATTAACCTTCTTGGGCTAATAAGGTGAAAACCTGAGCAAATACACACTAATGTTGAATCATTCTTGATGAAATAAATTAACAACTAAGCACACAACAATCTTTAAAGATCAGCACCACTATCCCACTTCTGACACCAATATAGAGGATACCGATAATGCAACGTCCCCTGCTGGTCCAGAACATGGTGTCTCTCAGCCCGTAAGCAAACGTACTAACACTGTTCCAATAAGATAAACTCCCTTGGGATTTTACAAATGAGAATGTAATGAGCGTACCTAGGCAAGGGCTGTATCAAAACATCAAATGATAGAATTTTGGTGGGAAAACACTTACACAGGGGTGAGCCTCTTGAACTCTGGGATGGTCTCCTCAGTCTTCTTGCGAGAAAGGAACCAGTAGATGAGTAGGCCAACAATGAGAGAAAAAAGGAATATGTCCAAGTTAGTGAAGAGAGGTTCCTCCTCCACAGGGGCCACGTCAGGGCCTTCCGGGGCTACATGCTCTACCTCCATGTCCTCGATGGGGCCACTCGCTGTCTGACAGGTCAACACCGGCTGCAGCCAGGGCAGAGAGAGGACCTGAAGAAATTACATTTAGTTTTTTAATATATATTTTTTTTCCCCACGAAAATACATACATACACAGTACCAGTGAAAAATTCACACCTGCTCATTCTAGTTAATTTTTTATTCTTTACATTGTAGAATAATAGTGAAGACATCAAAACTATGAAATAACACATATGGAATCATGTAGTAACCAACAAAAAAAAGTGTTAAACAAATTAAAATGTGTTATATATTTGAGATTCTTCAAAGTAGCCACCTTTTGCCTTGATGACAGCTTTGCACACGTGGCATTCTCTCAACCAGCTTCCTGAAGTTGTCACCTGGAATGCATTTCAATTAACAGGTGTGCCCTTTTAAAAGCTAATTTGTGAAATCTCTTTCCTTCTTAATGTGTTTGAGCCAATCAGTTGTGTTGTGACAAGGTAGGGGTGGTATACAGAAGACAGCCCTATTTGGTAAAAGACCAAGTCTATATTATGGCAAGAACAGCTCAAATAAGCAAAGAGAAATGACAGTCCATCATTTCTTTAAGACACGAAGGTCAGCCAATCCAGAACTTTGAAAGTTTCGTCAAGTGCAGTCGCAAAAACCATCAGGTGCTATGAAACTGACTCTCATGAGGACCGCCACAGGAAAGGAAGACACAGAGTTACCGCTGCTGCAGAGGATAAGTTCATTAGAGTTACTAGCCCAAATAAATGCTTCACAGAGTTCCAGTAACAGACATCTCAACATCAACTGTTCAGAGACTGTGTGAATTAGGCCTTCATGCCCGAATTGCTACAAAGAAACCACTAGTAAAAGGACACCAATAATAAGAAGAGACTTGCTTGGGCCAAGAAATACGAGCAATGGACATTAGACCAGTGGAAATATGTCCTTTGGTCTGATGAGTTCAAATTTGTGATTTTTGGTTCCAACTGCCGTGTCTTTGAGACACCGAGTAGGTGGACGGATGATCTCCGCATATGTGATTCCCACCGTGAAGCATGGAGGAGGTGCGATGGTGCTTGATGGTGACACTTTTGGTGACTTATTTAGAATTCAAGGCACACTTAAACAGCATGGCTACAACAGCATTCTGCAGTGATAGGCCATCCCATCTGGTTTGCGCTTTGTGGGACTATCATTTGTTCTTCAATGGGAGAATGACATAAAAACACACCTCCACGCTGTGTAATGGCTTTTTGACCAAGGAGAGTGATGGAGTGCTGCATCAGATTACATGACCTTCACAATCACCAGACCTCAACCCAATTGAGATGGTTTGGGATGAGTTGGACCACAGATTGAAAGACAAGTAACAAACAAGTGCTCAGCATATGTGGGAACTCCTTCAAGACTGTTGGAACAGCATTTATCATGCAGCTGGTTGAGAGAATGCCAAGAGTGTGCAAAGCTGTCATCAAGGCAAAGAGTGGCTACATTGAAGAATCTCAAAAATATTTAGATTTGTTTAACACTTTTTTGGTTACTACATGATTCCATATATGTTATTTCATAGTTTTGATGTCCACTATTATTCTACAATTAGTAACTGTGTCCAAACGTTTGACTGGTACTGTATATAAAACACACAAAAATCCTGTTTTTCACTGCACTGGACCTTTAACAGGTGACTAGGGCTATGTAGGGCACATTTAATCAGCAGGAGCATAGTTAGTGAAATTAACATTTCATAGCTGAGGTTCTGTCATGCAGAGATGAGTGACAACTGGGATTTTGCCAGCATTTCTCTCCATGGGTATGACAAAACGAATGGCAGAATGTTGTGCTCCAGACTCATGTAGTTCTGAAAACCTTTTTTGTCTTTCAAAATGTCTTGTCACATACACCAAAAAAGCATTGAAAGCCTGAGGCTAAATTCTCAAGTTTACCACAAGAGAGCATTCTAGCATAAAGACAAATGTGAGCTAAATGTACACATTGTTATTTTGAACTACAGTCCATACATGCAGCATGCCATGGATAAAGATAACAACAAAGCTCGTCTCATAAACCTGGTACTTCCATTAAGTTGTCAGTTTTCATAGATGACTTATGCTGCATGAATCACATTTTCCGTATTATAGCGTACAAGTATGTTGTTGTCTGGGGTCAATTCAATGAAAACAAATGCAAACTGACATAACTGTTAAAAAATTTAATTATTATTTTAATAATAGTTACAACTAATAGAAAACAATTTGTGCACACTTCACTACTGTATTGATAAAATACATTGGTTCCTACACTTCCACAAATATCTGTGGTTGGTTGGAACCTCGATGGATATATTAGTCGGCAAGATTGCGGCTACTCCCATGCACTTTATTAAGTGTGGCAGATACAATTTATATTGCCAAAAATTAGTCAGATAAGCAAAAAGACATTCTGCTATAATGTTCAATTTATCAATAAGACAGTTGACAAGTTTGAGTTTACTAATTCTGGCTTTGTCTTCCCCCATTTAGGTAACCCAAAAACCTTACAAAAGATTGGAGCACAGTTGTGTAATCTGTTCAAAGCAGCTAACGTTAGCTAAACTTAGCCTAAAGGATCTTGTTATTTCTTGGCTGTGTTGTCTGCTAGGAAGGCGACGTCAAATTCATAACGTTTAACCATATTTCAACATAGCATAACACTGCAGTACAATTCAATACTAATTTAAGTCTTAACAAAATTATTACTTACTTCAAACTGCTCCTGACTGTATCCAGTACAATATCGGAGTCTAATTTCTTCTACGTCATTATTGTGCGACCACGCGCCACGCCTCTCACGTGTTCGTGGTTTATGTACATTATGTTATATATAATAGAATCAGTTAAATGTGATACCACCATGTCCCTGAAAACTCCTAGAGCTCATTTTGATATCAGCCGCCATATCAAATCATCATGAAGAACAATATCCATCCACAAAATAGTATAAATCAAGAAGAAGAAAGTAATGCTGTCAACATATCAAATCAAATTTTATTTGTCACATACACATGGTTAGCAGATGTTAATGCGAGTGTAGCGAAATGCTTGTGCTTCTAGTTCCGACAATGCAGTAATAACCAACAAGTAATCTAACTAACAATTCCAAAACTACTGTCTTATACACACAAGTGTAAGGGGATAAAGAAGATGTATAATAAAGATATATGAATGAGTGATGGTACAGAGCGGCATAGGCAAGATACATTAGATGGTATCGAGTACAGTATATACATATGAGATGAGTATGTAAACAAAGTGGCATAGTTCAAGTGGCTAGTGATACGTGTATTACATGAAGATGCAGTAGATGATATAGAGTACAGTATATACGTATACATATGAGATGAATAATGTAGGGTATGTAAACATTATATTAGGTAGCATTGTTTAAAGTGGCTAGTGATATATTTTACATAATTTCCCATCAATCAATTCCCATTATTAAAGTGGCTGGAGTTGAGTCAGTGTGTTGGCAGCAGCCACTCAATGTTAGTAGTAGCTGTTTAACAGTCTGATGGCCTTGAGATAGAAGCTGTTTTTCAGTCTCTCGGTCCCAGCTTTGATGCACCTGTACTGACCTCACCTTCTGGATGATAGCGGGGTGAATAGGCAGTGGCTCAGGTGGTTGTTGTCCTTGATAATCTTTATGGCCTTCCTGTAACATCGGGTGGTGTAGGTGTCCTGGAGGGCAGGTAGTTTGCCCCCGGTGATGCGTTGTGCAGACCTCACTACCCTCTGGAGAGCCTTACGGTTGTGGGCGGAGCAGTTGCCGTACCAGGCGGTGATACAGCCCGCCAGGATGCTCTCGATTGTGCATCTGTAGAAGTTTGTGAGTGCTTTTGGTGACAAGCCGAATTTCTTCAGCCTCCTGAGGTTGAAGAGGCGCTGCTGCGCCTTCTTCACAATGCTGTCTGTGTGGGTGGACCAATTCAGTTTGTCTGTGATGTGTATGCCGAGGAACTTAAAACTTGCTACCCTCTCCACTACTGTTCCATCGATGTGGATAGGGGGGTGTTCCCTCTGCTGTTTCCTGAAGTCCACAATCATCTCCTTAGTTTTGTTGACGTTGAGTGTGAGGTTATTTTCCTGACACCACACTCCGAGGGCCCTCACCTCCTCCCTGTAGGCCGTCTCGTCATTGTTGGTAATCAAGCCTACCACTGTTGTGTCGTCCGCAAACTTGATGATTGAGTTGGAGGCGTGCGTGGCCACGCAGTCGTGGGTGAACAGGGAGTACAGGAGAGGGCTCAGAACGCACCCTTGTGGGGCCCCAGTGTTGAGGATCAGCGGGGTGGAGATGTTGTTGCCTACCCTCACCACCTGGGGGCGGCTCGTCAGGAAGTCCAGTACCCAGTTGCACAGGGCGGGGTCGATGTGCCCGATACTCACATGACCAAATCAAATCAAATTTATTTATATAGCCCTTCGTACATCAGCTGATATCTCAAAGTGCTGTACAGAAACCCAGCCTAAAACCCCAAACAGCAAGCAATGCAGGTGTAGAAGCACAGTGGCTAGGAAAAACTCCCTAGAAAAGGCCAAAACCTAGGAAGAAACCTAGAGAGGAACCAAGCTATGTGGGGTGGCCAGTCCTCTTCTGGCTGTGCCGGGTGGAGATTATAACAGAACATGGCCAAGATGTTCAAATGTTCATAAATGACCAGCATGGTCGTATAATAATAAGGCAGAACAGTTGAAACTGGAGCAGCAGCACGGTCAGGTGGACTGGGGACAGCAAGGAGTCATCATGTCAGGTAGTCCTGGGGCATGGTCCTAGGGCTCAGGTCCTCCGAGAAAGAGAAAGAAAGAGAGAATTAGAGAAAGCATATGTGGGGTGGCCAGTCCTCTTCTGGCTGAGAACAAAAGAACAGGAAGGGTAGAAGGAAGGTCAGGACACGCCACATCCACGACAGGAAACCCTCTGAGGTGGAGGAATGTTTGTTTACATAAATAAATATATGTAATACATATATAATAAACATGTACTATACTATACCAGTAAATATGTACTATGTATACAGCTGCAATCTATGTGTTGATGACGCCCCTGATATCAGGTCAATGAGGAGTGATGGAGGAGGATGCGTTTTTTGCCATTTTGGTCATGTTCCTCTTAAACACGTGATCAGTGAGTAGTCATGATGACACACAACGATGTGCGACTTCTCTCTCACCAACTGTCAAATCCATGTTATGACTCTCTCCCAGGGCTCGACGTCTGTACAGACAGCCACTCTGGTAATAGTACTGGAGAAACTGGACAAAACCTATTTTGCACAGAAAACACAATAGAATGGTAGTGTATTAATAGTGACACTATTCTACTTCTCCCCAGGTTTCAGGTCAATCCCATTTTAATTTACATTTCTATTAAAAAGTTGAATAGTGTCATTTGTTTTGAATAATGATAGCCTCATTAAGACAAACTGTCAACAGACAAACAGATAACACCGGTATAAATACACAGGGGATAATTGGGAAGATGGCGACACCTGGAGGGGGGTGGAGACAATCACAAAGACAGGTGAAACAGATCAGGGTGTGACAAGGACAGGAAAATGCTCTAATTCACACACTTATCAAGAGAACATCCCTGGTCATCCCTACTGCCCTTGATCTGGTGGACTCAAGCACATGTTTAGTTTGTAAATTATATCTGAGCGTTGGAGCGTGCCCCTGGCTATCCGGGGAAAAAAAGAAGAATTAAAATGATGCCGTTTGGTTTGCTTAATATAAGGAATTTGAAATTATTTATACTTTTACATTTGATACTTAAGTATATTTTAGCAATTACATTTACTTTGACTCTTAAGTATATTTAAAACTAGGGATGCACGATATAATCGGTGAACATATCGGGATCAGCCGATATTAGCTAAAAATGTCAGCATCGGTATGGGCCGAAGTCTTCCTGTCACACTCTGACCATTATTTGCGTTGTTTGTTTCTATGTTTTGTTTGGTCAGGGTGTGATATGAGTGGGCATTCTATGTTGCATGTCTAGTTTGTCTGTTTCTATGTGTTTTGGCCTGATATGGTTCTCAATCAGGGACAGGTGTTTGTCGTTGCCTCTGATTGGGAACCATATTTAGGTAGTCTGTTTTGTTTCATGGGTTATTGTCTATGTGAAGTTGCCTGTGTCTGCACTCGTTGGTCATAGCGTGATGTTCGTTTTGTTGTCTTTGTTTAACTGTTTGTGTTCTTCCTTCAATAAAATAATGTATTCTAATCACGCTGCGCTTTGGTCTCCCCTTTACGACGATCGTGACACTTCCATGCACACCTATATAACATACAGTAGAAGTTTACATACACTTAGGTTGGAGTCATTAACTTGTTTTTCAACCACTCCACAATTTCTTGTTAACAAACTATAGTTTTGGCAAGTCGGTTAGAACATCTACTTTTTCCACCAATTGTTTACAGATTTAGCTTATAATTCACTGTATCACAATTCCAGTGGGTCAGAAGTTTACATACACTAAGTTGACTGTGCCTTTAAACAACTTGGAAAATTCCAGAAAATTGTGTCATGGCTTTAGAAGCTTCTGAAAGGCTAATTAACCATTTTTTTTGTCCGTTGGAGGTGTACATGTGGAGGAATTTCAAGGCCTACCTTCAAACTCAGTGTCTCTTGCTTGACATCATGGGAAAATCAAAAGAAATCAGCCAAGACCTCAGAAAGAAATTGTGGACCACAAGTCTGGTTCATCCTAGGGAGCTATTTCCAAATGCCTGAAGGTACCACGTTCGTTTGTACAAGCAATAGTACGCAACTAAACATCATGGGACCACGCAGCCATCATACCGCTCAGGAAGGAGACACGTTCTGTCTCCTAGAGATGAGCGACTGGGTAGCCTAGTGGTTGGGGCGGCAGGGTAGCCTAGTGGTTAGAGCGTTGGAATAGTAACCGGAAGGTCGCAAGGTACAAATCTGTCGTTCTGCCCCTAAACAGGCAGTTAACCCACTGTTCCTAGGCCGTCATTGAAAATAAGAATCTGTTCTTAACTGACTTGCCTAGTTAAATAAAGGTAAACATTTGAAAAATGAACATACAAATGTATCTATATCCACAGTGAAACGAGTCATACATCGACATAACCTGAAAGGCCACTCAGCAAGAAAGAAGCCACTGCTCAAAAACCGCCATAAAAAAGCCAGACTACTGTTTGCAACTGCACATGGGGACAAATATCGTACTTTTTGGAGAATGTCCTCTGGTCTGATGAAACAAAAATAAACTGTTTGGCCATAAAGATCATTATGTTTGGAGGAAAAAGGGGATGTTTGCAAGCAGAACAACACCATCCCAATCGCGAATCACGGTGGTGGCAGCATCATGTTGTGGGGGTGCTTTTGTGGGGGTGCTTTGCTGCAGCACTTCACAAAATAGATGGCTCTTGAGGAAGGAAAATTATGTGGATATATTGAAGCAACATCTCAAGACATCAGTCAGGAAGTTAATGCTTGGTTGTAAATGGGTCTTCCAAATGGACAATGACCCCAAGCATACTTCCAAAGTTGTGGCAAAATGGCTTAAGGACAACAAAGTCAAGATATTGGAGTGGCCATCACAAAGCCCTGACCTCAATCCTATAGAAAACTTGTGGGCAGAACTGAAAAAGCGTGTGCGAGCAAGGAGGACTACAAACCTGACTCAGTTACGCCAGCTCTGTCAGGAGGAATGGGCCAAAATTCACCCAACATTTTGTGGGAAGCTTGTGGAAGGCTACCCAAAACGTTTGACCCAAGTTAAACGATTTAAAGGCAATGCTACCAAATACTAATTAAGTGTATGTAAACTTTTTACTAGGATTAAATGTCAGGAATTGTGAAAAACTGAGTTTAAATGTATTTGGCTAAGGTGTATGTAAACTTCCGACTTCAACTGTAGTTACATGACGTAATGACGCCACGTAAAACTTTGCACTACACGTGCAACACAGCATTCTTAACCTAGCCCACAATGTATGCTGTGTGGATCAAGCTGTCAACAATTGGAGCAGTCATTTGAAAGGGTAAGAACATTTCAGCAAGACAACTCAAAGGCAACTTCCAAGCCAAGATAATGGAATTCATTGCCCCTGACAATCAACTGTTCTCTGTGGCGGCAGCGTAGCCTAGTGGTTAGAGCGTTGGACTAGTAACCGGAAGGTTGCGAGTTCAAACCCCCGAGCTGACAAGGTACAAATCTGTCGTTCTGCCCCTGAACAGGCAGTTAACCCACTGTTCCCAGGCCGTCATTGAAAATAAAAATGTGTTCTTAACTGACTTGCCTGGTTAAATAAAGGTAAAATTAAAATTAAAAACTGTTCTCTGTCGTGGGTGATGTTGGCTTTCGCTGACTGGTCGAGCAGTGGGATACACTACCAAGAGCGCTATTTTTCAGATGTTGCCCTACTGGAGTTACAGTAATAGCGTCACTGCTATTAGCTTCACGACATACATACTATGGAATGCCGTTTGGGCCTTTGCGTGTCAAAAAAAGATACAGTAGCACTGTCAAAGCTGTACAAAACAGTCTGCAAACAAGCAAACACCGGCCATGAACTACGTGTTTACAATACCGCATTGGTAATAAAGCATCATTTGTTCTACCGCAACTTCTGGGGTAGCTAGCTTTAGCTTGGTACCTAGCTAGCGCCAATACAGTCATTTTCATCATTCTTAGCAATGATTTCGAAATCCTTGTAAGTAAGTGTTAGCTATTTTTTTCCCTGCCCTGATAGACCTCCCCCAGTCAACTGTAAGTGCTGTTATGGCGAAGTGAAAACTTATAGGGGCAACATCGGCTCAGCCGCAAAGTGGTAGGCCACACAAGCTCACAGAATGGGACCGCTGATTTGTTGGAAAGGTGGCATCCTATGAATGTGCCACTTCGAAAGTCACTGAGCTTTTCAGTAAGGCCATTCTCCTGCCAATGTTTGTTTATGGAGATTGCATGGCTGTGTGCTCAATTTTATACACCTGTCAGCAACAGGTGTGGCTGAAATAGCAGAATCCACTCATTTGAAGGGTGTCCACATACTTTTGTATATATATAGTGTATGTATTTTTAGAGCAAGATCATGGTGTGTCCCGTTCTTTTCATTACATTGATTGCATAATCCTGAAAATTTGACACTTGCAAGAAGAAACATTGTCCTTCTATCATTCATCATTCCAATAAAATTCTCAGGACCTATCATTCCAGAAAATCAGCAGGGCAAATGTATCAATGTGTATGTGTTTTTAGATGATCCCTGAATCTTCAGAAAGTATGGTATTACAATGCATACGGTAAGTGAATATCTGACAATGAAATTGTGATCAGTAAGCCTCACCAGCAATGGCCTGACAAGCGATGCTTGCATGCTGGTTCTTAGTACTACATAAGTGTGTGTGTGTGTGTGTATGAGCATACTTCAAATATTTGTCAGAAGAAGTTGGTGCTCAGTGCATACAAATGTTATCAACCACCCAAGAAGGCCCATATAAAGAAGGTAGACAACTTCATGACAAAAATATCCATGTATTTTTTAAATTTGCATTGGGTAGTTATAGTCCCAGTGAATTACAGGGCTCTTCTAGACTCATTGAAATGAACTATTATCCATCATCTCAATAGCGGGGCTCTGCAATATCAGTGATTCTTCTACCCAGTGTGTGCAGCTCCCAGTCGGACAGCTGTTGTACAAACCCTCGGTTTGGCCTCATGTTCGTTTTACATTGCAGGACATGCTCCCAGACCTCCTTCAGTGAAAAAAAGTGCCATCGATATCATAATGAAGTGGGAGGAATAACAGAAGAATTAGCAGCTCACCAAATTCAGCAACAAAATCTTATACAGTAAACACGCAGTATTTTCATTACGAAGCCAAACATTTTTTCAGATTCCAAAAACAGGAACTGGAACAGCCTGAACTTCTTCTATTTCTATTACATATTCCAAAAAAGACCGTAAAGTACATAAACATAACTTGCCCCCAGTGTATATTTCAAGTGGTGCAAAAGAAAAGCCATGGCCGCAGCACTACAGCGGCTTATTCCATGACTTGAAAAGATCAAAACTGCAGATCCAGTGTTGAGACGAGAGGCTAAAAGGGAAACATTTGCAACACGATAATAAACATAATATTAATAAACAAATAGTAACAACAAGTAATAACAAGTAGCAGCTAAAAAAAAGTGGGAAAAAACACATTCAGCTCACCAATAAAAACACAAATCCTCTCAAAACTGGAGTACAGATCAGCCTCCACTGAATCTGACACATTGATGTGAAGGATGGTGTGGTTTCCTTTTTCAAACCTAATTTCAAAAAGAAAAAAGTTGTATTCAAACATAATATCTTTTTATGAACAATCATCCATAGTACCTGCTACTTTGACATGTAAATATGAGTCCTCACGCACATGTGACAACTGTCTTCGGAGACATTGACAAGGGCGCTCAGTTTCAGATCTTTTAGGACATGGGGATTGATGGCCTGCTTGTAATTGCCCATGTAGAGTTGACCTGGCAAGAGCTCCACTGGATAAGGCCTCAAGCTCTCCAATTCCTACAAAGTCACAATAATGAAACAGACAGCAGCACAATCTATGTAAATCAGCACATTGACATTTACATTTACATTTAAGTCATTTAGCAGACGCTCTTATCCAGAGCGACTTACAAATTGAAATACTCTTATCACCTGAGTATGTTTTATTTTTCTCAACAGGCTCTCACAATATTTAGCAAAGGTTTGACGCAATGGAGGCGTTACCTTTATGGTGTAAAGGATTTTCTGTGTCCTGAAGAAAGGATAAAAGGCTGAGAACCTCTGATAGCCTCCTTTCAGAATCTGGACAGGATAGTGGCTTGATTTTGTCAGGGCCTCAGCGCACTCAATAGCCTCAGCTACAAACACACATACACAGAATAACTACAAACCATTCTTACCCCACTCAGGCTCCCGAGTGGAGCAGCGGTCTAAGGCACTGCATCTCAGTGCTAGAGACATCACTACAGACCCTGGTTTGATTCCAGGCTGTATCACAACTGGCCTTGATTGGGAGTTCCATAGGGCAGCGCACAATTGGCCCAGTGTCGTTAGGATTTGGCCAGGGTAGGCCGTCATTGTAAATAAGAATTTGTTTTTAACTGACTTGCCTAGTTAAATACATTTTTTAAAATTAAATCGCCCTAATGGGATATCATGGATCGAATATTATTGACTGGTTCATTCAATCATTGACAATTCAATCAAAAACAGTTGTCCGGGTTAGGGTTTGGCCAGGGTAGGCTTTCATTATAAATAAGAATTTGTTTTTAACTGACTTTCCTAGTTAAATAAAGGTTAATTAAAAAATTGTCAGTGACCAGGCTGGTGATGTTCAGCTCACCTGAACCTTGTAAAGAACTGGTGCTGCTGTCATAAACCACAATATACCTCATACTCTCCACCTCCACGCCTACAGGCATAATGAGTTTGCCTTTAGAGTCCTGTAGAGTAAAACAATGACATCTTACTTATTACACTGCCGAACATTGCAACGTGTATTTCAAAATGGCAAAATAATTGAAGCACAGTATTGTCATCCTAAGGTGGGATAAGCTAGTGTTGTAATGTGTTAATAACTGATTTGACACGCATACCCATTTTGCATTTCTGGCAGTAATGATATGGCTGGCATTGTACTGTCCTTTAGCACGGGCATCTGAGGACACAGCATAACCATTTGTCCACCAGGCAACTTTGAGTGTATTATATTGGACTGAATCTTAGAAATAAGTAACGTTTATCAACACAATAGATTTGTTTTAATTGTGTTGAACTGATATGACTGTTTGCCCCTACCTAGCTCTTACCAATCAAACAGAGGAAGTTGAACTCTGCCAGTCTGGACAGCCGAGTGTACTGGTTGAGAATGTTGTAAAGCTCAGACGCCTCACAAAAGGTTGTTCCAGCCATTGTAGGAAACCTGACAACCTGAAAATAAAAAGTCAGTGTTTTGAAAACCCTGCATTGGACTACTGTTGGGGAAATATCAGAATTAGGTGGTAACATAGGTAAGATGTTTTATATTCATCATATGTTTGTAAATTACTTCTCATCAGAATGTTATTTTTGTATAATACTGTGGCAGGGTTTGCAGTTATCTGTTCTATGTCAAGACTAAGTTGCATGGGCCGCAGAGAGGGGAGAGGTCAAGGTGTCATCATGTGTAAACATATCTTTTGCTCCACTGTGTCTGTGTGCCAGTCACTCCCTACTTTTCCCATCGGGGAGAGGAGGATGGCAGTGTCTGGAATCATTCTATGCTCCCTCTTATCTTAACCTATAGCCTCACTCTCCTCTCCGTGATCTTGTCCAGGATTGGTTGTATTTAGAATTGGTTGTATCTAAATGACAATTTGATATACATGCCTGTTGATATGGAGGATTGGTTTATGGTTCTGGGTTTGAGTAAGGAGACAAAGCTGAATGATTGATTATGTCTATGCTGTCTGACTATGTGTGTTCTTTGCTATTAAAGGATCTCAGTTGCAATGTAGAGGGGGCTCTCAGAGAATTCATTGATAGACACTGAATTGATCTGAGAGTCACAGGGTTGTGATAGAGCTCATATAATTAAAGATGGACTTTGATAACTAACTCTGACTTGTGTTGTGGTTTGCGCTCATGATTTGGTAAATAGAGGAAATTTCCACGTCACTACATAGTTACTAGCTAGTTAGCTAACATTAGCTCGTTCACCTCATGCTTCAAATACTAATTTGTGAAGAATACACAGATTTGTTTTCGCCGAACATCAACATATTTCTGCAGCTAGTTAGTCGAGTTTGCAAACGAACATCAGAAATCGTAGAGAACCCTAGTTAGCACAAAAAAATACTGAGCCTAATGTTTGTCTCTGCCATATATGAATTAGGAACTAGAATACTAGAATGGCCATGAACAATTTTATGACAGGGTGAAGGTCGTCCATTTTGGTCAGGGAGTTGGTCAACTAGTGCTGTGATAAGATATTGTGTAAAATATCTGCACTGTATGTTTGTTAGCTAGCTAGCCAGACAGTTTTAGAGGGATTAATGATTCAATACATTTTTCAGATTAACTACCAATATGCCAACATTCCAATCAAACAATGCAGCCACACAGCCATTCACTGGCTGTAATCAGTTGACTATAGGATTTAGATACAAGTTGTATATGCAACAAGTATTGATATTGTATCATATAAAAGCACTCACAGCTTTCCAATACATATTTTTTCAAAATGAATGTTCGAAACAATATTGTGACTAAACATACAACCCATGACAATAAACTCACAGATTTCTAAGAAAACAAAAATGTAGACATTTATGGTATGTTTACATATATTTTAGATGCTATTTATAATAAAATTGGTATAAAACCCCTATAAACTGTATTTATAGTTATATGACAATATTTTAGATTGACAATTTATGATGCATCACATGCCTTACTTTTATTTTCCTGTATAAGTATAATCAGGATTATGTATCTACTGCCAATCATTCCAATTAGACTACTTTGGATTTTCCCTGACCATCGCAATATGACTCCCATTTGTACCCCATTCTGGAACTTTGAAGGTTTATGACATAGCCCATCTAGTAATTTAATAAGATATCGTATGGTTTCTGCTAACAACACATGCTTGACTAACTAATTCACTGATGTTGCTAGTAAAAACCTGCAGGTAGTTAGGGTTAGGGCAAAATATTACCTGGTTAAAATGAAAATGACTAAATGAATTTTTCCACTCAAGGTAACGATCCAAAGGCGCTTAGCTACAACATTTCTGAAACATATCTGAGCAAAACACACGTAATATGAAGGAAATGTTTGTTTATGTTTTGTTGCTCGGTAACACAATAACGGGCATTGCGGTTGGCTGTACAGTACTAATCTGTGATTGGACATTCTATCTATGTTGTTGGGATGTGTTCGGGTGCGTTCGTAAATTCACTCTGCCTATCTTTACAATTTCAGAAAAATCGCACTACGACCATTTTACTCGCCCTAGCAGAGCTAGTTAGAGTGTTTTCATGTTATCCAGAGCATTGGTGGCTGTAACCATGCTGTTGGCAACAATTTAATTACCCCTTTTGCCGACGTTTACTGAAACCGGCCGTATTCAACGGGTGTTGAGCGTTCGTAAATTCATCAGTTATTATATTCTGCGCTCTCGCACACTCAGACGAGAGCGCTCAGAAATCGGAGCAGATTGTCAGAGGGAATTTACTAACGCAATCCGTATTCAGTAGCCTATCCACGTACGTCTTCATCCAGCTGTTTGTAATACGTTTCCTGATTTGTTGAAGCGAATTTATTACTATATTTTGAAAATCTTTGCTTGTTTTTATGAGCAAAGATTGTACACATATATTTTGTATTCTCTAGTTTGAATACGGTTTTATGGCTGGATCAATGGGTATGTAACGTCAGATATAAATGTCATTAACGTTCATTTGCGTGAATAGCCAAAAAATATGAGACATCTGGATTAAACTACCGCCACGAATAACGTTAGCTAGCTAGCATTATGTGTTGCAAAAGCTCTGCTGGCAGCAAAACTAATTTGTATAGCTAGGCATTCGTTTGGCTGATGAAGCAGAATGTGTTGACAGTTTATATTGATTCTTTAAAACAGTTTTGTAGATGTAGGTATAAAAAAAGCAGTTAGTCCAGCCTGCTTGTAACCGACTAAACTCCACGATGTATGATGGAGTTGAGCTGTGACTAGTGTGGGCGCACTGGAGCGCCGACGTCACATAAAATCAACAATGTTGTGTGTAATTGCGGGCTATTCTTTGGGTGCTGAACCATGTAGTTTTTAATAAAAACGGAATTGGATGTGACGTCGGAGCTATTGTCTGTCCACACTAGTCGCCAATCGTGGAGTTGAGTTTAATCGGCTAGCCTGTTTAAAAATATTTAAAAAACATTATCTATATATATATATATATATATATATATAGATAATGTTTTTTACTCTTTTATATAACTAGGCAAGTATGTTTGTAGTTGTTAGGTTAGCGAGTTGTGGTTACAATTAAGATACTCAATTATTGGACCTAGGTTATAGGCTGCCTAAAGAAAACATAGCTTGTAAAATTAGATCTTGCCCAAATACCATGGCAGCCAAAACATTAAAAGTGTGTGTGTTGCACCCACAACATTACAAGTGTGTGTGAATTTAAGTTTGGTGTGTAAAATATACTGAACAAAAATATAAATGCAACAATTAACGATTTTACCGAGTTACAGTTCAAATAAGGAAATCTGTCAATTTAAATTAATTCATTAGGCCCTAATCTATGGATTTCACATGACTGGGCAGGGGCACAGCCAAGGGTAGACCTGGGAGGGCATAGGCCCACCCACTTGGGAGCCAGGCCCAGCCAATCAGAATTAGTTTTTTTCCCCCACAAAAGAGCTTTAAGTCGGAAGTTGACATACACTTAGGTTGGAGTCATTTAAAACTCGTTTTTCAACCACTCCACAAATTTCTTGTTAACAAACTATAGTTTTGGCAAGTTGGTTAGGACATGTACTTTATGCATGACACAGGTTATTTTTCCAACAATTGTTTACAGACAGATTATTTAACTTATAATTCACTGTATTACAATTCCAGTGGGTCACAAGTTTACATACACTAAATTGACTGTGCCTTTAAACCGCTTGGAAAATTCCAGAAAATTGTCATAGCTTTAGAGGCTACTGATAGGCTAATTGACATAATTTGAGTCAATTTGAGGTGATCCTGTGGATGTATTTCAAGGCCTACCTTCAAACTCGGTGCCTCCTTGCTTGACATCATGGGAAAATCAAAAGAAATCAGCCAAGACCTCAGAAAAATAAGTTTTTTTTTTTTTTTGTATACCTCCAGAAGTCTGGTTCATCCTTGGGAGCAATTTCCAAGTTACAACGTTCATCTGTACAAACAATAGTACGCAAGTATAAACACCATGGGACCACGCAGCCATCATACCGCTCAGGAAGGAGACACATTCTGTCTCCTAGAGATGAACGTACTTTGGTGCAGTAAAATAAGTCCTATATCGACATAACCTGAAAGGCCGCTCAGCAAGGAAGAAGCCACTGCTCCAAAACCACCATAAAAAAGCCAGACTACGGTTTGCAACTGCACATGGGTACAAAGATCGTACTTTTTTGAGAAATGTCTGGTCTGATGAAACAAAAATAGAACTGTTTGGCCATGATGACTATCGTTATGTTTTGGAGGGAAAAGGGGGAGGCTTGCAAGCCGAAGAACACCATCCCAACCGTGAATCACGGGGGTGGCAGCATCATGTTGTGGTGGTGCTTTGCTGCAGGAGGGACTGGTGCACTTCACAAAATAAATGGCATCATGAGGTAGGGAAATTATGTGGATATATTGAAGCAACATCTCAAGACATCAGTCAGGAAGTTAAAGCTTGGTCGCAAATGGGTCTTCCAAACGGACAGTGACCCCAAACATACTTCCAGAGTTGTGTTTCAAAATGGCTTAAGGACAACAAAGTCAAGGTATTGGAGTAGCCACCACAAAGCCCTGACCTCAATCATATAGAAAATGTGTAAAGTAGCCACCCTTTGCCGTGATGACAGCTTTGTACACTCTTGGTGTTCTCTCAACCAGCTTCACCTGGAATGCTTTTCCAACAGTCTTGAAGGAGTTCCCGCATATGCTGAGCACTTGTTGGCTGCTTTTCCTTCACTCTGCGGTCCAACTCATCCCAAACAATCTCAATTGAGTTGAGGTCTGGTGATTGTGGAAGCCAGGTCATCACTCTCCTTCTTGGTCAAATAGCCCTTACACAGCCTGGAAGTGTGTTGGGTCATTGTCCTGTTGAAAAACAAATGATAATGACACTAAGCGCAAACCAGATGGGATGGCGTATTGCTGCAGAATTCTGTGGTAGCTATGCTGGTTGCGTGCCTTGAATTCTAAATAAATCACAGACCGTGTCACCAGCAGAGCACCATCACACCACCTCTATGCTTCACGGTGGGAACCACACATGCAGAGATCATCCGTTCATCTACTCTGCGTCTCACAAAGACACAGCGGTTGGAACCAAAAATCTCAAATTTGGAGTCAACAGACGAAAAGACAGATTTCCACCTGTCTAATGTCCATTACTCGTGTTTAACTTTTAACAAGGCACACATGTTAATTGAAATGCATTCCAAGGAACTGCCTCATGATGCTGGTTGAGAGAATGCTAAGAGTATGCAAAGCTGTCATCAAGGAAAAGAGTGACTACTTCAAAGAATTTGTTTAACACTTTTTGGGGGGTTACTACATGACACCATATGTGTTATTTCATAGTTTTGATGTCTTCACTATATTTGTACAATGTAGAAAATAGTAAAAAATAAAACCTTCATGAGTAGGTGTGTCCAAACGTTTGACTGGTACTGTATATATATATAATGTATTCCTGCAAACACATGCTTTTAAATAGATAGTTGTTAACTCAATGACTGGAAGTCTGTGGGAACAGCTAGCATGTCATTGTGCTAACACTAGTAGCAATGCACCCCACTACCCCACCACTGCTGGAAAAAAATCCTAGGGGAAACACTGGTTATCTACAAAGTCAACATTAATCTATGGCTGGCTGAATGATCATGCACAAGAGGGTGGACAATCCTATCAACTCATAACCCTTATCATTCTGTGTGTATTTTCTTTAGACTTGGAAATTGTGACCCAATCACCCAAACCAGTCCAGCGCAACTAGAAGACCCCCCTGTAAAGAATGTGAAGAAATGGGTTCCTTTACTGGGTGTCAGAATGCTGCTGCTGGCATTTGGCAGGATATTCCAAATCTGGAGGAACAACCTGAGCCAGGTAAGTTTCTACAGCAAGGCTATGTTTCTAACAGGGCTGTTTTGGTTGAGGGAAAATGTTATGTTAGATTTAATTCCCAAACATGTGCCTCTATGTCAGTTACACTGACCCAATTTCTACTTTCATGTATCTATTGCAGTCATTTGCTGGATTTTGGAAAACAAATATTCTGGTGGGGGTATGCCAAACAAATAGAGACCCTCCAGAATCAAATGGCTGAGATGCAGAGGGAGATGGGTGCCTTGCATTCTGCTCTTCAGGTGAGACACCAACCACCACTCATCTGAACATACCTCATGGTATGATCATGTGACAAAAAGCCACATGCAGTACTACATCACCAAAGCCTATCTTGTTTCAGCAGGGTGGTAAGACTGGATGCCACTGCCATGGGACTGTTGCTGGTAGTTCAGTCTGTCCAATGTTTCCTCCTACCCTTCTTCCATTAGGCTGTGGCTCCAGTGTGGACCCTCTCCCTGCTCTCACACCACCACCACCACCTCTTCCTCCTACATCCAACACTTTCCTGCAACCCTACATCCCTAAAAAAAAGAGTGGCTTCCAATACTCAACAGGTAAGAATTGAATAACTCATCTTTCATAATTTTTTTTATTTGGTGGTCATAGATTTCTGTCCCGTGTGGTTCAGTTGGTAGAGCATGGTGCTTGCATCGCCAGGGTTGTGGGTTCAATTCCACACTGTGGACGAGTACGAAAATGTACTGTATGCACTCATTACCGTAAGTCATTCTGTATAAGAGTGTCTCCTAAATTACTCAAATGTAAAATGTATTCTCTCCTATGATCTGACCTCTGTCACTAAGGAGAAGCAGGACATACTGGTGGCCGTGACCCTCAGGGATTTACAGGCTGTTAAACTGAGAAAGGTTATTGTCAGCAGTGTGAAATCAAAGGTAAGCAATGCATATACCTTAGCATACTCAAAAGTAATTTCTGCTTCCACCTGTACAAAATGGAAGCTCCACAGGACACTCCCACATAGCATGCAGTAATGTGCCTGACTCTTTCTTGCATTTCCTGTCTTTTATTTTAGAGAACTCTAGAGAAGATGCATGCCCCTCTGGTCACTGTGGCAGATCTGCAGAATGTCCGTCTGAAACAATCCCACTGCCAACTGCCCCCTAAACTTCTCAAACGCCTTAGCTTTGGCAGGTAAACCAATCCCATATTTCTTAATTGGCTGCCATTTGCTCTCCATCATGGTCCTGGGGACCCACCACATGTTGTCCAGGCTTTTTCCCCCAGGCCAGTTATGATAATTTAATAAGGTTTATCAGGCCTGGAACAAAAGCCTGCACACCAGGATTGAAGAACAGTTTTTGAAACATTTGTTTTCTTGATTGGATTTATTTAGTCTTATTGTGGAGATTATCAAATGTTATTTCCCACTCTAGAACACCTACCAAAAGCCCTATGAATCTGCGTACACAGCTGAAAAGGATTCAAATCAATAGGTTATGCATTTCAACACTTAAGTGCTTTATTCTGGGATTCTTGTGTTACCTGAACAGGAAGTCAAAGGACTGTCATCAAGTGAGAGCTGAGTCTGACTATAAGTGTTTCTCTCTACTCTTTAGGAGTCCTGGTGGCACTCCTCTGTTTGATAAGGAGAATATGGAGACGGGCACTGGCCTCGCCCCCATCATGACTCAGGCCCTGCGACGCAAGTTCCAGGTAGATCACTCTTTACAGAGCCTGTGTGTCTTATGCATGTGTGGTTTAAAGGTGTGTCCCCTTTGTCACCACTTATATTGTTCTTTATCCCCTCAGAGTGCCTTACCACGAGGACTGTCTCCAAAGGCAAAGAATCTCAACGAAAGCTCTGATCAAAACTGAGACATTTGTTGATGTATACACAGATGTCGACCGAGACTAGTTCAAATGTAACGGAAAGGCAGTTGCCACGATGAAAAGTTCCAGTGTTGTAATGAGGACGGAACGCAAGCTATAGATGTAACTATTGGCACAATGCACATTCTCTAGCACTTTCTGGTTTCCACTGCTGAATGGGTTATTTCATACTTTTTCCATTGCTGAATGAGTTACTAAGTGCTAGGTAGATTGAGGATGAAAAGAGGAAACACTTGTCTTGGACCACAATTTTAAAAAGGACATAAAAGTTCTAAAGGCAAGCAGTTTCTGTAAAAGCCTTGACCACCCCACTGTATCAAACAGGTTTCTGTAAAAGCCTTGACCATCCCACTGTATCAAACAGGTTTCTGTAAAAGCCTTGACCATCCCACTGTATCAAACATGTTTCTGTAAAAGCCTTGACCATCCCACTGTATCAAACAGGTTTCTGTAAAAGCCTTGACCACCCCACTGTATCAGACAGGTTTCTGTAAAAGCCTTGACCACCCCACTGTATCAAACAGGTTTGGTCAATCCCAACACGGCCTGCATGCTTCTTGGAACAGTGAAACCAAGGAGGGTGTTAAGTGAGCGATACTGAGATTTAAAAGGCAGTAGTTGAGATAATCTGAACACGTAGTTGAAACAATCTGTTACTTGGAATGAGTGAGAAGCATCACTTGGTTTGAATGTGGTTTCAGTTTAATATTTTCTATGAGGAAGTCGATTTTAACCGTTGTAAATGTATCTGTGGGTCTATGTTTGGAAATTGCACATTGACTGGGGACCCTATGTTTGAGCTATTTCACGTTATTTGTTACTTTTTCCAAAAAGCTTCTTGCATTATCTTTTGATTTATTTATTTTTCACATTGAGCACATTGTTTTTTAAAGTATTTGAACCAATATTGTGTTTATAAGAATATAATTTCATTTGTGATTTCCTAGACATGTTTAGGAAACACCAAATAAATTAACAACAACAAAAAATGTACCGGTTTTGGTTGCTGGAAGGGTAAAAAGTCACACAGAAAATGTATCTGGTTTCTACCACAGAAGTATAAGGTTTCTATACGGAACATTTTACTTGTGTTCACGGAAAGTGGCCTTGTGCGCAGCTGTTTATCTTCCCCATGATATGAGCGGAAAAAATGGCGTTGCCCGTGAGTGTGGGAGCGCTTCTAGAATCAGAAGTAATAGAGGATCCATTATACAAAGATGAAGGTCTCTGTGTACTTGGTATATTCGGTAAGACTGCAATGCTACCCGGATCACCGAAAGGGTTTCTAATCAACACGCTCGCGGACAAGCACATCTATCCACTATTTGGACTGGACGAGACAGACAATCACAACAGTGGAAGCTTGATTCAGGCGTACTACAGCCAAGAAAACCGCGTATTGTATCTGGTGCTTACTTCAGTTTGTGACAACCGACAGCTTTTGTGGGCGTGTGAGTCTTTGAGTACGGGCGTCGGGCACTCGGAGGCGCACGAATTCTGGAAAGGAGCGGATAAACAGCATTGCTTAGCATTGCTTTACCTATTCTCGTTGTGCCATGTCCTGCTACTGGTCCATCCTACATGCTGTTTTGATGTCACCTATGACCGATTGTTCCGTGCTCTGGATGCACTTCGCCAGAAAGTTCTGCCACTACTACGTGCTGCAATCAAGGATTCCACCATATCCAAAGAATGGAAGGTGAACTGCCGGCCCTGTCCTCCTCGCCTGCTATTCGTATTCCAGATGAATGGAGCCCTGCGAAGCTATGGTGGAAATGGTTCAGACCCTTCTGGGGGAAATGCTGATAAGCCCAAGAAACACTCGCCAAGGAGACGCCTCCAGCATGCATTGGAAGACCAGATATATCGCATTTTCCGGAAAAGTCGGGTCCTCACCAACCAGAGCAGTAATTGCTTATTCACTGTCCCTGCTAACCAAGCGTTTGTTTACGTGGTGCCTGGGCCAGAGGAGGACCCAGTGGCAGCCGTGCTAGGGCAGCTGCGCTCCAACTGTGCCCTGAGGGAAAATGACACCAGCACCTCTGTGTCTGGACCCAGGCGCTACCAACAAATGCGTCACTCTGCAAGACAACCATCCTTCAATGTAGAAAGCAGCAGCCTCTCAGGGGGGCAACTAGTAGACTGTAATCTGAAGGAGTTCCTTTGGCAGCATGTCGAACTGGTGTTGACCAAGAAAGGCTTTGATGACAGCGTTGGTCGCAATCCGCAGCCTTCTCATTTTGAGCTGCCAACCTACTCCAAATGGGCACAAGTGGCCTACAGGCTGCATCAGGTCATGATAGCCAACACAGAGGAGGAAACTGCAGAGCTGGCTGTCAAAGTGCAGAGTCAGCTTAAGTTTTTGGAAGGTTTCCTGGACGCAGATGCCAAGTTCTCTGAGAACCGCTGCCAGAAAGCCCTGCCACTGGCACATAGTGCCTACCAGTCTAACCTTCCCCATAACTATACCACCACTGTGCATAAAAACCAACTGACACAAGCACTTCGGGTCTACAGCCAGCATGCACGCGGTGTAGCTTTTCAGCGCTATGCCTTGCAGTTGCATGAGGACTGCTACAAGTTCTGGAGTAATGGGCATCAGTTATGTGAAGAGCGCAGTCTGACAGACCAACACTGTGTGCATAAGTTTCACCTGCTGCCTCAGCCAGGTAAAGCCTCAATCACTGTACAGAACATACTACTGTTACTATAATTTCTAAAATATGTATTATTTATTACACAAATGAAATGTATCATAACAGGTATCAACAGAGTTGGCGGTCAGTGTACCTCAGAATATCAATGTTGAATTGTGGTGTTTATTATGGCAAACTGTCTTCTATGGGGTTTTCTCGTTTGGGCAAAAGGCTGTCCGATGTGACACGAAAACTGATAAGTGGTCGAGGAGTGTGTCAATTTGTTAGTAGGCAAACGGAAGTGTCCGCCTCTCCTCGATATCCACCTTTCATCGGGGATAGTCATGTATCTTACCGTGTAAGAGTTTTCAAATCTGCCACACCCCCTTTGAATCAGCGTTTGTTTTGTCAGAGGAGAAAAACATGCACACATAAAAAAAAAAAAAAAAAATATATATATATATATATATATATATATATATATAAAAAACAATATGCTACTTATTGTTGCCTATATAATATCTTGCACAACTTAATTTGTTTTGATGACGTTACACATTTATTTTGGGTTGTGAGAGGATGCATGAGGTGAGCAAATCAATTGATAAAAGGCCATTGTCATCTGCAGATGAGAAGCCAGAGATGGACCGCAACCCGCCCATCCTCAACCACAACAGCAGGGGGCGTTCCACTAGCTCCTGTAACTGTGGCCGGAAGCAAGCCCCTCGTGAGGACCCCTTTGACATCCAAGCTGCCAACTACGACTTCTACCAAGTTAGTATCCGCTTTAACCGATCTCTACAGAGGACACCAGTATAACCCCATGATCTCTTTTAAAATCTATTCAATTGTACTCCAGTCTTGTTTACACTTTGTCTCACTCTGTTGCCTTGTAGATGTTTGAGGAGAAATGCTGCGGGAAGCTGGAGAGGATCGACTTTCCTGTTTTCCAGCCAAGCACCCCAGACCCAGCCCCGGCCTGTGAAGAAGAACCCAGACCCACTGAGGTGGCTGCCCCAGTCCCAGTCCCACCGTCAGAGCCTGGGTCAGGGCCATCAGAGGGGGAGAGGCTAAAGGAGAGCATCCCAGCGTCCCACCCAGTGTCCCACACCCCCGGAGAGAGCACCAGCCTCAGCCTGGCCCTCAGCCTGGGCCATTCCACTGACAGCCTAGGGCCTTATGGAGATGGAGGGGGCGGTGAGGGCCAGGAGAAGAGGCCCAGCCTGGTGGATCGCCAGGCCTCCACTGTGGAGTACCTTCCAGGCATGCTCCACTCAGGCTGCTCCAAAGGTCTGCTGCCTAAGTTCTCCAGCTGGTCGCTGGTCAAGCTTGGCCCTGCTAAGACCTACAACCCCCACACTGGCCTGGAGCAGCCAGGCTTCCTGCCTGGCTCCTCCTTCCTCCTTCCCTGGGACGTGGTGATTCGCTCCCGCTCTGAAGAGGAGGTGGGCTTAACTGAGCCCTTGGATGGGGGACCCTCCTCCTGGCCGGCCCCCAACAAAACCGTGGCGGGGAAGCGAGGGAGTGCAGGGGGCCTTGGTCGGGGACGCAGGCGGGATGACGTGGCCCGGGCCTTTGTGGGCTTTGAGTATGAGGACAGTAGGGGCCGGCGTTTCCTCAGCTCAGGACCTGATAAAGTGGTGAAAGTGCTGGGGCCTGGAGGGGCCAAAGAGCCAGCCACCAGGGCCCTGAACACAGACATGCCCCTGTACATTCCCTCTCCAGCCCAGGGGCGTGGCCTAAAGACCCACTACGCCCAGCTGGCGCGCCTCTACATTGTGGTCCCTGACGCCCCCTTGGAGATAACACTCAACCCACAGGTACACTTACCTGGCATACATTTCCCTGACATATATTTCCCTATCAACGGGTGTTTGTCACCAGGAATATTTGAGAGGAATTGACTTACCTATCTTGATAGACAAGCTGTTATGCTAAACTGTCATTACAATTTCAACTGAACTCATTGTGAGTTCTTAGTGTAGCAATATGATGTGTAGAGATGCATTTTGTGTTGGCAAATAGTCCCTTTGTTGATTAATGAGAGATAATGCTTGATTAATGTTAACTGTAAAACGCTGCCCCTCTTCTTTTTGTTCTTAGGTCCAACCCGGCCCCCCTCCATGTCCAGTGTTCCACCCCGAGCGGACAGAGCTGGTGCTGCCCTCCGATGGCCTGTGGGTCCTACGTTTCCCCTATTCCTATGTCACAGACCGTGGCCCATGCTACCCACCTAAAGAGAACCAGCCCCTGGCCAGCTACAAGGTCCTCAGAGGCATCCTGCGTGCCAGCCCTCTTCCTCCACAGTAATCTCTACTCACACCATAGCACCGCAATGTGACTCTCGCACTTATTTGCAAGGTTAGTTTAAAAATGACTTTGAGTCAGTTGGACCGTGTTCTCTTGCGTAGTGTTGTTTCATCCCCCTAAAATACTATTTTGAGTTAAATGGAATTGTGCTGGGTTAGTTAATTATGAATGACAATCTCAAAAGGAAAAAGGTGTTGATCTGCATAGAACTGCATCTCCACTTGGATATATTTCAAATTAAGATCTTGTTCTCTGATCTTATGTTATTCATGGTATCTTTTTAACAGGGTTGTCAGGCTGTATTTTCAGCTCTTACACTTAAAGGGCCATCTATATAAAACACTGGAAAATCACGTTTGTGACTGCACTGGGCCTTTAAGGAGAGAATAAATGACATTTTATTGATCCTTGTTTGTTGGCTTTATTCACTGTTATTGTGCTAGGATCATTGTTCAGACCACCATATAAGGGTGATATCACACATTACAGTTAGTCATCAATAAATTAAATGGCATGCAACGTTTATGTGAAGCCTAGCCACAGAATTCTTAGATGAATGCACAGCACTAGATGTCGCTATTAACCAAGTTATTGAGTGTGGCGTCATGAGAAAGTTCTCTACATGGGCCCCTAACAAATTTATTTTTATTTACCTTGCAGAAAGATTAATAATCCTGTAATTTAAAATGCTTGGCATGTGTATCTTTTTTAATATCCGTTTGTCCTTCAGGCCTGGTGTGTATTATGGGTGGCATGATCATGCATGCCTCCAACTTGTATTACAATGCTTAAATAAATATATTGTTCTGCAGGTACAATGTTTGCTGTTGAGCAGTCTACCCGTCATGTATGTAGCCTATTTATCCATCATGACATAAAAAAACAATCTTGCAATTTGTCCGTGTTGTCTGGTAAATGTAATTGGTAGGCTTACTGAGACACAAAGTGTGCAATGCGTTTCTGTTTATGAACTCTGCTATTGCGGACCCCCACACGTATGCGAAATGGACAGTAGGCACCTACTTTTCTCCGCGCAACGATTGGTCAGCCATTACCATCTGTAGCCAATCGGCACAATGTTGCTATGCTGTAATGTTACATTGATTGGTTCCCTTGACTGTCAGTCTGCCTCAGACGGGTACTGTCTTTGCGCAATAACATCAACTCAAGCGGTGCGCTCAGTATCAGATGGACCTCCTTCGTTACTTATTGAGCATTGAAGTCAACTCGTAGAAGCAAACCTTAACCCTCTAAACTGAATGAGAAGGATTTGCCACATAAAGATGTGATCGGCAAAGCACTAGAGGCGACGATTGAATTTTCTCTATCCAAAGGTAAAGTCAATGCTTATTGTTATTGCGCAACTGTAACGGTACATTTTAAAACTGACTGCATCTTGTCCGAAAGTTTATAATGGGGCCTGAGACTAGATTATAACTATTTGATAACAATTAAACGATAATACGATTCTGACCGACTGTGCTTAGTGTATAACCTACATGTATAGTATATGATGCGAGTAGGATTGATGTCAAATATACGCGGTGGCACTACATGCGCTGGTTTTAGATTACACAAAGTTGGCAGTGTCGTATTCTGCACCACCGAATCCAAACATTGCTTTTGGTGCATGCGGACGATGGAAGTAGAAGTTGCAAAGAGGAATCCGTTATGAAATTGTTTCGGTTCTGACATGTTTTTGTTGACAATCATTTGTCATTACTTATGCCATTATTAATATAATTGACAAGCTTGTATTGGTTGTTTTAACAGTCATTCAAAATGTTACCATCGTTTAGTGGTTGTAACAAATGCTGTAATAAATGTAACATCTGTTATTGTCATCAATATTTTGAACCTTTAACAATCTTTCCTAAATTACTCTGTGACCCGATAGAGGCCTCTCACTATCTTGCTATAGTTTTTGCTAAAAGACCATAACAAAAATAGTGAATACAGTTAAGGTCGGGCCACAAACGGATGACAGCTGGTTCCCCTTGACTAGTCTACTCTAAATCTCGACTAAGTTGGCAGAGAGCAAAAGGGTAGCTATTTTTACCCACAGTAACATCTCTGTTCATTTTGACATTTTCATTGATATCTAACTTGGTTTCCTATTTAGTCATAATGACCTTAACTGGCATATAAATAATTCAACCACTTAACAGGTAGTTTTAAAACCACCCAAAGGAAGCTACCTATGGAACACATCATAGCAGATGCATCACGTGATATGGTCAAGAGCTCAATGTTTGTCATCTTCTTTCTTAGCCACTCAGTACCATGACCAAAACAACCTTTTAAATCATTGTAAGCGTAAGCACAAAATTCCAGCGTAAGCATGAAATCAGTGCCAATATGTCAATTAGTGCAACAGAGATATAGCTGTGTGGGAGTGTTGTGTGGGCCAGTAACTGAAAGGTCGCTGGTTCGAATCTCCGAGCCGACTAGGTGAAATATCTGATGTGCCTTTGAGCAAGGCACTTAACCCTAATTGCTCCTCTGGATAAGAGCATCTGCTAAATGACTGAAATGTCGTTTTTTTTATTTTTAAAAAAGGTTGTGAGCCCTGGGGCCGCCTGAGTAGGAGGCTTTCTCTCTGTCAGTCGGCATACAAATGGCTGTGTATGGCTAGACTGAGGTTAGTATGGTAGCACACTTTGGAATCAATTGCCATCACAGATGCTGGAGGGAAAAATCTGGGCATAATGTCCCTATAGGTATAGCCAGGACAAGTACAATACAATGTATAATAAACCTGGTGATAGTCAGGAATGTCTTACAATTCAAAAGTTCATTTCCCCTGAAGAGTGAACGGTTTAAATTATTCAGTGTTTACTCCATTGTTTTTGCACCTTGTAAGGTAACTATGGTATACGTTCCCTAATGCACATCAGATAATGCAACACTACAAGACAGTCCCTGAAATGGATCAAGTATTAGCGTGTTTTCACTGCTTCCTATCATCTTGTGTGTGTGTGCAAAAAGAGTGCTATTCAAAGGTCATTGCTGGGTGCTCATTTGGCACCAATTCAGAGACCAGCTCTTGCATTCATCCAATGCTAATAAACAGAGGGAGGGAGCATGGCAGGGATGTTTACACCTCTATCCAACTGGTCACACCTATTTCCTGCCAGTCATTCACACCATCTGGGACGTTGGCAGAACGTTCTACACCCCTGGCCTCCTCGCATCCAGGAGACTGCCCTGTGTTGTGAAGGATGTGGCACATTCCATGTCTATGTTTTAAGCAGGATCTGATTGAGATGAAAAGCCTAGAGACAGTGCATGCATGTGACTGAGTGTTTCCAGGTGTGTGTATGTTTTCTCAATGATTCTGGTGGCTTTGATGCTCAGTATATACACTCGTGGCCAAAAGTTTTGAGAATGACACAAATATTAATTTCCACAAAGTTTGCTGCTTCAGTGTCTTTAGATATTTTTGTCAAATGTTACTATGGAATACTGAAGTATAATTACCAGCATTTCATAAGTGTCAAAGGCTTTTATTGACAATTGCATGAAGTTGATGCAAAGAGTCAATATTTGCAGTGTTGACCCATCTTTTTCAAGACCTCTGCAATCTGCCCTGGCATGCTGTCAAAGAACTTCTGGGCCACATCTTGACTGCTGGCAGCCCATTCTTGCATAATCAATGCTTGGAGTTTGTCAGAATTTGTGGGCTTTTGTTTGTCCATCCGCCTCTTGAGGATTGACCACAAGTTCTCAATGGGATTAAGGTCTGGGGAGTTTCCTGGCCATGGACACAAAATATTGATGTTTTGTTCCCCGAGCCACTTAGTTATCACTTTTGCCTTATGGCAAGGTGCTCTATGTGTTGGTACCATTCTTTATTCACGGCTGTGTTCTTAGGCAAATTGTGAGTGAGCACACTCCCTTGGCTGAGAAGCAACCCCACACATGAATGGTCTCAGGATGCTTTACTGTTGTCATGACACAGGACTGATGGTAGCGCTCACCTCGTCTTTTCCAGATAAGCTTTTTTCCGGATGCCCCAAATAATCGGAAAGGGGATTCATCAGAGAAAATGATTTTACCCCAGTCTTCAGCAGTCCAATCCCTGTACCTTTTGCAGAATATCAATCTGTCCCTGATGTTGTTCCTGGAGAGAATTGGCTTCTTTGCTGCCCTTCTTGACACAAGGCCATCCTCCAAAAGTCTTCGCCTCACTGTGCGTGCAGATGCACTCACACCTGCCTGCTGCCATTTTTGAGCAAGCTCTGTACTGGTGGTGCCCCGATCCTGCAGCTGAATCAACTTTAGGAGACGGTCCTGGAGCTTGCTAGACTTTCTTGGGTGCCCTGAAGCCTTCTTCACAACAATTGAACCGCTCTCCTTGAAGTTCTTAATGATCCGATAAATGGTTGATTTAGGTGCAATCTTACTGGCAGCAGTATCCTTGCCTGTGAAGCCCTTTTTGTGCAAAGCAATGATGACGGCACTTGTTTCTTTGCAGGTAACCATGGTTGACAGAGGAAGAACAATGATTCCAAGCACCACCCTCCTTTTGAAGCTTCCAGTCTGTCATTCGAACTCAATCAGCATGACAGAGTGATCTCCAGCCTTGCCGTCGTCAACACTCACACGAGAGAATCACTGATGACATGATGTCAGCTGGTCCTTTTGTGGCAGGGCTGAAATGCAGTGGAAAGGTTTATTTGGGGATCCAGTTAATTTGCATGGCAAATATGGACTTTGCAATGAATTGCAATTCATCTGATCACTCATCTGTCATAACATTCTGGAGTATATGCAAATTGCCGTCATACAAACTGAGGCAGCAGACTGTGAAAATTAATATTTGTGTCATTCTCAACTTTTGGCCACAACTGTACATTTGCTAAAAGTGCATCACAACCTCAGAAAAGGTGCCAGGGTATTCATGCCTTTCTTTCCATCCATTCAATGCCATTAAAATCCTTAAGAGTGCAGCATTTCATGACTCCAGTCACTGTTAATGGACAGGGTCACTATATTGGCATTGCTGCCTTGCCTAGCTTGAAGTAGCTTTATTTGTTGTATTGAACCGATTTTCATATTTTGCGCATGCGTATTGCCTAAACATGTTTTGTGGGTATTGCCTGGAGTAAGCTGTGCACATTTGTGCGTGTCTATATAATTTGGCTCTCAGATCTCTTGAAATTAACAAAGCTAGCTAGCAAAACAACCTGACAAAAGGACACTAACGTTACTATACTGTACAAACAATTTTCGAAGTTGGAATAATGTACATTTTGGAGGGTTCGAAGAGTGGAAGTCAACTATAATGAAAGTTAAGATGAGGCAAAGGCAGCATAAAGCATACAAGATGTGACTTTATTCATGACAGGCATGGCAACCACCATCTCCCTCACTGCTAGCTGTTGGGCAGGCGAAGAGAACTGGACTGTCCACCACTGGCGGCGCCATTCCAGCCATAATAATGGCCGAAACAGAGCAAACAGAATGGCATCAAACACCTGGAAACCATGTATTTGATACCATTCCGCTCCACTCATGAACACAAGCCTGTTCTCCCCAATTAAGGTGCCACCAACCTCCTGTGCTGTCCACTTGTCTGAAACATCATTACCAATTAATACCTTTTAGCTGGGTTTTACACCTCTTGGACATTTACTTTTGCTTTGTGGACGGTTTGGGAATGGAGCTTCTCCCGCCACTTAATGCGGGCCAGAGCCTTGGCTTCTACAAGATAGATGCAACTCACTACACTACAACCATTCTACATGTGTGGCTGCATGGCAACGCACACGCACGGGAGGATTCAGCCCGTCAGAGAGCATGATCCCCTAATGGATGGAGCTGCCTGTGTGCTGTGTGGGAGAAGAACTGTGCTACCAGCTACTGTTTGTGTGTGACTTTTTGTGTCAGTGTGAAAATAAAACCGAATGAGGCCTTGCGGATGCGTCTCCAATCCCTCATGACTGTGGGGCCTGCTGTGTGCATGCAGAATAACATTCTGCTGAAACTTCTACAACACTGTCACACAGAGGTTCACCAGACGGATGGACTTAATTTACAAGAAAAGGTAGGTCTTAATGCACTTTCCTTTGAAATCTGCAGGTTAGGCTACTGTTTAATCATGAGAATAGACAACGACCCTTTGAATGCATTTGATTTATCAAGCTACAATTTCATGAGACACTTTTTGATGTTTGAACAGCATTTTTCAGTCATTTCGATTGTTGATGTGGAAATTTTGTTAGAATCTTTTTTTTAAATAATTACAAAAAATGTTTACCCCTTTTTCATGATATCCAATTGGTAGTTACAGTCTTGTCCCATCGCTGCAACTCCTGTACGGACCCTGGAGAGGAGAAGGTCAAGAGCCATGCGTCCTCCGAAACACGACCCTGCCAAGCTGTACAGCTTCTTGACACACTGCTCGCTTAATCAGGAAGCCAGTGGCATCAATGTGTCAGAGGAAACGCTGTACAACTGGCGACCGAAGTAAGTGTTCATGCACCCGGCCCACCACAAGAAGTCTCTAGAGCGTGATGGGACAAGGACATCCCACCAGCCAAACCCTCCCATGGGCAACGCTGGGCCATTTGTGCTCCGCCTCATGGGTCTCCCCAGTCACAGCCAGCTGGGACACAGCCTGGGCTCAAACCCGGGTCTGTAGTAACGTCTCTAGCACTGTGATGCAGTACCTTAGAACGCTGTGCCACTCAGGAAGCCCAGAACCTTTTTTATTATATACAGGTAACTGCCAAAATAAAGGAAACAGTGTGTGGCGCTACAGAGGGTGGTGCAGGCAGCCCAATGTATCACTGGGACCGAGCTCCTTGCCATCCAGGACCTCTTTATCAGACGGCATGAAAGGAAGGCCCAGAAAATCATTAAAGACTCCAACCACATACTGTTCTTTCTGCTTCCGCATGGCAAGCGGTACCGGTGCTTCAAAACAGACACCAACAGGCTCCTGAACAGCTTCTATCCTCATGTCATAAGGCTGCTAAATAGTATGTGTAGCCATTTTG
This sequence comes from Oncorhynchus nerka, assembly GCF_034236695.1. Classification (NCBI taxonomy): domain Eukaryota; kingdom Metazoa; phylum Chordata; class Actinopteri; order Salmoniformes; family Salmonidae; genus Oncorhynchus; species Oncorhynchus nerka. The sequence goes on from NC_088417.1 coordinate 62,566,668, forward strand.
TTAGATATCTGAGTTGACCCTTGTATTTTAGTCTTCTCCATGCACACTCACTGACACTCCAACACACAACCACGCTGATGCTACTCTGTTAATCATATATCCTGATGCCTAGTCACCTTACCCCTACACATTTTTATTTAACCTTTTATTTCACTAGGAAAGTCAGTTAACAACAAATTATTATTTACAATGACGGCCTACACCGGCCAAACCCGGACGACGCTGGGCCAATTGTGCTCCGCCCTATGGGACTGCCAATCAAGGCCGGTTGTGATACAGCCTGGAATTGAACCAGGGTGTCCGTGGTGACATCTCCAGCACTAAAATGCAGTGCCTTAGACCGCTGCCCCACTCGGGAGTCTGTACATACGCACCTCTATTGATCCAGTATTCCTGCACATTGTAAACATGGTACTGGAACTGACCCTGTATATAGTATGCTTTCTTTATCGTGTTCTTATTTTTATTTATATATTTTTTGGTTTGTTTTACCTTGTTACTTTTTGCATTACATTGTTATTGATTACTGCATTGTTGGGATTAGAGTTTGCAAAAACTCCATTTCACTGTGCTGACTGAATGAATTACATTTTATTTTCGTGTCAAATCACCAGTTGGCAACCCATCCCTTATGGGATTAATTGACACATTAACAAACATTACAATAATTCACTGTGATAATTCAGTGATAATTCTTCTTCCGATGTTCTCTGCAGTGCGCATCGCATAAAGAGTGAAAACATAGTAAATCAATACATAATGGTAAATAAAGTTATCCAAACAATAACTATATCCCTAGAGCAGTAAAAAAATATACATACATACATACATACATACATACATACATACAGTTGAAGTCGGAAGTTTACACACACCTTAGCCAAATACATTTAAACTCAGTTTTTCACAATTCCTGACATTTAATCCTAGTAAAAATTCCCTGTCTTAGGTCAGTTAGGATCACCACTTTATTTTAAGAATGTGAAATGTCAGAATAATAGTAGAGAGAATGATTTCTTTCAGCTTTTATTTCTTTCATCACATTCCTAGTGGGTCAGAAGTTTACATACACTCAATTAGTATTTGGTAGCATTGCCTTTAAATTGTTTAACTTGGGTCAAACGTTTTGTGTAACCTTCCACAAGCTTCCCACAATAAGTTGGGTGAATTTTGGCCCATTCCTCCTGACAGAGCTGGTGTAACTGAGTCAGGTTTGTAAGGCCTCCTTGCTCGCACACATTTTTTCAGTTCTGCCCACAAATTTTCTATAGGATTGAGGTCAGTGCTTTGTGATGGCCACTCCAATATCTTGACTTTGTTGTCCTTAAGCCATTTTGCCACAACTTTGGAAGTATGCTTGGGGTCATTTGTAAGTCGCTCTGGATAAGAGCGTCTGCTAAATGACTTAAATGTAATGTAAATGTCATTGTCCATTTGGAAGAGCCATTTGCTACCAAGCTTTAACTTCCTGACTGATGTCTTGAGATGTGGATATATTGAAGCAACATAATTGTCCTGCCTCATGATGTCATGTATTTTGTGAAGTGCACCAGTCCCTTCTGCAGCAAAGCACCCCCACAACATTATGCTTCCACCCCTGTACTTCAAGGTTGGGATGGTGTTCTTCTGCTTGCAAGCCTCCCCCTTTTTCCTCCAAACATAAAGATGGTCATCCAAACATAACAATGATCATTATGGCCAAACAGTTCTAGTTTTGTTTCATCAGACTAGAGGAAATTTCTCCAAAAAGTACGATATTTGTCCTCATGTACAGTTGCAAACCGTAGTCTGGCTTTTTTATGGCGGTTTTAGAGCAGTGGCTTCTTCCTTGCTGAGTGGCCTTTTAGGTTATGTCGATATTAGACTCGTTTTACTGTGGATATAGATACTTTTGTACCTGTTTCCTCCAGCATCTTCACAAGGTTCTTTGTTGCTGTTCTGGGATTGATTTGCACTTTTCGCACCAAAGTACGTTAATCTCTAGGAGACAGAACGCGTCTCCTTCCTGAGCAGTATGATGGCTGCATGGTCCCATGGTGTTTATACTTGCGTACTATTGTTTGTACAGATGAATGTGGTACCTTATTACATTTGCAAATTGCTCCCAAGGATGAACCAGACTTGTGGAGGTCTACAATGTTTTTTTCTGAGGTCTTGGCTGATTTATTTAGGATTTTCCCATGATGTCAAGCAAAGAAGCACTGAGTTTGAAGGTAGGCCTTGAAATACATCCACAGGTACACCTCCAATTGACTCAAATTATGTCATTTGGCCTATCAGAAGCTTCTAAAGCCATGACAATTTTCTGGAATTTTCCAAGCTGTTTAAAGGCACAGTCAACTTAGTGAATGTAAACTTCTGTCCCACTGGAATTGTGATACAGTGAAAGTAAGTGAAATAATCTGTCTGTAAAACAATTGTTGGAAAAATTACTTGTGTCATGCACAAAATAGGTGTCCTAAACGACTTGCCAAAACTATAGTTTGTTCACAAGAAATTTGTGGAGTGGTTGAAAAGCGAGTTTTAATGTCTCCAACCTATGTGTATGTAAACTTCCGACTTCAACTGTGTCTACACACGTGCCATTTACCACTTAGAAGCTAAATATTTTTAGGTAGCCCTTTTTCTTCTATTCCAGGCTTTATCTAAATATTCCGCAAACTGAAATACACAATGGACAAAAAAACATTTCAATTTCTCCTCATCGCTCATCCATATAATCCCAGAGTATATCTGGTGTGCTTTCTGGAATAAGAGCAAGCGTATATCATGGTAGAAAGGGCAATAGAGGATCAAATGAGTTTCATTCTCTGAGGTCACAATAGTTACATAGTCTTTCCTCTTCCATTTCAACACAATACCGACCTGTTTCAATACCCAGAGGCAATATCCCTGATCTTACCTGTTTGAATACCCAGAGTCAATATCCCTGATCTTACCTGTTTGAATACCCAGAGTCAATATCCCTGATCGTACCTGTTTGAATACCCAGAGGCAATATCCCTGATCTTACCTGTTTGAATACCCAGAGGCAATATCCCTGATCTTACCTGTTTGAATACCCAGAGTCAATATAACTGATCTTACCTGTTTGAATACCCAGAGGCAATATCCCTGATCTTACCTGTTTGAATACACAGAGTCAATATCCCTGATCTTACCTGTTTGAATACCCAGAGGCAATATCCCTGATCTTACCTGTTTGAATACCCAGAGTCAATATCCCTGATCGTACCTGTTTGAATACCCAGAGTCAATATCCCTGATCTTACCTGTTTGAATACCCAGAGGCAATATCCCTGATCTTACCTGTTTGAATACCCAGAGTCAATATCACTGAACTTACCTGTTTGAATACCCAGAGGCAATATCCCTGATCTTACCTGTTTGAATACCCAGAGGCAATATCCCTGATCTTACCTGTTTGAATACCCAGAGTCAATATCCCTGATCTTAACTGTGCACATAGCGATCTCTTGCTTTTAAGTAGGTTATACATAATATATCTCTCGCACACGAATTCATCCTTAAAAGGTTCTCAATTTGGGATTATGATTTATATATTTTTTCATATTGCATCAACTGTGTTTTTTTAATAATATCTATGTCTCCTTTAATTTCAAATCAAATCAAAACAATGCAGTTCAAGAAATATAATTAAGAAAATATTTACTAAATAAACTAAAGTAACATAATAAAATAACAATAACGAGGCTATATACAGGAGGTACCGGTACCGAGTCAGTGTGTGGGGGTACAGGTTAGTCGGGGTAATTTGTACATGTAGATAAAGGTAAAGTGACTATGCATCGATAATAAACAGTGAGTAGCATCAGTGTAAAAACAAACAGGGGGGGTGTCAATGTAAGTAATCCGGGTGGCCATTTGATTAATTGTTTGGGCCTTCCTCTGACACGCCTAGTATATAGGTCCTGGATGTCAGGAAGCTTGGCCCCAGAGATGTAATGGGCCGTACGCACTACAGACAGTAGCGGCTAATGATCGGATGCCAAGCAGTTGCCATACCAGGTGGGGATGCAACCGGTCAGGATGCTCTAAATGGTGCAGCTGTATAACCTTTTGAGGATCCAGGGACCCATGCCAAATCTTTTCAGTCTCTTGAGGGGCAAAAGGTGTTGTTGTCCTGGCAACACACTGCAAGGTCTCTGACCTCCTCCGCGTAAGCTGTCTCATTGTTGTCGGTGATCAGGCCTACCACTGTTGTGTCGTCAGCAAACTTAATGATGGTGTTGGAGTCGTGCTTGGCCATGCCATACAGGACAGGAGGAGACTAAACACGCACCCTTGAGGGGCCCCGTGTTGAGGAACAGCATGGCATATGTGTTGTTTTCTTACCCTTACCACCTGGGGGCGGCCCGTCAGGAAGCTATGTGGGCACTATGGTGTTGAATGCTGAGCTGTAGTCAATGAACAGCATTCTCACATAGGTGGGAAAGGGCAGTGTGAAATGTGATTGAGATTGCGTCATCCGTGGATCTGTTGGGGCGGTATGTGAATTGGAGTGAGTCTAGGGTTTCCGGTATGATGGTGTTGATGTGAGCCATGACCAGCCTTTCAAAGCACTTCATGGCTACCGACGTGAGTGCTGCGAGGCTGTATTAATTTAGGCAGGTTACCTTCGTGCTTGAAACATGTAGGTATTACAGGGAGAGGTTGAAAATGTCAGTGAAAAAACCTGCCAGTTGGTCCACGCATTCTTTGAGTACACGTCCTGGTAATCCGTGTGACCTCGCGGCTTTGTGAATGTTGACCTGTATAAAGGTTTTGTTCACATCGGCTACAGAGAGCATGATCACACAGTCGTCCGGAATAGCTGGTGCTCTCATGCATGCTTCAGTGTTGCTTGCCTCAAAGCGAGCATAAAAGGCATTTAGCTCGTCTGGTAGGCTTGTGTCACTGGGCAGCTCCGCAGTTGGGTTTCTGTTTGTAGTCTGTAATAGTTTTCAAGCCCTGCCACATCCAACGAGAGTCAGAGCCGGTGTAGTGGGATTCAATCTTAGTCCTGTATTGACGCTTTTCCTGTTTGATGGTTCGTCTGAGGGCATAGCAGGATTTCTTATAAGCACCCGGATTAGTGTCCTGCTTCTTGAAAGCAGCAGCTCTAGCCTTTAGCTCGGTGTGGATGTTGCCTGTGATCCATGGCTTCTGGTTGGGAAATGTACATACGGTCACTGTGGGGACGACGTCGTAGATGCACTTATTGATGAAGCCGGTGACTGAGGTGTTATACTCCTTATTGCCATTGGATGAATCCCAGAACATTTTCCAGTCTGTGCTAGCAAAACAGTTCTGTAGCGTAGCATCCGCATCACAGTCCTGTAGCGTAGCATCAGCGTCCTCTGACCACTTCCGTATTGAGCGAGTCACTGGTACTTCCTGCTTTAGTTTTTGCTTGTAAGCAGGAATCAGGAGGATAGAATTATGGTCAGATTTGCAAAATGGAGGGCAAGGGAGAGCTTTGTATGCATCTCTGTGTGTGGAGTAAAGGTAGTCTAGAGATTTTTCCCCTCTCGTTGAACATGTGACATGCTGGTAGAAATGAGGTAAATCGGATTTAAGTTTGCCTGCATTAAAGACCCCAGCCACTAGGAGCGCCGCTTCTGGGTAAGCATTTTGTTGATTGCTTATGGCCTTATACAAGTCGGCAGGTAGCCTTGTGGTTAGAGCGTTGAGCCAGTAACTGAAAGGTTGCTGGATCGAATTCCCGAGCAGACAAGGTAAAAATCTGTTGTTCTGCCCCTGAACAAGGCAATTAACCCACTGTTCCCCGGTAGGCAGTCATTGTAAATAAGAATTTGAACTTAACTGACTTGCCTAGTTAAATATGATTTTTTTCACAATTATACAGCTCGTTGAGTGCTGTTTTAGTGGTAGCATCGGTTTGTGGTGTTAAATAGATGGCTACGAATAATATAGTATAATATAATATATCTTGGTAGATAGTGTGGTCGACAGTTTATTATGAGGTATTCTACCTCAGGTGAGAAATACGTTGAATATTCTTTAATATTAGACATTGCGCACCGGCAGTTATTGACAAATAGACACCCCTTCTCGTCTTACCAGACATAGCTGCTCTGTCCTGACGAAACACGGAGAAGCCTGCCATCTCCATATTATTAGTGTCATCGTTCAGCCAAGTCTCTGTAAAACACAAGATATTAATCAATCAAATGTATTTATAAAGTCCATACATCAGCTGATGTCACAAAGTTCTGTACAGAAACCCAGCCTAAAACCCCAAACAGAAAGCAATGCAGGTGTAGAAGCACTGTTTGTAATGTCCCGTTGGTAGGATAGTGTTAATCGTTGATCCAGTTTGTTTGCACGTTAGCCAATTATACAGAGGGTAGTGATGATTTACTCATTTGCCAACGAATTCTCACAAGGCACCCAGACCTCCGCCTCCTGTATTTCGGTCTTTTCTCACGTGAATGACAGGGATTTGGACCTGGTCTCCGGGAAGCAGTATATCCTTTGTGTCGGACTCATTCAAGAAAAAATCTTTGTCGAGTTCGAGGTGAGTAATCGCTATTCTGATGTCCAGAAGCTCTTTTCGGTCATAAGAGACGGTAGCAGCTATCCCTTCCAGTGCCATTATGCAGCTGTTCACAGTCAGACTGTTGAAAAAGGTCAGACATTTCAGATGCCCAGGCTCCCCCTTTGGATAGATCCCATTGAAAAACGTTACTAGCTATTCTGGCAGTTGGCATATCCAACAGTCTATTCCAAAGTCTCACCATACACAGCTTCCATCTCACCTCACAGGGTTCCCAGCCCATGTCCCCAGTTATTGCAAGTATAGGTGCAAACTTGTGGACACCTAAAAAGTAACGTACTGCTCTGTTATGGACACTCCACACTCCTGCTGAATAGTCCAGAACAGGACACACGTCTGATGCAGTTTGGAATAAGTAGAATAACCAATATCTTTGAGTGTTTTTGTTTTTCCTATAACTCCCCCAAGAGCTCTACTTGCTGAGTCGGCCAGGGCAGATGTGCCGTATAGAAAGGTCATGTGTTTATCAATAAAAATACCCAAATATTTATAATTGCTAGTAAACTCCAGAATTTCTTCACCAAAACAAAACTGAAAAGCACTTCTCTTAACGCATTTTAGAAAAACAGGTACTATCTGTGTTTTTGTCTGGTTGATTATACTTGTGCATGTGACATTTAAAAACTTTAAATGAGGGTAACACTGTATGTTGATAGCAGGTGCTTCCACACAGGTGTGGTTTCTGAGTTAAGCAATTAACATCCCATCATGCTTAGGGTCATGTATAAAAATGCCCAGTTGCCCATTATTTGGTCTACCTTTGCTAGAAGACAAGATCTCCGTGCCTTTGAACGAGGGGTCTCAAAGGAGCATGGGGGTTTAAAGGATGTGTATATCTGTCTCAGTCACCAGATCTCAACCCAATTGAACACGTATGGAAGATTCTGGTGCTGTGCCTGAAACAGTGTTTTCCACCACCATCAACAAAACACCAAATTATGGAATTTCTTGTGGATGAACGATGTCGCATCCCTCCAGTAGAGTTCCAGACACTTGTAGAATCTATGCAAAAGTGCATTGACGCTGTTCTGGCCCAACGCCTTATTAAGACACTTTGTTTTTACCCCCCTTGTTCTCCCCAATTTAGTTAGTCTTGTCCCATCGCTGCAACTCCTGTACGGACTCAGGAGAGGCAAAGGTCGAGAGCCATGCATCCTCCGAAACACGACCGTGCCAAGCCACACTGCTTCTTGACACACTGCTTGCTTAACCCAGAAGCACCAATGTGTCGGAGGAAACACCGTACAACTGGCGACACGAGTCAGCATGCATGCGCCCGGCCTGCCACAAAGAGTCGCTAGCACGTGGTGGGACAGGGAGATCCCAGCCGGCCAAACCCTCCCTAACCCGGAAGACGCTGGGCCAATTGTGCACCGATTGTACACCACCTCATGTGTCTCACGGTCGCAGCCAGCTGCAACACAGCCTGGGATCAAACCCGGGTCTGTAGTAATGCTTCTAGCACTGCGACGCAATGCCTTAGACCGCTGCACCACTCGAGAGGCCCCCCTAAAATCCATTTTTAAAGGCTATGGAGTTCATATTGGGAATTATTCGGATGAAATGTGTCCATATTTTGGTATTTTAGTGTGGATCATACATCGTTCTATGGCTGAGTTGAGCAGTGTGTCATTTTGTCGGATGATATGAAATATGCTGTCATCGGAGGCTATCGCATGTGTATCTTGGCTACATTGGTATTTACATTTGGTGAAAATTGTTTGTTAATTTAGGTTAATAGCATATGTCACTCTGGATGTTGGAGATATATGTTGTATGGTGAACTTGGGCTTCATCAAGGTTTATTTGTGAGTAAATCTGGCTTTGATAATAACCAGTGCTTCCCCAGCCACTGACCTCACCGCACGGCACTGTAGCTAGTTAGCAAAGTGGTGCTGAGTTAGTGGAGCTATTTGTGAAATCTGGTGACGTCCCTGGCCTACATATTGTAACATTGTAATATTGTTGTAGTGTTGTTCATTTTATATTGTACATTTGTAATAATATCATAATATATTGTATGATGTATTGTTTTATTTTTGCAGGCTGTTGTTACATTTTGTTGTGATGTAATTGTTTTAATCCTGTTTGGACCTGAAGAAGTTAGCTTAGCTTGGCAGTAGCTAATGGGCATCTTAATAAATACAAATGTACTAGTAGCCTATCCTAGTCTGGTCATTTCGACGTATACTGTCACACTCACACACACCAGTACTGCTGCTGCTACTGCTGCCACTGACCTGGTTCTCCCACTCTTCTTAATTTACAATTTTTTATAATGTGTGTATCTCTCTCTCTCTCTCATGCTACTGCTGTCTTTCATTGTCTTTATTTCATTCTCTCTCTTTTCCTTCTGTTATTCTCTTTCTCTTCCTCCTGCTCTTGCTGCCATTTCTCTTTGCATCTCTGTCCTCATTTTCCCTGCCCTTTTTTAGATGATCTCTTTCTCTCCTATCTCTCTCTCTTCCACTTTCATTCTTCCAGTATCTCTGACCCCTGTGTTCTCTCTGTCTCATGCCCATCACTCATGCCAGCCTTATCTCCATCCCCATGGCACAGATGCCTGTTTTGTTCTAGCTAGTTGGCTGAACAAAACTTCACAAACACTAACAGATGTATTCTTAACTGAACTCGTTGTCAGTTCGCTAATGACAACATAGACCAAAAAGCTGTGAAAGGGCTTGACTCAGACTGAAATAGATGCCGGTACTCATTTTGGGTGCCGATACTGTTTATATTTAGGTGCAGGAGCTCCACAATACTTTGAGATAATATTCTATAAGAGGAACAGGAGCTCAAGCAGTAGAACCTTTGAGGTGCCGGTACTCAGCTCCAGTGAGCTCCTGCACAAGCGCTGGTGGTGAACGCTATATCGCCAAACAGTCTCACTCCCTGAAAATAATTTCAGACTCCTCTCTTCCAATATCGAAAAGGACACTATCCGAGGGTTTTATCTAACAACGCTAGTTCATACCAGGTTAGTTGAGATGCAGATGCATGTTTCGAGGGTGACACTTTTCCCACTGGGGTTATGCACAGTTGCTATGGAAGCTAATTGAAATGTGACTCCTAGGCCTATAGTAGATTAATCCAGATACTTTGATAGAACTCTCCAATTTCCTTTGATGGGCCGAGACACTAATTTGAGCCACATGAAGTTCGAAGGAAGCTGACTATCTTTCTCTACATGGCATGGTTGATTGACTGTGGCTCATTGGTAGCCAGGCAGTCATTTCATGGCTTTAAGATCTATTTAAATAGTTGCCGAGTCGGCTTTTAGGTCTATTTGAAATTACCCCACCATGATAGCTTGTCGTCTCTTATCTTTATGAGCTGGCTGTTGTTTCTGCGTTTAATCTTTTGTATATTGATATTTGCCTTTCTTTTTAACCTTTGTGCTGAGGTGAAGGCAGAGTTGTTATTAAGGCTCTGTTTAATGAATCGTGTAGAGAGGCTTGCTTTTTGTTTTCATTGGTTTTGCCCAAGATGGAGTCTGTCGTTTGCATGTGGTAGGATAGAGAATAGTTAGTGATGCCTGCCCACTGTGTCACTGGTGGGCACACACACATACACACACCTGCAGGCTGCGTGAGGTGCTGCAGCTGTTGCCCATAGACAAATCTGACAATGAATGGCTTATACAGCCCAGCTAACCACAAAGTAAATTATAATTTGTCATCCCAAGCTTTATTGCATCAAGAGGGGATGTCTGTTTATTTGAAAAGGCTCGACTGATCCAGCTAGTGCCTCCTAATAATTTGAGATTGTGCTGGTCTGTTTGATTGGCCATTTGGAATGGTGCACACACACCTTGCCCACACGCCTTGCCCAGAGAGAGATAGAGCGCTCAGCACTTCCATTCTTCTCTCAGGGGGTGGTGGGTAGCCCCACCATATTGTGCCAGACCACTGGGTCCTTAGTCAGCAGGCTTTACAGCAAGCTTACATGGCATGAGCCGCTTACCTAGCGTGAACTGCTGAGTGGGGATACAGGAGTGCGCATTGTGTATGGCTAGTGTGTTAACAGTATAGGCCCCTGTAGAGGGAAGTCATTGGACAATATATGGGCACGGCCATTGTTTATGTGGCCAGAGGTGCAAATGAGGTAGCCCTTCTTCACAAGATGGAATCATCCAAAGTCATCCCCAAAATTGCACAAATCTGGAACCTTACATGAGTTTGTTTCTGCTTCATTATCATGTTCTTTCCGCTTCACTGACAGTTTTGGATGCTTGGTATATTGCCCACTGTACACTCGATAGAAGGATGGATTGACATGAACACTTTTCATAACTGTTTGACAGTTCATGACAGCTGACAGAGAGCGTAGCCTAAGTTCAGAGCATTCACTGTCACATGACAGAATAGTGAATGTAATTGTGCCTTCATAGCTTGCCATATCCTGTTTTGGCAAATGTTAGCATAGTCTTTTGTGCAGCCTGTTATGTTTTAATTAGGCCTGTTGAAGAATTCAAAGGCACTCACACTGCCAACATTATACAGCTGGATATCATTCCAGAGCTATGAAAAAGTGCAACACCAGCGAAAGAATTTAAGAAAAACTAGGTTATGAGACTGTGTACATAAAAACTAGAGACCGGACGATACCAGTATTGCGATACTCGTTAGTATCATGGCAAGGAAACAAAACACATAGCGGATTTAATTTCTTTAGGAAAACAGCCCTAATGTTGCATCCAGAGTCATATTTGATTTATTTTCCAAGCTATAGCTCACAATATTTTACATATATGTTTTTAAAGGACCAAAGAGTTGGGTCTGCTTTGTGTTTTCATTTTTGCCATGCAAAAAATATTGCAGTACTGGTATCGTAAAAACCATGATAATGTACATCAATGTTTACCATTTTGGTGCTGGCTCACTAGCAGGCCACTGAGGCCAGAAGCATTTACTAGCTCACTCTCTACTGCCGTATACATCCTGTCCTACACACCTTTGCTTCCCTCATACTCTTTGTGCGTGTGTACACTTGTTTTCCTACACGACCAGGACCCCAATGTACTAACATTTCACCTTAATGTCCTGAAAAGGTAGGAAAACAAAACCTTTTTTGAAAAGTTGACTTTTGCAGGTCCTGAATTTGTTAAAATGCTATTTTAAGCTTAAGGGTTAGGTTTTAGGGTTAGGGGTTATGGAAAACATTTGACACTTCAAAAATTCCTGACATTTCACGAAAACACAGATGTGCGTGTGGCTACATTGAGTCAGTCAGTAGTGTCTTTCTAGTGGAGCCCACACGGTTGGCAGGGTTCCAGACTTCTGATAGTCCAATTCTGGCCCACTGACCCTGTGTGTGTGTGCGTTTTATTGTCTGTGTTGTGTGTGTGTTGCTGCCATAGGATCTATCATAGTTGTACCATGATACAATAGAGAGCATTGTATTGAATTGTGTCATGATTCACATAAACGCCTTCCACCATGCTTTATGTATGAGAGAGAGTGAGAGAGAGTGATAAGTTAATGATCCAGCAACTCCCAAAAATGGGAGTTTCAATGAAATTCTTTTGAGACTATATCTTAAAGTAGTAGGGGTTTCTAGCGTGTGTTGTGTCTGTGTGCGCAATCCTGACTAGGTGAAAAATCTGTCTGTGCCCTTGAGCAAGGCACTTAACCATAATTGCTCTGGATAAGAGCGTATGCTAAATGACAAAAATGGTAAATTCAACATTAAATGTTCATATTTGGTAGACTCAACATACACAAACTATTTTTGCGGCCTTCACGACAAACATGATCCGTCGTCATGGATCCATATTAAAGTGTTTATGTGTGTGTCCCAGGTGTGTGCCTCCCGCCCCCACGCCCCACCACGGCCCTCACCTGTGTGTTGCGGTGCTTCCCCTGCGAACCGTCCTGGGCTGGAAGCCCTTTCTTGCACCGCCCCCCCACCCCACCCAGCAACAGCAACGCCGTTGCCCCTGCAACTACCACCGTCTCCCAGGCAACTATCATCATGACGCGCTCCAAGACCTTCCAGGCCTACCTGCCCAACTGTCACCGCACCTACAGCTGCATCCACTGTCGAGCACACCTGGCCAACCATGACGAGCTCATCTCCAAGGTAGGCTTTTTCTGCAAGGACAAAAAAAGTTGAAATACAACTGTGAATAGGGAAGCTATGTCATGTGTATGAAGCTTTATGTCGTGTATGAAGCTATAGGCCAGTGGTAGTTATACTCCATATTTTCACGGCTGTAAATCCTACTGATGGCACACTGCCTAGCATCTACTGCAGGGCCTCAGTGTGTTTGTATCTGTACGGTTGCAACCGAGAGTAGATTCTGCCTCAACGTGATTGCTTCCATTTGCTCCTTTGCTTGCCATAACATCAGATGTTCATCGTGTTGCACCAGGATGACCAGGGTTCACTTTATTCCACCAGTTGTTTCCAATTGTGATTATGAGGGCACAGAAACTCTGGGTCATAAACACAGTATATAGCCCTGACTTAATTAACCCACATGGCGGGATCAAGGGATAGCCCTTAGTCCATTTAGCTTTGTGTGCAACTATGTGAGAAATGAAGAAGGAAAAAGAAACCATAAAAGAGAGGGACGAGAGAGATCAGCATACTGTCCCCTCCTGGAACTCTCAAGACTAGAGCATCCTGGATAATATCCCTGGCTACAAAGCTCCCTAATACACACACACACACACACACACAAAGACACACGCACACACACACACACGGCCTCTCCCGGCTTTTCATAGACACTAGTGGGCTTTTAGTGTAAGCCAGCAGCACATCAAATCAGATTGACTAGATTCACTCTGCAAACACACAGTTTCCATGGAAGCAGCATGTTTGTGTCAGACTAAAATAAAGAGGGCAATGATAGCATACAGTTGAAGTCGGAAGTTTACATATACCTTAGCCAAATACATTTAAACTCAGTTTTTCACAATTCCTGACATTTAATCCTAGCAAGACTTCCCTGTCCTAGGTCAGTTAGGATCACCACTTTATTTTAAGAATGTGAAATGTCAGAATAATTTTAGAGAGAATGATTTTTTCAGCTTTTATTTCTTCCATCACATTCCTAGTGGGTCAGACGTTTACACACACTCATTTAGTATATGGTAGCATTGCCTTTAAATTGTTTAACTTGGGTCAAATGTTTTGTGTAGCCTTCCACAAGCTTCCCACAATAAGTTGGGTGAATATTGGCCCATTCCTCCTGACAGAGCTGGTGTAACTGAGTCAGGGTTGTAGGCCTACATGCTCACACACACTTTTTCAGTTCTGCCCACAAATTTTTCTATATGATTGAGGTCAGGGTTTTGTGATGGCCACTCCAATACCTTGGCTGATTTCTTTTGATTTTCCCATGATGTCCAGCAAAGAAGCACTGAGTTTGAAGGTAGGCCTTGAAATGCATCCACAGGTACACCTCCAATTGACTCAAATTATGTCAATTAGCCTATCATAAGCTTCTAAAGCCATGACATCATTTTCTGGAATTTTTCAAGCTTGTTTAAAGGCACAGTCAACTTAGTGTATGTAAACTTCTGACCCACTGGAATTGTGATACAGTGAGTTAAAGGTGAAATAATCTGTAAACAATTGTTGGAAAAATTACTTGTGTCATGCACAAAGTAGATGTCCTAACTGACTTGCCAAAACTAAAGTTTTTTAACAATACATTTGTGGAGTGGTTGAATTTTTTTTTTAATGACTCCAACCTAAGTGTATGTAAACCTCCGACTTCAACTGTATGTGTGGATGGATGATTTTGTGTATGTGTATGTGAGAATCAAAGAGAAAGAGAGTGAGGGAAAGAAAGAAGGAAGGAATGAGAGTTAGTGTGTGTATGTAGGAGGAAAAGTGTGTTTCCGTGTTAAAGAGCCACTGAACAAGCCTATTGGCACACGTGTTTTTCTGTTGCTCATTACAAAATATATATTTTAGTCTTGGAAGTGTGTTTCCTGACCGATTCCACATTTGGTTAATGATGTTTGTCCCCCATGAGACACTGTAGATGCGGAAGCCTATTTCACTTCCTCAAAATCCCCAGAATGAATCTAAGATAACTCATGAAATCTGTAATTAATTTTCTATGTTTTTGCCGAAGATGTTTTTGTTGCGCAATTTTACATCAAACTAAGGTGTTTGGTGCAACGTGTTGTCTTATGTAATGAAAGTTGGAGCTGCTGGGCAGGTCTGTCTCACTGTCTATGCTATTGGGGGCCCTTCAGGGGTGTGTGCTTAGTCTCCTCCTGTACTCCCTGTTCACCCACGACTGCGTGGCCAAGCACAACTCTAACACCATCATTAAGTTTGATGATGACACAACAGTGGTAGGCCTGATCACCGACAACGATGAGACAGCCTATAGGGAGGAGGTCAGAGACCCGGCAGTGTGGTGCCAGGACAACAACCTCTCCCTCAATGTGAGCAAGATAAAGGAGCTGATCGTGGACTACAGGAAAAGGAGGGCTGAACACACCCCCCCACACATCAATAGGGCTGTAGTTGAGCGGGTCGAGAGTTTCAAGTTCCTTGGTGTCCACATCACCAACAAACTATCATGGTCCAAACACACCAAGACAGTCATGAAGATGGCACGACAACACCTTTTCCCCCTCATGAGACTGAAAAGATTTGTCATGGGTCACCAGATTCTCGAAACGTAAGGCACTACAGAGGGTTGTGCATACGGCCCAGTACATCACTGGGGCCAAGCTTCCTGCCATCCAGGACCTATATACTAGGCGGTGTCAGAGGAAGGCCAAAAAATTGTCAAAGACTCCAGTCACCCAAGTCATAGACTGTTCTCTCTGCTACCGCATGGAAAGCGGTACCGGAGCGCCAAGTCTAGGTCCGAAAGGCGTCTCAACAGCTTTTACCCCCAAGCCATAACAATTAATCAAATGGCCACCCGGACTATTTACATTGGCCCCCCTTTGATTTTACACTGCTGCTACTTGCTGTTTATTATCTATGCATAGTCACTTTACCCCTACCTACATGTGCAAATTACCTCGACTGTACCACCTCACATTGACTCGGTACCAGTACCCCCTGTATTATGGCCTCGTTACTTTTTATTTAATATTTTACTTTAGTAAATATGTTCTTAACTCTATTTCTTGAACTGCATTTTTGGTTAAGGGCTTGTAAGCATTTCACGTTAAGGTCTACACCTGTTATATTTGGCGCATGTGATTTAATTGGATCAAGGGCAATCGCCGCAGAGCTTCACCCCATGTGACTGGGCAAATGGACATAGTCAAATCAAAACCCAACCTTCATTATTTACCTGTTGTGATGCAAAGATGTTCCAAACTCCGTTTTAGACGAGACTGACTTTATGACCAAAAGTGTCCTATTTAGACTTGGTAGTCAAGTTTGACACCAGAATAACTGTTTCTGACTCATATCGATGCCACAGGCCCTTTTCACATGGATTTGTTACTTTTTAAAGGCAGCTGCTTTTTAAACCATAGAGGTTTGTCTGCAGTATATTAGATAGCCACTTCTCAGCTCCACTCTCTCATCATAACCTCTGTCCCAGCAGGTATTAAAGACACCACTAGGTCTCATTCAGGGGTCAACCCACTTCCTTTGTCTGGGCTCTAGCCTCTAGCCCTGTCCTGATTGACTAGTGTTCAGTTTCTGGTGTGGAGCACAGCCATCCCTCCCTTTGACTATGACTGTGATGTGGCAGTTGCCCAGTGCAGACCTGTTCTGTGTACATCACCCTCATGAATGACACCTGGTGGCTACAAAGCTTCCCACATGTCACAGTGCGAGCACACTACCCTTAGAAAAAGCAGCCAGTCATAAAGCCTCCTCCCTCAAGTCTGTTTTCATTATGGCCATGTTGTAGGGCAGAGTTCTGGCTCATCCAGTCAAAAGGAGGCTTGTAATTTTACGTGCCTCCTGGGAGTTCCCTTGTAGTTAAAGAAAATACACACAAAAGCTTGAGTTGATATATGTTAAAGGTACAGTACCAGTCAAAAGTTTAGACACAGCAACTCATTCCAGGGTTTTTCTTAATTTGGACTATTTTCTACGTAGTGAAGACATCAAACTATGAAATAACACGTATGGAATCATGTAGTAACCAAAGAAGTGTTAAACAAATCAAAATATATTTCATATTCAGATTCTTCAAAGTAGCCACCCTTTGCCTTGATGAAAGCTTTGCACACTCTTGGCATTATCTCAACCAGCTTCATGAGGTAGTTACCTGGAATGCATTTCAATTAACAGGTGTGCCTTGTTAAAAGTTCATTTGTGGAAGAACAGCTCAAATCAAATCAAATTGTATTGGTCACATACACATGGTTAGCAGATGTTAATGCGAGTGTAGCAAAATGCTTGTGTTTCTAGTTCTGACAGTGCAGTAATATCTAACAAGTAATCTAACAATTCCACAGCAACTACCTAATACACACGAAGCTACAGGGATGGAATAAGAATATGTCATATAATTATATGGATGAGCGATGACCGAGCGTCATAGGCAAGATGCAATAGATGGTATAAAATACAGTATACCGTAATTGCTGGACTATTAAGCGCACCTGAATATAAACCGCACCCACTGAATTATTTAAAAATATGTATTTTGTACATAAATAAGCCGCACATGTCTATAAGCCGCAGGTGCCTACCGGTACATTGAAACAAATTAACTTTACACAGCCTTTAAACGAAACACGGCTTGTAACAAAAATTAAACAGTGGCCTACCAAGAAAGTCATTGGTCACTATCTTCCTCCTGTGCACTGAAACCACTGAAGCCATCTCCTTCGGTGTCGGAGTTGAATAGCCTCAGAATTGCTTCATCCAATGTTGGATCGTTTTCATTATCGCTCTCGTCACTTTCATCCGGAGGCAAATACCCCGCTGAGCTCATGCTGCCCCTTCAACACGCAGCAGTCCAGCCTTTCGAAACCCGTTGATGATAGTGGATTTTTTGACAATGCTCCACGCTGTCAGGACCCACTGGCAGACTTGACCATAAGTTGCTCTTCGCATGCGGCCCGTTTTAGTGAAGGATTTCTCCCCACTTGTCATCCAAGCCTCCCACTGAACAAGGAGCGCCACCTTAAATGCACGATTTACACTGATGTCGAGTGGCTGCAAATACTTTGGGCCATCTGCTTTTCTTCCCTCTGAAAGCTGTTGTTGTCTTTTTGCACTGAGTCAGTTCCTCACGCTGCTTTCCAACGTCTTATCATCGACTCATTAAGGCCAAGCTCCCGTGCAGCAGCTCTATTTCCTTTTCCAACAGCCAGATCGATCGCCTTCAACTTGAAAGCTGCATCATATGCATTTCTCTGTGTCTTTGCCATGATGAGGGTGACAAAATTACTACCGTAATCAGAATGATGGGAAGTTTGAGCGCGCTCGATTTACGTCACATTATGTGACGGTGCTCAGTTTTTTGGCGGCATGAATCTTGTGAAAGCGGGAAAAATCCATAAATTAGCCGTGTCATTGTATAAACCGCGAGGTTCAAAGCGTGGGAATAAAGTAGCGGTTTATAGTCCGGAAATTACGGTATACATATGAGATGAGTAATGTAAGATATGTAAACATTATTAAAGTAGCATTATTTAAAGTGACTACTGATCCATTTATTTAAAGTGGCTAATGATTCGAGTCTGTATGTAGGCAGCAGCCTCTCTGTGTTAGTGATGGCTGTTTAACAGTCTGATGGCCTTGAGATAGAAGCTGTTTTTCAGTCTCTCGGTCCCTGCTTTGATGCACCTGTACTGACCTCTCCTTCTGGATGATAGCGGGGTGAACAGGCAGTGGCTCGGGTGGTTGTTGTCCTTGATGATCTTTTTGGCCTTCCTGTGACATCGGGTGCTGTAGGTGTCCTGGAGGGTAGGTAGTTTGCCCCCGGTGATGCGTTGTGCAGACCTCACCCCCCTCTGGAGAGCCTTGCGGTTGAGGACCGTGCAGTTGGTGTACCAGGCGGTGATATAGCCTGACAGGATGCTCTCAATTGTGCATCTGTAAAAAATTTGTGAGAGTTTTGGGTGACAAGACAAATTTCTTCAGCCTGCTGAGGTTGAAGATGCGCTGTTGCACCTTCTTCACCACACTGTCTATGTGGGTGGACCATTTAAGTTTGTCTGTAATGTGTATGTCGAGGAACTTAAAACCTTTCACTTTTTCCACTGCTGTCCCGTCGATGTGGATAGGGGGGTGCTCCCTCTGCTTTTTCCTGAAGTCCACGATCATCTCCTTTGTTTTGTTGACATTGATTGAGAGGTTGTTTTTCTGACACCACACTCCGACTGCCCTCACCTCCTCCCTGTAGGCTGTCTGGTCATTGTTGGTGATCAAGCCCACTACTGTTGTGTCATCTGCAAACGTTATGAATGAGTTGCCACCCTAGACCCACTTCAGTTTGCACACCGCCCCAACAGGTCCACAGAAGATGCAATCGCCATCACACTGCACACTGCCCTATCTCATCTGGACAAGAGGAATACCTATGTAAGAATGCTGTTCATTGACCACAGCTCAGCCTTCAACACCATTGTATCCTCCAAGCTCATCATTAAGCTCGGGGGGCTTGGTTCTGAACCGCCACCCTGTGCAACTGGGTCCTGGACTGCCTGACGGGCAGCCCCCAGGTGGTGAAGGTAGGCAACAACACCTCCACTACGCTGATCTTCAACACAGGGGCCCCACAAGGGTGCGTGCTCAGCTCTCTCCTGTACTCCCTGTTCCCCCAAGAACGCATGGCCACGCAAACCTCTAACTCAATCATCAATTTTGCAGATTACACAACAGTGGTAGGCCTGATTACAACAACAACAAGACAACCTAAAGGGAGGAGGTGAGGGCCCTGGCAGAGTGGTGCCAGGAAAATAACCTCTCCCTCAATGTCAACAAAATGAAGGAGCTGATCGTGGACTTCAGGAGACAACAGAGGGAGCACACCCACATCGAAGAGGCCGCAGTAGAGAAGCTGAAAAGCTTCAAGTTCCTCTGCGTACACATCACTGACAATGTGAAATGGTCCACCCACACAGACAGCGTGGTGAACAGCCCCTAAGACCCTCACAAACTTTTGCAGATGCACCACTGAGCGCATCCTGTCGGGCTGTATCACCGCCTGGTATGGCAACTGCACCGTCCGCAAACGCAGGGCTCTCCAGAGGGTGGTGCGGACAGCCCAACGCATCCCCGGGAGCACACTGCCTGCCGTTCAGGACATTACAGCACCCGGTGTCACAGGAAGGCCAAGAAGATCGTCAAGGACTTCAGCCACCCGAGCCACGGCCTGTTCACCCCGCTATCATCCAAAAGGCGAGGTCATTACAAGTGCATCAAAGCTGGGACCGAAAAACTGCTTCGATCGCAAGGCCATCAGACTATTAAATTAGCCATCACTAGCAGGCCTCCACCCAGTACCCTGCCCTGAACTTAGTCACTGTCACTAGCCGGCTACCACCCGGTTACTCATCCCTGCACCTTAGAGGCTGCTGCCCTATGTACATACTGTAGACATGGAACACTGGTCATCTTAATCATGTTTACATAGTGTTTTTCCCATTTCATATGTATATACTGTATTCTAGTCAAGGCCATCCTATTCAACAATTTCTGTACATATACTATTCTATCCACAAATTCTTCAGATATACTATTTGTTCTATCCTCATACTGTCCATAATGTCTATACATCCCATCACATAATATAAAATATAATATATACAGTGCATTCAGAAAGTATTCAGACCCCTTGACCCCCCTCCAATTTGTTTTACATTATAGCCTTGTTCTAAAATGAATTAAATTGTTTTTTCCCTTCATCAATCTATACACAATACCGCATAATGACAAAGCAAAAACTGTTTTTTAGAAATGTTTGCAAATTTAAAAAAATAAATATATATATAGACCCTTTACTCAGTACTTTGTTGAAGCACCTTTGGCAGCGATTACAGCCTTGAGTCAAATGAAATCCAATTTTTATTTGTCACATGCACCGAATACAACCTTACCGTGAAATGCTTACTTATAAGCCCTTAACCAACAATGCAGTTCATCAGTGTCCCATCCACGTGACGGTTGAGCTAACTTAGGCTAAGGTGAGCATCAGGTTGTAAGTAACAAGAACATTTTAACAAGAACATTTCCCAGGACATAGACATATCTGATATTGGCAGAAAGCTTAAATTCTTGTTAATCTAACTGCACTGTCCAATTTACAGTAGCTATTACAGTGAACGAATACCATGCCATTGTTTGAGGAGTGTGCACAATTTTGAACATGAAAAGTTATTAATAAACAAATTGGGCACATTTGGGCAGTCTTGATACAACATTTTGAACAGAAATGCAAACGGTTTATTGGATCAGTCTGAAACTTTACACATACACTGCTGCCATCTAGTGGCCTAAATCTAAATCGCACCTGGGCTGGAAAAATACATTATGGCCTTTATCTTGCATTTCAAAGATGATGTTACAAAAGAATGGTGTTTTTTTCCTTTGTATAATCTTTTACCAGATATTTATATTCTCCTACATTCCTTTCACATTTCCACAAACTTCGAAGTGTTTCCTTTCAAATGGTACCAATGGTACTAACTGCCTGAGCTACAAGCAGTTAGATTTGGGTCATTTTGTGGTGAAAAATTAGAATGAAGAGGCGGATCCTTAAGAGGCTAAGAAAATATTTACTAAATAAACAAAATGTTAAAAAATCTGAGGAAAAAATGTAACACAAGAAATTTACATAACAATAACAAGGCTATATAAAGGGGCTACTGGTATTGAGTCAATGTGCGGGTATAACCGATGTGAAATGGCTAGCTAATTAGTGCAGTGCGCGCTAATAGCGTTTCAATCGGTGACATCACTCTCTCTGAGACCTTGAAGTAGTTGTTCCCCTTGCTCTGCAAGGGCCGCGGCTTTTGTTGAGCGATGGGTAACGATTCTTCGAGGGTGGCTGTTGTCGATGTGTGCAGAGGGTCCCTGGTTCGAGCCCAGGTAGGGGCGAGGAGAGGGACGGAAGCTACACTGTTACACGGGGGTACAGGTTAGTCGAGATCATTTGTAAAGTGACTGTGCATAGATAATAAACAGCGAGTAGCAGCAGCGTAAAAACAAAAGGGGAGGGGGGTGGTCGTCAATGTAAATAGTCTGGGTGGCCATTTGATTAATTGTTCAGCAGTCTTATGGCTTGGGGGTAGAAGCTGTTGAGGAGCCTTTTGGTCCTAGACGTGGTGCTCTACTTGCCGTGCGGTAGCAGAGATAACAGTCTATGACTGGAGTCTTTCACATTTTTTGGGGCCTTTGTCTAACACCGCCTAGTATATAAGGTCCTGGATGTCAGGAAGCTTGGCCCCAGTGATGTACTGGGCCACATACACTACCCTCTGTAGTGCCTGATGGTCAGATGCCCAAGCAGTTGCCATACCAGGTGGTGATACAACCGGTCAGGATGCTGTCGATGGTGCAACTGTATAACTTTTTGAGGATCTGAGGACCCGTGACAAATCTTTTCAGTCTCATGGGGGGGGGAAATGTGTTGTCGTGCCCTCTTCACAACTGTCTTGGTGTGTTTGGACCATGATAGTTCGTTGGTGATGTGGACACCAAGGAACTTAAAACTCTCAACCCCCTCCACTTCAGCCCGTCAATATTAATAGGGGCCTGTTCAGCCCTCCTTTTCCTGTAGTCCATGATCAGCTCCTTTGTCTTGCTCACATTGAGGGAGAGGTTTGTTGTCCTGGCACCACATTGCCAGGTCTCTGACCTCCTCCCTATTGGCGGCCTCATCATTATCAGTGATCAGGCCTACCACTGTTGTGTCGTCAGCAAACTTAATGATGGTGTTGGAGTCGTGCTTGGCCACACAGTCGTGGGTGAAAATGGAGTACAGGACGGGAC
Organism: Oncorhynchus nerka; assembly: GCF_034236695.1. NCBI lineage: Eukaryota > Metazoa > Chordata > Actinopteri > Salmoniformes > Salmonidae > Oncorhynchus > Oncorhynchus nerka. The sequence goes on from NC_088417.1 coordinate 62,589,139, forward strand.
TAAGCAAGCACCCCTGAGGGGCCCCAGTGTTGAGGATCAGCGTGGCAGATGTGTTGCTGCCTACCCTTACCACCTGGGGGCAGCCCATCAGGATCCAGTTGCAGAGGGAGGTGTTTAGTCCCAGGGTCCTTAGCTTAGTGATGAGCTTTGTGGGCACTATGGTGTTGAATGCTGAGCTGTGGTCAATGAATGGCATTCTCACATAGGTGTTCCTTTTGTCCAAATGGGAAAGGGCAGTGTGGAGTGTGATTGAGATTGTGTCATCTGTGGATCTGTTATGCGAATTGGAGTGGGTCTAGTGCTTCTGGCATTATGGTGTTGATGTGAGCCATGACCAGCCTTTCAATGCACTTCATGGCTACTGACGTGAGTGCTATGGGGTGGTAATAATTTAGTCAGGTTACCTTCACTTTCTTGGGCACAGGGACTATGTTGGTCTGTTTGAAACATGTAGGTATTACAGACTCGGTCAGGGAGAGGTTGAAAATGTCAGTGACGACACTTGCCAGTTGGACCGCGCATGCTTTGAGTACATGTCCTGGTAATCCGTCTGGCCCCTCGGCTTTGTGAATGTTGACCTGATTAAAGGTCTTGCTCACATTGGCTACGGCTCTCATGCATGCTTCAGTGTTGTTTGACTCGAAGCGAGCATAAAAGGCATTTAGCTCGTCTGGTAAGGCTCGCGTTACTGGGCAGCTTGTGGCTGGGTTCCCCTTTGTAGTCCATAATATTTTTCAAGCCCTGCCACATCCGACGAGCATCAGAGCCGGTGTAGTAGGATTCAATCTAAGTCCTGTATCGACGTTTTGCCTGTTTGATGGTTCATCTGAGGGCATAGCGGAATTTCTTATAAGCGTCCGGATTAGTGAAAAGCGACAACTCAAGCCTTCGGTGCAGTTGTTGCCTGTAATCCAGGGCTTCTGGTTGGAAAATGTACGTACAGTCAATGTGGGGGTGATGTTATCGATGCATTTATTGATGAATCCGGTGACTGAGGTGATATACTCCTCAATGCAATTGGATGAATCCCTGAACATATTCCAGTCTGTGCTAGCAAAACAGTCCTGTAGCGTAGCATCTGCGTCATCTGACCACTTACTGTATTGAGTTAGTCACTGTTACTTCCTGCTTTAGTTTTTGCTTGTAAGCCTGAATCAGGAGGATAGAATTATGGTCAGATTTGACAAATGGAGGGCGAGAGAGAGCTTTGTATGCGTCTCTGTGTGTTGAGTAAAGGTGATCTTGATCTTGTTTTTCCTCTGGTTGCACATATCACATGCTGGTAGAAAATATGTAGAACGGATTTAAGTTTGCCTGCATTAAAGTCCCTGGTAACTAGGAGCACCTCTTCTGGATGAGCATTTTCTTGTTTGCTTATGGCCTTATACAGCTCGTTGAGTGCGGTCTTAGTGCCAGCGTTAGTTTGTGATGGTAAATAGACGGCTACGAATAATATAGATGAGAACTCTCTTGGTAGAAAGTGTGGGCTACAGCTTATCATGAGGTATTCTACCTCAGGCGAGCAATGCCTCGAGACTTCTTTAATATTAGACATCGCGCACCAGTACTTATTGACAAATACACCCCCCCTGCCCCTTGTCTTACCAGATGTAGCTGCTTGGGTATGATGCTACAAGCTTGGCACACTTGTATTTGGGGAGTTTCTCCCATTATTCTCTGCAGATCCTCTCAATCTCTGTCAGGTTGGATGGGGAGCTTCTCTGCACAGCTATTTTCAGGTCTCTCCAGAGATGTTCGATCGGGTTCAAGTCCGGGCTCTGGCTAGGCTACTCAAGGACATTCTGAGACTTGTCCCTAAGTGACTCCTGTGTTGTCTTGGCTGTGTGCTTAGGGTCGTTTTCCTGTTGGAAGGTGAACCTTCTCCCCTGCCTGAGGTCCTGAGAGCTGTGAGTGGGTTTTCATCAAGGATCTCTCTGTACTTTTCTCCAGTCATCTTTCCCTCGATCCTGACTAGTCTCCCAGTCCCTCCTGCTGAAAAACATCCCCACAGCATGATGCTTCCACCACCATGCTCCACCGTAGGGATGGGATTGGCCAGGTGATGAGCGGTGCCTGGTTTCCTCCAGGCCTTACACTTGGCATTCAGGCCAAAGAGATCAATCTTGGCTTCATCAGACCAGAGAATCTTGTTTCTCATGGTCGGAGAGTCCTTTAAGTGCCTTTTGGCAAACTCCATGCGGGCTGTCGCGCCTTTTACTGAGGAGTGGCTTCCGTCTGGCCACTACCATAAAGGCCTGATTGGTGGAGAGCTGCAGAGATGGTTGCCTTTCTGGAAGATTCTCCCATCTCCACAGAGTATCTCTGGAGTTCTGTCAGAGTGACAATCGGGTTCTTGGTCACCTCCCTGACAAAGGCCGTTCTCCCCGATTGCTCAGTTTGGCAGGGCAGCCAGCTCTAGGAAGAGTCTTGGTGGTTCCAAACTTCTTCCATTTAAGAATGATGGAGGCCACTGTGTTCTTGGGGACCTTCAAGGCTGCAGAAATGTTTTGGTGCCCTTCCCCAGATATGTACCTCGATGCAAGAGATGCTCGGAGCTCTACGGACAATTCCTTCGACCTCATGGCTTGGTTTTTGCTCTGACGAGCACTGTCAACTGTGGGACCTTATATAGACAGGTGTGTGCCTTTCCATATCATGTCCAATCAATTACATTTACCACAGGTGGACTCCAATCAAGTTGTAGAAACATCTCAAGGATGATCAATGTAAACAGGATGCACCTGAGCACAATCGAGTCTCATAGCAAAGGGTCCGAATGCTTATGTAAATAAGGTATTTCAGTTTTTTTGCAAAAAAATCTGAAAACCTTTCTTCACTTCATCATTATGGGGTATTTTGTGAAGATTGATAAAGAAAAAAATATTAGGGTTTAAGTGAGACTATTTATGGCAGCGCCAATCTTTTTGACCAAGTTACTCATGGCCTCATGTTTCTGTGTGCCAAATTTGAAAAAAGTTACTTATCTGTACTTGAGTTAACAATAATGAACATATAAACAATCTTTTCTGAGTGGGATAGAGAATGGGATACCTTGGTTTTAGGAACGTGCTATGCCATCTGTCTGCTTTGAAGCTGTGTAAGACAAATGAAGAAAAAAACAACCAACCATTCTAAATGTCTACTCCTGTGATAGTAATGTATGGCTTTTCTCATCCTGTTCTCTCTCTTTCTCGTCCAGTCTTTCCAAGGAAGTCAAGGCCGAGCGTACCTGTTCAACTCAGTGTAAGTACCTGAGCACGTATTTTATCACTTCATCGCTCCTCTGACTCCCCCTCTTTCTCTATTTCTCATTCTTTCTTTTCTTCGCCTTTCTCTCCATTTATAACATTATTCCCCCCCCCCCTCTCAGGGTGAACGTGGGGTGTGGACTAGCAGAAGAGAGGGTTCTGTTGACAGGGCTTCATGCGGTTGCTGATATCTACTGTGAAAACTGTAAAACCACACTGGGCTGGAAATACGTGAGTAGCTAATTACATAGGAATCCCCTACAAACAGTTCTGTATACATATAGGTGTATAACACATCTATAGACATAAATGCTCCACATTGCTGGGTTCCCTGACTCTGCTTTGTGGCTAACTATGTGGGTTAAGATGTGTGTGCGTGTGTGCGTGCTTGGGTGGAGGTCAGGGAGAGAAACCCGGACGGTACGCAGCCTTGTGGTGTTTTATGGCGCTGCCATCTGTGTGATATTATTATTAATATCATCCACGAGGCCTGATGTTCCCGCACTGTCACACTGCCAAAGGTGCTGCTGCTGACCTAGTACACTTATCAATGGGGGGATAATCAGCACAGAAACACACTATTGCACTCTCCCACACACAATCACTCACACACTCAAATACACACACACACAATTCAATTTCACTTACTGACTCTCGCGCGCACACATACACAATCACTCACACTGAGATTACATATAGAACAACAAGAGAGATTACCCCAGATAGAAAACATCAAGGCACTGTTTACATTCATGAAAATGCTTGTTTCATCCGTTCACTAATGTTTGTGACTGTCCCTCTCCCCTCCTTCCCATTCTCGGTCCCTGTCTCTCTCTCTATCTCTTTCTATCCTCTTCTCCCTCCCTTATTTCTACCCCCACTGTATCCCCCAATCTCCGCAGGAGCATGCCTTTGAGAGCAGTCAGAAGTACAAGGAGGGGAAGTTCATTATCGAACTCGCCCACATGATCAAGGACAATGGCTGGGACTGAGTGGGCAGACCTAGAGTGTTGGAGAGGCGTGGCTTAGCTGTAGGGCACAGCTCAGTGTTGGACTCACCAATAAGGTTTACTGCTAGCTCATCCACGTGACCCTATCCACCTGACATGCAGTTCATGTACCCCCACAATACATAGGTGTAAGGGCGTGTTTGTGCTTGTGTGTTTACAAGAATGATAAATCATTTCCAGTGTACAGAATATACAGAACTGCACACACAGTGGCTCAGAGACATGTTTGTATTCACACTGCATGTTGATGCTTGTCCCAGGCCTCAGGGTGGACAGGAGACCACAGGCTAAGTGTTATAGGTCATAGGTAATGGTCTATCTGGGGGGTGAATGAGATGGACAATGAACATCGTACTGGACAGACAAGGATGTTCCCCCAAGACCCACCAACACTACAATGAGGTTGTTGTTGTTGTTTTTTTTAACCTACGATCACCCTCACTGCCCTATGTGGATCCTTCCACCTTCACACACACATGGAAGACACAAACCACCCAAACAATCAACCAGAATCACCAGACTTCTTGTAGCCTGAAATCGTCCAAAACTCCCTTTGAGGGATTGAAACTGAATGTCAGAAAACTGCTTGACTGTTCATCTTTGTTTTTTTATTTATTCGAGCATGAGTTTAAGGTATTGATTTATTTATGAATTTATTTGGTGTTTGGGGACAATCTCCCCTTCTACTCCCTTTGTTCAAAGGTAGCAGCTTTTTAGTTCCTCCCTCACCCCTCAATTCCAATCAATGGTAGCAATCTTAAAAATGAGGTGTCACTCAAGTTGTCGTCCTTTTGCCTTTCTGAGTGTGCTGTTACCACCCTCTGTCAATGTTTCAGTAATGGTGATGTGTACAATGAACAGTGTCGGAGTGCAAGAGGTTTTCATGTCACCGTGGAAAAGAGACGGCACCCTTAGCTCTTTTCGGTTTCAAAATAATGCTCAAAGCTGGCATTATAACGGTGACACAAACTGATGATGAAATGAGGCAAGTGGAGTGCCTTGTGTCTCGACACTGATCTAAAGTTAGTGTTGTGTTTCCCTCCTATTGGTTGAGGTGAAGATATGGAGAGGGTTACCTGATTCTAGATCTATTTCTATAGCTAATTCTGGAGCTTCACAGATTGATGTTTGTGAACTGGTAGTTCTCTGTTTACCTGGTTCTGCCTCCTCCACTGCCTCCTCGCTTATTTGTTTTGCTGATTTTACGAGATTAGAGAAAATACCAACAGTTAAAATTAACTTTCTACAGTCTGGAACAGGAGAACCAATTGAAATTCAACAGAATGTGACTGACAGTGGAAATACCCAATCAGAGGGTGTCACACATCCCAGCACAACAACCAAAGGCTCTCCCATCAACAATACATTAACCAAACAATGGACCTGCCTAGATTGCTTGTATCAGGAAGTTGCAGAATGAAAGATTGTGATTGGCCCAGAGCCACTGTCGAACCCTGGGCTTTCTCTGTGAGATAATGCATTGTTTGGTTGAGACAATTACAATGTTAATACTTGTATATTCACTATGAACATAAGCATTATTATTATATAACGATAAACTGTATTACACCATGTAAATAGCCATATTCAATGTTTTATTTATTTATTCAATTGATGATTATGTATGCTCTGCTGTCTGTCTTGGGACACCTTGTGGGACAGTTAGATTTCCTACTTTTTTACTATTTGAAAATGTATTTTTCGTGTGTCTTTTGTAAATGAAGGAAAGTTAATGGCAATATATGGGACTCAATAAAGATTCTTATTTGATTGATCTGAAGAAAAAGGCCAAAGTACGTTTTATACTCACCTGGTTGCCAGTCTTGTTTTGTACTTGAGCCAACTTTGGCTTTTGAGATGAACAACAACCAGAAATTAGCTGGCTTAAACAGAAACAGATCTGGCAACCAGGTTAATTGTATCGTACATATGTTTTGACTTTCCAGCTGTTGGACCACTATGGATTTCAGAGAAACCTGCATAACCGATAACTGTTCATGCATACATGTATTATCCCATGAAGCAAAAGCATTTGTTCCAACATCTGCCTGACTCAAAAGGCTGGTACATAATGTGTAAAAGTAGATACGGTTAGACATTTTGAACATTGGATGTCTGAAGAGGATATTAGCCGCAGCTGGTTATCATCACCGGGCTCTCCATTGTGCCCGGGCCTCCCACTCTATCTCCATAGCAGCAGATGGTGGGACAGGGTCTCCTAGCAACTGGGTTCCAGGGGCAATAGTGTGAATGGTTGGTATTAGTGTTACCTGTTATCCCTGACTGGTACTCGGCATCATGGCACAATGCCACAGAAAAATTGTGGGTTGTTGTCTCTCCCTAATATATTCATTTGAGTGGTTTGTTTAGGGACAGAAATGCCTTGTTGGGATATGTATGCATGGCTTGTACTTGAGCCAAGATTAGAGCATTGAAAGCAGTGGAAGGTAAGCATGAAAGTTTGAGTTGCATGTGAATATCCCATTAGAGGGAATGAATTACGTTGCCGTAATGTTAGAATCATACACAATCCCTTGAACTACTTAAAATATAACTTATCTGATACAGTATTTAACGTTAATAAGCTATGCAGCAGTGACACTGGGTTACTAAAACGCCGGACTCCACCTGCTAACCACTACATCAACAAACATTTAATTTAGTTTGAGATCCATTTTCAGTCTCTTAGTCCCAAAGCCATAACATTATGTGCTATAGATAGTCATGTACAATGGCCTTATGAATGCACAGTGCTGGCTTTGTCACATACTGTACTCCTCTATGAGACTCCTTCATGAACATTGAGAGCAGAGTTACCTCTCTCTTGCTGCTGCTGCTGCTGCTCTATTTTTGTTGATCCTGTCCTCAGAAACCACATGCTCTTTCCAGTCTGCGGGGCCAATTGGTGTGGAGTGGTTTTTTTGTTGGAAAGAGTGAACATATGTATGAAAGGGATTTTCTTGGGGGATGGGAGTTAGGTGGGATGTACTTTTAATTCAGTAGTACAGCCCAGTAGAGGTTTAGAGGTGTGTGTGATCTTGAATTAGCAATGGTGAGTGGTCTTGACATTGTGTGTGTGTGTGTGTGCGTGCACACGTCACTGACGACATGAAATCGTCTCTTCACACAGACAGTGTGGTGAAGAAGGTGCAACAGTGCCTCTTCAACCTCAGGGGGCTGAATAAATTAATATTGGCCCCTAAGACCCACAAACTTCTTCAGATGCATAATTGAGAGCATCCTGTCGGGCTGTATCACTGTCTGGTACGGCAACTGCACCATCCACAACAGCAGGGCTGTCCAGAGGGTGGTGTGGTCAGCCCGACGCATTATGGGGGGAACATCTAAAGCATCACCAAGGACCTCATCCAACCTAGCCTCTAGAAGGAGGAGACAATACAGGTACATCAAAGCTGGGACCGAGAGGTTGATAAACAGCTTCTTTCTCCAGGCCATCAGACTGTTAACGAGTCACCACTAGCCGGCCTCCTCTCAGTACCCTGCCCTGAACCTTAGTCACTGTAACTAGCCGGCTACCACCCTGTACTGTACCCAGCACCTTAGAGACTGCTGTGCACTATAGAGTAATTGAACACTAGTCGCTTTAATAATGTTTACATTCTGTTTTACCCACTTATATATATATATATATAGAGATACTATATTCTAGTAATGGCTCATCCTATACAACTACTGCTGTACATGCCTTTTCTATTCATATACGGTTCATACTGTCTACACACACCATTATTATACATACAGTTGAAGTTGGAAGTTTACATACACTTAGGTTGGAGTCATTAAAACTCTCTTTTCAACCACTCCACAAACTTCTTGTTAACAAACTATAGTTTTGGCAAGTCGGTTAGGACATCTACTTTGTGTATGACGCAAGTAATTTTTCCAACAATTGTTTACAGACAGATTATTTCACTTATATTTCACTGTATCACAATTCCAGTGGGTCAGAAGTTTACATACACTAAGTTGACTGTGCCTTAAAACAGCTTGGAAAATTCTAGAAAATGATGTCATGGCTTTAGACGCTTCTGATAGGCCAATTGACATCATTTGAGTCAATTGGAGGTGTACCTGTGGATGTATTTCAAGGCCTACCTTCAAACTCAGTGCCTCTTTGCTTGACATCATGGGAAAATCAAAAGAAATCAGCCAAGAAATCAGCCAAAATAAGGTAGAGCTCCACAAGTCTGGTTCATCATTGGGAGCAATTTCCAAACGCCTAAAAGTACCATGTTTATCTGTACAAACAATAGTACGCAAGTAGAAACAACATGGGACCATGCAGCCGTCTTACCACTCAGGAAGGAGACACGTTCTGTCTCCTAGAGATTAACGTACTTTGGTGCGAAAAGTGCAAATCAATCCCAGAACAACTGTGAAGGACCTTGTGAAGATGCTGGAGGAAACAGGTACAAAAGTATCTATATCCACAGTAAAACAAGTCCAATATCGACATAACCTGAAAGGCCGCTCAGCAAGGAAGAAGCCACTGCTCCAAAACCACCATAAAAAAGCCAGACTACGGTTTGAAACTGCACATCGGGGCAAAGATTGTACTTTTTGGAGAAATTCCCCTAGTCTGATGAAACAAAAATAGAACTGTTTGGCCATAATGACCATTGTTATATTTGGAGGAAAAGGGGGAGGCTTACAAGCCGAGGAACACCATCCCAACCCTGAAGCACGGGGGTGGCAGCATCATGTTGTGGGGGTGCTTTGCTGCAGGAGGGACTGGTGGACTTCACAAAATAGAAGGCATCATGAGGCAGGAAAATTATGTGGATATATTGAAGCAAATGGTTGCAAATGGGTCTTCCAAATGGACAATGACCCCAAGCATACTTCCAACGTTGTGTTAAAATGGCTTAAGGACAACAAAGTCAAGGTATTGGAGTGGCCATCACAAAGCCCTGACCTCAATCCCATAGAACATTTGTGGACAGAACTGAAAAAGTGTGGGCGAGCAAGGAGGCCTACAAACCTGACTCAGTTACACCATCTCTGTCAGGAGGAATTGGCCAAAATTTACTCAACTTATTGTGGGAAGCTTGTGGAAGGCTACCCAAAACGTTTGACCCAAGTTAAACAATTTAAAGGCAATGCTACCAAATACTAATTGAGTGTTTTTAAACTTGTGACCCACTGGGAATGTGATGAAATTTACATTTACATTTAAGTCATTTAGCAGACGCTCTTATCCAGAGCGACTTACAAATTGGTGCTTTCACCTTATGACATCCAGTGGAACAGCCACTTTACAATAGTGCATCTAGGTCTTTTAAGGGGGGGGGGAGAAGGATTACTTTATCCTATCCTAGGTATTCCTTAAAGAGGTGGGGTTTCAGGTGTCTCCGGAAGGTGGTGATTGACTCCGCTGTCCTGGCGTCGTGAGGGAGTTTGTTCCACCATTGGGGGGCCAGAGCAGCGAACAGTTTTGACTGGGCTGAGCGGGAACTGTACTTCCTCAGTGGTAGGGAGGCGAGCAGGCCAGAGGTGGATGAACGCAGTGCCCTTGTTTGGGTGTAGGGCCTGATCAGAGCCTGGAGGTAGTGAGGTGCCGTTCCCCTCACAGCTCCGTAGGCAAGCACCATGGTCTTGTAGCGGATGCGAGCTTCAACTGGAAGCCAGTGGAGAGAGCGGAGGAGCGGGGTGACGTGAGAGAACTTGGGAAGGTTGAACACCAGACGGGCTGCGGCGTTCTGGATGAGTTGTAGGGGTTTAATGGCACAGGCAGGGAGCCCAGCCAACAGCGAGTTGCAGTAATCCAGACGGGAGATGACAAGTGCCTGGATTAGGACCTGCGCCGCTTCCTGTGTGAGGCAAGGTCGTACTCTGCGGATGTTGTAGAGCATGAACCTACAGGAACGGGCCACCGCCTTGATGTTATTTGAGAACGACAGGGTGTTGTCCAGGATCACGCCAAGGTTCTTAGCGCTCTGGGACGAGGACACAATGGAGTTGTCAACCGTGATGGCGAGATCATGGAACGGGCAGTCCTTCCCGGGAGGAAGAGCAGCTCCGTCTTGCCGAGGTTCAGCTTGAGGTGATGATCCGTCATCCACACTGATATGTCTGCCAGACATGCAGAGATGCGATTCGCCACCTGGTCGTCAGAAGGGGGAAAGGAGAAGATTAATTGTGTGTCGTCTGCATAGCAATGATAGGAGAGACCATGTGAGGTTATGACAGAGCCAAGTGACTTGGTGTATAGCGAGAATAGGAGAGGGCCTAGAACAGAGCCCTGGGGACACCAGTGGTGAGAGCACGTGGTGAGGAGACGGATTCTCGCCACGCCACCTGGTAGGAGCGACCTGTCAGGTAGGACGCAATCCAAGCGTGGGCCGCGCCGGAGATGCCCAACTCGGAGAGGGTGGAGAGGAGGATCTGATGGTTCACAGTATCGAAGGCAGCCGATAGGTCTAGAAGGATGAGAGCAGAGGAGAGAGAGTTAGCTTTAGCAGTGCGGAGCGCCTCCGTGATACAGAGAAGAGCAGTCTCAGTTGAATGACTAGTCTTGAAACCTGACTGATTTGGATCAAGAAGGTCATTCTGAGAGAGATAGCGGGAGAGCTGGCCAAGGACGGCACGTTCAAGAGTTTTGGAGAGAAAAGAAAGAAGGGATACTGGTCTGTAGTTGTTGACATCGGAGGGATCGAGTGTAGGTTTTTTCAGAAGGGGTGCAACTCTCGCTCTCTTGAAGACGGGAGGGACGTAGCCAGCGGTCAGGGATGAGTTGATGAGCGAGGTGAGGTAAGGGAGAAGGTCACGGAGATGGTCTGGAGAAGAGAGGAGGGGATAGGGTCAAGCGGGCAGGTTGTTGGGCGGCCGGCCGTCACAAGACGCGAGATGTCATCTGGAGAGAGAGGGAGAAAGAGGTCAGAGCACAGGGTAGGGCAGTGTGAGCAGAACCAGCGGTGTCGTTTGACTTAGCAAACGAGGATCGGATGTCGTCGACCTTCTTTTCAAAATGGTTGACGAAGTCATCTGCAGAGAGGGAGGAGGGGGGGGAGGGGGAGGAGGATTCAAGAGGGAGGAGAAGGTGGCAAAGAGCTTCCTAGGGTTAGAGGCAGATGCTTGGAATTTAGAGTGGTAGAAAGTGGCTTTAGCAGCAGAGACAGAGGAGGAAAATGTAGAGAGGAGGGAGTGAAAGGATGCCAGGTCTGCAGGGAGGCGAGTTTTCCTCCATTTCCGCTCGGCTGCCCGGAGCCCTGTTCTGTGAGCTCGCAATGAGTCGTCGAGCCACGGAGCGGGAGGGGAGGACCGAGCCGGCCTGGAGGATAGGGGACATAGAGAGTCAAAGGATGCAGAAAGGGAGGAGAGGAGGGTTGAGGAGGCAGAATCAGGAGATAGGTTGGAGAAGGTTTGAGCAGAGGGAAGAGATGATAGGATGGAAGAGGAGAGAGTAGCGGGGAGAGAGAGCGAAGGTTGGGACGGCGCGATACCATCCGAGTAGGGGCAGTGTGGGAAGTGTTGGATGAGAGCGAGAGGGAAAAGGATACAAGGTAGTGGTCGGAGACTTGGAGGGGAGTTGCAATGAGGTTAGTGGAGGAACAGCATCTAGTAAAGATGAGGTCGAGCGTATTGCCTGCCTTGTGAGTAGGGGGGAAGGTGAGAGGGTGAGGTCAAAGAGGAGAGGAGTGGAAAGAAGGAGGCAGAGAGGAATGAGTCAAAGGTAGACGTGGGGAGGTTAAAGTCGCCCAGAACTGTGAGAGGTGAGCCGTCCTCAGGAAAGGAGCTTATCAAGGCATCAAGCTCATTGATGAACTCTCCGAGGGAACCTGGAGGGCGATAAATGATAAGGATGTTAAGCTTGAAAGGGCTGGTAACTGTGACAGCATGGAATTCAAAGGAGGCGATAGACAGATGGGTAAGGGGAGAAAGAGAGAATGACCACTTGGGAGAGATGAGGATCCCGGTGCCACCACCCCGCTGACCAGAAGCTCTCGGGGTGTGCGAGAGCACGTGGGCGGACGAAGAGAGAGCAGTAGGAGTAGCGGTGTTGTCTGTGGTGATCCATGTTTCCGTCAGAGCCAAGAAGTTGAGGGACTGGAGGGAGACATAGGCTGAGATGAACTCTGCCTTGTTGGCCGCAGATCGGCAGTTCCAGAGGCTACCGGAGACCTGGAACTCCACGGGTCGTGCGCGCTGGGACCACCAGATTAGGGTGGCTGCGGCCATGCGGTGTGGAGCGTTTGTATGGTCTGTGCAGAGAGGAGAGAACAGGGATAGACAGACACATAGTTGACAGGCTAGAGAAGAGGCTACGCTAATGCAGAGGAGATTGGAATGACAAGTGGACTACACGTCTCGAATGTTCAGAAAGTTAAGCTTACGTAGCAAGAATCTAATTGACTAAAATGATTAAAATGATAGAGTACTGCTGGGGTAGGCTAGCTGCGTTGTTGACACTACCCTAATCAAGTCGTACCGTTGAGTGTGAAGTTTCTACAATGCTGCTTATCGGGAGCTAGCTGGCTAGCTAGCAGTGTTGGTTACGTTACGTTGCGTAGGAGAACGACAATAGCTGGCTAGCTAACCTAGAAAATCGCTCTAGACTACACAATTATCTTTGAAACAAAGACGGCTATGTAGCTAGCTATGTAGCTAGCTACGATCAAACAAATCACACCGTTGGGACTGTAATGAAATGAAGTGAAAAAGTGATACTACCTGTGGAGCGACGGAATGCGACCGAATGCGAAAGTTCTATTCAGTAGACGTTGGCTGGCTATTGGCTAGCTAGGAGTGTCTCCTACGTTAAGGACGACAAAATAGCTGGCTAGCTAACCTCGGTAAATTAAGATAATCACTCTAAGACTCCACACTCTAACTACACAATTATCTTGGATACGAAGACAGCAAAGACAACTATGTAGCTATCTAATACTACACTAATCAAGTCGTTCGGTTGAGTGTGATAGTTACTACAGTGCTACGGTAGCCGGTGAACGTATGCTAGCTGCTAGGCAGATAGGAGGGCGACGAAATACAATAATAACGCAATTATCACTCTAAGACTCCACACTCTAAGCTACACAATTATCTTGGATACGAAGACAGCAAAGACAACTATGTAGCTAGCTATGTAGCTAGCTAACACTACACTAATCAAGACGTTCAGTTGAGTGTGATAGTACTACAGTGCTACGGTAGACGGTGAACGTGTTGGACAGATAGGAGACGACGAAATACGATAATTACGCAATTATCTTTGATACAACGACGACTATGTAGCTAGCTAAGAGGAAATTGCTAAGATTAGACAAATCAGACCGTTGTACTATAATGAAATGTAATGAAAAAGTTATACAACCTGCAGACCGAAGCGCGGATGCGACCAGATCGCTCCAACCCGGAAGGGGTTGCTGAAGTAAATCATTCTCTCTACTATTATTCTGACATTTCACAATCTTAACAGAAAGTGGTGATCCTAACTGACCTAAAACAGGGAATTTTTACTGGGATTAAATGTCAGGAATTGTGAAAAACTGAGTTTAAATGTATTTGGCTAAGGTGTATGTAAACTTCTGACTTCAACTGTGTATACACCTATTAATTCCAGGGTTTTTATTTATTTGAACTATTTTCTACATAGATAGATAGATAATAGTGAAGACATCAGAACTATGAAATAACACATATGGAATCGTGTAGTAACCCAAAAAGTGTTGAAAAATCAAAATATATTTTAGATATTAGATTCTTCAAAGTAGCCACCATTTGCCTTGATGACAGCTTTGCACACTCTTGGCATTCTCTCAACCAGCTTCATGAGGTGGAATGCATTTCAATTAACAGGTGTGCCTTGTTAAAAGTTATATTGTGGAATTTCTTTCCTTCTTACTGTGTTTGTTCCAAGCAGTTGTGTTGTGACAAGGTAGGGGTGGTATACAGAAGATAGCCCTAGTTGGTAAAAGACCAAGTCCATATTATGGCAAGAACAGCTCAAATAAGCAAAGAGAAATGACAGTCCATCATTACTTTAAGACATGACGGTCAGTCAATCTGGAACATTTCAAGAACTTTGAAAGTTTCTTCAAGTGCTGTTACAAAAACCATCAAGCGATATGATGAAACTGGCTCTCATGAGGACCGCCACAGGAAAGGAAGGCCAAGTTACCTCTGCTGCAGAGGAAAAGTTAATCAGAGTAAACTACAACTCAGATTGCAGCCCAAATAAATGCTTTACAGAGTTCAAATAACAGACACATCTCAACATAGGTGGGCTGTCATTGTAAATAAGAATTTGTTCTTAACTGACTTGTCTAGTTAAATAAAGGTTAAATTAAAATAAAAAATAAACATCAACTGTTCAGAGGAGAATCAGGCCTTTATGGTCAAATTGCTGAAAAGTAAACACTACTAAAGGACACCAACCAGGAGAAGAGATTTTCTTGGGCCAAGAAACACGAGCAATGGACATTAGACCGGTGGAAATCTTTCCTTTGGTCTGATGAGTTCAAATATGAGATTTTTGGTTCCAATCGCCATGTCTTTGTGAGATGCAGAGTAGGTAAACGGATGATCTCTGCATGTTTGGTTCCCACCGTGAAGCATGGAGGAGGTGGTGTGATGATGTGGGATGCTTTGCTGGTGACACTGTCTGTGATTTATTTAGAATTCAAGGCACACTTAACCAGCATGGCTACCACAGCATTCTGAAGCCATATGCCATCCCATATGGTTTGCTCTTAGTGGGACTATCATTTGTTTTTCAACAGGACAATGACCCAAAACACACCTCCATGCTGTGTAAGGGCTATTTGACCTGGGATGATGGTGTTGATGGGAGCCATGACCAGCCTTTCAAAGCATTTAATGCCTACAGATGCGAGTGCTACGGGGCAATAGCCATTTAGAGAGGTTAACTTGGTGCACAGGAACTAGGGTGATCTGCTTGAAACATCGTCAATGCACTTATTGATGAAGCCGGTGACTGAGGTGGTAAACTCCGCAATGCCATCGAATGAATCCCGGAACATATTTCAGTCTGTGGTAGCAAAACAATCCTGTAGCTTAGCATCTGCTTTATCAGACCACTTCCGTATTGATCGCGTCACTGGTACTTCCTTTTTGAGTTTTTGCTTATAAGCAGGAATCAGGAGGATAGAGTTATGGTCAGCGAGGGAGAGCTTTGTAGGCGTCTCTGTGTGTAGAGTAAAGGTGATCTTGAGATTTTTTTCACCTCTTGTTAAAAATGAGGTCAAATGGATTTCAGTTTTCCTGCATTAAAGTCACCGGCCACTAGGAGTGCCACCTCTGGGTGAGCATTTTCTTGTTTGCTTCTGGCCCAATACAGCTCGTTGAGTGCTGTCTCAGTGCCAGCATCGTTTTGTGGTGGGAAATAGACAGTTACGAAAAATATAGATGAAAACTCTCTTGGTAAATAGTATGGTCTACAGCTTATCATGAGGTATTCTAACTCAGGCGAGTTTCTTAATATTAGAGATTTAACTGTGTGTTAGTGAGTGTTTTCTGTGAATTCATGTAAATTACAAAGCTCATCTACATTTCCTGCAGTATCGGAAAATTCTCAGCAACAAAAATAGTGATCAAATTAAGATCCTACATCTGTTCAGTTTTTGTTCAATCGCGTTGGTGCTATATTCACAAGTATGTGGTGAATTTGAAAAACAAAGTACAAAACTCTAAACTGATAACACTTGTAATATCCCCTATCTTATGTTCAAATCCAGAACCTTTGATTGTGCATTCATTGGGGTTTCACACATCTTTCACCCCTGAGTTGTTCATGCAAATTCAATGTTTTAGACAATGACAATATTTAGTTTAGTCACCATTTAGTCATTTTAACTACCATTAAATCCAATAGCAAAAATATACAAGATACACATGTCAAAACTGTTCTTTTTGAAGTGCTGAATAGAATGAATAGTAGATGGTAAATATAACTTTACATTCAGTATTTGACTATAACTTGACATGCACACATTTTTTAATCATTTGTATCCACTGGCAGGTTGTGAGCATGTTGAGAAATATGTCAGTCTTACAGTTGAATTATTCTTATACAATACATACCTAGGACAAATCATCAGAAATAGTGTATTGTAAAGCAGTTGGCTAATTGTAAAAACATAGCGCGGTATTGTATGCCATTTCTGCCCCATGCAACATTGTACAAGATCACTTTTATGTGACGTGCCAACTGATACAGTAATCCAGTATATCTGCTTGAAATTCATCAGCTTACAGTGTATCAATGACATTCAGATAATTCGTGGAATATATTGTTATGTACTGAACATCCCAGATATTTCAGCAGTGCATTGTACACTACACTATAATTCCAAACGGTAGCACATGGAGTGAATCTTTTCACTTTGTCCTATTGAAGCACACTGGCTGATGGAGAATGATGATGTAGTATTTACAGACACATTCACATATGATTTGATACATTTTCAATATATGTTATCTATACACAGGGCACAGATGTCAGTTTCACGTCTAGTTTGGATCTACATTTGGTTGAATTCAAGGCGAAATCAATCAAAAATGTCACCCGTCATTGGATTTAGGTAAAAAGTTCAATGAAAAAAAATACGAAATTCCGTGAGGTTGAGGACTTTTTGCAAATTCAATCAGTTTTACACCTTGATTCAATGTCATCACATTGAAATGTTGGGTTGAAATTACGTGGAAACAATGTTGATTCAACCAGTTTGGCCCAATGGTGTAACGTCTGCTTCCAACTCACACCCTGAAACATGAAGATCCCCTGAACGCAGCTCACTTTCCAACTCTCACTCTCAACCTAGATCCCCTGCACACAGCTCACTCTCCAGATCCCAATCACCTGAATACTAATCACCTGTTCACACACCTGTATGTCATTATCACACACTATTTAGTTGAGCTCTTTGCACCCTATCACTGTGAGGTATTGTTTGTTTTGTGACACACGGTGGTCCTGTGAGTTATGACTGTGTATGATAGTTTTTACCGCCCTCACTAATGATGCCTATTGTCTGATCTCACAGACTACATTACTAGCCTTTTCGCCACCTGTACTATTACCCTTTTGGACCCCCTGTGTATGACCTTCTGCCTGCCTCCTTCTGTGGTCCTTTGCAATAAACACCTGCTGTGCCCTGCACTTGAAACCAGCTCTGTTTCTCCTGTTCATTACAAGAGGGTAGGCACTACATAATTTTGATTCAATTTTGAGCAGTTTGATTAGGTGAAAGTTAATTGTATTGTTAACAAGTGACATAAATCCATATCAGAAGTGAAAATTGCATTTTGAAAAGCAGCTACTTAGACTGAATATATGTCCAGTGATTTGATGCAGTGAATAACTGACTTTACAATTATTTAGATTAGTACAAACAAATTCAAAGTCAGTTATTCACTGCAATTCATCTACAAATAGCAGGTCATGTGTGAATAAAATGTAGGCATATGTGAGTTCTAATGTGTAAGTCCTTGCTTGTTCTGGCGTTCAAATGGAAACGCAAAACCCATCGGTGATTTAGCACAGTGTTTTCTCCCTGGATTAGACATGTAATCTCTACATTGGTTTCAGATTATACTGACTGATTCAGCTGTGACAATTTTTGTGTTTATGTGAAAGACAGTTTTTGTGTGACTCTTCTGGCTCGTGCCAGGCTTCTCAGTCGTGGAGTTTAAAGAAGACCAGGGGTTGGACGGGAGAAGCATGAAAGGTGGCCATTGTTCAACGCTGTAACCATGACTAAGAGGCCCATCAGGCTGCCACGTGAGCTATCACACAGTACATTAAAGTACTGGTTCATATATAGTGGCGCATAGCTGTACCAGTTTGAATAAGGCAGTTTGTTAGCTGCACACCATAGGGATTGGACTGAGGTGTAGGCTACAGGGTGCTAGTGCCACAAACACCCTTCATATAAATACAAAGTATGTTATAAGTGGACAGAGCTGCTGATTTTTAGAATACTCTTCATTCATACAGACTGAAGTTTACGTGTTTCTAATGCTTTGCGTCTGGTAATACACTGAACAAATACAGGAAAAGGCTTTTCCTATCCGTGCACATTCCACGGCGGGCTGAGTGTCTGTGGGTTTTCGCTCCTCCCTTGTACTTGATTGATGACTTAAGGTCACTAAATAGTAAAGAACTCCCCTCACCTGGTTGTCTAGGTCTCTTTTCTTTGTACGGTGAAGCCACAAACCTGCAGACACTAGGCCCTCCATGGAATGAGTTTGACACCACTGCTGTTTGGGCTTGTTGAATGCTAAACCATACATAAAGCCTGACTAACAATATGCTTTATCATTGCTTATAGCGAAGCTTATTGTCTTGGTTGAGGCTGTCAAATTATGACCAACATTTGCTTTTGTGTAACATGCACCAAGGACATACAGTAAGTCCTCTTCATATGATCAACACCTGTTTATAAACGCATGACTGAACCTTACTGCTGTCACTGGACTGATGTAAGTGGATGACTATTGAAATATTAAATTGGGTACTCAGTTTCTTCCTAATCAGTTGGCTCCTGCACTGGCCCACTTTAGGAGAATGGAACCACAGGACATAAATACGTCTAATTACGACTGACAGACACCGTTGACTCTGTTCACATGTAATGGCCCTGGCCGACACTAAGCTGATCAGTCTGCTCAGGATGCACTCAGGCCATCTGCTGTGTGTGCGCACACATGTACCCTGTTCCTCTGGCATACGTGTGCGTGCACCACACAGTGATTTGAGATGTCATTCTGCCAGCTGGACAAGTGTGTCAGCATAAAGATTGGCCTGTCCCATTTCCATGGCATTAATTCCAGGGAAGGTTGGGGGAGGAGGTTTGGTCTTTATTTGCACCTGCAACTTCCCAAAGCCAGTACAGATGTCCTGGGCTGTATCAAAGGCTGTTTGTGATGTCATTGGCTGGTACAGCATGGGTCAAATCAATGACATTTTCATTGATATACATACAACTGAGTTTACTTCCCGAGTGGCGCAGTGGTCTAAGACACTGCATCTCAGTGCTAGTCGTCACTACAGACCCTGGTTCGATTCTAGGCTGTATCAAAACCGGCCGTGATTGGGAGTCCCATAGGGTGGTGCACAATTGGCCCAGCGTTGTCCGGGGTAGGCCGTCATTGTAAATAAGAATTTGTTCTTAACTGACTTGCATAGTTAAATAAAATAACAAAAAGACTATCAGCTGGACTGGCGTGTCTGCTTCAATGACTACATTACCTGGTTCCTCTCGATGGTTTCTTCCTGAGTTCCTGCCTTTCTAGGGAGTTTTCCTAGCCAGCGTGCTCCTGCATTGCTTGCTGTTTGGGGTTTTAGGCTGGGTTCCTGTACAGTACTTTGACATTGGCTGATGTAAAAAGGGCTTTATAAATACATTTGATTACAATTAATTGAAAAGCCCTGTTTCCCTATCCCAATATCAATAACTAATTTATCATGATTTACAGACATGAGGGGGGCAGTGAAGGTTGAGTGGTTAGAATGGGGACCCATCAAAGGCTAGGGGTAGCTGCTTGGGTGGGGATGGTCGGTGTTATGTTATTACTCTTCACTCTGTAGCAGATGGTGTTTGGGGGGGGGGGCTGTAAGTACCAGAGCCACAGCTGGGTAGAGGAGGGCAGTGAAACTGACCATTGTAACCCTGCTTTTAGTTTACAACCCCCTTGAATATAACTTTTATCAATGACTCTTACAATAGACAGTGAGGAAAAATAGATTTTGACAGCAGCACAGAATTAAGAATGTTGCCTATATGTAGATCTGCGAAATATTCCTTCCACAAAAAAAGAAACGGGCACAAAGACTGTTACGTTTTCAGGCCCAAAACACCAGCACCACCCGATACAACATAAATAAGATTCTTTGCAGACCATGTGTTGACAATGGTAATTGGTAAGTCAGACAGAGCGGGAATGACACAAAGACAGAGTAAATCGGTGCAAGAGGGTGACCCAGAGTACCAGGGGTGTCCCCCTCACCCCACCAGGCACAGCCCGCAGTTACCAACCCAAATTAGGGTTGGTAATTGGGCCGGCCGGCCCCTCCTGTGGATGCTGGCTGGGGGTCTGGCAGCAGAATGCTAATCCAAGAAGTGCCAAGTTAAAGCCATTAGCTGAGCGGTTAGCCCAGCGCCATCTGCACAGAGTTGATTATGGCTAGTGAGAGCCTTGCCAATTGAGGTGTCATTGTTCTCTGAAAGTACCAGAACTGGAGAGGTTACAGGACAGTCTCGCTCAGAGGCAGCATCACCCCCATAATGTCATGTCTCAGTCCCCTAGCGACACGAGCCAACTGATTTTGGGGGTGACCCCTGACCTGTGCCTAAATAAAGATGAGCTTTGGGGAGAGAAAATGGATGGGAGGAGCGTTACACACCTGCCCCTAAACCTGTAACGGGACAGCTAGACCTCCATTAACCCTTAGACAAACCTCTTTCCACGAAGACACACTTGGATGCACACACAGTGTACAATACAATGAACAGAGAAACTTTCACTCCTTTGAGAAAGAATAGAGGTCACATGAACACTATATACTGAGAGCTTGCTGAAATTCACCAAGCTCTCCATATTTTCAACAAATTGAAAAACAAATACAATTATATTTAAATGTGTGCATCAGCATATATCAAAGTGTAAGCAGTACATCCATGCTCTGGACTTCATCAAGTACAGGTGGTATAGTGCTAATGCTAGATTAACAACATTGGGAAGGAAAGTGGATTTCATTCCCAAGGGGGAAAACAGTTCATTTCGCACGTGATTTTCAGAGATGAGAAGTGTTGAGACTGACATCTGCTGGACATATGTGGAATTGCAGCCTCAAAGATACCTCCCAGTATGCATGAAAGTTGGTCTGAATAACACATGGAATAAACCCAAACATACATGGCACACAGTATTTACATGTTTCTAGGGTTGAATGGAAGTCCATAAAAAGTTGCATCACCCTGACCAGGAATGGTAAGAAATTCCTTTTTATAGACTGACTGACTCATCCAAATGAAAGGCTCTACACATGTGCAGCCTATAAACCAGTGCTGGTTGGCTTTAAAGTAGATCTGCACAAGTTAACAACATTATGGGAAATCTGACACATTGTTGAAGGGTTCACATGCTCTGTTTATAGCTTTGGGAGACATAATATAGCTGTGTCAACTTTGAGATCAGGATAAACTGCATTGTGGTACTGAAATCTGCAGTGGTGGAAAAAGTACCCAAATGTCATACTTGAGTAAAAGTATGGATACCAATAGAAAATGATTCATGTGAAAGTCACACAGTAAAATACTACTTGAGTATAAGTATTTGATTTTAAATATACTTTAAGTATCAAAAGTACATTTAATTGCTCAAATATACTTAAGTATCAAAAGTACAAATCATTTCAAATTCCTTCTATTAAGCAAACCAGACGGCACCGTGTTTAAAAAAAATGTACAGATAACCAGGTGTACACTCCAACACTCAGATTATTTACAAAAGATGCATTTGTGTTCAGTGAGTCTGCCAGAACATAGGCAGTAGGGATGACCACATGTTCTCTTGGTAAGTGTGTGAATTTCACAATTTTCCTATTCTGCTAAGCATTCAAAATGTAATGACTACTTTGGGTTGTCAGGGAAAATGCATGGAATAAAAAGTACAATATTTTCTTTAGGAATGTAGTGAATAAAAGTTGTCAAACATATAAATAGTAAAGGAAAGTAAAGACACCCAACAAAACTACTTAAGTAGTACTTTAAAGTATTTTTTACCCCACAGGAAATCTGTACAAAATGTTGAATTCCAGATGGCCTGTGTCATCAGGCTTGGGCTGTAGCTATAGTTAAAATATGGCTAAATAAAGCTGAATCACTGAAATAGCGCATGTGAAAGGAAATTCCTGTGCAACTCTGAGGCCCTTCCTCCTGGCTGGCATGGCAGTTTCCTCTGCAGACATTCCATAATAGGCCTGGCAGAAAGAAACACCATAACAGGACTACTTAGCTTTGTCTGGCTGGCAAACCTCAGCCCTTTCCAAACTTCTTTGCATTATAAAGACTTTTACATTTTTACATGACCCCCCAAGACCAAGCCACATTGTTTATTTCTCTACTCTCAGAACTGAGGTAGCTCTAGTTAGTAAGATTCCTGTACTCAGACAAGTTAGACATGTAGCTAAGGTTCGAGCCTGCTTGGCTAAACCGAGGTGTAATGTTACACTGGCAAAATACATATTTGATAATCACTGCAAGAAATAAGTCAGACCCGATGAGATATTTGAGCAAATTGTGTGTATGTCCTACACTGTCATGAACCAGTCAGAATTTGCCAGTGGTGCAAAAAGTATCCACTTGTCATACTTGAGTAAAAGTCACCCAGTAAAATACTAGGGGAAAAAGCCTAAAAGTATTTGGTTTTAAATATACTTAAGTATCAAAAGTAAATGTAATTGCTAAAATGTACTTATGTATCAAAAGTACAAGTGTAAATCATTTCAAATTCCGTATATTAAGCAAAGCAGACTGACACATTTTCTAGTTTTTGTATTTACGGATTGCCAGGGGCACTCCAACTCTGACATTATTTACAAACTAAGCATGTTTTAGTGATTCCGCTAGATCATAGGCAGTAGAGATGACCAGGGATGTTCTCTTGATAAATGTGTGAATTAGACAATTTTCCTGTCCTGCCAAGCATTCAAAATATGAGTACTTTTGGGTGTCAGGGAAACCTTAAAGTATTTTTACTGAAGTAATTTACACCACTGGAATTTGCATAATGTTGTAGGTTCAAGACTGTGGCTCTCATCGTAGACTTCATTGTTTCTCCAGTCATACCTCCAGAAGGCACATCTGTATGATTGACTGAGGAATAATGTTGTTGTTTTTTAAGCCGGCTGGTGCGATCCTAAGTTAGAGCAATTACATTTATCTGATTCTTGGGTGTATTTTTTTCAATAAAATATTGTAAACAGTAAAACATAAATTTACGAATCTGCGCTCGCGAATAAATTATATTGACTATGTTGACGCGCGGCATCATGGGATATCAAAGTCCTCCCGGCGGCGCGGTGCCGCCATGTCTTCAAGAGAGAAGCGGTTAATAGCGCTTATCTCTCTCGTGGTCTGTGCTACCGCAATATTCTGTGTAGTTCTGTATTATATTCCAACATTGCTTTACATAGCTTTCATTATTGGAGTTTGTTGCGTTGCCTGTTATTATCACAGCGGAGAATCTCTTTACGTTAGGTTAGGCCATCATCCACGCCGTGGTCTGACAATTCCACCCGTGCTGCGACGCTGGTTGCCAGGGATTGCAAACGGAGTACCCACAGCGGGAAGAGTTAGAAGTCGCACGGTCAAGGATGATGTTAGGGAATCAGTAGTATTTACTGGCCAACGACGTTTCGATAGCGCTATTTGTCGGAAAGACGCGACACACAGTGACTCATTTATTCTCAGTCCTCGGGATATACTCATGGGAAGTTACATTGGGAAGGCAAAAAGTCCTGCCTCAGTTGTGGGGAGGCCGCGAGCGGGTGCAAGTTCGGGTGCTAACACCATCGCACGAGAACAGTTAACTTTACGCGAAAGATTGGCGCGACCCAACCAGGCTGTCATTACTCCAAACAGACGACTGTCATTCGGGGGGTGAGTACTGAAATAATATTTACTTAGCTAGTATAACATTTCGCTGACCAGTGGCTAGTTATCCTAACACATCAGCTACGTTAGCTGGTTTACCAATGAAACGTGCTAAATTCTGAACAAATGTTTCGATTGTGGGTCAT
The DNA here is from genome assembly GCF_034236695.1 of Oncorhynchus nerka. NCBI lineage: Eukaryota > Metazoa > Chordata > Actinopteri > Salmoniformes > Salmonidae > Oncorhynchus > Oncorhynchus nerka. The sequence continues at coordinate 62,613,183 of NC_088417.1, forward strand.
GTTGAACACATGGTGTAGTTACACGATTTTAAACTTTAAGAAAGTTATCGTAACTAGTTATCAGTAAATATAAAAACATTTGTTTTGAAATGTATTGAGAAGACTTGCAACGCGTCCTAGTATTCCCTCCAAGATTTGAAAATTGTGGGAGTTGCTATCGGGCTCCAAGGGAGTGTTCCTTCCCACTCAATTCCTCATTGAGACCATAAGGTACTTTGGACGCCTGAATGGCACGAGACTAGCGGTAACAATGTTGTTTTGAACATGCGTTAGCTAGCTACTAGATTAATACACTTTTACGTTGTAATGATCACTGCAGTTACAACTTTTACGGTCATTTTCAAAACATTGTTATGGTTATGAAAGTCGATCTGTAAATAAATGGTTGATCAGAGCTCCCTCTTGACAGAGGAAATGTACCCTATTTTGCTACTTTAAAGTCCTTGTGTGGCATATGAAATCAGTTTAGCAATGATCTATGCCAGACAGTTTCTTGTATAGAATGCATTGACCTAAACCTGTGGCCACTGTTGTGTACAGCGAGCCCCTTGGCACTATGGGCAGGTTCACCATCACTCCCCAGCGCCACTACCCCCTCCAGCAGACTGGCACCTCCTCTGTGGGCATCCTGCCCCCGACCCAGTGGGACGGCTTCAGAAAGAAGAATATTCTCACCCCTCGCAACTCTCCGGCAGTCCACAGTCCAGTCACAGTGAAGATCGCTAGGCCAGATCACAACACCACTCAATCCCAGTTGTAAGTCCGATTGTTCCTGTCTTGCCTCATTTTAATTCTTATATCAACATTTTTGAAGATCTGTTAGTGTTAATGCAAGCAGCTTTATCTTACACTACTGTCATCGTTCTGTGGCACATTATTTGAGTGTCTGTGTGAAGTTTGAAAACATCCTTAGCTGTTGGATGGCCCCACTGACATTTGTTCTGTAATTGCTGCTGTGTGTGTGCGCAGATTTGATCATTTGAACTCCCCGGGAGTCCTTGGCTCTCCAGGCCTGGGGGCCCCTGCAGACCCCTGCTCCAGGGAGACTGTTCTGAGCGTGCTCAAAGAGAGTCGCAAAAGAGTGGTGGAAGATGACAGGAGCTTCACTGCAGGGCAAAAGAGCAAAAGGAGGTATGTGACTACCACAGGATTAAATGCTGTTGTATGGAATGTACCATTGTTCTTCTCACACTTTAGTGTCTCTTAGTCTTCAAGAGCCACACAAATACCATGTCTACATCGTACACCTGCTCTTTGTTCACTTAGGCGCCATGACAGCAGTGGGAGTGCTCACTTGGCATTTGAGCCACTACTGCCCAATGGAGCTCCATCACAGCTGGTGCTGAAGTGAGTAGGAGCAATGCCTGTACAAAAAGTTTCAGTCTCAGTGATTCAAGTCCTGATACTAAATTTGAATACAAATGTGCTTTCATTCAGTGTCTTCTTAATGTTAGAGAGATAGATATCTATCTATAGAGATATTGATATGTAGAGAGGGATATCTGTAGAGATATTGATATGTAGAGAGGGATATCTGTAGAGAGGGATATCTGTAGAGGGATATCTGTAGAGATATTGATATGTAGAGAGGGATATCTGTAGAGATGTAGAGATATTGATATGTAGAGAGGGATATCTGTAGAGATATTGATATGTAGAGAGGGATATCTGTAGAGAGGGATATCTCTCTAGATATGTGTTTATATATGTGTATCTATCTATCATACCAATACTGTATCCTCTACAATCACTCCTGAAATCCTGTTTCCTCTCCTGTGTCGGCCCAGTTCTCTGAAGCGAGGGCTGAATGCTATGGTGGAGGAGTCAACAATGAAGAGGTCACGCACCTCCTCCATCAGCTCTGTGAGCTGTGGCCTGACCCCCAGCGGCACCCTGGGCTCGGTCCGCAACTCCATCCGTAGCTCCCTCAGCTCATCACAAGGCATTACTCGGGTACCTTTTATAATTGGGATGGGCAGTACACCTTTGCTGGGATTCCTCTGAGATCAACAGCCATGAGTTCAGTAGAGGGCTCACAAGGGTTTCCATTAGCCATTAATTGCAGTTTTTCGGAATAAAACAAACAAGCTAATAAATAAAATTGGTTCCGGCCAAATTGAACTGGAGAACAATAACAATCCCACTGCAAAATAATGCTGTTAATCATTGATCGACAATACCAGTCGATGGAAATACATTTGACAGTCATGCTTATCGATATACAGGTTAATATGCATCATTTAGTGGAATTGGCTTGTTTGCATTTTCATTACTCATGGTGTGTGCTATTTATCTCACACATGACAAACAGTCAATTTTGAGCTGAATATCACCTCAGACAGCACTAGAGCTGTTTCTCATATGGCTTCTTTAGCCATACCACAAGACTCATATGGATGATTGATTTTTAAAAGTCGACTGGTTTAAACCCCAAGTAAGAGCAATTACTTTTCTTCATTTTTTAAATTTTTTACAATGAACTATTGTACACAGTAAAACATTGTTGCGCACAATCTGTGCTCATAGGGGCTCGCAAATCAATTATATTGGCTATTGTGGGGTTGGCAGGTAGCCTAGTGGTTAGAGCATTGGGCCAGTAACAGAAAGGTTGCTAGATCGACTCCCCGAGCTGACAAGGTAAAAATATGTCGTTCTGCCCCTGAACAAGGCAGTTAACCCACTGACAAGTGCCATCATTGTAAATAAGAATTTGTTCTTAATTCTTAACTGACTTGCCTAGTTAAATAAAGGTTAAATTAAAACATTTTTAAAAATGCGAGGCATCATGGGATATTAGACTCCTCCGGCAGTGCTACCATGTCTCCAAGAGCGAAGCGGTTCATAGCACATAACACGAGAAATATGAGCGCTATCGCAATACTTTGTCTAGGTCTCTATTATATTCCAACCTTTTATATAGCTTTCATTCTTGGAGTTTATTGCATTGCCTGTTATCGCAACTCTATACTCTACTCATCTAATACATTTGACCTGCATGCTATAAGTTAATTTGCAACATTTTGTGGAATTAAATTGTCTTGTATGCATTTGTCATTTATCTTATTTATCACAAGTGCATAACAGCCTATTTTGAGCGGAACGTCACCTGAGACAGAGCTTGAGCGGCTGCAACTCCTCAGCTCATTGCTGCCGGATTGAAACATGCAGTCATTGCGCAACAATTCTAAATGCAATCGCATGTTAAGTTGTTTTGATGGCCACAATTTAAAAGGAGTTACATTTTTTCTTAACTGTCATTCTGAACACTGTGGGTGGACACCCTAATGGGTTACGCATCCAATGAATATGGATCTGGTATATTTCTCAAATGGCCGGTAAATGTATCTTCCCTGTCACGTTGTCCACTGCCATAATTTCCTAATTGAACCCCCGGAGCTGACTTACACTGAGCTGTATTTTGTAAAAAAAAAACGGGGTGAGTGCTAACCTAATTTTCACGTTTGTTTTAAAGTGGAAAAAAGCCTCCACCCGCAGTCTCTCCCCGCTCTCCAGCCCTGGGTCGTCCCGGTCCCAGACCCCAGAGAGAGCCTCTAAAAAGCCCAGGTATTCACCCTCTCCTCCTAGACAACATTTCTAGGTTCACACCGTGTCCTGTGATGAAATGAGAGCTGCCATGGCCTTTAGCAGTGTGTGACAGCTTTTTTCTGCGTGTCAGGGAAGAGGACGCTCGCTCACCCAGCTCCGTGTCCTTGGCGAGGTCTGACAAGACGTTGACAGACCCAGCACCAACCACTGGTTAGAACATGTTTATGACGTGTATTCCACTATTCAGTTTCAGGGCTTAAGTCGCGTCTCAAAAGAGACTTAAGTTTTGATTTAAAATAACGGTAGCCACCAGATTAAATCAATGCACTGTATGTCCTGTTACAGGGAAGCTGTCTCCAGCCCCTGAAGTCCCTGTGGCTTCAGCCTCGTCAGACTCTGCCGGTAGTGGGAAACGGAAACGTAAGATTCCGCTGGTGTCCAGCCGTAGAGGAGACCAAATCTCTTTGGTGAGAAATACTGCATAATAGAACATGTCCTCAAATGGGACATGTAGCTAATCATCTGACAGACAGGGAGTCATAACGTTGATGTTGTCTCTGCAGCCTCCACCTCCTGAGTTGGGCTACACCATCACGGTGAAAGACCTGGATCAGGAGAAGAAAGCCGCTCTCAGCCAGATCAACACAGTCCTCAAAGAGCCTGGTGAGTATTGCGAATTCCCAACTTTTCTAAACCAGTGTCCCAAAAAAAAGAACAAGATATTGATTTTGGGCCATTTCTTTTGTTCCAGAGCCAGAGAAGCCTGCTCCGGTAGTGACCACATCTTCTAAACCTCCCGTGTCAGACAACCCCACACCCACCCTGCTGGCCAGCCATCTTACCGTATCAATGCCTGCTCGTGTGGCGGCTCCTATCCCTGTCATCAACCTAGACCCCGTCCCCTCAAATACCGTCAACACGGCCCCAACCTCCACCTCCTTCCCTGTCACCAACACCCCTGCAGCCAACCCCCTCCTGGAGTCTCTGAAAATGATGAGGAACAACCCCCTCACCAGTGCTGCTGCTGACAATCCTACAGGTCGGTTAATCACATATCAATAATTTAAAGTTGCGAGACACTTTTGTTTGATAGTTGCCGTTGAGTGATTTTTTGTATATCTGAGTTGTTACTCAAAAGCCTATTTTTCTCTTGTTTTCCCTCCCGCTCCGGCTGTCTCCTTGGTGACAGCAGTGACGACCCCTGCACCACTGGTGCCTGCAGAGCAGAAGTCGAAGACCAGCTTGACTGCTCCTCAGGCCACCCTACCCTCCCTCTCTCAGCCTGCACTACCCTCCCTCTCTCAGCCTGCACTACCCTCCCTCTCTCAGCCTGCACTACCCTCCCTCTCTCAGCCTGCACCACCCTCCCTCTCTCAGCCTGCACCACCCTCCCTCTCCCAGCCTGCACCACCCTCCCTCTCCCAGCCTGCACCACCCTCCCTCTCCCAGCCTGCACCACCCTCCCTCTCCCAGCCTGCACCACCCTCCCTCTCCCAGCCTGCACCACCCTCCCTCTCCCAGCCTGCACCACCCTCCCTCTCCCAGCCTGCACCACCCTCCCTCTCCCAGCCTGCACCACCCTCCCTCTCCCAGCCTGCACCACCCTCCCGCTCCCAGCCTGCACCACCCTCCCGCTCCCAGCCTGCACCACCCTCCCGCTCCCAGCCTGCCTTCACCCAGGCGCTGAGCCAAGTTACCAAGGCACCCAGCAGTGTCCGCATCCTGGGTGGAGCGAGCCTGTTTGGAATGGCCAATCCACTGACTGCCCCGTCCTCATCACTGGGCCCCACCACAACCACCACCACCACAGAAACAACCAGTAGTAATAATCCCCTCCTGGCCTCTGTGTTCAAGCCCATCTTCGGGGCCACGGCCTTAGCCCCAGAGGGCACACCTGCTCTTCCCACCTTTAAACCCATATTTGGAAGTGCCACAGCCACCAGTGCTTTCGGACAGCCAGCCTCCTGCTCAGCCCCCTCCAATGCCAGTACGTCTGCCATAGTGTTCAGCAGGCTAACCAACAGCAGTACAGTGGCCCCAGCCACCTCCCTGTTCACTGGGCTGTCTAATAGCACCAACCCAGCCACCCCGCCATCTGTCAAGTCTCTGTTTGGAAACTGGAGTGCGCTACCTGCAACGACTGCTGCCACAACCACTGCCACAGGAAGTACCTTCCAGTTCGGCACCGCCTCCACCACAGCTCCTGGACCCACTCTCAGCTCCACTGCAGCCGCCACCACTAGCAACAGCGGCTTTTCGTTTGGTGCGATGACCACCACCTCTGCCACCACTCAACCCACCCCCTCAGCTACCACCCAGGGGGGATTCACCTTTGGCCAGCCTGTAGCCACCCAGAGCTCTACCACTGCATCCTTCGGTGGCTTTGGCATGGCCACTGCAGCCACTGCTCCTGCACCTGCAAACCAGTCCACTTTCACATTTGGGAAGTCGTCGTTCGAAGCTCCGGCGGCATCGGTGTTCCCCGGTGCGATTCAGGCCCCGGCTGCTACTGCGGCAGCTAATCCTTTCACATTTGGGTCACCTGCCACTGGGGCCACCCCTGCCCCTTTTGCTTTTGGTGCTGCTGCCACTACGGGGACCTCTACCTTTGGGACCACCACTAAGCTGGCATTTGGAGCCAACTCCACAGGTTTTGCATTTGGCAACACCACCGGCACCCCAGCAGCCCCTGCATTTGGCTCTGCCACCCAGACTGTCGGCATACTCCCAGCCTCCGCCCCAACTTTCTCGTTTGGTGGTGTGTCCACACAGCAGGCCCCTGCTACCCCTGCCCAGCCTGCCACCGGAGGATTCAACTTCGGCGCAGCCATTTCAGGCACTCAGTTTGGAACCTCTAACCCCACAACACAGACACCAGGCTTCAACTTTGGTTAGTAGATCTAGTATAATATAAGACCCACTCTTTTACTGATTATGATTTCAGGAATTCACACATTTGGATCAATTCTGCATTTGGTGGCAGAAGTAGTACCTTACATTTTTGGTCAGTTCAAACAAGTTTGTCTTTTTATTTGAGTCCCTAATTGTTAATTTATTGCGGTCACATATACAGGGACGTCTACCCCTGCTTTTGGCCAGAGCACAGCTGCAGGTCCTGTCCCCTTTGGAAGCCCAGGAACTCCAGTCCAAGGATTCAGTGCTATGGGATCCTCATCATTCGGTAAGAAAATAACCAGAGCTTGTTTCTGATTCTCCCGCATTATGCCTCAAGTGTGTAGCAAAAAGCGTCTTGGAATTTGAGGTTACGGTAATTATTCAGGTTAATACTTATAAATATTCGTCGTCAAATGAAGACTTCCCTGGTTGGAGAGGATCTGTTGCATTGTCATATTGACACAACATTAATGGAGTCAAATAAAGATGTATGCCGGCCTTGTCTGTTGGCTTTTCTGCATATAATTTTGTTTAAGTACAGATCCTATTTCGAAGCAGAAAACCATTCAAATGAGGTTCGATGGGTTACTCCCAGTTTTTCCGAAAAATTAGCAAAAGTCACAACCCTGCTGCTGCGGTCATCCGATGGCAGTTGCATTGACATATTCTTCAGAGGATGCTGTAATGAGAGAAATAATGTACTCTAAGCTACTGAAACAGTCCTTTTTACAATATTACATCATTACAGGAGTGTTTGAATCTTATTAAAGAGATGGAGTCCAGGCAGGCTACTTTAGGAAGGTTTTTGAGTGGATATGCACTGTGTGAACACAAGTATGTGGACACCTGCTCGCCAAAGATTTAATTCCAAAATCAAGGGCATTAACATGGAGTTGGTCTCTACCCCTTTGCTGCTATAACAGCCTCCACTCTTCTGGGACGACTTTGCACTAGATGTGGGAACATTGCTGTGGGGACTTGCTTCCATTCAGCCACAAGCATTAGTGAGGTCGGGCACTGATGTTGGGAAATTAGGCCTGGCTTGCAGTCGGCGTTCCAATTCATCTGAGTTGCTTGATGGGTCTGAGGTATTCAGGCTCTGTGCAGGCCAGTCAAGTTCTTCCACACCGATCTCGACAAACCATTTCTGTATGGACCCCGCTTTGTGCATGGGGATTGTCATGCTGAACAGGAAAGGGCCTTCCACAAAGCACAAAATTGCCTAGAAGGTAATTGTAGCGTTAAGATTTCTGGAACACTGGGCCTCCCGGGTGGCGCAGTGGTTAAGGGCGCTGTACTGCAGCGCCAGCTGTGACATCAGAGACTCTGGGTTCCCGCCCAGGCTCTGTCGTAACCGGCCGCGACCGGGAGGTCCCAGGGGCGATGCACAATTGGCCTAGCGTCATCCGGGTTAGGGAGGGCTTGGCCGGTAGGGATGTCCTTGTCTCATCGCGCACCAGCGACTCCTGTGGCGGGCCGGGTGCAGTGCGCGCTAACCAAGGTTGCCAGGTGCACGGTGTTCCTCCGACACATTGGTGCGGCTGGCTTCCGGGTTGGATGCGCACCGTGTTAAGAAGCAGTGCGGCTTGGTTGGGTTGTGTATCAGAGGACGCATGACTTTGTAGCGATGAGACAAGATAGTAGCTACTAAAACAATTGGATACCACGAAATTGGGGAGAAAAGGGGGTAAAAAAAAAAAGATTTCTGGAACACAGTAGTGATTGTTGCAACCGAGGACAGATGATTTTTACATGGTCTGTGACTCGTCAGGTCCTGTTCTGTGAGCTTGTGTGGCCTACCACTTTGCTCTTAGATGTTATCACTGCAAAATGACAGCACTTGGTTGACCCGGGCAGAAATTTGACGAACTGACTTATTGGAAAGGTGGCATCCTGTGACGGTGCCACATTGAAAGTCACTGAGCTCTTCAGTAAGGCCAATGTTTGTCTATGGAGATGACATGGCTGTGTGCTCTTTTTTTTTTTTTATACACCTATCAGCAATGGGTGTGGCTGACATAGAGAAATTGACTAATTTGAAGGGGTGTCCACATACTTTTGATGAATACAATTACAATCCTCTCTCTCAGCAAAAAAACCAAACGTCCTGTCACTTTCAACTGCGTTTATTTTCAGCAAACTTAACGTGTAATTATTTGTATGAGCATAAGATTCAACAACTGCGACATAAACTGAACAAGCTCCACAGGCCTTTGTAACACTCATTCATTTGACCATAAATGCAAATCCGACGATCGCCCCTGGTGAGACACAACCGTGACTCGTCAGTGAAGAGCACTTTTTGCCAGTCCTGTCTGGTCCAGCGGCGGTGGGTTTGTGCCCATGGGTGACGTTGTTGCCGGTGTTGTCTGGTGAGGACCTGCCTTACAACAGGCCTACAAGCCCCCAGTCCAACCTCTGTCAGCCTAAAAAAAAAAACGATTTACTAGCAAGCAATGAAAACATGCGTTGTATAAAAGAAAGTCTACATGTCAAACAATTTTTATACTGAAGTGCCACAGCCCGTAGTGTTCTACAGACCCGATCATCTAGCGGATTAGCTGCTCCAGCATCAAAGGAAAGAGGCAGAGACGTAGAAAGTTTAATAGCTAGTGCAACCCCCCACTATTAGGTAAAGTTCATCTACATGAAAATGAAGTTCAGAATTTGAATTTTTGTTTTATTTTCATGGTCTTCCATAAGTTACAGTAATTCAATTACCATCACATCTGTATTTATTTTTGACTCTGAGAAGCTGTGGTGGTTCTAGTCAACAGCCAGGTGCATTTTTGTATTGACACACTAACTCCTCTCTTGTTCTTTGTGACCAGGCTCTCCATCAGCTCCTTCGTTCTCCATTGGCGCTGGCTCCAAAACATCAGGGGCGCGCCAGAGGCTACAGGCCCGAAGGCAGCACCCCAGGAAGAAGTAGCCTAGCCAGGTGGTAGCATCTGGCATAGCCTGGAAGCCCTTACCCATTCAGCACTGCCATGACATCCTCCAGAGGAGCTGAACTGATACTTCTATGGCTAACACATTGTAACCCCAGTCAGACCCAACAGCCATCCCTATCTTTCTGTTCCCCTGGCTGGGCTGGCCCCCTTTGTGGTACAGGGTTAGCAGAGGAGCACACACTCCAACTACCGGTAGGATGTCTACCGCTCTACTGATTGTGTAGCCACTCTCACAGTGAGGAAAGGGGGATATGGAGGCAAAACGATAGTGTTATACTTGAAAGAGAAAAGACTATTGAAATCCTTTAGACTTTGAGGGAAGCATATCCAATTAAAAAAAACTGTCCCGGCTTTTGGATTTCCCCTACTACGCCCGTTTCATGACATGTTTTTGACAGTTGAATCGAGACGCGTGCTTACACTTGTTTTTGTATGAAATTCTAAGCAGGGCTGTGTTAACGGCTATACAAGGGCTGAACGTGTTTTTCTGACATATGCCCACGGTCAAAATGGGGCTCACGTATAGTATAATTCGTGGATTTATCCAGCTGTACATGGTAACCGTACTATATAGGAGATGTTGACCGTTTTGAGATAATGAATTGTTTATTTTAAATTTTAAAGACATTTTTAATTTGGGTTAATGAAGACTGGTATGTGGCATCTCTGCACTAGTTAGGTTTTGAATGAGTGCTTTGTGTATTGGTCCCAGATATGTCCTTTTATTGTACAGTATCACAGACACTGGGAAGCATTCCTGCAATGTAATTTTTATACTTGTTTGATCCTAAATGACAGAATAAGTTAAACAATAAACTCCTTTATCAGAATGCCATCATGGGATCAGTTAAACATAACACATGTAAACATAATGTGGAGTTTCAGGGTAGTAGTCATTAATGGGTCAATATTGTGTTGGTGTAAATAGGTTACCCTGGACTTGTGCTGAAAACCAAAGCCAATACTTAAGGTTTGACCTACAAAATAATATCTTCTACTGCTTAGTCTAGGACAAAAAGGACCCATGAAAGGTATCTCATTTTCCCCACTACTCCTGCTCTCACCATAGTGGGGGCATTCAAAACAGATCTGGGGACTGGTTGAGAATCTTAGAAAATCCTTCCTTTTTTTCTTGAAGTAACTTCTCCTGAGGATTGTATTCCATTGGCTGGGTAAAAGCAAGCTACTGTACTTTCCACCTATCCTAACCTATGTATTACTACAAGAAAGTAAGGATGCATTTTAAACGTGGTTATTAAGAGCAGGTGTGCTATGGGAGGGAGGGGTAACATGGTCCTGGAGAGCCATAGGGGATGGAGTCTTCCCCAGCACTGAACACAGATTCAACTAGTCAGTCTTGATTGAGGAAGACCCTGCTTGATCACAAACATCTGGGCATTGTACCACAAGACCCCATGCATCTGTATACTATCAAAACCAAGATGAGTGCATTTATAAGAGAATTGAATTTGGAGTGTACATGCTCCCCTCTTAAGCGTTGCAGATAGACATACTTTACGTGCGCCTTCAGCAGTCAAACCGCTTTCCCCTCCCCTGTATGATTCCCCTCAAGTCTTTTCTGGTGTTTTTAGCTTGTTACTATTTTTGCCTCGGTGAGTCTGGCTTGGAGGAAGTAATGTGGTGAATGGCGGCATATTGCTAGTGCCGGACGTGGTTTTACCCGCACGCTCAATGGGTGATGTTTCTGAGTTTTGTTGGGACTTTTTAACAATTTATTGATGAATGTGTTTGAGTGTGACAATACAACTGGATTAACAAATGTGCACAGCAGGAGAGGTGTTCTTTTCATTAATGCTGGATCAAAACTCAGGACTAAAGGAACTGGAGGGTAATTGTCTTTCAAGTCAAACCTAACCTCTTTGTGCGCTAAACATGACTAACCATGTAGGTTAAAATTACCTCTGGTGTTGAATCGGTTCTTAATTGGGCCGCCCCTCTTGAGACAGAACTAGGATTTTGAATACTAATTTTTAATCGGAACCTCTCCTGGTCGAGCCAATTAGGCTAGTTATTGTGAGAGGTGTGTGAATGTGTGTGGGGGTCCTGATTTGGCTAAATAGTGTCAATGTACACCTTTATTTTTGTATTAAGGCAGGTTGCCTTTTAGAGTTCCTTCAAGCTTGGCTCACTGAGACAATTGGTCTAGTTTATAGAATTTTTCAAGTTAAGGTTTCCTCAACCGTAATGAAATTGTGGAATAAAAGCGTCTAAAAGTTTCCCTTTGTAAGAGCTCCACTTTTTTATAGGAGCGCATACTGGGTCTGCTACTGTATGGGTACTGTAAATGAATGCTGTCTGTCTGATCATTGTGTACAGTACAAGCCTGACAAACGTGAATTGTGTTGCTTTAGACTTGAATGAGACTTGTGGCTTTGTGTGTTACTGTGTGAGGTGTGTGTGTGTGTATAGAAAGACTGACTTGAATGTGAGTTTATTTTTGCTGGGACTAAAGTCCCCTGTTCATTCTTTTAAATTATATTTTAATGTATCATTCTACGATGTAACTATGTATGATACCCATGTTATACCTAAATCCCTTTTAAAACAATTGATAGCACCCCACCTCAGTTATCTGGAAGTGAAATCAATGAAGTCTGCCCTGTGGTCATTTTTGACAGACAGCTTTTGAAAGAAGGCTGTTTTTGTTTTGCTCAGTTTACCAGGCTTGTTTTTACTTCTTGTGATATCTGCTTACGACAGATGGGTGGACAATGTGCTGAAGGTCAACTCAAACCATATTGAATGGCCTGGGCACCTTGTTTGTTCCCATAGACAGGACTTTATAATTGTCTTATCTTGTGGTCCAGATTTTGCGTATGCACGAAACATTTGAATGTAGTATATTTAACCAGTCACACTTTTGTGCTTTACCCATTTGTAAATCAAAGTCATTTACCCTTGTGCAGAGCTGTGTAAATAAGTCATGTTTAACATTTGGACTTGTGGATTTAATCAAGGACCAAGGCTTTACCATGTGTTTATTTTGTTGAAGCTTCAAATGACTGACTTTTTATAACATGGAAAGTGTTCGGGCTGGATGTCTTAAATTGAGTGTTTGAGAGGTTTGTTACTGTGAATGGGAACGCAAACATCGGCTCACAATGGGCAATTCGAGAGGAGAGTAAATGTGCAGACATGGGCAGCGTATTATAACATTCTCCCCTCTGCTCATGTCTTAAATGTACTGTTTTTAAATAAAATGTGATAAAGATCTTAGTGACTGGTCTGTCTGAAGATGTCTATACATTTGAACCGATCAATTTTTTTTGAATGTTTTATTTGAGGAATACACATGGTCACGGGTACAAGTGACAGTAACAGACAAATACAAAGGTGTTCCATAAGATTCAGTACCCTCCAATATCAGAACTTGACTGGGTAGAATGTCACTGCTGGATTATAGGTAGCCAATCATTGTCACCATGACTAAGCTTTCCCAACGTGGCACAGCCTAGCTTCGATGTCGACTGGAGCAAAAATATAGCTCGTCTAAATGACCGCCAAGGCACCCAAAGCCAGTCTTCCTTTGAAGTGTCAGTCTCATTCCACTTTAGCCTTTTTTTTCTTTGCTCTTCCTGAGGTATTTATCTGTTCCTCAGTGGCTTTGGGCTCCAGAGCCACCTTATCCCCATCTTTCTTTTTCTTCCTCTTCTTCTTCACTCCTGAGGTTTCTGTATTTTCCTCTGTGGGTTTGGCTTCCTCAGCCATGTCTATATCCTTAGTGGTGCTAATTGGCTCCTGAACCTCATGTATGTCCTTACTGGCAGAAGGACTACTTGGACTCATCTCAGCGACCGGATTGCTATAACAGTGAAGACAAGCATTAACAATGTTGCATTTCTGTTCGTTAACTTCACACAGCAACGGTATAATCTAGACTTTTCCTAAATTGCCTTGCTTTTACGGAATGTATAACTGTTACTCACAGTGTTTCGGAAGCTTGCTCTTCTAGCCCCTGTGCTGTGTGTCGCTCCAGCAGGGCCACAAAGAAGCCATGGGTGAGGGTTTTGGTGGTGCTGGCTCTGAGACACTTTGTGAGGGGAGCCAGACCACGCTCGGGCCACTGCAGGAGCAGTGGAACCAGCCTGCAGAAACAGCCGGTGTCTCAGAACATACGTTTACGTCAGTTTCCACAATGCTATACTGTTCTTATGATCATAAACACAGGTCGGATCGATGATAAATCTATTTGGGAATTGATCATTAGAGGTTAAGCAGCAAAGCTGGTGAAACCCTAATGTATTTGTTGCCGTTGATTATTTTCTGCAAATTCCCGTGAGATGGTAAGGGGTCACACCCTCATGCATTACTGTGCATATTGACCAGATGGTGTTGCTATAACAAGCAAGTGAAAGGTCACGCCCCTCACTCAGTGTGACCTAGAGTCCTGAAATCCAGTATATAGGTTCCTCTCCTCACAAGTAAGAAATATGCTTCAAGGTCCCATGATGGGTTTTCCGCCATTTTGAATTTGGTTTACACTTGAAACGCTACTCCTCGGACCGATATGCACAAAACTTGAGACTTGGCATCTATGGACCAAAAAAGCATCTCAAACAACATGGCTGCTACTGACCAATAAATAGTCATGTGGGCGTGGTCTGGCACAAATGCATAACTCCAACATGGATATTAATTTGCAGCACATATACCAAATACTGTCAAGACTCAACATATCTAAGCACATTCAAATCGACCACACGGTGGCGCTACAACAGGCACGTTTATCTCTTGATCAGTTTGACTGATTACATTTGGTACACATGCTCAGAGATATGTGTCGAGCTAACCTGTAAAATATGGTTCAGTTTGGCTGCATGATGGTGCTGTTGGACAAGGGGGGGGGAAATCATGCAAGCTCATAGCGGCCATATTGTTTGAGCAAGAGTCTTGGAAAATTGTGTTTGAAGATGTGCATCTATAGATGGTACAGTCGTGGCCAAAAGTTTTGAGAATGACATTAATTTCCACAAAGTTTGTTGCTTCAATATCTTTAGATATTTGTCAGATGTTACTATGGAATACTGAAGTATAATTACAAGCATTTCATAAGTGTCAAAGGCTTTTATTGACAATTACATGAAGTTGATGCAAAGAGTCAATATTTGCAGTGTTGATCCTTCTTTTTCAAGACCTCTGCAATCTGCCCTGGCATGCTGTCAATTAACTTCTGGGCCACATCCTGACTGATGGCAGCCCATTCAAGCATAATCAATGCTTGGAGTTTGTTAAAATTTGTGGGGTTTTGTTTGTCCACCAGCCTCTTGAGGATTGATCACAAGTTCTCAATGGGATTAAGGTCTGGGGAGTTTCCTGGCCATGGACCCAAAATATTGATGTTTTGTTCTCCAAGCCACTTAGTTATCACTTTTGCCTTATGGCAAGGTGCTCCATCATGCTGGGAAAGGCATTGTTTGTTACAAAACTGTTCCTGGATGGTTGGGAGAAGTTGCTCTTGGAGGATGTGTTGGTACCATTCTTTATTCATGGCTGTGTTAGGCAAAATTGCGAGTGAGCCCACTCCCTTGGCTGAGAAGCAACCCCACACATGAATGGTCTCAGGATGCTTTACTGTTGTCATGACACAGGACTGATGGTAGCGCTCACCTCGTCTTCTCCGGACAAGCTTTTTTCCGGATTCCCCAAACAATCAGAAAGGGAATTCATCAGAGAAAATGACTTTACCCCAGTCCTCAGCAGGTCAATCTCTGTCCCTGATGTTTTTCCTGGAGAGAATTTGCTTCTTTGCTGCCCTTCTTGACACCAGGCCATCCTCCAAAAGTCTTCGCCTCACTGTGCGTTCAGATGCACTCACACCTGCCTACTGCCATTCCTGAGCAAGCTCTGTACTGGTGGTGCCCCGATCCCGCAGCTGAATCAAATTTAGGAGATGTTCCTGGCGCTTGCTGGACTTTCTTGGGCTCCCTGAAGCCTTCTTCACAACAATTGAACCGCTCTCCTTGAAGTTCTTAATGATCCGATAAATGGTTGATTTAGGTGCAATTTTACTGGCAGCAATATCCTTGCCTGTGAAGCCCTTTTTGTGCAAAGCAATGACACGTGTTTCCTTGCAGGTAACCATGGTTGAGGAAGTTCAATGATTCCAAACACCACCTTCCTTTTGAAGCTTCCAGTCTTATTCGAACTCAATCAGCATGACAGAGTGATCCCCAGCCTTGTCGTCGTCAACACTCACACCTGTCTTAACGAGAGAATCACTGACATGATGTCAGCTGATCCTTTTGTGGCAGGGCTGAAATGCAGCGGAAATGTTTTTGGGGGATTCAGTTCATTTGCATGGCAAAGAGGGATTTTGCAATTCATCTGATCACTCTGCATAACATTCTGGAGTATATGCAAATTGCCATCATACAAACTGAGGCAGCAGACTTTGAAAATGTATGTCATCCTCAAAACTTTTAGCCACGAATGTATATACCAAATTTGGTGCCAATCAGTCCAGCGGTTCTGAAGAGGAATATGTTTTAAAGTAGTCAACATAATTTTAAGAAATGGTCAAATACATAAATGTATTGTATTATGTTTGATTTTGAGTTCTGATATTTGGTAAACAGTACAGAAATAGCTCATCCTAGGGCAATTTGTCCTGATGGTGGCACAGTGGGCACACAGATGAAACCCAGCAAAGCTACTTGCAGCTTTAATATACATTTCTGTTCCCTACCTGAAACCTGGGTTCTGCAGCAGGCAGGCGGCCACCACTTGCTCGTTCTCCTCGGTATGGATGGAGCAGGTGGAGTACACCACGCGTTGCAGACGGGGGAAGCGCAAGGCGTGGTTGAGACAGTGCAGCTGGAACGCTGCCAGGGCCTGCAGACGACGCTTGTCCTGCTCCTTTTGGGAGGGTGAGGCCTCGTCCCGCAGACACACCATCCCTGAGAGAGAAACACACAAATATTATTTTGAATCAACAATGACATTGAGAGTACAAAGAAGGTACTTGTTTTAGAGGTCATACAGATACTTTGACTTGAGTCATTCCGGGTCATTGAGGTACATCTTTCTGGAGTAATAAACAAGCATCTAAACATATATATTTTGTTTTGAGGACACCAGGCAGACCGGTTGTGTTGTTACCTGATCCGCTGCACGACGGGTCCAGTAGGATGTACTCCACATCTTTATACTGCGGCCCGTCCGGGTCCACCTTTAGGAAGTCCTGATTGGCCAGCTGCTGACATGTGACTCCGGCGCGGAGCAGGAGAGTGGACATGGTGGAGAGACGCTTGGCATCCAGGTCGAAGGCAAACAGCCTCCTTCAACATGGGCCAGAGAAAAGAGGTTTGGGTCAAAGGTAAAAGGTGAGGCAAGTAACCTTTACAACGTGCCTTTAAATTTAATCAAAATTGCTATCCTTTTGTAACCTACTCTTCTTCAGGATTAACATCACAAACTTGTTAATACCCTATTCCTACTAGACAATAGTTTACCAGAACCATAAAAAGTACAGTGTACAAAACATTAAGAACACCTTCCAAATATTGAGTTGCAACCCACCCCCCCTTTTGCCCTCAGAACCGCCTCAATTCATTGGGGCATGGACTCTACAAGGTGTCAAGCGTTCCACAGGGATACTGGCCCATGTTCACTCCAATGCTTCCCACAGTTGTGTCAAATTGGCTGAATGTCCTTTGGGTGGTGGACCATTCTTGATACACATGGGGAAACTGTTAAGCGTGAAACCCAGCAGTGTTGCAAATCTTGACACAAACTGGTGCACGCCTGGCACCATACCCTGTTCAAAGGCACTTACATCTTTTTTCTTGCACATTCACCCTCAATGGCACACACACACTATCCATGTCTCAATTGGCTAAAAAATCTGTTAAACTGTTTCCTCTCCGGATTTAACAAGTGACATCAAAAAGGGATCCGTTTTTACATGGATTGACCCGGTCAGTCTCTGTCATGGAAAGAGAAAGTGTCCTTCATTTTTGTACATGGCATTTAGTCCAGGAGTAGGCTTAATCTGGGTCTGGGACCTCTGAAATAAAAGTAATCAAGTTTTACCCTTTGTTTTTCATGATGGCAGCGAGGTGGCTGGTTTTGTTCCCCGGTGCTGCACAAGCGTCCAGGACGTGGCTGCCTGTAGGAGGGTTCAGGAGGTATGCAGGGAGACAGCTGGCCTGTTGGGATATAAGGAAGACAGTAGTACACAGGCAAGTCCATAGGCCCTTTCAGAATACCTTCAAATTATTCTGGGATTAATTTCTATCAGAATAGATCTGACAAGGTAATCTCATCCAATCATGTACAGATCAGTGATGAACGGACGCATTGAAAGTCCTCACCTTGTCTTGTAGAATGATGTGGCCAGCCTTGTACAGATTGTGGTCATGGAAGTCTGTCTTTGGAGAGAAAACCAGCAGGTCTGAAAGGTGCAGGTCACCCACAAAGGATTTCCCCTTCAGATTCAGGTCATCGAGCCTGGACATCAGAAACACACATTCCATTTACCTCATGTCAACCTCAGTCAATAGAATAAACAGGGAAGGAAGAAACATCAAAGGCCCGTCCCTGACTGACCTGTAGGCTTGTCCCAAGTAGGAGAAGCCCTCTCTCTTGAAGTAATCGATGGCGTCCTCCACTGTGGTCTTTAACGTGTTCACACGCACATACCTTGGGAGCTGATCGCCTGGGGAAGGAGAAAATGTCTATTCTTTAACAAAAAGGAGAGAAACATTTAAAGACCAACTACCATTTTTTTTGTTTTAAACATATAGTTTAGAAAACAGCCTGTGTGGCAAAAATATGACTCAAACATTTATTCTACTGTCAAAATTGACTACAAAGTGTAAAAAGTATCATTTTGGTCATAAAGTCAGTCTCATCCAAAACCGAGTTTTGTGAGATTTGTGGTTGACTGCATCACAGCGTAAATTAAGGTTGGGTTTGTTTCAATACTGCCCACAGCAAGTAATCATCCATTCTGAGTGTAGCTGCACATGACCTGTGGTAAATTTGGGTTGACTTTGGAAATCCCTATGGGGATTAGTTAGTGGGCCATCGGTAAAATACACAATGTACATGGGACAATATGTTAATTCTAATAGCTCCAAATTTGTATTACCTCCAACTATAAATTGTAGAAATTCATATTCAAATATTAAAATCCTTTAATGAGAACTAAAGATGTGCAACATGAAACACAATTATTGACGGTCCCTAACAAAGCTATTCAAAGTCAAAACAATATTGCCATGGTTGCACACCAGCACGCTGAAGCTACACTGAACAAAAATAAACGCAACATGTAAAGTGTTGGTCCCACGTTTCCTGAGCTGAAATAAAACATTTGCACACGAACAAAAGCTTATTTCTCCCATATTTTGTGCACAAATTTGTTTACGTCCCTGTTAGTGAGCATTTCTCCTTTGCCAAGAATCCATCCAGCATATCAAGAAGCTGATTAAATAGCACGATCATTACAAAGGTGCATCTGGTGCTGGGGACAATAAAAGGCCATTCTAAAATATGCAGTTTTGTCACAACACATTGCCACAGATGTCTCAAGTTTTGAGGGAGTGTGCAATTGGCATGCTGACTGCAGGAATATCCACCAGAGCTGTTGCCAGAGAATTTAATATTCAATTCTCTACCATAAGCCGCCTCCAATGGCGTTTTAGATCAGGGATGGGCAGCTGGCAGCCACCCTTTTATGAACTCAGTCGGGGTCTCAGCTTACTGCTGAGATTTAGAATAATAGAATACACAAACTTTTATCTCCGCCCTATGGCAAAATGTGTAGAATTGCATGAAATGTGTTACACAATTGCAAAATCATCTCTCCGCCTCATGGCAAAATGTGTAGAATTCAAATTGCCATTGATATAATGCAATTGTGTTCATTGTCCGGACATTTGGAAAGTTTACCAACAAATTTGCTGTTTCCATCAGGCCTGTCATGACATTCTTTATCCAACGTACAGGTTACAAGATAGGTTTCCATCCAATTGGCGACTGATGTGGATGCAAATATTTAAAAAATCAGCATAAAAACAATATGTGCATTTTCCCACCAGCGATGTTTCAATCAAATTAACTTTGAGGGTAAAATACAGTGTGTGATGACGTAGCGCACATAAAAACAATTATGCGGTTAAATTCCCATGTACCGAATAAACAAATACAAGTTAAATGGGTTTCCATCGCATTTTCAACCGCACTGATGGTTTTGTCACAAACAATGTTGAGTTTATATAGCGAATGTGCCCACTTTGGTATTGACACATATGCTCTATAGCCTATAGAACATCTCGTGGATACAGTCCTATGCCATTCATCTCTTGGTAGCCCAAAGGTCTTGTTTTCTAACAGAAGTAATAGGGATCAATCAATATAACCTTCAGGCTGCTGGAGACTGGAAGAGAGCAGGTCCTGGTTGCGGCTGACCTTCTGCTTGATTTTCATGCGGGCTAGGGCAGCCTGCAGTCTAGAGCGGTGTTTCATCATCAGCGCCTTCCAGGCCCCGCCACACTTCAGCCCCTTACCAATGACCAGGTCATACACCAGAACCTGCGTAGTGTGGACAGGACCAAACAAGAGGTAAGCTATCAGCCAAAGTGTTGGAGCAGTGTTCTTCATTCCTGGTTCTGGGAATCTGAACCACATGGTGTGCAGGCTTTTGTTCTAACACACCTGATTCAATTACAGTAGCTAATCAGATTTGTTTGTTATGGGCAGAAACAAATGCCTGTATATTATGACCTGTGGGTTCCCAGGACCAGGCTTGAAGAACTCTGTTGGAGGGACTGAATGGAGTTTGTTCAAAAAGGCATGACGGGGAAGATAATTGTATCCATGTGTTTCACATTACCTTGGCCAGATTCATTTTTATCTTGGTCTGTTTGAGGAGCTTGGTGGACTCAATGATCTCTTGAAGGATGGATGAAAACTTCTGTGTCTCACACACCAGGGCAAAAAGCTGCTTGATATTCTGGTGAGTCGAGAGCATCATAACAATATTAACACAATACTGTTGTAAGTCTCTTTACACACAGGATTTTTAGCTTCTAGGCATGCCCAGCAAGTTATTGCCTATGTGATGTGTACGTGTTAGCTACATGGTAAATGTTGACAAAGCAAGGAGTTAGCTAGCTAATAATAGCGAACGCTACTCAGTAAACTAGTAATTACCTGAAATTTACTATCGTAAACCAAAGTCTTTACAGTAGCCTGCTTCCTCTCCACTTTCTCGAGAATCTCGGCAGCTTTCGCGTACAAAGCCATTGCTATAAAACTAATTTACCGTATTTAAAAAAAGAGAATGTATTATCATTAGCTATGTACATGAATATACGACACCCACGTTTCCGCAAGCGGACAATATACTTTACGGCTTGCTGAAAAAAAGGTTTACGTTAGGACTCAAAGTTCTCTGCTGCTAACTTCAGTAACTGAATTTTTTTAATGCATGTGTAAAGCAAGTTCGATTAGTCGTTATCATACAGTTATTAACGACAACAATATTGTTACTATTTAAACACAACTATATTGCTAGCTGAACAAAGCTGCAGCCACAGCAAGTAGCTAAAGAGCCTCTTGTGTCAAAGGAGTTTGCTAGCTAGCGTGCTAGCTGTGTTATTAGAATAGCTAGTGCTAACGTGGCACAAACTCGGCGAAGATGGAGTTTGCGGCTCTTTTTGCCTTGACCTTATTAATAGGAATGCTAATAATTTTGGTCGCCGTCGCAGTGGGAAAGCAGAAAGGAGAAATAAGTGAACAACTAGAGCAGAATGAAGAAGACTCAGTTGGTAAGTTGCTCTCTTAACTTGTTTGCATATTATATGTCTTCTTGTCGCGATGGGATTGCTATTCTATTAATTTAGCTAGCTGTGAATGTGTCAAACAGGTGCAATTTACACACACTGTAATATCAGCCCTTTACGATAGTAACAATATATGTACTCATTTAAAAGTATTGGCACCAGGTCCAACATTTTTAAATGTAGCCAACCATAAACTTGTTGTTGGAGGAAAAGTTATGGAAGAAAGTTTGAATGAAATGGTAACTAAAACATTGTATTATTGTTACAGAATTGTACATGTTTTATTAATCAACATCTTACGGTTCCCAGAGGAGAAATCAACCTGAACATTTTGATAATGAGAAACAAGGTATAGGCTACCTACACTATATATACAAAAGTATGTGGACACACATTCAAATTAGTGGATTCGGCTATTTCGGTCATCGAGCCTGGACATCAGAAACACACATTCCATTTACCTCATGTCAACCTCAGTCAATAGAATAAACAGGGAAGGAAGAAACATCAAAGGCCCGTCCCTGACTGACCTGTAGGCTTGTCCCAAGTAGGAGAAGCCCTCTCTCTTGAAGTAATCGATGGCGTCCTCCACTGTGGTCTTTAACGTGTTCACACGCACATACCTTGGGAGCTGATCGCCTGGGGAAGGAGAAAATGTCTATTCTTTAACAAAAAGGAGAGAAACATTTAAAGACCAACTACCAATTTTTTTTTTAAACATAGTTTAGAAAACAGCCTGTGTGGCAACAATATGACTCAAACATTTATTCTACTGTCAAAATTGACTACAAAGTGTAAAAAGTATCATTTTGGTCATAAAGTCAAGTCTCATCCAAAACCGAGTTTTGTGAGATTTGTGGTTGACTGCATCACAGCGTAAATTAAGGTTGGGTTTGTTTCAATACTGCCCACAGCAAGTAATCATCCATTCTGAGTGTAGCTGCACATGACCTGTGGTAAATTTGGGTTGACTTTGGAAATCCCTATGGGGATTAGTTAGTGGGCCATCGGTAAAATACACAATGTACATGGGACAATATGTTAATTCTAATAGCTCCAAATTTGTATTACCTCCAACTATAAATTGTAGAAATTCATATTCAAATATTAAAATCCTTTAATGAGAACTAAAGGTGTGCAACATGAAACACAATTATTGACGGTCCCTAACAAAGCTATTCAAAGTCAAAACAATTTTGCCATGGTTGCACACCAGCACGCTGAAGCTACACTGAATAAAAATAAACGCAACATGTAAAGTGTTGGTCCCACGTTTCCTGAGCTGAAATAAAACATTTGCACATGAGTAACTAAAACATTGTATTATTGTTACAGAATTGTACATGTTTTATTAATCAACATCTTACGGTTCCCAGAGGAGAAATCAACCTGAACATTTTGATAATGAGAAACAAGGTATAGGCTACCTACACTATATATACAAAAGTATGTGGACACACATTCAAATTAGTGGATTCGGCTATTTCAGCCACATCTGTTGCTGACGGGTGTATAAAATTAGTACACAGCCATCTCTATAGACAAACATTGGCTGTAGAATGGCCTTACGGGAGAGCTCGGTGACTTTTCAACGTGGCACCGTCATAAGATGCCACCTTTCCAACAGGTCAGTTCGTCAAATTTCTGCCCTGCTAGAGTTGCCCCAGTCAACTGTAAGTGCTGTTATTGTGAAGTGGAAACGTCTCGGAGCAACAACGGCTTAGCCGTGAAGTGGTAGGCCACACAAGCTCACAGAACTGGGTTACAACACTCACTACCAAGTGCCAGACTGCCTCTGGAAGCAACGTCAGCACGAGAACTGTTGATCAGGAGCTTTGTGAAATGGGTTTCAATGGCCGAGCAGCCGCACACAAGCATAAGTTCATCATGCGTAATGCCAAGCGTTGGCTGGACTGGTGTAAATCTCGCCACCATTGGACTCTTCAGCAGTGGAAACGCGTTCTCTGGAGTGATGAATCACGCTTAACCATCTAGCAGTCCGACGGACAGATCTGGGTTTGGCGGATGCCCGGAGAACGCTACCTGCCCAAATGCATAGTGCCAACTGTAAAGTGTGGTGAAGGAGGAATAGTGGTCTAGGGCAGTTTTTCATGGTTTGGACAATGCCCCTTAGTTCCAGTGAAGGGAAATCTTAACACTACAGCATACAATTACATTCTAGATGACTCTGTGCATTCAACTTTGTGGCAACAGTTTGGGGAAGGCCCTTTCCTGTATCGTCATAAGCAGGCCCTTTCCTGTATCAGCATGACAATGCCCATGTGCACAAAGCGAGGTATATACAGAAATGGTTTGTCAAGATTGGTGTGGAAGAACTTGACTGGCCTTGAGTCCAGACCTCAACCCCATCGAACACCTTTGGGATGAATTCGAACATCGACTGCGAGCCAGGCCTAATCGCCCAACATTAGTGCCTGACCTAACTTATGCTCTTGTGGCTGAATGGAAGAATGTCCCCGCAGCAATGTTCCAACATCTAGTGGGAATCTGTCCCAGAAGAGTGGAGGCTGTTACAGCATCAAAGGGGGACCAACTCCATATTAATGCCCATGATTTTAGAATATGTTCAACGAGCAGGTGTCCCAGACATTTGGTCATGTAGTGTATCTTGGTTAGCCTCTATGGAATGTACTAGAAAGTGTCTGCTTGAACGTCTTGTGTAATGTGATGCCAATTCATCCCCTGCAGCAGAGAGAAATGCAGTGAAGGCTCCCACTGCCAAGAAACAGAAACAACAACAGCGTCCTCGCAAGGAGAAAGCCCAGCAGCACACCTTCAGCCACCCTCTTCTAGCATCATCCTTGAAGGTGGGCCACACTTTACATACTGTGAACTTTATATTTGCCATATTTAGGCATACTCTGCCTATCTAATCAATTCTAAAAACCATCTCACAGGCCACAGTCTTGTGTAGTGCTCATCCAACAATGCTCACAGAACATAATGTAATGACAGGTGTCTGTGTGTGTCTCTCTCTCTCTCTCTCTCTCTCTCTCTCTCTCTCTCTCTCTCTCCCCAGAGTCACAGTGGAAATGTGACGTCCCTGGACTTCAGCAGTAACGGAAAGTACCTAGCCACCTGTGCTGACGACCGCACTGTCAGGATATGGAGCACCAAGGAATTCCTGGACAGAGACCACAAATGTCTGAGGGCCAACTTAGAGCTGGACCATGCCACACTGGTCCGTTTCAGCCCTGATTCAAGGTATATTTATATATGTGCACACACACACACTCTTGTCCATAACAAAGGGTACAGTTGAAGTCGGAAGTTTATATACACCTTAGCCATATACATTTAAACTCAGTTTTTCACAATTCCTGACATTTAATCAGAGTAAAAATTCCCTGTCTTAGGTAAGTTAGGATCACCACATTATTTTACGAATGTGAAATGTCAGAATAATAGTAGAGAGAATGATTTACTTCAGCTTTTATTTATTTTATCACATTCTCAGTGGTTTATAAGTTTACATACACTCAATTAGTATTTGGTAGCATTACCTTTAACTTCTTACGGCTGAGATTCCGTTAACGGGATCGATATGACAACAGCCAGTGAAAGTGCAGGGTGTCATATTCAAACAACAGAGATCTCATAATTAAAATTCCTCAAACATAGAAGTATTTTACACAATTTTAAAGATAAACTTATTGTTAATCCCACCACAGTGTCCCGATTTCAAAAAAGGCTTTACGACGAAAGCACACCATCTGATTATATTAGGTCAGTACCTAGTCACAGAAAAACACAGCCATTTTTCCAGCCAAAGAGAGCAGTCACAAAAAGCAGAAATGGAGATAGAATGAATCGCTAACCTTTGATGATCTTCATCAGATGACACTCATAAGCCTTCATGTTACATAATACATGTATGTTTTGTTCAATAAAGTTCATATTTATTAGAGGTCGGCCGATTAATCGGAATGGCCGATTTAATTGGAGCCGATTTCAAGTTTTCATAACAATCGGAAATCTGTATTTTTGGGCGCCGATTTCCGATTAATTAAAAATAAAATAATTTTTTAAATACCTTTTATTTAACTAGGCAAGTCAGTTAAGAACGCATTCTTATATCCAATGACTGCCTAGGAACTGTGGGTTAACTGCCTTGTTCAGTGGCAGGGGGCAGAACAACAGATGTTCACCTTGTCAGCTTAGGGGTTCCAATCTTGCAACCGCACAGTTAACTAGTCCAACGCTCTAACCATTACACTCCACGAGTAGCCTGCCTGTAACACGAATGCAGTAGAAGCCAAGGTAAATTGCTAGCTAGCATTAAACAGGCAATATTAACCAGGTGAAATTGTGTCATTTCTCTTGCGTTCATTGCACGCAGAGTCAGGGTATATGCAACAGTTTGGGCTGCCTGGCTCATTGTGAACTAATTTGCCAGAATTTTACGTAATTATGACATACATTGAAGGTTGGGCAATGTAACAAGAATATTTAGACTTAGGGATGCCACCCGTTAGATAAAATACCGAACGGTTCCGTATTTCACTGAAATAATAAACGTTTTGTTTTCAAAATGATAGTTTCCGGATTCGATCATATTAATGACCAAAGGCCATTTCTGTGTGTTATGTTATAATTAAGTCTGATTTGATAGAGCAGTCTGACTGAGCAGCAGCAGGCAGGCCCGTAATCATTCATTCAAACAGCACTTTCGTATGTTTTGCCAGAAGCTCTTCGCAAGCACAGCGCTGTTTATGACTTCAAGCCTATCAGCCTAATGGCTGGTGTAACCAATGTGAAATGGCTAGGTAGTTAGCTGGGTGTGCGCTAATACTGTTTCAAACGTCACTGTTGCTGTTGTCAATGTGTTCCTGGTTCGAGCCCAGGTAGGGGTGAGGAGGGGGACGGAAGCTATACCGTTACACTGGCAATACAATAGTGCCTATAAGAACATCCAATAGTCAAAGGTATATGAAATACAAATGGTATAGAGACAAATAGTCCTATAAATACTATATTAACTACAATCTAAAACCTCTTACCTTGGAATGTTGAAGTCTCATGTTAAAAGGAATCACCAACTTTCATATGTTCTCATGTTCTGAGCAAGGAACTCAAACGTTAGCTTTTTTACACGGCACATATTGCACTTTTACTTCTCCAACACTTTGTTTTTGCATTATTTAAACCAAATTGAACATGTTTCATTATTTATTTGAGGCTAAATTGATTTAATTGATGTTAATTGATGTTAATTGATAATCGGCTGATTTAATCGGTATCGGCTTTTTTTGGTCTTCCAATAATCGGTATCGGCGTTGAAAAATCATAATTGGTCAACCTCTAATATTTATATCCAAAAATCTCAGTTTACATTGGCGCGTTACGTTCAGTAATGTTTTGCTTTCAAAACATCCGGTGATTTTGCAGAGCCACATCAATTTACAGAAATACTCATAATACCTATTGATAAAAGATACAAGTGTTATGCATGGAACTTTAGATAAACTTCTCCTTAATGCAACCGCTGTGTCAGATTTCAAATAAGCTTTACCGAAAAAGCACACCATGCTATAATCTGAGTACAGCGCTCAGAGACCAAAACAAGCCATAGAGATATCTGCCATGTTGTGTAGTCAACAGAAGTCAGAAATAGCATTATAAATATTCACTTACTTTTGATGATCTTCATCAGAATGCACTCCCAGGAATCCCAGCTCCACAATAAATGTTTGTTTTGTTTGATAAAGTCCATAATTTATGTCCAAATGCCTCCTTTTTGTTCGCGCCTTTAGTTCACAAATCCAAATTCACGATGCCAGGCCAGACGAAAAGTCAAATTCCATTACAGTTCGTAGAAATATGTCAAACGATGTATAGAATCAATCTTCAGGATGTTTTTAACATAAATATTCAATAATGTTTCAACCAGCGCGCCTGACTGAGCTCATGGCCTTCAGGCAGACCCCTTACCCCATCAGCTCTTATTCTCTCCTCACAGTAGAAGCCTGAAACAAGGTTCTAAAGACTGTTGACATCTAGTGGAAGCCTTAGGAAGTGCAATCGGACCAAATTTACACTATCTTGGATGGGCAAAGAGTTGAAAAACTACAAACCTCAGATTTCCCACTTCCTGGTTGGATTTTTTCTCAGGTTTTTGCCTGCCATATGAGTTCTGTTATACTCAGACATCATTCAAACAGTTTCAGAAACTTTTTTCTATCCAAATATACTAATAATATGCATATCTTTGCTTCTGGGCCTGAGTAGCAGGCAGTTTACTCTGGGCACCTTATTCATCCAAGCTACTCAATACTGCCCCCCCAGCCATAAGAAGTTACATTTTTTAACTTGGGTCAAATGTTTCGGTTAGCCTTCCACAAGCTTCCCACAATAAGTTGGGTGAATTTTGGCCCATTCCTCCTGACAGAGCTGTGTAACTGAGTCAGATTTGTAGGCCTCTTTGCTTGCACATGCTTTTTCAGTTTTGCCTTGTTCTGATGGCCACTACTATACCTTGACTTTGTTGTCCTTAAGCCATTTTGCCACAACTTTGGAAGTATGCTTGGGGTCATTGTCCATTTGGAAGACCCATTTGTGACCAAGCTTTAACTTCCTGACTGATGTCTTTTGATGTTGCTTCAATATATCCACATAATTTTCTTTCCTCATGATGACATCTATTTTGTGAAGTGCACCAGTCCCTCCTGCGGCAAAGCACCCCCACAACATGATGCTGCCACCCCCGTGCTTCACGGTTGGGATGGGGTTCTTCGGCTTGCAAGCCTCCCCCTTTTCCTCCACCTTTTTCCGCCAAACATTACAATGGTCATTATGGCCAAACAGTTCTATTTTTGTTTCATCAGACCAGAGGACATTTCTCCAGAAAGTACGATCTTTGTTCCCATGTGCAGTTGCAAACCGTAGTCTGGCTTTTTTATGGCGGTTTTGGAGCAGTGGCTTCTTCCTTGCTGAGCGGCCTTTCAGATTATGTTGATATTGGACTCATTTTACTGTAGATATAGATACTTTTGTACCTGGTTTCTCCACAAGGTCCTTTGCTGTTGTTCTGGGATTGATTTGCACTTTTCGCACCAAAGTACGCCCATCTCTAGGAGACAGAACGCGACTCCTTCCTGAGCGGTATGACGGCCGTGTGGTCCCATGGTATTTATACTGGCGTGCTATTGTGTGTACAGATGAACGTGGTATCATCAGGCGTTTGTGAATTGCTCCCAAGGATGAACCAGACTTGTGGAGGTCTACAATTTTATTTTCTGAAGCCTTGGCTGATTTCTTTTGATTTTCCCCACAATGTCAAGCGAAGAGGCACTGAGTTTGAAGGTAGGCCTTGAAATACATCCACAGGTACACCTCCAATTGACTCAAATGATGTCAATTAGACTATCAGAAGCTTGTAAAGCCATGACATAATTTTATGGAATTTTCCAAGCTGTTTAAAGGCAGTCAACTTAGTGTATGTAAACTTCTGACCCACTGGAATTGTGATACAGTGAAATAATCTGTCAGTAAAAAATTGTTGGAAAAATTACTTGTGTCATGCACAAAGTAGATGTCCTAACCAACTTGCCAAAACTATAGTTTGTGGAGTGGTTGAAAAATGAGTTTTAATAACTCCAACCTAAGTGTATGTAAACTTCTGACTTCAACTGTATATATAGATAGGTGGATAGAACCTCTTGTATTTCTATACTTGCTCTGTCTTGGTATGAAGGGCCTTCATTACTTGGCTGGCTAACGGAGATACCATTCGCATCTTCAAGATGACCAAGAAGGATGATGGGAGCTTCACTTTCAAAGCTGCCCCTGAAGACTTCCCAAAGAAACACAAGGCCAATGTCATCAATATTGGCATCGCAGAGACTGGTATGATGGCTAAATGTATTCAGGCTGAATGATTAAAAGGCAGGAAGATGTGACTGCGTGATATGCAATTTTTTTAAAGTTATGAATGTTATAAGTTATGGAAGAGACCCTTGTTCCAGTTGTTGCCTAAACTCTCATCGCTCTCCCTTTTTTGTTTTCTGTGTTCCAGGCAAATTCATCATGAGTGCCTCCACCGACACCAACATCCTCATCTGGGACCTGAAAGGAGAGGTACTGGCTTCTATCATCACCAACCAGATGACCAACTCCTACGCTGCCATTTCACCCTGTGGAAGGTCAGTACAGTCCCCTAAGTGTGTGTGTGTGTGTGTGTGTGTGTGGGGGGGGGGGGGGTATAGCTAATGGTATAGCTAATGTAATTGTGCTCTCGGGTAAATACATTTTGGATGATTTTGTCTTCAGGTTTGTGGCTTCCTGTGGCTTCACTCCTGACGTGAAGGTATGGGAGGTGTGCTTCGGGAAGGGTGGTGACTTCAAAGAGGTGAGCCGCGCCTTCGACCTGAAGGGCCATTCAGCAGGGGTCCACTCCTTTGCCTTCTCTAACGACTCACGCAGGTAAGGTATGCATTGCCTGGTATCCTATCGAAACCTCAATGGTTGATTTCCATGAATGACATTATGATTACATTCCCCATTGATATTTTAAACTGTCTCCGATTTCCCCCAGAATGGCCACCGTTTCCAAGGACGGCACTTGGCGGCTGTGGGACACAGACGTGGAGTACAAGAAGCAACAAGACCCTTACCTCCTGAAGTCGGTGCCTTGCCAGTCGTCGGAAGGCAGCCGGGTGGCCCTGTCGCCAGATGCCCGCGTGGTGGCTATCTCCAACGGCTGCAGCGTGGCCATGTACAGCACATCCACTGGTCAGCTGGAGGAGGAGTTCCACGGAGTCCACAGCGAGGAGATCACCGAGCTGAGGTTTGACATCAACAGCCGCTACCTGGTGTGCAGCGGGGACCGGGCGGTACGTGTGTTCTACAATGCGCCAGGTTACCGTGCAGCCATCCAGGACATGCAAGCCATGCTAAAGAACGCCCAGAACGAGGGTATGAAACAAAGGCTGCAGCAGCAGATACAGGAGGCGCAGAGCACGCTAGACACTGTGCTCACGGCACCCAAGGACTAAAGAACTAAAGACTGGGCTGGCTGTGTAGATCCCTCTTTCTATCTTTCTCACACTGCCTCTTCACAGAAGGGCCTGCAATTCGACTCCTGTCAGGGATGTGGCATTTGCATGCTGGTTTTAATAAATCATGTGTTTCTACAGAAATATGGCTCTGTTTTGTTTTTTGAATGTTCTGCCTGCCTCCAAAAATCAAAAATACTATTTGTTACCTCTACTTGGACCAGTAATACTACTTTAGGAGAATTTGCTTTGACTCTGGTGGTCTTTGTATCTTAAAAAAAAAAAAAAAAAAAGAAGTTGTACCTACATGTGCCTCTGCTCATTTACTCAGTACTGGTAATCCCTGTATATAGCCTCGTTATTGTTATTTTATTGTTGCTCTTTTTTCTTTTTTACTTTAGTTGATTTATTAAATATTTGCTTAACTCGAATGTTTTGTTAGTTCAGGGCTAGTAAGTAAGCATTTCACGGTATTTGGCGCATGTGACAAAAGCAATTTAATTTGATAATAGGACCAGAATCCTTCTGGGGTGTCTTGTCTTTCTACGGTTCCTAAACTAACAATAAAGCTTAGGGATGCCACAGTGTAACTACAATGTAACAAGTGACCCCAGCTGGTAACTTCACGTAACACATGCAAATTTAGGGAGGGCGTTCTATGAGAACATGAAGTGAATGGATCCCGAAAGCTCGCGAGAGTCAGTGAGCAGGACGGAGAGCTAAACCAAAGTATTTATAACTAAACCAAGATAGTTAATCTGCGTCGTTTACAGTGAGAGCAAATTAAGCATTCTTGGCAGAATTAGCAAGGAGGTGGACAAAGCCAAGCACTAGCTAGCGAGATCCTATTGGCGCGTTGTAGCTTATATTTGCATATTTAGTGAAGTGCGCAAACTCAATTCGACCTTGAACTCCTAAACAACGCAAGTGTCAAGTCTACAAATTCGTGCACTATGTTCGTAACAGATTGTAGTTTTGGGAACAGAAAAATATTTTGAGATCAAATGTTTCATCGATGAGAAAATTAGTAGAATGACGGCTCAGTTTCACCTAGTTCCATACTTTCCCACTACCCGCTACTGGACTTCCTCTCACTACCATATTTGGTGGTGAGAAAACATTTTAAACGGATGCTTCAGCTTTATAGCCACTGTGACGTGTCTGGGTTACCCCTTCTGTCTGTCGTTTAACAGTCTGTCGGAGGCAAATCAAACTAAAACCAAGCACAAACATGTCTGGACGCTCGGTTCGCGCTGAGACACGAAGCCGTGCTAAAGATGACATGAAGAAGGTCATGGCGGTCATTGAGAGGGTCAGAAGATGGTAAGCACAACACTGTTTATTTGTGTGAAAGATCATAAAAGATTGCATATACAAAGTTCAGCGACAGGGAGGCGTGGTTTGAGACAAAATGACAGTGAAAGACCGAGAGCACAACCAATGAGAATCACTGTGAAGCTTTCTCCCTCAAGACAAGTGGCTTTTCATCAAGAGGCGGACCCAAAAGTAGGATTTGAGTAAACCTAGTTAGCTAGCTTTCTAATATGAATGGACAGACAGACTAGGAAGCAAGTATGCAGTGACAGTCATGTAGTAATCAATAAGATGCTAGCCAACCATAGCCAGTGAGGTGTATCCTCGCTCATTTGTAGCAGCTTTCACTAATAGCATCTCACTCTATGGAAGGGATATTTAAACAGGTGCACTTGACCCTTGAACCATTTGAATGTAATGGAGCGCTATCACATTGTTTTCTACAGGGAGAAGAAATGGGTGACTGTCGGGGACACATCTTTGAGGATATTCAAATGGGTGCCAGTGGTGGATACAAAGGAAGCAAGTTATTTTCTTATTTAATAAGCTAGCTATGTCAGTTTCTAATGTGTTGCTACCTAAAAATGTAGTGTCTGAATTTGATTTATCTTCTTGTAGAAGGAGAAGAGTAAGGCAGTCCCGGTTGGGGCAGTCAGGGAGCTGAATTGCTTCTCCACAGATCCAGCCTCAGAAAACCCACACTCAAGTCTTCTGGATTTTCATGGTAAGGATGTAAAACAGTTTTGAGTGACATATGACCTCACCATATCTTGGCCTTGAGCTTTCTCCATTTCCTCCTATTTCCTGTACTCTCTTCCTCTCCAGATGAGAACAGTAACCAGAGCTCCTTGTCTGATGTGTACCAGCCCAAAGTGAACAGCAGCAGTAACTCCAGCCCCCAGCTCAGTGAACCTCTTAGCCCGAAGAATCTGTGTGACTTCCGCACAGACGACTCCCAGCCCCCCACTCTGGGCCAGGAGATCATGGAGGGTGAGATAGGCTGACAGACCGACAGATGCACACACGCACATGCAAATGTGCAACATTTTTCTGATTTCAATAAGATCAAATATATCTTTATGTTATTTAGAGGTTAAGTAAATATACATTTTTGGTTTTCAGATTCGTCATTGCCAAGTGAATTGGCTGACGAACCTCCTTTGCTGATTAAAGAGGACCTGTTGCCCCTCACTGCTCAGGTAAAACACATCTAACATCTCAATGATCATTCCACTTTAACACCACAGCTTTGTCACTCAAACAATTTACTTTCAAGACTGTTTAATACACCACATCAGACTCATAGGTTGTCCAACAATATACTCAGAACAGCATACATTAAACTGATAAAACATGGATTCAAACAAACCTGACTGTATTTCCCCACACAGGAGGAAGAGGAGTGTTCTGGAGCGCCACCACTGAAGAGAGTGTGTTTTGAGCAGAACTCAGTCCTGCAGAGCTCCCCCATGATGAGCTCCTCCATGATGACCTAACACACACTGCAGTTAGCATCCGGGTCGGGCCCAATTCACTTAAGGCATTTTGTTGAATCTCGTTTTGTGATTTGGAAAAATTATTGTTTTCAATGAGGACACTTCTGGTTCACGAATTGAACTCTCAACAAACTTCCTGAATTTGAATTGATTTGAACCCGGCCCTGCTTAGCTTTTAGTCAGCGAGTTGCACGACCACCAGTCTATCCTCCGATGACTGCAATAGACATCATTTTAAGGACCACCATACTTGATGGTATATTGAATTAAGTTTCTCCCTCAGAGGATTTATGAATATGTAGTTTAGTTTAGCCTATTTTGTTTTGAATGGATTAACAGCCAAATACAAAATCAAAGCACCCTACCACAGATAGAACAAGGAGACAGATATTTCACCGGATGTATAACTGTGACGCATCCATTTGGCGTTTCCACTCACTACCCAATATGGTAGTGAGAGGAAGCCGAGTGGCCAGCAGTGGGAGAACATGCAACAAGATGGATTTTGGCTGACATTCTGCATATTTTCTCATCAATGAAACATTTGATCTCAATTACAATTTTCTGTTCCCAAAACTAGAATCTGTTATGAACAGAGTTGACTACGTTTTGTAGACTTTAATCTTTGCCAAAGTTGTAAAAAATGGCATTGTTTGAGTGCAAAGGCAAATTAAAATGCACACGCGCACTTCAGAGTAGGCGTTCCCTAAAATAAATATGCAGTTGTTTGCTAGAACTGGATAATAGGATCTTGCTAGCTCGTGCTTGGCTCTGCCTACCTCCTTGCTTGTTCTTCCCACTATGACTCATTTGTTCCTATTGGAAACGACAGGCTGTGGTCTATCTTGGTTTAGTTATACAAATCTTTGACTCTACTACAGCACTCTCCCGAAGTAGTGCAGTCGGGTAGGTTAGATGTCTGTCCTTTTATTTTCTTGGATTTGGGAAATACCGTCTTCTGTCTCCAAAATGTAACTTTTCGCATAATCTATTTGAATGCAAAACAACGATGGGCCATTTATGAAGTAATAGATGAATTCAGCTATGGTTAGTGTTGAATGGTTCAAGTAGGATTGGCTTTATTGTGAGTGCAGTTTCATATTGTGCCATTGACCACTTGTTACTCAATGCTAGCTGTCAGGATCTTTGTCACAGCAACAGTGAAAGATAAAGTTGACAATCGGCACTGCCAATTTCTAAATGAAGTATCAACTCCGTCCATTCGGGACACTTTTGAGAAAATCAAACACACTCGGTGCCTAAATCTAGTACTGTATGTGCTGTTTTTGGTATGAACATCACATTCACTGAATGAAGAGTTAATTGAAATGACTAGGTCCTTATGTTTTGTAATTTATCTCTTAAAGATGACTTAGTAGTTATTTAAGTTAGGGTTCATTTGTCAAATTAACACCCATTGTTTTCCTCAGTCTAAAATGGTATGTCTTGAGCTATTGTCCCTAGTAACCCAAGGAAGCACTTGTATTTCTCAGATATTGTTTTATGTCATGTTTTACTTGAGTGAAATTATTTTATCAGGTTAGCGTGTACACTGAAAATGTGATATTATTTGGGAGTGACTATAATACTTAAATAGTAACCAATTATATTTATTATATAAAATATATTTTTTTCTCTGACAATCTAAAACAATTGCACACATTTGGCAACTGGGACACATTCAATGGTTTGCCATTTATGAAAGAAATGCTGTTAAATATGGGAGGCAAAAAAGTAACTCCCATGATGTCGCTAGTTATTACCAATTTATAACAATTACAATTTTCAGTCTTATTATTTCATAGTACTGTCAGTCTCTTAATAAGACATGATTATTTGCAGGGATGCCAGTATGTTGAATGGGCCACTAAAATGAAGGCATTTACAATGTGATGACTTCTGTATCCACATTTTAATGACCACCTTGCAGATTCATTTGGAGATGGTAGGCTTATTCTGCTAATGCATTATTTTATTTTTCAAGAAGGTAGTTTGGAGAAGAGTTTGTACTTTATTTTATTGTAATTTTTCAAGTAAAAATGATTTTATAAAGGAGTATGGATTTGGAAGTCTTTTGTGCACGTTATTTTGTTTGAATCTTTTTGGGAAAATATTTTCCATAGTTTAAAGGGTCAATCAGCAGTTACATTTCTTTGATGTATAAATTGATATGTACCCATTGATTCTTGAATATAACATAAATGGTTAGTTTAACTGTTGAACCCCAAAATATACTATTTATCAATTCCAATGTTTGTAAACAATGTATAACACTGTATAGCCTCCAGACCATGGTTAAAACAATGATTACAGTTCTCCATCCCAGAGTTTTTTTTTTTTACCAAAACAGCAGCGGGGAAAAGGCATTATTGTTTCAATAGCTGATTGGCCTTTTAAGCATTTTAGTGAATGGGTGTTATATCATGTTCCTTAAAAAAATTGTTCAACCAGTGTGAAGTAGGCCAGAAACAGATCTTGCCAATAGATGGAGCTAGAGGAGTGCAAACCCAGCAATCAGCCAATTCTAGCAGTTGACAGTCTTCCTTGCCCTGTCACTTTGGAGCGCGTGCTTAATTTATTTAAATATTGTTTAATTACTGGTACATGTGTTTGTGTGTGTAATCTTGGCGACGCAGAACCAAATCTTGCATGAAGGCTGTTTTCATCGGTCACGAAAAAACAAGTGCGTGGGAGTTAGATATGAGAACATGATGTTATCACACATTACAAATGACAATGGAATCTCCAGGCTTACAGATCAAATATTACTGTAAATCTAATAATGTGACATTTCAACTGGTGCCACGTCTCAAAGTTGATCATGATAAATGTGCCTGTGTGTACACAATTTATTAAATAAACAAACCTTTCAGTTAGATGGCACATGGTTGGTCTGTTATACAGTGACAGTATTTTTCCATTACAAGGCCTGCTATTGTTCAGCAGTGTCCGATGTGAGGACAATGAGGTACACAGTTGGATCAGCCCAGGCAAACGTCTGTACTGTATTCTGACTACTGTGGAAGTTACCGTTAGTCATCCAGGCAAACCGGACTACTGACTCACACTGGCAAACGATCTGTCTCCATCAGAAACATGAATAGCCTGTGTGTATACTATGCACTGCCACTGCAGGCAAACATTTACAGAAATCATTGTTCATGCTTGGAATGTGTGACTCAGAAAAAGGGCACAAAAGATGTATGCAGCAAGGGCACAGTTAGGCGTACGTAATGCACCACAAATGGGGTGTTATCTCTATGATTTGCAAAAAGCCATTTGGAACTATGGACCTTTGGTACAATCAGAATTAAGATAATTTAATGACTTTAAAAATCTTGCTGTTGTTGTCGTCAGAACCTTGGAATAACAACTTACAGCCAGTGAACAGATATGACATTAACCTTTAATATTATTCACAGATTTAAAAACATACACATCTTCATTATTAATCATCAGCTTGCCTCAACTGTACACTGTCATCTTATCTTTATGGACATCAATTCTTTAAGAAATATTTGATGACATCTATTCCTGAATATCATACATATATATTAAGGTTCTGCACCTTTTGCTCCAGTGAAATAACCAGACGCTCTTTTTAAACACTCCCGCTGAACATATTTGTAGAGGGCCGGTGACTATTTTACTTTGGGCTAGTGGCAGTTAGTGGTGACATGATATTTTAAGGACGAGGGTAGCTTACAGCAGCAAATTCCTTGACATCATCGAGAGAAACAAGATGTTGGCCGCATTTCACGTGAAAATCTTGGTAGTGCAAATGTGCTTGAGAAAAGATAACAGAAATAGAAGCTAAGAAGCTACATTATATTGCCTCAGACAGAGCAGTAAGCCCATTAGGTTAAAGACTGGCTGACTGACTTCTATTCTATTTCAATGGTGTAGTAGTGGTAGTTATCATAACCTTTATGTGATTGCTCAACTGCCTTGATCCTGTAGTTTTGGCTTTAAATTCCCCTGTCAGTTCTTAACTGTCTACACATTAACTTTAGAATTAAGTGCCACACTGACATGTTCAAGTAGAGAAAGACGATTGGATTCTGTATCGTTACTCTGTGTGTCAGCGCCGCTGCAATGGTTTCTGGGTCCTGAGATCAAGCAAAAAAAGACACAGGAAATGAACGCGATGCTTCTTGCTCATTTGTCATGGACACGTTGGCCAGATGGCTGGGAGAAGTGCTCTGCCAGGATAGAAACAAAAACCACAACAAACATCTCCCATACTGCACTGGGATGCCTCATGGCTTTGGCAGGAGTTTTCTTCTAGACCAACTCCATGTCCCAGAACTGTGTGGCCTGATCAGCAGCGAATTCATTGACAACCAGGTGGTCCCTCTCGAAACTTGTTCTACCTGAAAGACACGACACAAATTGTTCCTTTTTAGGGGACAATCTTTCTTCTACTGTGTCTAATAGACAACTGAAAATAAGTTATGTTCATGTTTTTTTCTAAAGATTTTCTTCTTTCCAGAAGAACTGGAAAACAAACAGCATTTCATGATGGTTCCCCTAAAAACAAATTCTATACAATATGATATCTAGCTCTTTCTGAGACGACTCCCCGAATGGTTGTTATGATCTCAAAATAGATCCTCCACTACAGTGCCTTGCGAAAGTATTCGGCCCCCTTGAACTTTGCGACCTTTTGCCACATTTCAGGCTTCAAACATAAAGATATAAAACTGTATTTTTTTGTGAAGAATCAACAATAAGTGGGACACAATCATGAAGTGGAACGACATTTATTGGATATTTCAAACTTTTTTAACAAACAAAAACTGAAAAATTGGGCGTGCAAAATTATTCAGCCCCCTTAAGTTAATACTTTGTAGCGCCACCTTTTGCTGCGATTACAGCTGTAAGTCGCTTGGGGTATGTCTCTATCAGTTTTGCACATCGAGAGACTGAAATTTTATCCCATTCCTCCTTGCAAAACAGCTCGAGCTCAGTGAGGTTGGATGGAGAGCATTTGTGAACAGCAGTTTTCAGTTCTTTCCACAGATTCTCAATTGGATTCAGGTCTGGACTTTGACTTGACCATTCTAACACCTGGATATGTTTATTTTTGAACCATTCCATTGTAGATTTTGCTTTATGTTTTGGATCATTGTCTTGTTGGAAGACAAATCTCCGTCCCAGTCTCAGGTCTTTTGCAGACTCCATCAGGTTTTCTTCCAGAAGGGTCCTGTATTTGGCTCCATCCATCTTCCCATCAATTTTAACCATCTTCCCTGTCCCTGCTGAAGAAAAGCAGGCCCAAACCATGATGCTGCCACCCCCATGTTTGACAGTGGGGATGGTGTGTTCAGGGTGATGAGCTGTGTTGCTTTTACGCCAAACTTAACGTTTTGCATTGTTGCCAAAAAGTTCCATTTTGGTTTCATCTGACCGGAGCACCTTCTTCCACATGTTTGGTGTGTCTCCCAGGTGGCTTGTGGCAAACTTTAAATAACACTTTTCATGGATATCTTTAAGAAATGGCTTTCTTCTTGACCCTCTTCCATAAAGGCTAGATTTGTGCAATATACGACTGATTGTTGTCCTATGGACAGAGTCTCCCACCTCAGCTGTAGATCTCTGCAGTTCATCCAGAGTGATCATGGGCCTCTTGGCTGCATCTCTGATCAGTCTTCTCCTTGTATGAGCTGAAAGTTTAGAGGGACGGCCAGGTCTTGGTAAAATTTGCAGTGGTCTGATACTCCTTCCATTTCAATATTATCGCTTGCACAGTGCTCCTTGGGATGTTTAAAGCTTGGGAAATCTTTTTGTATCCAAATCCGGCTTTAAACTTCTTCACAACAGTATCTCGGACCTGCCTGGTGTGTTCCTTGTTCTTCATGATGCGCTCTGCGCTTTTAACGGACCTCTGAGACTATCACAGTGCAGGTGCATTTTATACGGAGACACACAGGTGGATTGTATTTATCATCATTAGTCATTTAGGTCAACATTGGATCATTCAGAGATCCTCACTGAACTTCTGGAGAGAGTTTGCTGCACTGAAAGTAAAGGGGCTGAATAATTTTGCACGCCCAATTTTTCAGTTTTTGATTTGTTAAAAAAGTTTGAAATATCCAATACATGTCGTTCCACTTCATGATTGTGTCCCAGTTGTCGTTGATTCTTCACAAAAAAATACAGTTTTATATCTTTATGTTTGAAGCCTGAAATGTGGCAAAAGGTCGCAAAGTTCAAGGGGACCGAATACTTTCGCAAGGCACTGTATGTATTGCATACGGTAGTTGAGTTCAGCAACAGTACACAACAGCAACCTGATCTGCACTATGTCAGTGTTTATCAATGACCATAAATTATAGTGGATCTCTATTGTCTCACCTCTGAAGTCCAGTACTAGTTTGTGGTTGAGATGGGAAGAGATGGTTCCGTTGTGGTTCAGGCTCCATCTCTGGTGTGTGCGTCCATGCTCCGCCCACAGGGCCACTCTGGCCCCCACTGTGGCCTTCCCTCCGATCACTGACAGACACGCCTTACTAGCCTACAGGCAACACACAACAGGTCAATATCACAGATACTGTACGCTGGACCAGTAACCGAAAGGTTGCTGGTTAAAATCCCAGAGCAGACTAGGTAAAAAAATCTGTCTATGTGTTCTTGAGCAAGGCACTTAACCCGAATTGCTCCAGGGTCGCCGTCAATAATGGCTGATCCCTGGCTCTGACCCCACTCTCAGAGGGAGTGGGTTAGGCAAACAAAAACAAATTTCCAATTCACACATGTGCTTGTACATGTGTGAATTATGACAAATGTAACCACCCACTTAATTACTATAATTAGCAGCAGCTAATGTACAGTTGGGAGACACCATGACAAACTGGCTGGCTGCAGACCTCAGCTTGGAGGAAACAGTCAATCCATATTATAGATGACTGATTTCACTTTTATTTGCATATTTCCTAGAATATTCCCATGTTAGTTTTGCTTAAAGGTTGACAAAACTTGACCACACACACACACACACACACACACCTTGCAGCAGAGCAGCCCTCCGGTGAAGAGCCAGCGCTGGGTGTCCAGAGAGCAGGCCGGGGACAGGGACACTCTGGCCAGGGACAAGTCGTCCTGGACAATCTCAGAGGTCAGCACTGAACCCAGAGCACGGTTCCTTACCTCTACATAAAGCCTGGGCTGGAAGGAGACCACACACAGTACAGACTGAATGAGGGTTATCAACTTTCACAGAACGTTATATAGACCCTAGACATGGCTGCGGGGAAAATACATTTTTCACAAAAGGGAAAAACATTTAAGTAACTTAAAATAACATAGGTGGTTACAGAATACCGGGTGTGCAGTGTTAACCAGTTGTATTGTATTCCAATTGCACTGAACAAAAAATACGAACGCAACATGTAAAGTGAGGTTTCATGTTCCATGAGCAGAAATAAAAGATCCCAGAAATGTTCCATACGCACAAAAACCTATTTGTTTACATCCCTATTAGTGAGCGTTTCTCTTTTGCCAAGACGTCGTCCCCACAGTGACTGTACGTACATACCCCAACCAGAAGCCATGGATTACAGGCAACATTCGCACTGAGCTAAAGGGCAGAGCTGCCGCTTTCAAGGTGCAGGACTCTAACTCGGAAGCTTACAAGAAATCCTGCTATGCCCTGTGACGAACCATCAAACAGGCAAAGTGTCAATACAGGGCTAAGATTGAATCATACTACACCGGCTCCGATGCTCGTCTTATGTGGCAGGGCTTGCAAACTATTACAGACTACAAAAGGAAGCACAGCCGTGAGCTGCCCAGTGACTCGAGCCTACCAGATGAGCTAAATCACTTCTATGCTCACTTCGAGGCAAGCAACACTGAGGCATGCATGAGAGCATCAGCTGTTCCAGACGACAGTGTGATCACGCTTTCCGTAGCCAGCGTGAGTATGACCTTTAAACAGGTCAACATACACAAGGCTGTGGGGCCAGACGGATTACCAGGACGTGTGCTCCAGGCATGTGCTGACCAACTGGCAGGTGTCTTCACTGACATTTTCAACATGTCCCTGATTGAGTCTGTAATACCAACATGTTTCAAGCAGACCACCATAGTCCCTGTGCCCAAGAACACTCGGCAACCTGCCTAAATGACTAAAGACCCGTAGCACTCACGTCCATAGCCATGAAGTGCTTTGAAAGGCTGGCCATGGCTCACATCAATACCATTGTCCCAGAAACCCTAGACACACTCCAATTTGTATACCGCCCAAACAGATCCACAGATGATGCAATCTCTATTGCACTCCACACTGCCCTTTCCCACCTGGACAAAAGGAACACCTACGTGAGATTGCTATTCATTGACTACAGCTCAGCGTTCAACACCATAGTACCCTCAAAGCTCATCACTAAGCTAAGGATCCTGGGACTAAACACCTCCCTCTGCAACTGGATCCTGGACTTCCTGACGGGCCGCCCCCAGGTGGTGAGAGTAGGTAGCAACACATCTGCCATGCTGATCCTCAACACTGGAGCCCCTCAGTCCCCTCTGTACTCCCTGCTCACCCACGACTGCATGGCCAGGCACGACTCCAACACCATCATTAAGTTTGCAGACGACACAACAGTGGTGGGCCTGATCACGGACAACGATGAGACAGCCTATAGGGAGGAGGTCAGAGACCTGGCCGGGTGGTGCCAGAAAAACAACCCATCCCTCAACGTAACCAAGACTATGGGAGATGATTGTGGACTACAGGAAAAGGAGGACCGAGTACGCCCCCATTCTCATTGATGGGGCTGTAGTGGAGCAGGTTGAGAGCTTCAAGTTCCTTGGTGTCCACATCACCAACAAACTAGAATGGTCCAAAGGCACCAAGACAGTCGTGAAGAGAGCATGACAAAGCCTATTCCCCCTCAGGAAACTAAAACGATTTGGCATGGGTCCTGAGATCCTCAAAAGGTTCTACAGCTGCAACTGGTTGCATCACTGCCTGGTACAGCAATTGCTTGGCCTCCGACCGCAAGGCACTACAGAGGGTAGTGCGTACGGCCCAGTACATCACTAAACTAAGCTTCCTGTCATCCGGGACTTCTATACCAGGCGGTGTCAGAGGAAGGCCCTAAAAATTGTTAAAGACCCCAGCCACCCCAGTCATAGACTGTTCTCTCTACTACCGCATGGCAAGTGATACCGGAGGGCCAAGTCTAGGACAAAAAAGCTTCTCAACAGTTTTTACCCCCAAGCCATAAGACTCCTGAACAGGTAATCAAATGGCTACCCGGACCATTTGCATTGTGTGCCTCCTCCCATTTTTGTGCAATTTGAATGAACAAAAATACCGACCCTGAGGCCCATTTAAAAAAAAGTTATCTTTGACCAACAGATGCATAACTGCATTCCCAGTTGTGTGAAATGTATAGATTAGGGCCTAATGAATTTATTTCAATTGACTAATTTCCTCATATGAACTGCAACTCAGTAAAATCAATGAAATTGTTACATGTTGCATTTATATTTTTGTTGACAATACATACTTTTGCAACAATTAAATAATTACAGGGGCTTTCCTATTATCTGGTAGTTTCTCTAAGGGTTGTGTAATGTAAGAAACCCTACTATATAACACGTCAGGCTAACTAACGTAAGCCAGTCTAGAACTCTATGTACAG
This sequence comes from Oncorhynchus nerka, assembly GCF_034236695.1. Taxonomy (NCBI): domain Eukaryota; kingdom Metazoa; phylum Chordata; class Actinopteri; order Salmoniformes; family Salmonidae; genus Oncorhynchus; species Oncorhynchus nerka. Next base: position 62,655,862 of record NC_088417.1, read on the forward strand.
TGCTTTCAGAAAGTATTCTCACCCTTGACTTTTTCCACACTTTATTGTCCTACAGGCTGAATTTAAAATGTATTACATTGAGATTTTGTGTCACTGGCCTACACAAAAATACCCCATAATGTCAAAGACGAAATTTTTACAAATGAATTAAAAACAAAAAGCTGAAATGTCTTGAGTCAATACGTATTCAACCTCTTTGTTATGTCAAGCCTAAATAAGTTCAGGAGTAAACATTTGCTTAAGTCAGATAATAAGTTGCATGGACTCACTCTGTGTGCAATGATTGTGTTTAGTGTAATTTTTGAATGACGATATCAATCATCTCTGTACCCCATACTGTCACACCCTGATCAGTTTCACCTGTCCTCGTTATTGTCTCCACCCCCTCCGGGTGTCGCTTGTTTTCCCAGTGTACTTATCCCTGTGTTTCCTGTCTCTCTGTGCCAGTTCGTCTTGTATGTTTCCAAGTCAACCAGCGGTTTTCCCGTTCTCCTGCTTTTTGCATTCTCCTTTTTCTGGTCCTCCCGGTTTTGACCCTTGCCTGTCTCTGGACTTTGTACCCGCCTGCCTGACTATTCTGCCTGCCTTGACCACGAGCCGGTCTCCAATTCTGTACCTTCAGGACTCTGATCTGGTTTTGACCTTTTTCGCTGTCCACAAGCATTCTCTTGCCTACCCCTTCGAATTAATAAACATTGTAAGACTCCAACCATCTGCTTCCTGTGTCTGCATTTGGGTATCGCCTTGTGCCTTGATACACACATACATTATCTGTAAGGTCCCTCAGTCGAGCTGTGAATTTCAAACACAGATTCAACCACAGACCAGGGAGGTTTTCCAATGCATCGCAAAGAAGGGCACCTATTGGTAGATGGGTAAAAAAAAAGAAGCAGAAATTGACTACCGCTTTGAGCATGGTGAAGTCATTAACTACACGTTGGATGGTGTATCAAATACATTCAGTCACCACAAAGGTACAGTCGTCCTTCCTAACTCAGTTGCCGGAGAGGAAGGAAACAGGGATTTCATCATGAGGCCAATTGTGACTTTAAAATAGTTTAATGACTGTGATAGGAGATGAAGATGGATTAACAACATTGTAGTTACTCCACAATACTAAGCTAATTGACAGAGTGAAAAGAAGGAAGCCTGTACAGAATCAAAATATTCCAAAACATGCATCCTGTTTGCGACAAGTCACTTAAGTAATACTGCAAAAAACGTGGTATAGGTATTCACTTTTTGCCCTGAATACAAAGTGTTTTGCTTGGGGAAAATCCAATACAACATATTACTGAGTACCACTCTCCATATTTTCAATCTTTGATGTGGCTGCATCATGTTATAAGTTTGCTTGTAATCGCTAAAAACTGGGGAGCTTTTCAGGATAAAAGGTAAGAAATGACTGTCTAGCAATGATTAACAACCAACTTGACAGAGCTTGAAGAATTTAAAAAAGAATAAATGTGCAAATATTGTACAATCCAGGTGTGCAAAGCTTTTAAGAGACTTACCCAGAAAGACTCACAGCTGTAATCGCTCCCAAAGGCGATTATAACGTGTTGGCTCAGGGGGTGTGAAAACTTACGTAAATTAAATATTTATGTATTGCATTGTCAATACATTTGCAAAAAATTCTAAAAACATGTTTTCACTTTGCCATTATGGGGTATTGTATGTAGATTGGTGAGGAAAAACATCTATTTAATACATTTTGAATTCAGACTAACACAACAAAATGTGGAATAAGTCAAGAGGTATGAATACTTTCTGTAGGCACTGTGGTACTGAATCATCAGTAACATAGCACTAGGCTTGGGCAGTCATACCGTATACCGAGCTATTTTGAAACAGACACATTAGTATCATGTTATACTGCACAGACGAGAGTGCTGCACTCATAGAGGTCAATGGGAAACGTGACCCATGCCACATCATGGAATATGTGCAAGAATTTATATAGCTCCATATGGATTCAGTCAAATCAGTGAGTGAGAAACGGGTATAAATCACCACGACCCCTTTCACATCCTGTCTGTCTTGTCTACAAACAGGGTGAGAGTAGTGCTCCGCCACACACACACACACACACACACACACACACACACACGTCAGTGCTAAGCCTTGTCTGTCTCTCAAAGGGTATAAATAACTTTCTGGGAAGTGGGTTTTATCAGGACCCAGCAGGCTTCAGGCTCAAAGTCCCAAGCATGGAGCTTCTGTGTGTTGACTGCATGCTATAATTCAACAACAACCCTACATGCAGAAGAGTACAATACTCTCTCTCTTCTAAAAACACACACCCAAGCATGCATGCACATACACAGATAAAATAATAATACCGTGCCAGTCACACAACCCCCTAACACACTTACACTACATCCCCACCAGACACATGCATAACCCCCAATGGAATGTGAACATACAGGAAAAGCCGGTTGGACACTACACGACTTTCAAAATCCTGACATCGCTGAGCCTCTCACATTAAACAACAGTCTTGCAGGTAGTTTATTTTGTGTTGCCAACATAGTGGTGCACTAAACGATGTGGCACAGACGGGGTCACACACTTCACGACTTCACTTGGTCGTGAGGATTCTCTGTCTCGCTAAAACAATGTGATTAGATTTAACATAGCTACGAGCTGTGGCTCAAAGCAGCCTCATAAATATTCAGTCAGATATTCTCTCTTGCCATACAGAGTTGGAATATCTAGCCAACATTTTGAATTGGATAACATCGCTTGTGAACACCAGAGTTGTTACGATTTGACACTTTGCATTGGTTAAAGGCAAATACAAACACATACTAGTAGTAGTCATTGCTCCTGCTCCAGAGTCTACCCATTCTGGGTGATGCGAAACAACATCATCTCATTTCCTTCTCTGATGTGCCGTTGCACATCTCACACAGCAAGAGCATTGCAGGGACGTAATATGGGGACGTCGGGGACTGCTCAAAGATGAGATCGATAGCCCTAAGCTCAAAGATGAGATCGATAGCCCTAAGCTCAAAGATGAGATCGATAGCCCTAAGCTCAAAGATGAGATCGATAGCCCTAAGCTCAAAGATGAGATCGATAGCCCTAAGCTCAAAGATGAGATCGATAGCCCTAAGCTCAAAGATGAGATCGATAGCCCTAAGCTCAAAGATGAGATCGATAGCCCTAAGATTGCGTCTTTGACCCGCTCACATTAAATGAGCGTCGGTGACGGCCGCGCTCCCCAAGTAGACAACGACATGGGGATTTTTGTTTCTGATCTCAAAAACTTGTCTGGGACAGCTAAATCGGGGCCAAAATCGTGTAGTGTACACCCGGGCTTAAACTAGTCAGTTGAATCTTATGCAGTACCAAAGGACACTTTGATGAGAGCGACTCAAATGTCAGTTTTGTGTGTGTATTGTACCTGTTTGAGGGGCCGTAAGGAGGCAATGGTGTCCCAGCCGCTGTGCTCTCCCCACACAGGAAGCTCCCCTGGCTGCAGCAGCATCTGACGGCCCTTATAGTGACTATATTCATACACCACCCACCTGCCAAAGACACATTCATTTGTGCACAACGTAGAGAAACGTCTTGAAACAGGTTTGGGTAGTACCTCCCTGTTTCACTTGTTTTCTTACTGAACATGACACAGGAAACTGTGTTCCTTCTCTATGTACTGTATAGTGTCTGGCAGTAATGTTGGCTGTTTAGTGACATAGGAGATGGCAGGCTCTCTCTCTACTCACAGTCCACGGTCAACCCGCAGAGACTGAGTGAAGAAGTCCTTCATGTGCTCTGTGGGTGTTACGGCAACCATCTTCGGGCCCTCTAAGTAATCCAGGGAGAACAGGCTGATGGACGGGTCGGAGAAACTCTATAGACACAACAGGGAGGGAGAGCAGCCATCTTAGATGAGAACGCCATTGGATGTACTGTACGTACGTTCTATCCTTTTTCAAAGTGCCTGTATTGAACTATATTAGGGCAAAATACAAAAAAAACATATATTCGTAAAGCAGTCCACTGCTTTTGGCCAGCAATACTAAGACTTGTCTCTGGTCAAAGGTAGTGCATTATGGGGAATAGGTTGTCATTAATGGCACTGCAATGAACTGCAATGGTGGATGAACGGAATCTACCTTAATCTATTTATCATGGCATATAATACAGTTAAAACTGCATGTGTGCTCACGTGTTTCATCTAGCTTGTTGTGCTACCTAAAGCTAGCAGTAAATGGGCTGGGGTCCTGCCAGGTACACTCACATAGGGAATGGGCCTCAGTGATTTGACAGAAGTGTCCACACAGCCACAGGAAATGAGGTCAGGATAAAGACCCTCTCCCAGGACATACTGGTTTCCACAGTAACCATCCTCATCAAAGAGCAGCCAGCTGGAAAGGGGCAGGAAGAGCAGTAAGTGTGATTTAGACATAAATAAGCATCACAGACACATGTTCTCTGCCTCATATGGCAACTACAGTGAAATATACATTGTGGCATGCCTACAGCAGGCTACTGACAAGCCTTAATAAGCAACAACCTATAAGGGAAATTGTGAAGTTCAAATTTGCATTGACCCATAATAATAATTTATTGGATTAATACAGCACTTTTACAGTGCTCAAAGCGTTTTACATAGTAAGAGGGGACATAACTCCACCTCTAGGATCAGTACAGATCCAATAGTACAATGGTAGGTAGTCCTCTAGTACTCACTTTCCCCTGATGACTCTGAATGACATGGGGGAGGGAGATCCACAGTGTCCTGCCTCCCCCTCGTACTCCTCACTCACTCCCCCGTAGTGGGGCTGGCTGTAGGCCCGCAGCTGGAGACACAAAAGCACAACTCAGTACACACTTCACAGCTGAAACTAATTACAAAAAAATTGCCCCTTTCACTAGTCTTTTGACAGGTGAAAATAATGTGGTGGAATTCCATATACATACCAAGACCTTTGGTTCTCCGGTGCCACAAAGTTCCTGCAATAATTTTAAAAAGACTTCTTGACATATTTTCCAAGTCATATTTTCCAACATCTATAGCATACACTGAATGTACAAAGCATGTTTTGAGTGTGTCAAGAACTGTAACGCTGCTGGGTTTTTCATGCTCAACAGTTTCCCGTGTGTATCAAGAATGGTCCACCACCTAAAGGACATCCAGCCAACTTGACAACTGTGGGAAGCATTGAAGTCAACATGAGCCTGCATCCCTATGGAAATGCTTTGGACACCTTGTAGAGTCCATGCTCTGACAAATTGAGGCTGTTCTGAGAGCAAAAAGGGGTGCAACTCAATATTAGGAAGGTGTTCCTAATGTTTTGTACACTCAGTGTATATTTTTCATTGTGCCACAGAGCTACATTGGAGAGACATAGGAGGGATATCATCCGCATATGTCACTCCTTTGTCACTCTTATGACACTCCTATTTGTACAAATACAAATATGTAGATCTATTCCTCTAATAGGTTATGAAACAGAGCTCACCAATCGTATGGGTCTGATAGACTTAGCTGCTCCATAGTTGCCACCCCAGTGCAGAGTGGCAGGATGTTTGCCTTTCTCCAGTATGCACTGCTCTCCGCTGAAGCATCGCTCGCTATACGCCACCCATCTGAAACCCAGCAAAGCCCAGAGACCATCAGCACCAGAGGCACAGTGAGTAGTGAATGACAAAGTCATATGAAACTATGTGAACTTTAGATTGTTGGGATGCACATTGATTGAGATGTTATTGTTTTCTCAAATCAAATCAAATTGTATTTGTCACATACACATGGTTAGCAGATGTTAATGCAAGTGTAGCGAAATGCTTGTGCTTCTAGTTCCGACAATGCAGTAATAACCAACGAGTAATCTAACCTAACAATTTCTCAACAACAATCTGCAGGATCGGGGTCAATTCCATTTAAATTCAAGACGAAAACATAATTTCAAGGTATTTCCTGAATTGACCTCAACCTTGGTCACCTGATTGATACTCACACTCCACTCTTCACAGAGATGGCAGTGGTCTTCTCAGTGGCTCCAGCTTTCTCCAGATCAGGGATGTCCAGATCCAAAATGTTCCTCCCCCCGTCTCCAGGACAGCCAGTTTCCTCCTGCAGTGACACCGAGGGCTCTATGAAGTCCTGGCAATGGGAAACATGCAGAAGAGCTCAACGAGTAAGACTGCTTTATAAAGTAGCTGCAACAACTTTTACACTGACATAGCCTCGTGTTTAAACAGAGTTAATATGAAGAAATGTGGGCTGGTTAAATGTATATAAACATACGCAACTGTTCATGTTCAAGTAGCCTCAAACTGAAAAACTCTACAAGCTGCATTTACATAGCTGCTGTATTTAGCTTAGGTAGTTCATTGTGAACCCCTCTGTAAACACTATTCATAGTGGGAGCTTTACAAAATGGCTGCTGGCGACTACACGTCGGTGTAGAGTTGATCAAAAGAGTGGTGCCGCTAACAGCCACAGGGCACGAGTAGAGGGAACTGGAATGCTAATTAACCTGCCATATGATAAAACAGCTAGCAATTAGCTCTACCTGTTTTAATCCCATTAGGAGCACAGCCTTGCCTTTCCTAGCCAGGAGTTAGCTGTAAGAGTGCTTCTACTAGCTAGCGCTTCTGACTGATACTTGGAGGCTAAAATAGACACTTAGCCACCGTTCAGTGGTGAGGTGATTGAAAGTGAGTGGACTAGAGGTTTGATGCCTGACAAACTGGGACACACAAATGGCCAATTTAAAGAATTTGGCCTGGTTTCAGACAAATGCCTGTGACATTGAGGGTTGGAAAACACACAGATGCACACACATACACACATGCAGGCACATTCACAACCCCCAACACCAGGGTTTCCTTTAGCCGGTAATAGCCAAAAGCTGAAAAATAAATAAATGAAAAGCCGATTAAAAAAATTGGCACCAGCCAATTGTCCCCAGAAAATGATAATCCCATTGCGAAATAATGCATTTTGGCCTATTCATTTATTTCAATACCAGTCAATGTAGCACTAGAGCAGCTGCTTCAGCTCATCAAACAGCTGTTGGTTGCTGCTAGAGTGAAACACGTTTAAAAAAAGAGCTACTATTTTTTATTTCTCAACAGTTTTTTATTTTTATGAACACATGACCTTTCTATACGGCACATCTGCCCTGGCCGACTCAGTAAGTAGAGCTCTTGGGGGAGTTATAGGAAAAACAAAAACACTCAAAGATATTTGTTATTCTACTTATTCCAAACTGCATCAGACGTGTGTCCTGTTCTGGACTATTCAGCAGGAGTGTGGGGTGCTAAGAAGTATCTCAAAAACGTCCACAAACAGAGCATTACGCTATTTTTTTTAGGTATGCACAAGTTTGCACCTATACTGGCAATAACTGGGGACATGGGCTGGGAACCCTGTGAGGTGAGATGGAAGGTGTGTATGGTGAGACCTTGGAATACACTGTTGGATTGTAAGGTTCTATATTTATTTTCTTAGTAAACCTTGCTGAATGTAACCCTGTCTTTCATTTTTGTTAATTGATTTCACCTGTGTTAGTTACTCACCTTATTTAGTTCAGTTCATTCTGTTTGTGCCTTTGTGAGGATTGTTCGTTTTGACTCTACTAAAGCATTTTCCTAGTCGATTGTGAGAACCAGTTATAGCCTTCAGAGTTTTGACTCACCTGCCTGTTTGCCTACCTGTGTATGACCATTGCCTTCCTGTAAACACCTGATGAGCTAGGCACGTGAATCTACACCTTTTTCTCCCTGAGTATTCATTACATGGATATGTCAATTGCCATAATAGCCAGCAAAGTTTTTCAATGGGTTCTCTCCATAGGGGGAGCCTGGGCAACTAAAATGTCGGACCTTTTCCAATAGTCTGACTGTGGAGAGTTGTACAAAAATCAAATTAACCTCTTGAGTGTAGGGGGTACTATTTTGATATTTGGATGAAAAACGTACCCAAATTAAACGGCCTATTTCTCAGGCTCAGAATCTAGAATATGCATATAATATGCTGGCCCTCGACTTCTTCTCGGGCCTAACAAAACCCGTGCCAATATATCCTCCAAACACTGGCTTCTCTGGCATTATCACTTAAATATATATTTTGGTCAAATTATTTTTACTGTTCTAGGGACATAACTATTGCTTGGATAACCATATTTACTATTATGTATTGACTACATTTTCAGTCTTTATGTGGTGCGCACAGAACACTGGAGGAATTATCAATGAATTTGACACTAAAATGTAATTCATTCATTCATTGAAGCACATTTCCTATTTGCCAGTCAAGTGCATAGGCAACTAGGCAGGCTTCAGTACGTCACACACCACTTTGTAACGAGCTGGAGGCAGTATGCATTTAGAAAACATATACTTCATTGTTTGAAACTGAAACTTTTAGTAAATATTATGAGCCATATCTTACCTTGCTTCAAAGTACCATAGCCAAAATGCTACCAAACGTGCAGGCAATTATTTTATGATTAATCTCCTCCACCCATTGAAACCAGTTTCATATTTCTCTCATGTTCTATTGGTTTTCAAAATCAACTGTATCTCATTGCCCAGCAGCCAAAGGTACAATCACAATCATATTAACAACCCAGGCAAGTTGTCTTTAGATCTCCCCTCTCTAAACATTTCTAAAGGATATTTTCATCTCCGTCTCGTGAAACAGCTTGCATGTGCAGTGCGCTTTTGACAACAGTGTTTTCCTGCTAATTGCATTATGGAACAAACATTTGAGCGTAGTCTACTGCCTTGTGTGCATTGCTGTCCTTATCATGTGAATAAATAACATTTTATCAACATTTTAAGCTAAACGTTCTGATCTGTTTCATGAGCCTCATTGCTTTATTGATTTTTTCAGGATGTAGCCTGTAGACCTGTAGGAATTTGGGCTCTATCATCCCACAACTGTCCCAGAGTCTGTTTGGAATAGGCTATTGATTTCCTCACACAGAACGACAAGCTGACCAATAGAATAGGTAAGCTTTTCTACTATGGTGGATAGTAGATTGACATTTACTACTGATTTTACTGTTCATTACTCCTCTTGTTGTCTGAGGAAAAGTAAACGCAGACAGTTATTCTAAATTTGGTAAGGACGCACACTGTTGCATCCTGGAGTTGCATGTTCTGTTAAGATGAATTACCATAAACTAAATGTGATTTCTGTCATTCCGAGCACAGTGGGTGGAAGCCCTATTGAGGTTATGCATATGGGTTCGGTAAATTTCTTAAATGTCCGGTAAATTAAAATGCTGCCGGTCAAATGTCCGGAGCCACATTTTCCTAACGGAAACCCTGCCCAACACATTTAATTGACTTCCCTCATTCTTTCAAATCAAGCGTCGGCTTCCAGGATTGGCTTTGCACAGGTACACATTCCCACATAGGCCACATATACTGAATACATGTTAAACTGTAAATAACCATATCATTAAAACCCTGTAACTTACTGCCTGTAAGAAGCGGAAGGAGAGCAGCAGAGGGTGATCGGCTCCACCCAGATCTGCGCAGTCACTGTATTCTCCCTCCTCCAGTAAATACTGCCACCCTGTGTAGTCCTCTCCAGTGTAGCCCACCCATCTGTCAAACACAGAGGTCACAGGTCAAACCACAGCTAAATACTTCCACGCACACAGCTTGAATAGGAGCCTGGGTGTCAATGATACAGTGATGCTGATAACAGTGTCTTAGAGGTGGATATTCCACTTGAGTTACTGCAAAGGAATGCCTTGGACAAAAAACAGTGATATCTTTATTGTTTGGTTGGTCGTGATGTTTGGGGTTTTTGAGATGTTACAATTGAAATGTTATCCCTCCCTATAACACACCAAAGCATGCACACGCGCACACTTCCATATGAACACACACTTCCCTCCAGTTCTGCATGGCTCATGTTTGCACAGGGAGGTGAGCTATATTTGCTCTATATGACAGTAAACTACAGGAGAGGTAGCTTTTCAGAGTAATCACATGACCAGCAGATTGTGAAACTGTTTTCAGCAGAAAGACACACCTTATAAAAACCTTAAATCAAGTATGTAGCTTGGACTCACACTCCACCAATGACCCGTAGCGACAATGCCCCCTTCAGCCCAGCCACAGCTCCCAGACTGGGGGTGTGGCCTCCCAGCTCTCCGCTCCGCCCCTGGAAGTGGGGCTGCTCGAACACCAACAGCTATTAAAACCCAAAACTATATCTCAGGTACTTTTTAATTAATTTACTTCCATGATCATTATAATTCATCGTCATCATCGGGCAAAGTGATGTGATTATTTAACTGCAGGGTATAGGGGTTTATGATGTACTTTCACTATCGATAATGTCTTGCTTACCTTAGGATCCAGAGGTCTCCTCACTCTGAGTCCACTCTATCAGAGAGACACAGAACACAATGAAACCTAACCTTGATGAGAACAATGCTCAGTCATATACAGTGCCTTTGAAAAGTATTCAGACCCCTTGGATTTATTCACATTTTATTGTGTTACAGTGGGATTAAAATTGATTTACTAATTTTTTTTGTCAACAATCTACACAAAATACTCATGTTGAAAAAATACTCAACATTTTTAACTAAAATATAGTTGTTGCATAAATATTCAGCCCTTTGTTTAGGCACGGCTAAATTAGCTCAGGAGGAAAATCCACTTCCTGTTTGGATCTCTTCTCAGGTTTTTGCCTGCCATATGAGTTCTGTTCTACTCACAGACATCATTCAAACAGTTTTAGAAACTTCAGAGTGTTTTCTATCCAATAATAATAATAATATGCTAATATTAGCAACTGGGACTGAGGAGCAGGCAGTTTACTCTGGGCACCTTTTCATCCAAGCTACTCAATACTGCCCCTGCAGCCATTAACAAGGCATTTGTGGAGTGGTTAAAAAAACACGTTTTAATGACTCCAACTGTACCTATTGCCTGATCTCCCGGACTACGTTACTAGCCTTTTCCCTGCCTGTACTGTTGCCCTTTTGGACCCCCTGTGTATGACCTTCTGCCTGCCCCTGGACCCAGCTACCTGCCTCCTCCTGTGGTCCTTTGCAATAAACACCTGCTGCGCCCTGCGCTTGAAACCAGCTCCCTGTCTCCCCTCGTGTTCATTGCAAACTGTTTTAAAGTCATCCTTGGCCTCATGGTAAAATCCCTGGATGTTTGCCTTCCTCTGCAGCAACTGAGTTAGGAAGGATGCCTGTACCGTTGCAGTGACTGGGCATATAGATACATCATCCGAAGTGTAATTAATAACTTCACCATGCTCAAAGGGATATTCAATGCTTTTTTAAAGCAGACAGGTGCCTTTCTTTGTGAGGCATTGGAAAACCTTCCTAGTCTTTGTGGTTGAATCTGTGTTTGAAATTTACTGCTCAACTGAGGGACCTGACAGATAATTGTATGTGTGCAGTACAGACATGAGGTAGTCGGACGTGCTACCTGACATGCTACCTGTCCCAGACCTGCTGTTTTCAACTCTCTAGAGACAGCAGGAGTGGTAGAGATACTCTTAATGATCGGCTATGAAAAGCCAACTGACATTTACTCCCTGAGGTGCTGACTTTCTGCACCCTCGACAACTACTGTGATTATTATTATTTGACCATGCTGGTCATTTATGAACATTTGAACATCTTGGTCATGTTCTGTTATAATCTCCACCCAGCACAGACAGAAGAGGACTGGCCACCCCTCATAGCCTGGTTCCTCTCTAGGTTTCTTCCTAAGTTTTGGCCTTTCTAGGGAGTTTTTCCTAGCCACCGTGCTTCTATACCTGCATTGCTTGCCGTTTGGAGTTTTAGGCTGAGTTTCTGTACAGCACTTTGAGATATCAGGTGATGTACAAAGGGCTATATAAATGCATTTGATTTTGATTTGATTTAGTCACTAAAAAATCATATTAAACACTATTATTGCACACAGAGTGAGTCCATGCAATTTATTATGTGACTTGTTAAGCAGGATTTTACTCCTGAACTTATTTAGGCTTGTCATACTTGAATACTTATTGACTCAGGACATTTCAGCTTTTCATTTTTATGGGGTAGGCCAGTGACACAAAATATCAATTTGATCCTTTTTAAATTCAGGTTGTAACACAACAAAATGTGGAAAAGGTCAGCAGGAGTGAATACTTTCTGAAGGCACTTTATATTTCTGAGAGACATTGAAACATAGCCTATTACATTGAAGAAATCCTATGGGCTAATTTTAACGGCTAAAACTGTGCCAATTTCAAAATCAAATATAAATTCCTTTCCTGCATGGATAGCATTGAAGTGGAATTGAGCCCAAACCCGACCACAGCCAAGCAATGTCAGATGACTCGGTGTGATGTCACCTTGGTCAAACCTTACCATTCTGAGGGGTCTCAGTGACCTCACAGCGGCGACCTGGGGATGACCAGCGCCAGGTGTTGGAGAGCCACCTGCTTCCATAATCGCATAGTTCCCATGGAAACCAGGGTTGTCATAGGCAAGCCAACTAAGGTGGAAAAACAAGATTAAGGCATTATAAATGAGAGGTCCAGGTAATCTAATCTCTCTTGTTTTCTAAGCAGATGCTTGGTTACAAGCATCTGGTGTCATTGTTTTCAAGCTACAGGTAAACATGATCCATTTATGTCAGTGGAGGCTCCTCAGAGCAAGAAGGGGAGGACCATCCTACTCAGTGAGTTACTCAGTGTTAAATAATGAAACATTAAAAAAGTTATCCTTTTTCGATAAAACTACACAAAATATATTCACATCACCAAATACCTGATTAAAACAAAATGTTTCGCTAGCACCATTGTGCAGCCAGAGGACAGCTATTTCCCATCCTCTTCCGGCTACATTGACTTCAATACAAAACCTAGGAGGCTACATCCATTTTGACCTACATGGTAATTATGACCACTTCCGGAGGACGTCCTCCAACCAATCATAGCTTTTGCAATATGAACTGACATGTTGTCCATCCAATCATAGGATTAGGTTCAGAGAACGAACCTAGTGTGGTGTATTGGGGTTGTGCCACAGAGCATTTTGGGGGTTCTGTGTGTTGAGAAGCTTGGTGAGTTGGTGACATGTTGGATGCAGATTGAGAGTGAAGCATTAGTTGAGCATTTTTAGTATATCATTCAATTCAAATGAGCTTCTTCAAACTACAGGAGACGGAGGAGGTAGATTATATTATGTTTAATTGGTTTTAGAACTTCATTTTTGTGTGGAGTTAGCAAGGCAAATTGAAAAAAAATAATAATAATGTTTTCCCCTTTTTCTCCCCAATTTCGTGGTATCCAATTGGTAGTTACAGTCTTGTCCCATCACTGCAACTCCCGTACGGACTCCGGGGAGAGGCGAAGGTCAAGAGCGGTGCGTACTCGGAAACACAACCCAGCCGCGCCGCTTCTTGACATAACGTCCGCTTATAATGTCAGCCGCACAAATGTGTCGGAGGAAATCCCATACACCTGCCGACCGTGTCAGCGTGCATTGCGCCCAGCCTTCCACAGGAGTTGCTAGAGCGCGATGGGACAAGAACATCCCTGCCGGCCAAACCCTCCCCTAACCCGGACAACACTGGGCCAATTGTGCGGCACCCCATAGGTCTCCCTGTCACGGTCAGCTGCGACAGAGCCTGAGCTTGAACCAGGATCTCTCTCTCTCACAGCTACTTAGACCACTGTGCCACTCGGGAGGCCCCAAATTGAAATAAATTGAACTGACTTTAGTTTCAAGTAGCTATCTACCAGAGTGCAGTTTTCTCAGCCAGAACGGCTAGCTAATGCAAACAACAATGTTGTGGATTAATTGTTGAAGAACCCTTTTCATTTCTATCTCAAGGCCATCAGACTGTTAAATAGCCATCACTAACACAGAGAGGCTACTGCCTACATACAGACTTGAAATCATTGGCCACTTTAATAAATGGATCACTAGTCACTTTAATAATGTCACTTTAATAATGTTTACATATATCGCATATGTATATACTGTATTCTATACTATTCTACTGTATCTAAGTCTATGCCGCTCTGACATTGCTCATCCACATACTTATATATTCATATTCCATTCCTTTACTTAGATTTGTGTGTATTAGGTATTTGTTGTGAAATTGTTAGATATTACTTGTTAGATATTGCCACACTGTCGAAACTAGACGCACAAGCCTTTCGATACACTCGCAATAACATCTGCTAAACACGTGTATGTGACCAATAACATTTGATTTGATCAGATTTAAGCTCCTTGGAAAATGGACGAACGTTTGCATATTCAAACTGCGCAACAACAACAAGAAGGTAAGAAGAAACAAGGTCACAAGCAGCTTATCGGCAAGAGTTGGCTTTTACTGAAGGGCACGATGACAGGGAAGGTTCAGATAAAAAGGGCAACTACCAGGAGCTTGCAGACGTAATTGCTCATTACGATGCTTTACATGCTGAGCATATGGAAGTTCTTCTCTGGGGCGCCGAAATCAATTCAGAATGATTTGATCACTTCCATCGTATCATCCTTTAAAAGTGAGATTAAAAAGAGAGCTTGACTCCGAACAGACACAAGAAAAAAACTCTTTACATAAATGTTGCAGCAGCCTATGCTAGACCTAAACATTAGAGATCTGACATGCTGTATGGGATGAAAACGAGACGATTTTTTCAGTCTGATCAACTTTAGGCCACAAATAATAGAAGCTGCATACAGCATGTGCCCTGTCCATCTGGTCAGGGTAAACTAATGTGTAACGTTACGTATTTATAGTCTATTTGTTTGTCAGGAGAAAATGTGAATGTGATCAAATTTGGTTTATAAATCAAACTTGGGTTGGCTTGGCTGCCTATACCTTTTCAATAGACAATTATTAACTGGAATTAATCAATCAACATAATAGTGACGACATATATTGTGAGTAAATGTTTAATTAGGCCTACAGTTGCATAGGCCTGGATGGTGGAAACATGCATAAAGCAGCCTCAGTGAGTTCTACTGTCCATCCGTTGTAGTCTTCCTGTCTGGGTAGAGGAAACTCCCCTATTAGTCTAGTCTAAATGTATCAGGTTGCTGCAGTTTGACAGAGTTTTCATCCTCCCCAGGGTCAGGAGTTTTTTTTAAAACCATGTGATCTGAAAAACTGGTCCTATAGCCCGTATAAAACATTTTTACACCTGGTTAATCACTGTCATCCCCTATAGGGTCCGGAATTTTCCTGGTTAGGTTACAAGATGAGGAAGAACTCCCCACCTCTATTGTGCCACCAATCTGCTTGCAGTTGTCAGTTATCGTCAGGTATATGGATGATCAGGGCTTTATTCAGGAACGTTTCTTGGGCTACTTTGATGTGTCAAGTGAGCGAGATGCGCAGTCTGTATTCGACTTTGTGAATACTGAGATGTCCGAGTTTAACTTGTTGCACACACCTATGATGCATCTGGTATTTGTACAGTCCCCTCCTGTTCCCTGACTAAGAGGTGATGACCTTTCCACACCACTACCACGGTCAACTCTCTCCTGACATTAACTGAAGCCACGTCTCATGTGCCCTCTCATCCACTGGCACATTGAATGTTTCCACTCCAAGCACTGTGAGCAGACCTGTACATTTTGTGTCATTACTGTATGTAGAGTCAATCACGTACATAATCATATTATTATACATCAATGATTAACCTCCTTGCTTGAACAAACTCAATCCCCGAGCTGACAAGGTAAAAATCTGTTGTTCTGCCTGAGCAAAGCAGTTAATCCACTGTTCCCCGAAGACGTGGATGTTGATTAAGGAAGCCCCCCGCACCTCCCTGATTCAGACGGGTTGGGTTAAATGTGGAAGACACATTCCAGTTGAATACATTCAGTTGGACAACTGACTAGGTATCCCCCTTTCCATGATGGGCCTGTCCTGCACTGAAACCAAGCCTCTGAATGCCTCAACTCATGCCTCATACCCTCATTAAATCACTGCTGTGATCCCTTCCCAACACTGTGTAAGTAGCCCTCTTATTCACAACAATATTGTACTATAAATGTCTTTATTAAATGCTTAGGTTACAATAATTAGGCTGACTTTTAAACACAGTTTGTTGTCTCCATGCAGTCTGCATCTGTAACGTGTCTTCCATCCTCCTCAATTTTTCCAAGTCACCAGCCTCCACTGATTTATGTGGCACCGCATTTATGGAGGCTTCTAAGTTCATTGTTTTATGCATGAACTGTATGAATGCATGATCAAACACCAATACTTGGGATATACAATAAGTATACAAAACATTAAGAACACATGCTCTTTCCATGACATAGACTGATCAGGTGAATCCAGGTGAATGCTATGATCCCGTATTGATGTCACTTGTTAAATCCACTGCAATCAGTGTTGATGAAGGGGAGGAGACAGGTTAAAGACATGGATGGTGTATGTGAGCCATTCAGAGGGTGAATGGGCAAGACAAAAGATTTAAGTGCCTTTGAACGGGGTAAGGTAGTAGGTGCCAGGAACACCGGTTTGTGTCAAGAACTGCACTGCTGCTGGGTTTTTCACGTTCAACAGTTTCCCATGTGTATCAAGAATGGTCCACCACCCAAAGGACATCCAGCCAACTTGACACAACTGTGGGAAGCATTGGAGTGAACATGGGCCAGCATCCCTGTGGAACGCTTTTGACACCTTGTAGAGTCCATGACCCCGACAAATTGAGGATGTTCTGAGGGCAATTCAATATTAGGAAGGTGTTCCTAATGTTTGGTATACTCAGTGTACATTGAGAACTCACACTGTATATACAGTGCATTCGGAAAGTATTCAGACCCTTTCACGGTTTCCACATTTTGTTATGTTGCAGCCTTATTTTAAAATTGATGAAAAAATGTTTTCCCCTCATCAATCTACACACAATACCCCATAATGACAAAGCAAAATGTTTTTTTTTTAATAGTTTTGCAAATATATTAAAAAATAAAAACAGAAATAGCTTATTTACATACGTTTTCAGTCCCTTTACTTTGAGCCTCTCAAAATTTAGCTCAGGTGCATCCTGTTTCCATTGATCATCCTTGAGATGTTTCTACAACTTGATTGGAGTTCACCTGTGGTAAATTCATTTCACTGGACATGATTTGGAAAGGCGCACACTCTATATTAGGATCTATATAAGTAAAAACCAAGCCGAGACAGGATTGTGTCAAGGCAGATCTGGGGAAGAGTAGCAAAACATTTATGCAGCATTGAAGGTCCCCAATAACACGATGGGCCCCATCATTCTTAAATGGAATAAGTTTGGAACCACCAAGACTCTTCCTAGCGCAGGCTGCCTGGCCAAACTGAGCAATCGGGGTAGAAGAGCCTTGGTCAGGGAGGTGACCAAGAGCCTGATGGTCACTCTGACAGTCACTTCTGGAGGAAACCAGGCACCGCTCATCACTTGGCCAATACCATCCCTACGATGAAGCATGGTGGTGGCGGCGGCATCGTGCTGTGGGGATGTTTTTCAGCGGCAGGGACTGGGAGACTAGTTAGGATTGAGGGAAAGATGAACGGAGCAAAGTACAGAGAGATCCTTGATGAAAACCTGCTCCAGAGCGCTCAGGACCTCAGACTTTGGTGAAAGTTCACCTTCCAACAGGACAACGACCCTAAGCACTGTCATGACTTTCCCTCCTGGGTGAGGATCAAAGAGAGCCCCCTCTCTCTCCCACCAGAGAGGAGGGGGGGGTTTATGACTTTAACGACCAGTTGTAAACTTTCTCTCTCTGGACCTGCAGTATTGAACAAAGGAATCTGATGTGTGTAGAGATAATCTGCAGCCAAAACTCCATCATCCAAAAGTGGATAATGTAACAATGTTTCTAACATAAAGAATGTGGGAAATGGTTGGTGAGGATCCAAACAATAATCATGTCATATCATTTGTTGATTTGTGATGTCATTAAAGATGGTATAGCAAGATAATGGTAACTCTACAAATGTATACATCCCAGTTATCAGATTTATATCTAAATGTTGTCAAACTTATATGATTAAATATGAAACTACTTGTGAAAAGATAGCAATATGACTTTAGCCTTCTAAATTTGATAATTGTTGTCATTTAAAGTTTTAAATCAGTCAGTAACCACGCCCACGTGAGCACAGACATTATGCCAAAAGGATGGAACGCCCCTTTTTCCAGAGTGCTTATAAAGGACTCCTAATGAAATTTACAACAGACCAACGTGACCAACAGCGTGAGCTAAATGTTACGAAATGGTTAGAAACTCTCGACACGAGTGAAGAAGAAAACCTCTAGAAACCAAAACATGCCGGGTTGCTGCCAGTGTGTAAAGTGGTCCTAGCTGTACCCTGAATAATGAACCATTGAGACCAGAGAATGTGAGGATCATCCACACATTGAAATGGTTTAAAACTACCAGACCATAAAACGTTAAGACTCTGAAACGCTCGAGTGAAGAAGAAAAACAACAACATCGGAACATTCAGTCTGCAGCTGTTTAAGTACTTTAGTCTAGTAAACTCGACCAAAGACCACTGCGTGGGTGACATTTGAAGGATCCAGTCTAACAAAGACGAGGGGAAGAACATTTCCCTCCGACCACAGTGTGGTACATCTGAAGGATCAAATCTAACGAACACTCCGAGACAAAGTAGCCTACTACAACTACAAAGGACATTGCGACCACTGGTGGACAAACCAGAGACTTCTGTCGAACGACTCCCCATAGACGGACCGGGCGATTTCAACAGAGAGAGACGACAAAGACATACAAGCGTAAATATATACATTGCAATTATTTTCAAATGAGCGGTCAATCATGTGCAAAGTATTCACATTCCCATTCCCATAGTTTTCCAACTGTATGTACGATGGGTCCCTCCGTGTCTCTCCCGCTCTTTCTTTCCCCACCCCTTTCCATTGTGTAACAAGCATAATGTTAGTAAACAATTCAACCTATACTGTGTGTGTGTTTATGTATTTCTGTGTGATTATTTAGTTAGTAAGTAAATAAATAATTAAGCCGATTTGTGTATCGCTGAATCATCATTTAGACTAGGGTTCGTGCAGATTTACGAGGTCAACGACGTCAGAATGAGACTGATATGAGGTAATAATAATTAACAATCGACTGTTATTGAGAGATAAGAGATATTTATATTTTTAGAGTTTAAGTCGGGAGATAGTAACTCGTTTAAATAACTTTTTCCTTGGTGCCCCAAGGTTGCTAATGAGTTAATTGCTACATTATTAATTTAATCACGTAATAACTAAACATAGTTAATTGATTTGATGAAACAGGCATCCCATTAATGATAGTCACGTCATGACAGCACACAGCCAAGACAACGCAAGAGTGGCTGCAGGACAAGTCTCTGAATGTCCTTGAGTGGCCCAGCCAGAGCCCGGACTTGAACCCGATCTAACATCTCTGGAGAAACCTGAAAATAGCTGTGCAGTGAAGGTCCCCATCCACCCTGAGAGAGCTTGAGAGGATCTGCAGAGAAGAATGGGAGAAACTCCCCAAATCCAGGTGTGCCAAGATTGTAGCGTCATATCCAAGAAGACTCGAGGCTGTAATTGCTGCCAAAGGTGCTTCAACAAAGTACTGATTAAAGGGTCTGAATAATTATGTAAAAGTGATATTTCAGTTATTTATGTGTAATACATTTGCAAAAATATATAAAAACCTGTTTTTGCTTTGACATTATGGGGTATTGTGTGTAGATTGGTGAGGGGGAAACAATATTTAATGCATTTCAGAATAAGGCTGCAACTGAACCAAATGTGGAAAAAGTCAAGGAGTCTGAATACTTTCCGAATGCACTGTATACAGTACATTTTCACTCTTATTTTTTTGGAAGATGCTTCATTATTTGCCAGGAAAACTATTAAAACTAATTGTAAAAAATACAAGTAAAAAAATGTAATTGTAAAAAAAGAGTAATGACTAGTAGAATTCAGTGACATTTTTTAAAATCTGCTTATTGTAACATGATCTTTTAGAAGACCTCGACATTGTTGTTGCTATTTTTTGGGTGCTTTGTGTATACATTGTATTGTGTTATGCTGTTGTTGGTGATTGTGTGTGTGGTATGTTGTTGTTGTTGGTGACTGTGATATATTTAAACAACAATACTTTGTCCAAAGTCATACAGTCAGTGTTACTAATCTCCACTACAATATAAACCACTTTATCTCTCTGTGAGAGGAAAAATATTGTATTGAAAATCTGTTGATATGGAACAACCAAGATGCCTTGACCTTGTAATATTTCAATCTGCTTCAATGCAGACCGTGCAGTAGGTGGTAGTTGAACAATATAGAACTATTTTAATGGACACCACACAATGTTGACAAAGGCGCATGATCTTGTAAAACGGTGAATGACCTGGAGTAAATCCTGGCATGTTTCCAAAACATTTCATGTTTACTGTTGTTGGTTCATCAATCAGTCAGAATTATCAGAGGCTGCTGCATCATACTATCGCAGTCATATTCCGATCCTAAATGTGCCTTTCTTCTACCGTAAATGCGGGTGTGTTTGTGAAGTTTTACAGAGTCTTTATTGAGGAATTACCTCAATACCTAGGCTGCCTCACTACCTCCACCCTAAAGTGGGTCATGCGAAAACTTCAATTCTAAGTGTTCATTCCTGAACTGGACAGGGCGTCACTTCTACTTCTATAATAGCACCCTATTCTCTTAAACATTCCTGTAATACCCCATGTGTGTGCTTTATAAACACTTTGAGCAGGAAATTGACTTTCCTAGCAGGTGCATGCTAGCAGAGAACAATCCACCCAAATTCAGTAGAAACAATATAGACGCCGGTTGGCAAGGACACGTCTTCTCAATGAGTAATTTCCCCCGTTGTTTTAGCAATGATGGCGCTTCCTATTTGAGCCTATATAGCCTGTAGCTACTGAGGCTCTCTCTCACACAATGGCAGTGAGTTCATCTACACAGTTACAGATACCACTAACAGGCTAGGAATAGGATAGGGCTCCTCACCAGCCAGACTTGACAGTCAGGTTTGACAGGTGGATAGGTCCACCACGTGTTCCCAAGATGTCCACTTTCGAGTGGAGATGCTCCGTGGCTCCTCCTGGCGCTCCGATCGGAAGCAGATGAATTTCTGGAGTGCTGTCATCCTGAACGGTGAGAGAGACACAACAGCATTCCCTCAACATGTGGAGACATTCCTCCACACACCGCTCTATCAATCCTACTCTATCAGGCCCCACTATAATGCCTAAGGCTGAGAGAGGGGAAGATAGAGAAAGAAAGAAAGAGAGTGTGAGAGAGAGAGAGAGAGAAAGTCAGAGAAATAGAGGAGAGAATGAAAGAAGGAGGGATAGACAGAGAGACCCTGGCCCTCTACCAAAGCTTCAATGTCCTTCCAGCTCTGTGCTTTTCGGCATTTCCCCCCGGTTGTATCCTTTGAGACTACAGCTTGGCTACACTGTTCACTTTACAACTGGTCTCTCTTCTATTTGGAACAGTGACAGGTTAGTTGAAAACTACAAAATCCTATTCAAGCCATGCCATTTAGATGGAGGATTAATGAATACCATTTATGATTGACTGAGACCGGAGGCTACAGGGAGGTGTAAATAATGGAACCATTGTCTCCCAATAGAAATGTTGGAGGGAAATCACTAATGGCACTTGACACTGTAATTTAATGGTAATAAATATACTCACCTTCACTAGTCTTCTGATGGAGCCGATGGTGATGCTGGTGGGCTTGTTCTTTATCCCCTGGCTGGCCTGCTGCTGGCCCGGTTGGTGGCTCAGTACCGTCTCCCCTTCCTCCAGTAGCACCCAGGGGCCCTGGAACCCCGGCTCCAGGTACAGAAGCCAGCTACGACACACACACACTGTGTGAGCACCCACTTCAATCTCACACACACACACACACACTCTCTCACTAAGCACAAAAAGAGACGCCAGCCACCAACTGATCGCACAGAGCACACACAAACAGAGCAGGGGCATTGCCATGGAAACCTTGGTGACAGGACCTAGAATTCAAAGATCCCCCTTCACACCCTACCAGTACAGACACACACCCAACACAACAACAGCTGGTGATTAACGTTACACGTCGAAGAGAATATTACAGCACTGTGCTGACAGTAATGGAAATCAATCTGGCAATCACAAATGTTTTTTTTCTTCTGTTGAAATATTAAAAGCTGCTTACTCATGCCCCTGAATGACAGGCCCACAGCTCACAGTAGGGGGCATGGGGAAACTAAGCAGAGTCCTTCAATAGTTCAATATCCCTGCTGAGACTTGACCACAACACTGCCTTTTATCTGGGGTTAAACTTTCCAAGTCAACAAATATTGTGGATTCTGAAAATAACACAGCGGTGTGATGTGTGCAGTGTAAACAACACTATTGTGTGTGTGTGTGTGTGTGTGTTTGTGTCGCCAGTAGCCCATAAACAAGTATTTTCAGGGACTTTTTCCCATGTTAATCATTGTCCCCTTCCATAAATAATCTATGTGGATGGTCAGGAACTGCTTTGAAGCGGTAGGAATCTGTCTATATTGACTCAGACAGTCAGGGTTCTCCTAAAAGGCTTAGGCTGCTTTCACTGATTATACATCCACCATGAGAGACAGAGATCAATAGCCCCTGATAGGATAGGCTGCTGGGTTGAAGCCCAAGGAGGAAGCATCTCACGAGAAAGTCAAATCCCTCATAACTAGCATGTAAGAGAAACCATGTGGCTCACGCCTTCACTGATGAACTTGAACTGAATTCAAAACTTTGAATGACCAACAATCTGGGTGTCCAGAAGGGGTTCTGTCAGAACGACTAGGAGTTTGCTGAGTCAGGTAGTTGAAAATCTGTTGAACTTGAATAAGTCAACCTGTAAAGTAGCTCTTGTACTGCAAAGCAAAACTAGTTGGGGAAGGACGAAGCGGTCGTACACATTACTTCCTCTGTGGACTGTAGAGGGAACAATGGGACGCCAGTCGGTTGGTTAACCTGAGAAGTGGATGGGGGAAGAACACACACAAGCACAACAACGAAGCTGCAACGTGACTCGCTTTCTTTCTCTCCACCACTCTTGTGGACAGGGGAGAGAGCTCCCACTCACATGGTCTGAAAGCTGCTTTGCCTTTCCCACTTTATGTTCGGGAATGACGGTTTGGTGTAAATAATACAACAGGACTAGGGATAGGGTGGCTGAGCCAACGTACTAGTACACAAATGGAAGGTGGGCCCATCCATTACGCATGAGATGTTGCGTAAGTAAGGCACCAAACTTTCACTAGTGATGGCGAGCAGAGTCGAGTGAGCCTGCCTTTGCGTGAGTCGTTTGACAAAAAGCACACGGCGGCAGAACATGTTTGCGAGACTGAAGGTTTCTCGTTCTGCATCCATTAAATATGAGAGCAGTCTTACAGCGTAGCACACATCTACCAGGCTTCTCTGTATGTAAACCTGCTCTGCCTCTGGCAGAGAGGCACAGAGACATACTGTCATGTGCATTAGTTCAACCTAGCGCAGCATGATATGAATATTAACAACTAAACTTATTTCTAGTATGCAGTGCCTTCGGAAAGTATTCAGACCCTTTTACTTTTTCCACATTTTGTCATGTTACAGCCTTATTCTAAAATGGATAAAAAAATATTTAAAAACATCCTCAGCAATCTACACACAATACCCCATAAAGACAAAGTGAAAACTTTATTTTTTTGTAATTAAAATGTATAAGCAGAAATACCTTACTTAAATAAGTGTTCATACCCTTTGCTATGAGACTCGAAATTGAGCTCCCATTTTCCAATGATCAAATTTGAGATGTTTCTACAACTTGATTGGAGTTCAACTGTGGTAAATTAAATTAATTGGATATGATTTGGAAAGGCACACATCTGTCTATATAAGGTCCCACAGTTGACAGTGCATGTCAGAGCAAAAACCAAGCCATGAGGTTGAAGGAATTGTCCATAGAGCTCCGAGACGGATTTGTGCCGAGGCATAAATCTGGGGATGGGTACCAAAACATTTCTGCAGAATTGAAGGTCCCTTAGAACACAGTGGACTCCATCATTCTCAAATGAAAGAAGTTGGGAACCGCCGAGGATCTTCCTAAGCTGGCAGCCCGGCCAAACTGAGCAATCAGGGGAGAAGGGCCTTGGTCTGGGAGGTGACCAAGAACTCGATGGTCACTCTGACAGAGCTCTAGAGTTCCTCTGTGGAGTTGGGAGAAACTTCCAGAAGGACAACCATCTCTGCAGCACTCCACCAATCAGGCCTTTATGGTAGAGTGCCTAGGCGGAAGCCACTCCTCAGGCCCATGACAGCCCACTTGGAGTTTGCCAAAAGGCATCTAAAGACTCTCAGACCATGAGAAACAAGATTCTCTGGTCTGATGAAAACAAGATTGAACTCTTTGGCCTGAATGCCAAGCGTCACGTCTGGAGGAAACCTGGCACCATCTCTACGGTGAAGCATGGTGGAGACAGCATCACGCTGTGAGGATGTTTTTCAGCAGCAGAAACTGGAAGACTAGTCAGGATCGAGGGAAAGATGAATGAACATGAAAACCTGCTCCAGAGCACTCAGGACCTCAGACTGGGGAGAAGGTTCAATGACCCTAAGCACATGGCCAAGAAAATGCAGGAGTGGCTTTGGGACAAGTCTCTGAATGTCCTTGAGTGGCCTAGCCAGAGTCCAGACTTGAACCCGATCGAACATCTCTGGAGAGACCTGAAAATAGCTGTGCAGCAACGCTCCCCATCCAACCTGACAAGAGTTTTTTTTAAATCTATATATATATATATATTATATTACCCCATTTTCTCACCAATTTCGTGGTATCCAATTGTTTAGTAGCTACTATCTTGTCTCATCGCTACAACTCCCGTACGGGCTCGGGAGAGACGAAGGTTGAAAGTCATGCGTCCTCCGATACACAACCCAACCAAGCCGCACTGCTTCTTAAACACAGCGCGCATCCAACCCGGAAGCCAGCCGCACCAATGTGTCGGAGGAAACACTGTGCACCTGGCAACCTTGGTTAGCGCGCACTGCGCCCGGCCCGCCACAGGAGTCGCTTAGTGCGACGTAAGATAAGGATATCCCTACCGGCCAACCCCTCCCTAACCCGGATGACGTTAGGCTAATTATGCGTCGCCCCACGGACCACCCGGTCACGGCCGGTTACGACAGAGCCTGGGCGCGATAGAGAAGAATGGGAGAAACTCCACAAATACAGGCGTGCCAAGCTTGTAGCGTCATACCCAAGAAGACTCAATGCTGTAATCGCTGCCAAAGGTGCTTCAACCAAATACTGAGTAAAGGGTCTGAATACTTATGCAAATGTAATATTTGTTTTTTATTGGTAATACATTTGCAAAAATGTCTAAAAAAACAGTTTTTGCTTAGTCATTATGGGATATTATGTGTAGATTTATGAGGGAAAAAAGCCATTTAATCAGTTTTAGAATAAGGCTGTAACATAACAAACTGGAAAAAGTCAAGGGGTCTGAATACTTTCCGAAGGCACTGTATAGGAATGCTTTTTAGCTTTTCCATCATGAAATATAAATGGAAGCACCGTCTTTTTCCAACTGCAGTAGTAAGATAATATGGAGCTGATAGTACATTGATGTACAGTGTTTTTCCTATATTAAATGTAGCATCGGCGCACCACCGCACCAGTGCAGTGACGGCAGTGTTTGTGTGGCTTAGTACGCAACCCTTATGATTAACAGTGCCACCTCACATGATGATGAAACATGTGTCACATTAAAAGAAGGTCTTGCGAGGGCAGATTAATCAACAGACAGGTCTATCAATGGGAGCGAAAAGCGATAAATTACCCAATCACCGTCTGTCACCACCACAGACACACAGTGGGAAGGAACATATGGAGGCTCAGAGGAATCAATCACGATTTAAACTAAATGTTCTGATTTGACATAATCTATACTTCCTAAGCCTCATGTTCAGTAATAATAAGGCTATTTTTCAGTGAGCGTGCATGAGTCAGGTAGGGAATGGATGAGACAGGGGTATTAGTCCAAAGTAGAGGATGAAGGGCTGGCTCCTTCTGAACCAGGTGGGCTATTTTACAGGGGACTTATACAAGTTTGACAGATTTTCAACTACCTGCTTCACCAAACTCTAGGCCTTGATCCGACAGAAACACTTCTGGAAGCCTAGAATGTTGGTCATTCAAAGATGCATATACAACTTCATAAAGAGCATCCTTCCTGTTTTAGGAGTGAGCAACCTTAAAAAGAAGTCCACTTGCTCTAAAGGTCCTCTTACCATCCTCCCAAAACTCGCACAGAGGCACCCTGTGGAAACACCATCCCAGAATCCTCCTGGTCTGCGTGGATAGTCCACCTCTCCCCAGAGAATGTCACACCATCAAAGATGTTCATCTGAAGAAACAGAGAGGAAGTCATTCGGAAAATGTAGAGAGCAACACGTGGGCTGTATTGTAAAATAGACGCAGTCTGACAGTCAACCTCCGCAAATGATCTTTAAACAGAGTTTGACTTATTGACTCAATACAGGGGAAACAAACAATAAATTATTAATCATTTCCTCATATTCGAGTGACAACTGAACTGTGGCGGTTTGGTGTTGTTTTCATGATAAGCTGGGTGCGTGTCAACACAGTCAGGTTTCAAAAGCTTGAGGGGAAGGGTTTCCAGAATGGAGCCCGGTGCTGAGTGACTACGCCTGACACCTCTAGACTTAGTTCTGATGAGGAAAAGGGAGCGAGGCCCTTAATCCCCCAACCAGCCCACGAGCTACCTCAAGCAGTCATTATAAAACACTGCCTCTTCTAGAATTAACACGCTGTGTATCTTCATCCGTTAATCGTACCAGCCTACAAGACTCTGCCCGATTTAATACGGCTTCCTTCTTGATAGTTTGCTTCAAGTCTTGATATAGTTTGCTCCCTTTGTTTCATCCTTAAAAACAAATACTTTCTCACCACGGATAACAGAACAGAAAAGGTTGGTTGTGTGGTTGCAAGGCAATTCCATTAGTGATTGTGTGAAACAACAATGCAGACAAAATCCTTGGCACCCAGTGCTTTGTTCACTGCCTGTGTTGTGAGCCTATAAACTTCACAATCTATTCAAAACTGCATACAAGTTGTTTTGTGGGGGAAAGCCATTCCTGATTTGTTTTATTTGGATGAAACAATCCACATATACAGTGCTAGACCACAGGAATGCAGACTGGCATTGCAGGTGGTTTTTACTTGTCATTAGAGTGCTATTGACGAGATGCTCACTCCTTTTGTACAGACCCTGAGAAACTACAGCCCTCATCAGTAAATGGGATAGCGTTTTACAGCAACGAATAGGCAGTTGCATAATTGAGATCTCATTTCCATTTATGACAGGCCTTAGGAAGAGATTAAACGAAGAAAAAAAAGAAGAGCTGCTGCCCTACTTTCTATAGCCTGAGGTATCATTAGCTAATAGAAGAGAAATGTTCTGTCCAGCTCAAAGGCAGTCTGGCATCTCCAATCTATTCAGCACAGTGATTAGGAGGCAGACTGCCTCAAACAATAAGACAGTCATTAAGATGCGGTCAGAAATGAGCGTGACAGTGAGAAAGTACTAAACATGTAAAAGATGGAAACTCACCAGAGTAGGCCTTGGGATGACCTTTCCACAACTCCAATTTTCCCCCTAAAATTATATAAACAAGTCAAATATTAGCATATATTACTTCTTAATGTTCTTAATGTCAGGCTGCATAATGAGCTTTTCATAAAACATTGTTGAATAGAAATGTCAGTCGCTGTTGAACCTACCATGTCGGTTGCTGTGGATGAACACTTATTATCACTGAGGCGCGGAATGAGTTCGGCATGATGTTCACCGTTGTCATCATCAGGCTCTGGCAACACTGGCTGCGCTGATTTCAAATAATGATTCATGGGCGAATCTGCAGGCTTTTGAGTGGGCAGATAGTTCACGTCCTCTGTTGGATACCCTTCTCGAGGTCCCATAGTAAATGGATCAGTAGGAAGTGTCAGAGAGCCTGGGCCCTCCTGCTTGCTACTTTGGTCTCCATCCATTCCCTGGCCATCCCCCTCCTCACCCTCTGCCTGGCCACTGTTAAAGAAGTCCCATAGGGGCCGCCGTAGAGGAGGGATGAAGGGCTCCTCTAAGTCTGCATCCGTGTCGGAGTAGCCACTGGACTGCAGGCGCTCGCTGACCGACTGCAGCAGGGACAGGATGGACAGAGAGGAGGACGAGGCCAGCTGCTCCATCCCCACACCTCCGCTCAGACTCCTCAGCTCCTCTGTGGCTGGTGGCACCATGAGTCCCCTGTCATCCCGCGACAGGCCCCCCTCCACCATTTCCTCGCTGCGGAGACTGTCTTCCTCCACGATGGGCGACAGAGAGAAGGGATAGGCCTTGGCCCGCCGAGCTGTGGGGCTCAGCATGGGGCCTGTGTCATTGACAAACACGGCATCAGTCTCCTCTTCCTCGTCGATAATGGAAAAACCGCTCACCTCCATGTCATGGAAGGCAAGCTGGGGGACTGGGAGGAGGGGGAGGAGAGGTTCCAGGGCTGGGGCTCGCCGGCCTCCCGTAGCCCCTGTAGCATGGAGCCCAGCTAGCCTGCTGCTCAGGTCCTGGTGAAACCCTGCCATAGCTGCAGCTGCTGAACCTGCACCACTGTGTCCTGGTGTCTCTGAGTCCTGACTCTGCTGTTGCGGAGAGACATCGCAGCGATATGCTGTCACCGAGCTCCTCTGTGGCATGTCCTCGTTACCGGAGCCAGGGGCTGAATTAGACACAAGGCCCTCTGAGGTGCTCAGGTCCTTGGGGAGTCTCCTTGAGGAAGAAGGGTCCATGCAGATGGTGCCTGTGGGTCTGCTGTCGGCCCCATCCTCCTCACCTCCAGAGTCAGAGCCCTCTGAGACTACAGAGGCTAAGTAAGTCTCAACCAGGACAAAGCCTTGATCCCCACTGACCATAGTGCCATTCGACCCATTGGTCTCAGTCTGAGGAACATTCAGCGTTATTTCAGGACCGCTCTCTTGGTCTTCATCATGAAGAGTTATACAGGCAATAGGCCTCAACCCTTTAGCATGTCTGACTTGAGATGGTTGTAGGGAGTTTTGGGCGTGTTTTGGTCTGACTGACATAAGGTCTGTCTCAGAATTGCCCTTAGCTTCAGGTCTGGAACCTTTCCTAAGCAGATCAGTCTCAGGAAATGCTGTTTGGTTTTTGAAGGAAGTATTGTCATTCAGAGTGCTGTTGAGGTTATTAGGACTTTCAGAGTTATTGGACACAGAAACAGGACCATATTGAGCCTTACCATCTTGTTTAGGACTATGTCTATTGCTTTCGATATCATCTTTGGCTACGTGGACTACTCTGTCTCCTACCTGTGTTTCTTTAACGCCTAGCACCGCGTTACAACCATTGTCCCCTGAAGTGCCGAGCACCTGATCTTTGTTTTCATTTGTTTTCCCTGAGACAGACTCATACTCATGACTCCCTCTCGTTATTTGAATAATATCCCCACCATCACCATGGATACCTGGTTTCTCGTGGGACACTCCACCACTCAAGCGAGGCAACACATCTCCCTGGTGCTTATTGCCACTGTATTCAGATGTGATAGCACCGTTTGGCTGGGAATCCTCTTCCCCTTGTGGATGCTTATTAGCATTAGCATCCATTAGCTGTTGACCTCTGACCTTTAACTGGTGACCGGTGCCTGGGGTCCCCTCGGCACAGTGTTCTCCCTGCCTGTGGTCTGAGACACAGATGGTGGGTGCACTGCTCTCACAGGCCGGCCCAGGGCTGCTCCTGATGTCAGTGTCCGAGCCTGCGATAGATTCGTACCCCGAGGAGGGGGTAGACCTGGGGCCCTCCGCCAGAGGGTTAGGGTTCAACGAGAGGGTCTGTTCTGCTGGGAAGGCTGAGGGGTGTTTGTCATCACCCCTCACTGAAGGCCTTACCTCCAGGAGCTTATCCGTCTCGAAGGACTGCTCCATGCCCTCCTCCTCTCGTCCTGCGGGTAGGACCAGGTAAATCTCCTCACTGGCCTTCTGGAACGCTTCATCCCCCTCCAACTCAGAGGATTCTATTCTCTCCAGGGCCGCTAGAGCATTCCTCACAATGTTATCCACCATCATTTTAGACTCCAAATGAAGGGCCTGGCCAAACAGATCGTCTGAAGGACCAACGTCCCCCTCCTCCTCCCCTGACTCAAAGCAGTCCAGTCCAGCACCAGTGCCTGAATCCAATGCGTCCCCAGAATCGGAGTGCCTAGTTGCTGGCATGGGTCCCTGGCTTTCGTCCGCTGATGCAAGCGAGGCGGACAGTGAAATGGGTTGCGGAGCCAGCTGGCTTCCATCGACATCGGAAACAGCAGCAGGCAGATGAGTGTGCTGCGCAGTCCCCCCGGTGCCTGGCGGCTCGCTGAGCCACGCAGCAGCTACTGAAGGTGACCCAGTCTGGACACAGTGTGCAGATAAGGTTTCTGTCTGCTCACTCAGCTCTGTGTCTCTGTCCCTGTCTGTGTCCCTGTGTGTATCCTCACTGGCCATCTCTGCATGAGTGATTCTATCCCGCGGGCTCTGCTCCCCACTGTGGGTCTCACTGCCTGCTGTACTTGTCCCGGCATCAACAAAGTCCTCTGTGGGTGCGGGAGGGGGAGAGGTGCCTGTGACTGAGCCAGCCCCAGAGAGAAAGTCCTTGGTCTGGGCTCCTACAGTAGGCAGGCCTGCCTCCCTGTGTAAAGGGAAGGCACTTTGACTCCCAGCCCTTTCTGCTGTCTGCATTGTTAGTGGAATGTGACTAGAGCCAAGTCCAGTTGGACTCAAAACAGCAGAGTCTGTTTCAGAAGTCCAAGCTCCTCTCTCATTGGTCTCTGAGGTTGGAGCTCTAATCTGATTGGTCGATATGGTCTGAATGTCACTCTGCTTTGAAATAGTGAGTTCTAAAGTGGAGGGTGTCACCCCAACCAAAGGGCTGCCCTCCCCCCCTGAGGTTGAACCCCTCTCATGCAGGGCCTCATCACCCTCTGAGATGGGGAAGTCCACCTGCACCTGGTGCCTCTGCATCATCCTGCGTCTCTCTCTCTGGCCACGGTACGTCCCGTACGTCACCACAGGCGGACAGGCCAGGGCCAGCCGCCGCTGATGCTGCTCGTCCACCTCCGCCTCACCTTCGCGCAACGGGCCGCTGTCTGCTGCTGCTTCGCCCTCTCCGCATCCTTCCCTGTGGCCTTCCGTCTGCGTCTCCTCCTCCTCCAAGGCTCTATTCATAATGCACAGAGAAACAAGGTGCATAACAATACAGACAAGGACACACATATCACCCAGTGCTGCTTTGGGTGAGGGGGGGGTGAGGGGGGGGGGGTTGGGTGAATCATGCATATAAGCAGTGTTGTGTAAAAAGCAGCCACTCATACAGCAGTTCAAGAACATCCTCGTCAAATATTAATTGAGAGCTACTGGACAAAGATACGGCATGCCCCAGAGCAATGCATAGATCTACCAGCTTTGACACCCCCACAACCAGCACCTTTTCTGTTCCCTTCACCTCCTCCATCTTAATCCTTCAAAGGGCTTGATGAGAAATCAAATAGTACAATGCTTCAAAAAAGATAATAAATGGTGTTCAGGGGGAAAAGGCATTTTTCAAATCTTTTACCTTCCAAACACAATTGTGCTCAGTGTTTTCAATTAGCTTCCCTGCCTGGAAACACACATCAAATAATTACAGCCTTTACTATGACCTCCCCACCCTCTTTAGTAGAAAGTAGCTCACAGCTGGTCCTCACCCCAACTCGCCCCAGATGGTGTTCAACTGATACACCAACATTAGCGCTTGGCTTTGTTTAAAAAAAAAATGATTTGCTGCCTGTGTTGGTGTGAGAGAAGAAAACTACTGGGGAGATAGATGCAGTTATCTCCCACAAAGTAAACTAGTCATCTCATAAGGAGTGACAGTGGCTTGGATAATACAAAATGTATCGGAGATTAACTAAATAATCAATGTCAACAAAAACAGCAGGCTGGTACAACGTTTTAGAGTTCAACTTATTGGATGAATCAGCCTGAGTCATGAGGTGATGAGGTGATTTTGGTTGATTTGAGTCATGTTTTTATGATGTTACCCCTGCAACTAATAAAAAATGAATGAGGTTTATGGCCGCAAAGATCTTGTCACAATAAATCACTTCAGTGGGTCCTTCTACAGAATGAAAATAAGAAACCCCACATTGCAGCGAGTTCAAATAAATATATTATTATTTATAGATACTTATTTATAGATATTTCCTTGTAGCTCTATTCTTCACTATCAGTTCTTCTCCAGCTCAAAAAAAAAAGCCTTTGGTATAACAACAACAATGTCTGATTGGATTCTCAAGAGGACTATAAATACAGTACATTGATGAGAAGCTGATTGTTTGTCTGTAGCGTTGTCTTGATGGCTGTCAGCTTTCAGGCTCCAAGGCCCCAGGGGCAGCAGTGTATCGTGACAGCTCCCCACAGGACACCGTGTACAAACTGTGGCTTTGTTTGACGCATCATAGACAGGAGCCCAGATAGATTACTCTTCTAGACGTTGCATTAAGTCACAGTGTGTAGGATGAGGTGTGTGGCATGGGAGGAGTGGATACTTTGGGCCAAAAACATGACTCTGTCTTTATTTGACCAGCACTATATTTCATGTCAAATTCTACCATGTATATTTACTTTTCTTTTTTGGAAAATGACAGCTGTCACACTTGTTAAAGGGCGTGAACCGCTCAAGCCACTAGACTGCAACACGTTTTCCAATGACTGTGTGATTTCATGTTGAAATGGATCTGTGGTCTGTAGAGTGCAGAGGGATATCGAATCGCTAGTCAGTGTCGAGAAGGGAAACCAGGCTGGCTCATTCGTGCAAATGAGCCATGCTCACACTTCCTGCTCCCCAGCCAAATGGCTGAAACCATTCCAACCAGTGATGCTCTTCCTGCCCTGCCAGCATCTCGGACGCACAGGGACGAATCATTACAAACATTTCCCCTCTACATGCTGTGCTGTATGAATCAGTCTGACGACAGTGTGTGTGTGTGTGTGAGCACGTAAGCACGCTCTAGTGTCAAAGAATCAAGATTCCTGTGTTTCCATGCATAGCCTCCCCACCCTGACTTAGCACCAGTAACTGACTGGCTGCCAGAGGAGCTTAGCTAGAGCCAGACGTCCCCACCCACCCACCCACCCACACAATAACCAGGCACCCTAGCCTGCACTGGACAATTATCCTGCTCTCTCTGGCTTCCTGAATACACACCCAGCCTACATAGTACCATGACTCAATGACAGAACTGGCGGAATCACAAGAAACCATTGTCAAAGAATGTAGCCCTGTAAAATAAGCTTCTCAATAAGCTACTAGTTCATCTCCTGCAGTAACAAGACTTTCAAAGTCATGCTCAACTTTCAGAAGTCAACTGGTCTTGTGTTTTGAGTCTTGAGGTGACACAAAACATTCATTTTCAATCAAAAGTCAGCATCTACAACATGTACATCATAGTTGCCAGAATGAGTGTGAAACATTGCAATGAAATGTTTCCCCCTCATTTTCAGTGATTTTCATCTCACAAATATGACATACTTTGTAGGAATGTTGGAATGACCTTCAGTAGCAGCTAGATAAATTTAACATGCCTTCATGACACAAGTATACATGGGTGTCCTTCATGGTGTGTCGTGTATGTGGATTCAATGGTGTATGGACTGTGGTGTGAATGTCTGGTATGCTGTCTGCGGACTCGATGCTGCATGTCCTTTGGTGTGTGTGTACGCTGTGGGTTTTCTGGTCTGCTGTGGTCTGTATTTAGTTATCGGTCGGTGGCTTATCTCAAACAGCAGCTCCCCCTCCGAGAAAAACAATGTCTCTTCCTCTCTCTCTTTCCCCTCTCGCTCGCTCCCACTCTCTCCCTTTCATCTCTCATTCTATTTCTAGCTCATGGACATTGCGTATGTGCGATGAGGAGAATCCACTGGTGTTTGATAACTATTGGCCCAGACAGTGCTTTCCAATCCACTATTTAATCAAGTAGCGTTATTTATTTCCTTGTTGCACTCGGATGTTTCTCTCCTCTGCAAACCTTGCTGTTACATTTCCCTTCTTACATCCCTGCAGGACAAAACTCAACATCCTCCATTTAATTTATTTTCATTTCATTTGGTTCCCCAGCGTCAGCCCCAGCCGTCTGAGTGGCAACTCCACTCTCCTGTAGTTAATTGCTGTGCTATGAATATAATTGTTGTTTGGCCTACTTCTTCACCCAGCGAGTGAAAAGCAGCTTCACCTTCAATGACAATTCTGCCGGTCTATCTCGTCCCTCTCTCACTCTACACACACCTCTTTCTTTTTCTCTTCCTAATATTTGTTTGGTGTGCAGCAAACTGTGTGTAGCATTTTTTAGTTACTTGTAGAACTTTAAGAGCTCAGATGTCTGTCCTGCAAAACTTTAGGTCAGAGACTGTATAAAAAGTTTGCAATGCACTTGGTTAGCATTTTCTAACAGAGCATTTTTTTTTTTTCTTTTTACCCCTTTTTCTCCCCAATTTCGTGGTATCCAATTGTTGTAGTAGCTACTATCTTGTCTCATCGCTACAACTCCCGTACGGGCTCGGGAGAGACGAAGGTTGAAAGTCATGCGTCCTCCGATACACAACCCAACCAGCCGTACTGCTTCTTAACACAGCACGCATCCAACCCGGAAGCCAGCCGCACCAATGTGTTGGAGGGTACACACTGGTTAGCACGCATTGCGCCCGGCCCGCCACAGGAGTCGCTGGTGCGCGATGAGACAAGGACATCCCTACCGACCAAACCCTCCCTAACCCAGACGACGCTAGGCCAATTGTGCGTCGCCCCACGGACCTCCCGGTCGCGGCCGGTTGCGACAGAGCCTGGGCGCGAACCCAGGGACTCTGATGGCATAGCTGGCACTGCAGTACAGCGCCCTTAACCACTGCGCCACCCGGGAGGCCCTTGGTTAGCATTTTCTATGGGATTTTACATGTACTTGTTAGCTAACCTTCGGATTAAAAAGGCTCAGTGGGGTCTGAAAATAGCGTCCCCTTATGTTCAGTGCTGGTATTACCGAATATCCTTGTATGGCACAAGGTCGGTATGAAGGTATGACAATCTGGATACCGCCCAAGCCTAAACCTATATGTAAAATGTAGCTCAAGAGAAAGTGCAAGTGTATGCCCTCATCCTTATTGCTGCTTCAAGTTCAGTAGCCTACCTCTTCTCTCCTAGATGGGCGTGCAAGAACAGGTATGTGGTATCAATTAAATAGAGTAGGCTATAGGCCAGAGTTCCCCCAACTCGCGGCCCAAATTTGGCCCTCAGGGGGTTTTATTTGGCCCCCCAAGTATTCAAAAAATATTACATAGAAGAAGAAAAATCTAGTTGATGATCCCTGTTCTAGGCTATGGATGGGCGGGGCAGTTATCTTTCTAAGGAAATGAAATTCCATCCATCTGCCTTGCTGTCCATCCATATTGAAATCAACAGGCTAATGCATTTCAATGGGCACCTAATGCCTGGATTTGTTCAATAAGCCATCACTTTCACACATACTGTGTGGAAAATGTAATAGTGCAGGGATTGGTATAGTTTTGCATACCTAATCGGGTTTGATAACGAGCTTAGAGGCCAGGTGTGTGTTTGTGTCAGGGTGACGGGGAAATTTTAAATTTAAATTTTACCGGCCATTTGAGAAATATACCGGATCCATATTCATTGGGTGCGTAACCCATTAAGGTGTCCACCCACAGTGTTCAAAATGACAGAAATCACATTTACATTACGGTAATTCATCTTAACAGAACATGTAACTCCTGTAATGAAGCAGACAATAAAATGTTATTTTAAAACATTTGCCAAAATGCAATTCGGGGGAAAACACCAATTCTAAACAGTGCACCTGATGTGAGTGGTACATGAATGAAATAAAAATGTCCTTAGAAATGTAGAAAGAGGGTGAATCTAAAGATGCCACAACTAGGATGGGTTGCTAATATGACTAGGATTGAGGACAACGAAAGAAAATGTATATGAAAACAAACAGAACAGGAGAGAAATGGGGAACGAGGAAGTCTTTCATAGGCAGCGTGTGTGGCAAAAGGCCTAGCTGATTATTGAGTTGCGGATGTCAGTGAAACACATCTCAACTATGTGTGAAGATAATGTGTCTTGAGTATAATTTTAAATGTTGAGACAAGAAGAAGGGGAGGGGTGATTGGCAAAGATAGCCTATAGCATTCTCTCTCCAAAATGCATGCGCTCAGCTGTCTCCAGCCAATTCTTGCACATTTATTGTTTCATTTGGGGCTCCCGAGTGGCGCAACGGTCTAAGGCACTGTGTCTCAGTGCTAGAGGCGTCACTAAAGACCCTGGTTTGATCCCGGGCTGTATCACACAACCAGCCGTGATCGGGAGTCCCATAGGGCGGCGCACAATTGGCCCAGTGTCGTCCGGGTTAGGGGAGGGTTTTGCCGGGTTAGGCCATCATTGTAAAATAAGATTGTTCTTAACTGACTTGCCTAATTAAATAAAGGTTCAATAAAAAATAACTGTGTATAATTCCCCATTACATAGGTTACCAGTAGTAAATGTACCGTTAATCCCCGTCATTTGGATACATTAATATCTGTAAATTAATTGTATTATTAATTAGGCCTACAGTCATTTACCGGTTTGATTCTCGGAGTGGAAACGTTGTTTGTAGAGTTTGTCATTGACACGTGTAACAGTATTACTTCTGTCCCTCTCCTCACCCCTACCTAGGCTCGAACCAGGGACCCTCTGCACACATCGACGACAGTTACCCTCGAAGCATCGTTACCCATCGTGCCACAAAAGCTGTGGCTTTAAAAAAAATACAAAATACAAAATGCAAGCACAAAGAAAAACAAGGTCACCAAAAACTAACACATTTATCAGTAATAAGGTCCTCAATCAGCTTTCTGAATTGCCCTAGAGCAGGGGTCAACAACTAGATTCAGCCACAGGCCGTTTTTTACTTTGAGTGGATGGCCGGGGCCGGAACATAATTACAAAAATTTTGTAAACTGCAAATTGACCACAAGAAGCCCAAACAGATATAATATTTGACTAAAACATAATAACTTCAAACCTTGCGTAAATTTGGATATGATCACGTGTCCCTCTAATATGCGTGGAACTATTTGGGAACAGATTTCCCAAATAAAAATCACTCGGTGCTGATTTCCTGGTGTTTTTACAGTTTTTTTTAAATGTCCAACTGTCACGCCCTGACCTTAGAGAGCTTTTTTATTTCTCTATTTGGTTAGGTCAGGGTGTGATTTGGGTGGGCATTCTAGTTTTCTATTTCTTTGTTGGCCGGGTAGGGTTCCCAATCAGAGGCAACTGTCTATCATTGTCTCTGATTTGGAATCATACTTAGACAGCCTGTTTTCCACCCTAGTTTGTGGGATCTTGTGGTAAATCATATGTGTCAAGTTTAGTAATGATGTTTGGTACAGTGGGACTTTTTGTAAAAGGGCTTTATACAGTTGAAGTCGGAAGTTTACATACACTTAGGTTGGACTCATTAAAACTCCACACATTTCTTGTTAACAAACAACAGTTTTGGCAAGTTGGTTAGGTGCATGACAAGTCATTTTTCCAACAATTGTTTACAGACAGATCATTTCACTTATAATTCACTGTATCACAATTCCAGTGGGTCACAAGTTTACATACACTAAATTGACTGTGCCTTTAAAAAGATTGGAAAATGCCAGAAAATGATGTCATGGCTTGAGAAGCTTCTGATAGGCTAATTGACATCATTTGAGTCAATCTTGGACCTGTGGATGTATTTCAAGGCCTACCATCAAACTCAGTGCCTCTTTGCTTGACATCATGTGAAAATCAAAAGAAATCAGCCAAGACCTCAGAAAAAAAATTGTAGACCTCCACAAGTCTGGTTCATTCTTGGGAGCAATTTCCAAATGCCTGAAGGTACCTTGTTCATCTGTACCAACAATAGTATGCTATTATAAACACCATGGGACCACGCAGCCATCATACCGCTCAGGAAGGAGACGCGTTCTGTCTCCTAGAGATGAATGTACTTTGGTGCGAAAAGTGCAAATCAATCCCAGAACAACAGCAAAGGAAGATGCTGGAGGAAACAAGTACAAAAGTATCTATATCCACAGAAAAACGAGTCCGATATTGACATAACCTGAAAGGCCGCTCAGCAAGGAAGAAGCCACTGCTCCAAAGCAGCCATAAAAAAGCCAGACCACGGTTTGCAACTGCACATAGGGACAAAGATTGTACTTTTTGGAGAAATGCACTTTACAAAATAGATGGCACATGAGGGAGGAAAATTGTGTGGATATATTGAAGCAACATCTCAAGACATTAGTAAGGAAGTTAAAGCTTGGTCGCAAAATGTGATTTCCAAATGGACAATGACCCCAAGCATACTTCCAAAGTTGTGGAAAAATGGCTTAAGGACAACAAAGTCAAGGTATTGGAGTGGCCATTACAAAGCCCTGACCTCAATCCTATAGAACATTTGTGGGCAGAACTGAAAAAGCGTGTGCGAGCAAGGAGGCCTACAAACCTGACTCAGTTACACCAGCTCTGTCAGGAGGAATAGGACAAAGTTCACCCAACTTATTGTGGGAAGCTTGTGGAAGGCTGCCCGAAAAATTTGGCCCAAGTTAAACAATTTAAAGGCAATGCTATCAAATATGAATTGAGTGTTGTAAACTTCTGACCCACTGGGAATGTGATGGAAGAAATAAAATATTAAATAAATCATTCTCTCTACTATTATTCTGACATTTCACATTCTTAAAATAAAGTGGTGATCTTAACTGACCTAAGACAGGTAATTTTTACGAGGATTAAATGTCAGGAATTGTGAAAAACTGAGTTTAAATGTATTTGGCTAAGGTGTATGTAAACTTCCCACTTCAACTGTAAATGAAAACATACCAATGTATCAACCTAAGTGACATCATAGAAGGCCAACCAATTTTCTGGTTGAGAATGCAGTGGTGAGTACTAAAATTGTTGCCCGCAGTGCGCTATGATCAACTGCAACTAACGGTTTTAATGAAGTGGCAGCTGCGTTCATATAGAGGATGTCACCATAGTATTTGACCAATAGGTACGTCAACTGAATAACCGATGTCTACTATTTAGCGAGTAGCAGGACCTATTTCTATAGAAGAATCCTATTTTTTCCCCTCAGCTTCTTAACTAACTCATCAATATGCTTTTTAAAAAGACAGCTTTTCATCGATCCAGATGCCTAGATTTTTGTAACCACGGACATGATCAATTTGGACACCATCCAAAGTACATATGCTTAAATCATTAGACTTATTTTTATGCGCTCTAAAGAACATATACTCAGTTTTACCTGCATTCAGTACTAATTTCAGGTCAATCAAGTTTCTGTAATATGATGAAGGCAGACTGTAGTTCAGATAGAGTCTGGTCAACTGTGGGGGCAATAGCATACATCAGCATAATTGGCATACAAGTAAGTGCTGGTTACAATATTTTTTGGAGACATTGTTAATGTAAACAGTCAAAAGTACAGGACCTAGAATCGACCCGAGGGACACCTTTTGTAATATTCAGGAAATCTGATTTAACACCATCAGTAGATATAAATTGAGTTCTATCTGTCAAGTAATTTTTAAACCAGTTACATGAAGCCTGATCTCAGCCAATTGAGGAAAGCCTCTGAATTAGCAGTGAGTGATCAACATTACCGAAAGCCAAATCAAATCAAATTTTATTTGCACATACACATGGTTAGCAGATGTTAATGCGAGTGTAGCGAAATGCTTGTGCTTCTAGTTCCGACAATGCAGTGATAACCAACAAGTAATCTAACTAACAATTCCAAAACTACTGTCTCATACACAGTGTAAGGGGATAAAGAATATGTACATAGCCTTTTACAGGTCAATGAAGGAGGCAGCATAATGTTGCCTTTTATCCATACAGTTAACCACGTCATTTATAACTAGGGATGCACTAGAGATAGTGCTATGACCTGGTCTAAAACCTGACTGGTGTACGTTTAGAATACATTTCAAAGATAAGAAAATGAATCAAGGATTCTAATATTTTAGCTAGGCAAGAAAGTTTAGAAATAGGCCGATAATTATTTAGGTCACAAGGGTCACCACCTTTGTGAAGGGGAACTACATGGGCCGCCTTCCAAACCTTGGGGATAGTACCAGATATAATCGTCAGGTTAAAAATATGGGTTAATGATTCCACAATCAGGGGGGCAGAGAGCTGCAGCAAAAATGGATCGAGCATATCAGCTCCAGTGGATTTTTATTAACATCAATCATAAGCAAGGCATCTAGCACATCACAGATAGTAATTTGTTTAAATGAAAACAAAGATTTACTAGAGGTTGACCGGTACATTTTTCATTGTCTTTTGTCTGCTCAATGTAAGCAACGAGCATGGGTCTGGTTTCTCTGTCTTGTTAATGTTGAGGGAGCGTGCACGCCTGAGCACGCATTGAAGTAGACTACCTGGCCTGCTGCGCACAAATGTAGGAAAGTGCCAATTTGTTTGATTTCTGACTGTTTTAACTCACCATGTCCACCACTAATAAGCTGAGCTTCTCTGTAATTATTTCTTCACCTCACACAGTAAGTCAACGAAGTCTGTTTTTTTGTGAATGATAGCCTAATAGTTCCTCACAGTAGGCATATTTGAAAAATCATTCCAACAATCTCCCCCTCGATAATCACCAAACCTTGGTGTGAAAAAGCAAACTATCATCTGATGATCCCATGTATCCAGTTGACACGTCATAAAATACCTGAGTAGTTAGTAGTAGAGAGATGAATGTGATTGAATTTTCATTAGTATAATTTCTAGTGTTTTTATTTGTAGGCTTTATGTATTTTTACTTAGTTAACAATGGAAGTTGTTAACTAAGTAATGTGAAAAAATAACAAACGGAAAAGTGGTGCATGCATATGTATTCACCCCCCTTTGCTATGAAGCCCCTAAATAAGATCTGGTGCAACCAATTACCTTCAGAAGTCACATAATTAGTTAAATAATGTCCACCTGTGTGCAATCTACAGTAAGAGTCACATGATCTGACACACACACACACAACATCCATCTGTTCTGAAAGGCCCCATAATCTGCAACACCACTAAGCAAGGAGCACCACCAAGCAAGCTGAACCATGAAGACCAAGGAGCTCTCCAAACAGGTCAGGGACAAAGTTGTGGAGAAGTACAGATCAGGGTTGGGTTATAAAAAAATATCAGAAACTTTGAACATCCCACTGAGCAACATTAAATCCATTATTAAAAAATGAAAATAATATGGCACCACAACAGACCTGCCAAGAGAGGGCCAAAACTCACAGACCAGGCAAGGAGGGCATTAATCAGAGAGGCAACAAAGAGACCAAAGATAACCCTGAAGGAGCGGAGATTGGAGTATCTGTCCATAGGACCACTTTAAACCATACACTCCACAGAGCTGGGCTTTACGGAAGAGTGCCCAGAAAAAAGCCATTGCTTAAAGAAAAAAATAAGCAAACACATTTGGTGTTCGCCAAAAGGCATGTGGGAGACTCCCCAAACATATGGAAGAAGGTACTCTGGTCAGATGAGACAAAAATGTTGCTTTTTGGCCATCAAGGAAAATGCTATGTCTGGCACAAACCCAACACCTCTCATCCCCCCAAGAGCACCATCCCCAGAGTGAAGCATTGTGGTGGCAGCATCATGCAGTGGAGATGTTTTTAATCGGCAGGGACTGGGAAACTGGTCAGAATTGAATGAATGATGGATGGAGCTAAATACAGGGAAATTCTTGAGGGAAACCTTTTTCAGACTCCCAGAATTTGAGACTGGGACTGAGGTTCACCTTCCAGCAGGACAATGACCCTAAGCATACTGCTAAAGCAACACTCGAGTGGTTTAAGGGGAAACATTTAAATGTCTTGGAATGGCCTAGTCAAAGCCCAGACCTCAATCCAATTGAGAATATGTGGTATGACTTAAAGATTGATGGACACCAGCAGAACCCATCCAACTTGAAGGAGCTGGAGTAGTTCTGCCTTGAAGAATGGACAAAAATCCCAGTGGCTAGATGCGCCAAGCTTATAGAGACATACCCCAAGAGACTTGCAACTGTAATTGCTGCAAAAGTTGGCTCTACAAAGTATTGACTTTGGGGGGGTGAAGAGCTTTTTTGTCTTATTTATTGTTTGTTTCACAAGAAAAACTATTTTGGATCTTTAAAGTGGTAAGCATTTTGTGTAAATCAAATGACAAAAACTGCCCAAAAAAATCCATTTTAATTCCAGGTTGTAAGGCAACAAAATAGGAAAAATGCCAAGGGGGTGAATACTTTCGCAAGACACTGTACCAGCTAATGGAAACTCTGGTGTGTGTGTGTGT
Organism: Oncorhynchus nerka; assembly: GCF_034236695.1. Lineage (NCBI taxonomy): Eukaryota > Metazoa > Chordata > Actinopteri > Salmoniformes > Salmonidae > Oncorhynchus > Oncorhynchus nerka. The sequence continues at coordinate 62,698,320 of NC_088417.1, forward strand.
TGTGCATAGTCATGGTCACCTCTCAGTGCTGATACACACGTGCACATCAAAGTAATCTGAGCTGATGGGCAGAGGGTAGAGATGCACTACAGGGTCCAGGGACAACGCGGTCTGTCCACCTTTGTGCCAACCTAAATAACCACAGGCTAAAAACCGTAACAGGCACTTAAATACAGCATTTAAGAGGAACATTTCCAACATAATCTGTAAAGTTACTCCAAACTCAAGCCTCAGAGAAACCGAACATCAGGAGAGAATTTGCCTCTACCTCAAACACTCCCCAGCTCTTGTTGTGGCCTGGTATATTTGGAGACATGGGAAAAAAATCACTCCTGGCTGATATTGACACGGACAGGGTGTTAAAACAGCCCAGAGGTCACAGACAGCGATAGGGAGAGAGAGGGAGTGATACAAAGAGAGAGGGAGTGAGACAAAGTGAAAAAGAGGGAGAGAAAGAGAGACAGGGAGAGAGAGTGAGAGAGAGTGTCCCATGTGTGACACCCTAGCATACACACACACACACCATAATGAACGGAGGAGACTGAGGGGGACACACAAATACACACAACCCATGTACACACGTGCACACACACACACACACCATAGTGAATGGCAGGGACTGTGAGGGGACAAACAAACACACTAACTCACCATTTTTGTTGTTATATTGTTTGTATATCGTTTGTTTTTTACATTTGTATGACTGTATGACTGTATGACTGGCTTGTCTATTAGTGTATCAGTGTTTTGATGCGTATGTTGCTTTTTGTGGACCCCAGGAAGAGTAGCCGCTGCTTCTGCAAAAGTTAATGAGGAACCAAAAAAATCAAAATAAACTGCTTTTTTCGGTCACTGACCAACAGTATTCAGGTTTGAGAAGAGTCTCCAGGAAGAATATGTGGTCCTAGCTTGATTTGTGTTCAATGGTGCAGTGACAGCTCATTGTCTACTGCTAAATAGCACGTACCTGCTGTACTGGCAGTAGCCTCTCTTATCTATACTGCTCCCATCAGCCACTGTACCCGTGAAGAACATCCAACTGACCTTGGTAACCTATCCCTCTGAATGCAATGTGTCCATTGTTTAGACAAAGCCGTATGGATGACCGGTTAGCTACACAGTGGTTTTCTCCATGGGGGGAACCTGAGGTAACCGAGGAGGATTTGATCTAAGTGAAAGGCTCCTTCTTCTTTTAACTGGCTGAGGGTTTACATAATGCTGCCTGCTAATCTGTTAGCATTATCCTAATATGATCCCAGAGCCCATCTCCTTTCCTTCAAGTGTAGCAGCAACCATGGGAATGCCCTAGATTTCCCAATGTCTTCATGGGTACAGATCTAGGATCAGTTTACCCTCCCCCCAAATACTAACTTTAACCATTAGGGAGGAAATGCTAAACTGATTGTAGATCAGTATCTGGTGGGACTTTGTCCTACTTCTGGTTTGGTAGCCACATGAAAGCCAGCACTGTCAAACAGTATGGGTGTCACTACACAGGCCTGTTGTATCCCAAACATTATGTGATGCCTTGAGGGTTCATTCATCCCACCATGTGATGGTGTAAGGATCCATATCGGGATGGTGCCCGTCCGCAAGCCCCTGCCCACGCGGTGCCCAGGTGAGCTAACACCCATGCCAAGGGCCACCATAGACCTCTGGAATATAGTGCACAGTGCATTCAGGAAAGTATTCGGACGCCTTGATTTTTTCCACATTTTGTTACATTACAGCCTTATTCTAAAATTAACCTCATCAATACCTCAATGACAATACCTCATAATCACATTTACAGTGGGCTCCAAAATTACTGCCACCCCTGACTGCACAAACAATACTTAAAAAAATAGAAATAATATAATTATAGAGATAAACTCAAAATACCAACATGTGAGACATACTGTACATTATTTATGTTTCAATGGAACCAACCAAAATCATACAATTATTTAATACAAAATAAATATCACCAAAATCAAGGTTTCATAATTATTGCCACTCCTCATTTAGTACCTAGTGCAACCACCTCTGGCAAGGATAACAGCATGGAGTCTTTTCCTGTAATGTTTGACAAGGTTAAGGAACACATTTGGAGGGATTTTGGACCATTCCTCTATGCAGATCCTTTCAGGATCATTCGCATTCTTGGGTTTGTGCTTATCAACTGCCCTCTTCAACAGCCCACAGATTTTCGATTCGATTGAGGTCCGGCGACTGAGATGGCCATGGCAGAACATTTATTTTGTTGTCACAGAACCATTTCTGTGTGGGTCTTGAGGAATGTTTTGGAAAGTCCCAGCCTTCTGGCAGAGGCAACCAGATTGTCAGCCAAAATTGCCGGATACTTGGTGGAATTCATTAATTAAAACAGCCCCAAAACATCACTGACCTACCACCATATTTCACCATGGGTATGAGGTGCCTCTCCTTGTATGCATCTCTGTCTTGAAGCCAAACATGCCGATGCTCTATCTGACCAGAGCACCTTATTTCAGTCATAATTTAAATGACATTTGGCAAACTCCAAGCGCTCGCATCTGTGTCTTGGGGTCAGAAAGTGCTTTCTTCTGGCAACCCTTCCAAAGAGCCTGTGGTTGTGGAGGTGGCATCTGATGGTGCTTTTTGAAACTTGGTCACCACAAGACGCCACCGACGCCTGCAATTCATTCACAGTGATTCTTGGGGATTTTGTTGCTTCTCTCACCATCTTCCTCCCTATCCTGGAGGGCAAAATGCACTTGCGTCCTCTACCCGTGAGGTTTTCAACTGTTCCATATCTTTTGAAAGTTTTAATAATTGCCCTGACAGTGCTCAGTGGTATAGTCAATCGTTTGTGGATCTTCTTGTAGTCATTACCAGATTTATGAAGGTCTATGACCATCTGTCTCTTTTGAACTGCCAGTTCTTTAGTTTTCTTCATGGTTGGATGACAAAGGGATACTGCATGTGTGTTACCTCATTTTTATAACCTGGTGAAACAGGAAGTGATGTAATGGCTCAATATAGTTCCTTAAGACTTAAATAAGTGGAATTTAACACCTGGTTTAATTTTGGTAGATGTTATTTACAAAACTCTTTAAGGGTGCCATTAATTGTAAAACATTAATTGAGGACAGATTTTTTTTTTAAATCAGATGATTTTGGTGGGTTCCATTGAAACATTAATAAAGTACAGTATTTCTCGCATTTTGGTATTTTGAGTTTCTCTTTAATTATATTGTTTATATATTTGTAAATATTGTTTGTGCATTGCCAGTTAAGGGTGCCAGTAATTTTGGAGTCCACTGTACATAAGTATTCAGACCCTTTACTCAGTACTTTGTGAAACACCTTTGGCAGCGATTACAGCCACGAGTCTTCCAGGGTATGACGCTTCAAGCTTGGCACACCTGTATTCTTCCCTACAGATACCCTCAAGCTCGATTGGGTTCAAGTCCGGGCTCTGGCTGGGCCACTCAAGGACATTCAGAGACTTGTCCCGAAGCCACTTCTGCATTGTCTTGGCTGTGTGCTTAGGGTCGTTGTCCTTTTAAACCTTTACCCCAGTCTGAGGTCCTGAGCAAGTTTTCATCAAGGATCCATCTGTACTCTGCTTTGTTCATCTTTCCCTCGATCCTGACTAGTCTCCCAGTCCCTGCCGCTGAAAAACATCCCCACAGCAGGATGCTACCATCACCATGCTTCACCGTAGGGATGGTGCCATGTTTCCTCCAAACGTGACGCTTGGCATTGAGGCCAAAGAGTTCAATCTTGGTTTCATCAGACCAGAGAGTCTTGCTTTTTCATGGTCTGAGAGTCCTTTAAGTCCCTGTTGGCAAACTCCAAGCGGGCTGTCATGTAACTTTTACTGAGGAGTGGCTTCCATCGGGCCACTCTACCATAAAGGCCTGATTGGTGGAGTGCTGCAGATGATTGTCCTTCTGGAAGGTTCTCCCATCCCCACAGAGGAACTATGGAGCTCTGTCAGTGTGACCATCGGGTTCTTGGTTACCTCCCTGACCAAGGCCCTTCTCCCCCGATTGCTCAGTTTGGCCAGCTCTAGGAAGAATCTTGGTGGTTCCATTTAAGAATGATGGGGGCCACTGTATTCTTGGGGACCTTCAATGCTCCAGAAATGTTTTGGTACCCTTCCCCAGATCTGTGTCTCGACGCAATCCTGTCTCTGAGCTCTAAGGCCAATTTCTTTGACCTAATGGATTGGTTTTTGCTCTGACATGCACTGTCAAATGTGGGATCATATATAGACAGGCGTGTGCCTTTCCAAATGATGTCCAATCAATTGAATTTACCACAGACTCCCATCAAGTTGTGAAAACATCTCAAGGATGATCAATGGAAATAGGATGCACCTGAGCTCAAGTTTGAGTCTCATAGCAAAGGGTCTGAATACTTACATAAATAAGGCGTTTAGTTTTTAATCATTATTTGCAAAAATGTCTAAAAACCTGTTTTTGCTTTGTCATTATGGGGTATTGTGTGTAGATTGATGAGGGAAAAAAATGTATTTAACCTTTCTGAACCACCCATACCGGATCCAGGATAATTGTCATCAGCAACGCTGAATAGCATAGCGCCACAGTCAAATAATATTACTAGAAAATATTCATATTCATGAAATCACAAGGGCAATATTGCAAAACACAGCTTAGCCTTTTGTTAATCCACCTGTCGTCTCAGATTTTGAAATTATGCTTTACAGCGAAATAATACAAGCGTTTGTGTAAGTTTATCGATCGCTCGACAAAACAATAAGTACACTTAGCATCAGTTAACTTGGTCACGAAAATCAGAAAAGCAATCAAATTAATAGTTTACCTTTGATGATGTTCGGATGTTTTCACTCACGAGACTCCCAGTTAGACAACAAATGCTCCTTTTGTTCCATAAAGATATTTTTTATATCCAAATACCTCCGTTAGTTTGGTGCGTTATGCCCAGGAATCCACCGGTAAGAGCGGTCACGATAACGCTGACAAAAATTCAAAATTATATCCATAATGTTCACAGAAACATGTCAGACGTTTTTTATAATCAATCCTCAGGGTGTTTTTCAAAAATCTATTCGATAATATATCAACCGGGACAGTTGTCTTTTCACTAGGACCGGGAGTAACAATGGCCGCCTTTCTCTTTTGCGCACAACTCACTCTGAGAGCCCCCACCTATCCACTTACGCAATGTGGTCATTCACACTCATTCTTCAAAATAAAAGCCTGAAACTATGTCTGAAGACTGTTGACACCTTGAGGAAGCGATAGGAAAGGAATCTGGTTGATATCCCTTTAAATGGAGCTTTCAAAATAGAAGCCACTTCCTGGTTTGAGTTTTCTCAGGGTTTCGCCTGCAATATCAGTTCTGTTATACTCACAGACAATATTTTGACAGTTTTGGAGTGTTTTCTATCCTAATCTGTCAATTATATGCATATTCTAGCATCTGGTCCTGAGAAATAGGCCGTTTACTTTGGGAACGTTATTTTTCCAAACATAAAAATAGTGCCCCCTAGCTTCAAGAGGTTAAGCAATTTCAGAATAAGGCTGTAACGTAACAAAATGTGGAAGAAGGAAAGGAGTCTGAATACTTTCCGAATGCACTGTAGATTCCAGGCCGGGCACCACTAGTGCTAATTCCTAGCAGATCCGCTAAGGCTGCCTTTGAAGTTCATACCTCTTTAAGCTCAGGCTACAATGGTAGGTTTGTCCACGGTCTTTACACTTCCTGGCTGTTGTTGTTATTGTCCCAAATCTGCTTTAAGGCGTTCAAGCGATTCGTATTACTAAACTGGATCTTAGGGAACTCAAAGTGCCGCTCCTGAAACAACCCAGGAAAGGGCGAGAAACTGAGGCTTGGGATTAACAAAAATATGGCTTGTTTGTTGTTCACATACATTGACAATTACATAGATCAACATTGAAGGGAGTAGTCTCCCTTCAACCATTACACACTCATGAATGCACGCACACAAGCGCATGCAGACATAAACACAAACGCACGCATGTGAAGGAAGTACAGTACTCACGGTTTCTCCAGGTCTGTGTGCGTTTGACTCCGTGTGGACGTCGCTACACCAGGTAAGTCAGACGCTCCCTCTCTCCTGTCCTCTGTCTCTGTGTGCCGAGTGTCCTTATTTCCTGTCAGCCTCCCAGCCGAGTCACAGTGGTCCTGTTCCACCTCTGCACCACATGTCATTCCTGAGAGGTCTGGCTCAACAGACACCACTGCTAATGCTGTCTTCTCCTCCTCTTGTCCTTCTCCTCCCTCCTCTGCCTGCTGCTGTTCCTCCTGCGGCTGGGCTCCTCTGGTTGGTTCAGCCTTGAAGTGGAACAAACTCCCTAGTCTCCTGAAGAAGGCATCTAAAGGGGGAGGAGGTGTGGGAGAGCCGGGCCCCAGGGGGCTCACCGGAGAGCAAGGGGAGTCCACTGAGGGGGGCAGGACGAGGGGCTGGTCCTCCGAGGACCCCCCAGCATCGTCCAATATGCTGCTGCTGCCCTCTCCTCCTTTCTCCTTTCTCTCTCTCTCTTCGTCCTCCAGTGCCTCTCCTGGCACTCCTTCCTCTCTTCCGTCTCCCTTTTCTTCCGTGCTTTGGAATGCCTGGAACCACAAGAGAATGACACAGAATGAGAGAGGGGTGTGTGAGAGCAAATAAGATTAACTTTCTCAGCAGCAGGCTTGCCGTTGACACAGCATTGCACAGCAGCACCCTGGCAAAAATGTAGAACAGGGGGCGAGAGAGGAGTAAGATTCCTGTGAAATTCCGGTAAACTCTCTCATTCCACCGGCTGTGCCCTCTATAGCAGAAGCAGCTAAGAGGCAGCAGCGGCACTCTAATGCAAATGTGTCTATGGAGCACACATCTCTCCCCTCCCCCATAGCCCTGCCCACAATGCGGTTAACTCTCTCAGCACCGCAGCAGCCAGCCAGGGTCGTAAATGAGATAGAGCCCATGTTTACATCTTGTTGCACGTATGTCCCTGCAGATAGCCATGTGAACCGAGGAGTCATACAGAGGGAAAAGAGCACCACATGCATTTGGGCAATTCCACATTAACAGAGTGACGCGGAGACTAACATTTTAACACAAAATGTATGCCAAGCTAAAACTATGGATTGCAAAGTTTAATAAACCGCCCACCTATATGCAGAAGTCTACTTTTAACAATTGCCACTGACAATTTGACTAAGACACATTTACTTGAGGAACAGTGCAGATGCAAAGTTTAGTAACAGAATGACAGTAAAATCTCCTTAAGTTTTTTTATGTGATGTTATTGTTATGTTCCATAAATTCTTAAATATCTACTCCAAATTATGATTCAAAGATGTCTGCAGAAAGAATGAGGTGCTAGCTATGACATGAGACCTGGAGTTTGAAAAAAATCTATTTTGGTTATTGAACTAGAGTAAGTGAAGTGGATCAACACCCGATAATAGAATGAAGGTAACAGAATGACATCATGGGTCCTTGATCTGTACTATACAGAAATGTGTAATATGAACGTCATTCACTTCATGGTGATGTATCCTAAATAGGTACACAAAGGTAGAAAAATGTAATATTCTCCTTTGCATGTTTGGGTGTTATTCTACACACTGGCTATTATTCTAATTAACTCCACCCCCAAACAAGCATGCATCAAACCTTTGTTAATTTCTCTCGTTCACTTTAGCTTGTAAATGTCCACACTCACCGAAAATGACATTCAGTAACTACTAGCTATGCTGTATAACTTTATGAGCTGGATTTGCCAGACTTTGCAATTTTGTTCGTTTTTGCTTGTTAGCATTTAGCTAACTGGGTTTACATGATTTCACTATTAGTTTGTGCTAGTTTTGTTAGCAGTTGTGCTAATTTTGTTAGCTCAGCTATCACATTAAAAAATGAAAACATCTCTCCACCCTATGACAAAATACGTAGAACTGCAGGAAATTAGCTGTAGAATTGAAAATGTTTCTCTACGCCTCATGGTAAAATGAAAATAATTCCATAAAAGTGGTCATAAAAATGTAGGTGGTGTCAGAGGAAAGACCTAAAAATTGTCAAAGACTCTGCTACCGCACTGCAAGCAGTACCGGAGTGCCAAGTCTGGGACGAAAAGACTCCAGCTTCTACCTCCATGCCATAAGACTGCTGAACAGTTCATCAAATGGCTACCCTGACTATTTGCATTGAGCCCCTTTTTATTTGTACGGAATCTCTTGCACCGGCTCTATGCACACACACACATACTACACTGACACGCCAACACACACACACAAGCTGCTGCTACTCTGTTTATTATCTTTCCTGATTGCCTGGCTACTTTTACCCTTACCGACATGTACATATTACCTCAACTACCTTATACCCCTGCAGATTGACTCGGTACCGGTACTCTTTGTATATAGTTTTGGTATTGTTATTTTTAGGACATTTTTCGTACTTTTTAACTCTACATTGTTGGGAAAGGGCTCGTAAGTAAGCAATTCACAGTAAAGTCTACGCACTGTTGTATTCGGCGCATGTGACAAATACAATTTGATATGTCTAAAATCCAATGTACTGATAAAGGAACAACAAATGTTCTTTAAAAAACTTTTACAAGGAAGGTATCATGTTTATGAATGACACTGTAAATAAGGATGGTAAAATTATGTCACACTAGCAATTAAAGGCCTATGGAGATGCGTTCGGAAAGTATTCAGACCCCTTCCCTTTTTCCACATTGCTACATTACAGCCTTATTCAAAAATTGATTCAATAAATGTTTTTCCACATCAATCTACACACAACACCCCACAATGACAAAGTAAAAACAGGTTTTAATAAATGTTTGAAAATGTATTAAAAATAAAAAACAGATATACATTATTTATATAAGTATTCAGACCCTTTGCTATGAGACTTGAAATTGAGCTCAGGTGCATCCTGTTTCCATTAATCATCCCTTGTTTCTACAACTTAATTGGAATCCACCTGTGGTAAATTCAATTGATTGGACATGATTTGGAAAGGCACACACACACACATATCAGGTGCCACATATGACAGTTCATGTCAGAGCAAAAACCAAGTCATGAGGTCGAAGGAATTGTCTGTAGAACTCCGGGACAGGATTGTGCTGAGGCACAGAACTGGGGAAGGGTACCAAAAAATTTCTGCAGAATTGAAGGTCCCCAAGAACACAGTGGCTTCAATCATTCTCAAATGGAAGAAGTTTGGAACCACCAAGACTCTTCCTAGAGCTGGTCGTCCGGCCAAACTGAGCAATAGGGGGAGAAGGGCTTGGTCAGGGAGGTGACCAAGACCCGACGGTCACCTGACAGAGCTCCAGAGTTCCTCTGTGGAGATGGGAGAATCTTCCAGAAGGACAACCATCTCTGCAGCACTCCACCAATCAAGCCGTAATGGTAGAGTGGCCAGACGGAAGCCACTCCTCAGTAAAAGGCAAATGACAGCCCGCTTGGAGTTAGCCAAAAGGTGCCTAAGGAGCTCTCAAATCATGAGAAACAAGGTCTGATGAAGCCAAAATTGAACTCTTTGGCCTCAATGCCAAGCGTCACTTTTGGAGGAAACCTGGCACCATCCCTACGGTGAAGCATGGTGGTGGCAGCATCATGCTGTGGGGATGCTTTTCAGTGGCAGGGACTGGAAGACTAGTTAAGATCGAGGAAAAGATGAACGTGAAAAAGTACAGGGAGATCCTTGATGAAAAGCTGCTCCAGAGCGCTCAGGACCTCAGACTGGGGGCGAAGGTTCACCTTCCAACAGAACGACCCTAAATGTGATATTTCCATTGTTTTTATATACATACAGTGGGGAGAACAAGTATTTGATACACTGCCGATTTTGCAGGTTTTCCTACTTACAAAGCATGTAGAGGTCTGTAATTTTTTATCATAGGTACACTTCAACTGTGAGAGACGGAATCTAAAACAAAAATCCAGAAAATCACATTGTATGATTTTTAAGTAATTAATTTGCATTTTATTGCATGGCATAGGTATTTGATACATCAGAAAAGCAGAACTTAATATTTGGTACAGAAACCTGTTTGCAATTACAGAGTTCATACGTTTCCTGTAGTTCTTGACCAGGTTTGCACACACTACAGCATTGATTTTGGCCCACTCCTCCATACAGACCTTCTCCAGATCCTTCAGGTTTTGGGGCTGTCGCTGGGCAATATGGACTTTCAGCTCCCTCCAAATATTTTCTATTGGGTTCAGGTCTGGAGACTGGCTAGACCACTTCAGGGCCTTGAGATGCTTCTTACGGAGCCACTCCTTAGTTGCCCTGGCTGTGTGTTTCGGGTCGTTGTCATGCTGGAAGACCCAGCCACGACCCATCTTCAATGCTCTTACTGAGGGAAGGAGGTTGTTGGCAAAGATCTCGCGATACATGGCCCCATCCATCCTCCCCTCGATACGGTGCAGTCGTCCTGTCCCCTTTGCAGAAAAGCATCCCCAAAGAATTATGTTTCCACCTCCATGCTTCACGATTGGGATGGTGTTCTTGGGGTTGTACTCATCCTTTTTCTTCCTCCAAACACGGCGAGTGGAGTTTAGACCAAAAAGCTCTGTTTTTGTCTCATCAGACCACATGACCTTCTCCCATTCCTCCTCTGGATCATCCAGATGGTCATTGGCAAACTTCAGACAGGCCTGGACATGCGCTGGCTTGAGCAGGGGGACCTTGCGTGCGCTGCAGGATTTTAATCCATGACAACGTAGTGTGTTACTAATGGTTTTCTTTGAGACTGTGGTCCCAGCTCTCTTCAGGTCATTGACCAGGTCCTGCCGTGTAGGTTTGGGCTGATCCCTCACCTTCCTCATGATCATTGATGCCCCACGAGGTGAGATCTTGCATGGAGCCCCAGACCGAGGGTGATTGACTGTCATCTTGAACTTCTTCCATTTTCTAATAATTGCGCCAACAGTTGTTGCATTCTCACCAAGCTGCTTGCCTATTGTCCTGTAGCCCATCCCAGCCGGGTCTACAATTGTGCAGGTCTACAATTTTATCCCTGATGTCCTTACACAGCTCTCTGGTCTTGGCCATTGTGGAGAGGTTGGAGTCTGTTTGATTGAGTGTGTGGACAGGTGTCTTCTATACAGGTAACTAGTTCAAACCTGTGCAGTTTATACAGGTAATGAGTGGAGAACAGGAGAGCTTCTTAAAGAAAAACTAACAAGTCTGTGAGAGCCGGAATTCTTACTGGTTGGTAGGTGATCAAATACTTATGTCATGCAATTAAATGCAAATTAATTACTTAAAAATCATACAATGTGATATTCTGGATTTTTGTTTTAGATTCCATCTCTCACAGTTGAAGTGTACCTATGATAAAAAAATTACAGACCTCTACATGTTTTGTAAGTAGGAAAATCTGCAAAATCGGCAGTGTATCAAATACTTGTTCTCCCCACTGTACATACATTTCTAAAAACCTGTTTTTGCTTTTGTCATTATGGAGTATTGTGTGTAGATTGATGAGGGGGAAAAAACAATTTAAATCACTGTATAAAACGCTATGGACTCACCAGCTCCACTTTCTCCCGTCATACAATAGCTTTTTCAAATACCCTGGTATACCACTCAGGCATACCCTGCATAAAATGTACGAATCAAAGCAATCTCATTGAACTATTCCCAGCGGGCAAAACTGGTGGATATTATGTCATCTTGTTTTGAAACCTCCCCCCCCTTCACCTACCTACACACAATACCCCATAACGACAAAGTGAAAACATGTTTTTTACAGATGTTTGAAAGTGTATTAAAAATGAAAGACACCCCTAAGTATTCACACCCCTGAGTCAATACTTTGTAGAAGCACCTTTGGCAATGATTACAGCTGAGGCTTTCTGGGTAAGTCTCTAAGAGCGTTCCACACGTGGATTGTGCGACATTTGCCCATTATTCTTTTTTAAATTCTTCAAGCTCTGTCAAATTAGTCGATGATCATTGCTAGACAACCATTTTCAAGTATTTCCATTTCCAGATTTTCAAGTAGATTTAAGTCCAAACTATACCTTGGCCACTCAGGAACATTCACTGTTTTCTTGGTAAGCATCTCGTGTAGATTTGGCAGTGTGTTTTAGGTTATTGTCCTTCTGAAAGGTCAATTCATCTCCCAGTGTGTCACGACTTCCGCAGAGGTCGGTCCCTCTCCTTGTTCGGGCGGCGTTCGACATCACCGGTCTTCTAGCCATCGCTGATCCATCTTTCATTTTCCCTTGGTTTTGTCTTTATTTTCTACACACCTGGTTTTCATTATCCAATTACATGTTCATGTATTTAACCCTCTGTTTCACCCATGTTTGTTGTGCGTGATTATTTCTATGTTCAGTTCGGTTCATGATGGCTGGTTTTTCAACGGGTGCTGTTTTCACCCGTGTGTAATATTTACCGTTGGTTATTGGTCAAGTGTGTTTGTTTACCTTGTGCCTTATTTTTTGAGTATAGTACGTTGCTCACTCATTTTGCTCTCCTGTGCCTGACTTCATGCACCAGCTACACTCACCTTCTGACACAGTGTCTGGTGGAAAGCAGACTGAACCAGGTATTCCTTTAGGATTTTGCCTGTGCTTTGCTCCATTTCGTTTCTTTTTCATCATGAAAAACTCTCCAGTCCTTAACGATTACAACAAGCATACCTATAACATGATACAGCCACCATTATGCTTGAAAATATGCAGAGTGGTACTCAGTAATGTGTTGTATTGGATTTGCCCCAAACATAACACTTTGTATTCAGGAAAGTGTTAATTGCTTTGTCACATCTTTTGCAGTATTACTTTAGTGCCTTGCTGCAAACAGGATGCGTGCTTCGGAATATTTGTATTAAGTACAGGCATACGTCTTTTCACTCTGTGAATTAGGTTAGTAATTGTGGAGTTACTACAATGTTGTTGATCCATCCTCAGTTCTCCTATCACAGCCATTAAACTCTGTTAAAGTCACCATTGGCCTTATGGTGAAATCACTGAGTGGTTTCCTTCCTCTCCGGCAACAGAGTTATGAAGGACACCAGTATCTTTGTAGTGACTGGGTGTATTGATACACCATCCAAAGTCTAATTAATAACTTCACTATGCGCAAAGGGATATTTAATGTCAGATTTCTTTACTTGTACCCATCTACCCTTCTTTGAGGGGCATTGGAAAACTTCCCTGATCTTTGTGGTTGAATCTGTGTGTCACACCCTGACCATAGTTTGCTTTGTATGTTTCTATGTTTTGTTTGGTCAGGGTGTGATCTGAGTGGGCATTCTATGTTGTGTGTCTAGTTTGTCTGTTTCTGTGTTTGGCCTGATATGGTTCTCAATCAGAGGCAGGTGTTAGTCATTGTCTCTGATTGGGAACCATATTTAGGTAGCCTGTTTGGTGTTGGATTTTGTGGGTGATTGTCTCCTGTGTCAGTGTTTGTACCACACGGGACTGGTTTCGGGTTTTCACATTTATTGTTTTTGTAGTTTATTCATGTATAGTTTTCTTATTAAAAAACAAACATGAATTTCAACCACGCTGCATTTTGGTCCTCCTCTCCTTCACCAGATGAATCCCGTTACACTGTGTTGGAAATTCACAGCTCGACTGAGGGACCTCACAGTTAATCTAAAAGATATGGCATGGGTCCTCAGATCATCAAAAGCTTTTATAGCTGCACCAATTGAGAGCATCTTAACGGGCTGCATCACTGCCTGGTATGTCAACTGCTTGACCTCCGACAGCAAGGCACTACAGAGGGTAGTGCGTACGGCCCAGTACATCACCTGAGCCAAGCTTCCTGCCATTCAGAACCTCTATACCAGGCAGTGTCAGAGGAAGGCCCAAAAAAATTCAAAGACTCCAGCCACACTAGTCATAGACTGTTCTCTTAGCTACTACATGACAAGCGGTATCAGAGCGCCAAGTCTAGGTCCAAGAGGCTTCTAAACAGCTTTTACCCCCAAGCCATAAGACTCCTTGTAATAGCTTCCTTTCCTCTTTACTATAGCCACTGCCCAAGCCTGAAGCGGGGTCGTTTGGTACGCATAGTCCACACTCAAGTTTTCCAAACGGCTAAACATTCAATGACATCCAGGGATATGGTGCAACAGAAATGTTTATTCTTCTTATATCTAACAAATAAATGATTATCCAATCAACTTAAAGCATAGATTACTTGATATGGAAAAGACATAATATGACCTGTCTGTATGGTCAAAAAAACTATACCGCTCCCGCATCTAGAAAGGGCTCCCTCCCCCGAAGGCCCAACTTCCTGCCTTTATCCTAACACACTTACCACAATACAATGAATAGGCAAGAGGGGGGGCCAAAAACTAAATTACACTAACAAATGAATATATCTCAATCAGGTAAATATAAATCATAAAAGGTAAGTACCTAATATTTCATCAAGTACATTAATATATTTACACAAATGTACATGGAGCTCGGTATGTTCAGTCTTTTATACAAATATGTCATTAATATTTAATATATTTACACAAATGTACATGGAGCTCGGTATGTTCAGTCTTTTATACAAATGTGTCCAAATCGGCTCTAACACTCCTGAACAACTAATCAAATGGCTACCCAGACTATTTGCATTGCCCCCCCCTTCTCTGTTACTATCAATGCATAGTCACTTTTAATAACTCTACCTACATGTACATATTACCTCAATTATCGACAGCCCTGCTCCGGCACATTCACTTTGTACCGACACACTGTATAAAGCCCAGCTATTGTTATTTACTGATGCTCTTTAATTATTTGTTATTCTTATCTCTTAATTTTTTTTATAGGTATTTTCTTAAACCTGCATTGTTGGTTAAGGGCTTGTAAGTAAGCAGTTCACTGTAAGGTCTACTGATTTGATCAAATTTGATGTGTGTGATGAGAGTCATGAAAACATCATGTTAAAACACTATTGGGCCAGTAACCGAAAGGTTGCTGGATCGAATCCCCGAGCTGACAAGGTAAATATCTGTCATTCTGCCCCGCGCAAGGCAGTTGACCCTCTGTTCCCCAGGAAGACGTAGATGTTGATTAAGGCAGCCCCCCACACCTCTCTGATTCAGAGGGGTTGGGTTAAATGCGGAAACCACATTTCAGTTGAATGCATTCAGTTGTACAACTGACTAGGCACCCCCTTTCCCTTTATTGCACACAGTGTCACGCCCTGATCTGTTTCACCTGTTCCTGTGATTGTCTCCACCCTCTCCAAGTGTCGCTTGTTTTCCCCAGTGTATTTAGCCCTGTGTTTCCTGTCTCTCTGTGCCAGTTCGTCTTGTATGTTATTCAAGTCAACCAGCGTGTTCTTCCTTTTTTTGATACTCCCCCCGGTTTTGACCCCTGCCTGACTCTGGACTACTTTCCCTCCTGCCTGATCAACCTGCCTGCCCTGACCTTGATTCTGCCTGCCCTTTGGTACCTTTTGGACTCTGAACTGGTTTTGACCCTTTTGCCTGTCCACGACCATTCTCTTGATTTACCCTATTGGATTAATAAATATTGTAAGACTCCAACCATCTGCATCCTGTGTCTGCATCTGGGTCTCGCCTTTTGTCATGATACACAGAGTGAGTCCATGCAACTTAATATGTGACTTGTTAAGCAAATTCTTACTCCTGAATTTATTTAGGCTTGCCATAACAAAGGGGTTGAAAACTTATTGACTTAAGACATCAGATTTTAAAAAATAACATGATTCCACTTTGACATTATGGGGAATGGAATACCTAGTTAGTTGCACAACTGAATGGATTCAATCGAAATGTGTCTTCCGCATTTAACCCAACACCTTTGATTCAGAGAGGTGCGGGGGGCTGCCTTAATCGACGTCCACGTCATCGGCGCTCTGGAAGCAGTTGTTGTTGGAGGTTAACTGCCAATCTCTAGGGAAGAACGGAATATTTTTTATCTTGCCGGCTCTGGGGTTCAAACCAGCGACCTTTCGATTACTGGCCCAACACTCAACCGCTAGAATACCTGCTTGTGTGTAGGGCGGTGACAAAGATTCTCAATTACATCCATTTTTAAATTCAGTCTGTAACACAACAAAATGTGGTAAAAGAAAAGGGGTTTGAATACTTTCTGAAGGCACTGTGTATGGACATCCTGCACTCTTTGCCCATTAGCAATCAGCAACCAGAGCATTCTCTTACGTTGTGGTTTCTCTTACTTCCTCAGCTACTCACTTCCTGCCTTGAGATGACAGTATCCACATGAAGACAAAGTAATGTGCTACCAGACTAGATTTTAACATGACAAATCTTAAGAAGTGGGGGCTGGGGGGGAAGGGAGCAGAATTAGGGTCACCAAATCAATCAGACAGCTGCTGTCAAGGTCCAGACACAATAGATTAGAGTGGTCGAAGGCAGTATCTGAAGGCAGGGGGCTTGTATCACAATACTCAACAGCATGCTCCTCTCTTCGTTTCCTTTTCCTTCAAGAACACTAGCAGGAAAAGGATTGGATATGTTTTCACCATCTAGTTCTCTGAGAACATTATGAAAGAATATCAATTAAATCTATTTATATAATTGAAATCTATTTATATTAACATTTAATATTAGAATTATTAGAACATAAAGCCTGTGATCCTTTAGCACAATGCCTCTCCTGGAACATCTCCAACCAGTAAACTAGCTCTGGTATCACTGTGTTTGCCTCACCCTTCACAGGGAGGCCTTAACTGAACCTCTCCTCATTAAATTATCCTCCAGCTCATCACAAAGGATGAGCACAGACCAACAGACAGGGGATGTCTCTCTCACTTGGTTGGGATAGGATTAAGCACTGCACCATGACTCACAAACTTACATAAAATGAATATTAAATGGTTATCTGACGCATAACGTATATTTTTAATACACCCAAAAAGTATTCTTAAAAATCGGCTTTGACCATGACCTGGCCTTCTCGAAGTCAAAAACATTGCCAGCCATGCTCACTTTATAGAAATAAAACTTTTTGTGAAGGCGTGAGTCCAGGTCATCACAGGGCACTGAGGCCAGACACTTTCTCTAGACTGATAGAGGAGACATAAATAGTCCTCACTGTCCCAAATGTTCTCATAATCGAGATACAAACCTACTCTACGATCCCTCCACCATTCCTTCTGGCCGTCACTGGACTCACTGTCACTCCTGCACTACTGGACTCACTGTCACTCCTGCACTAGTGGACTCACTGTCACTCCTGGACTCACTGTCACTCCTGCACTAGTGGACTCACTGTCACTCCTGGACTCACTGTCACTCCTGCACTACTGGACTCACTGTCACTCCTGCACTAGTGGACTCACTGTCACTCCTAGACTCACTGTCACTCCTGGACTCACTGTCACTCCTGAACTCACTGTCACTCCTGCACTCACTGTCACTCCTGCACTACTGGACTCACTGTCACTCCTGCACTACTGGACTCACTGTCACTCCTGCACTACTGGACTCACTGTCACTCCTGCCTGGACTCACTGTCACTCCTGCACTACTGGACTCACTGTCACTCCTGCACTACTGGACTCACTGTCACTCCTGCACTCACTGTCACTCCTGCACTACTGGACTCACTATCACTCCTGCACTACTGGACTCCCATGTATTCCTCCGGTACTGTGTCTTGCCATTCAACAAGAGGAGACTAGTTTTCATGCCCATTTTTTCACTTGAGAAATACTGCACCAAACATCTTAAGTTATATGGAAGATTGCGAGACTTCCTTGGCAAAAATGTCAACATTAATTACAGATTTCTTGATTTATCTTTAACTAATAAAAAATAAAAAATAAAGTAAAGGTCTTTAGAGAGTATGCGAGAACAGACGGTCGCGTCGCCTAGCCGAGTTCTGCTAGGAGAAAACTGAACCCATTTATGCGGACACCTTTAGTCACAAATCCCTCACCATCTAGTAGAGCCAGTCAGTTGATGAGCCCGCTAGCTACAGAAGGGTCCGAAATTATGGACACCCTTGATAAAGATGAGCAATAATGACTGTATAAAATAAATAATTAAAATACTGAGCTATATTGTATGCTACATTTTGGGGGGAAATTATATTATTTTATACTAATACAATTGCTCAGAGAAATAGATTTGGTTTAATAAGTAATCAGGGGTCCAAATCATTGACAACCCTAAAGATTCTTATAAATAAAGTAGTCTAAAGGTAAGTATTTGGTCCCATATTCCTATCGCGCAATGACAAGCTTGTGACTCTACACACTTGTTGGATGCATTTGCAGTTAGTTTTGGTTGTGTTCAAAGATCCAAAGACCCCAAGACATGCTAACCTCTCACCATTACCAATAACAGGGGATGTTATTATATCTGGGGGGGGGGGGTGATCTTTGACCCTCTAACTTTCTCACTCATCATTATTCACAATTCATCCAGGATTATCTGTAACCATAGTAGCATCCACATGAATGTAGAAGTGTTTAGAAACATATTCTACTCTTACTTACAGTAAAAGTGACTCAAACTACACAATACATTATTTCCCATTAATTTCTATTATGCACAAAATAATCTGAAACACAACCAGAACGGACTACAAATGCATCCAACAAGTTTGTAGTCATTACATGATAGGAATATGGAACCAAATACTACTATACTTTGGACTACTTCATTTATAAGAATCTTCAGGGGTGTCAACCATTTTGACCCATACCTTTGAGATTTTTTTTATAGTAATAAAAAACAAAATCTCTTCTCTGAGCAATTGTAATAAAATAATATAATTTCCAAATTATTTTTAGTATACAATATAGAACATTTCTTGAATTATTTATTTTAGTCATTATAGCTAATCTTTATCAAGGGTGTCAATAACTTCGGACTTTACTGTATATCCCGCACCCAGACATCAGACAGATGCCTGCCTCCCTCCCTCCCTCCCTGTTTCTGTGGCGAGACGCTCCGCAGGAGGGCTGGGAGGGTGGCCGGCCGTGAGGTGGGGGAACGTGTTTTGATGAGCCCATTCTCTGCTTGTTTGGCCCGCTGACAAAGCCAACAAACTGACGGAGAAAAGCAGCTTCCTATTTTCTATTGCTGCCGTTGACCTACTTAATGTTTCCAACAACAGCCTTAACACAGGAAGAGGGTGACAAGCCAAGGAAAACTCAGCATGCTATAGCTAAGATCTAACACAGAGGAAATAGAAAATAAGGAAAGATGCCAATGTTGCTTTTCTGTTTGAGAGAGGGGTATGTAACTCTTTATTTCAAGGGTACCTACATAATGATGTCATGACACCTTCATAACACATTCACAAGAAAAACATAGGCATTTCATAAAAGTCAGCCACCCAACAGTGGTCATTGCAGTATACCTACTATAGGTGACATAATGGAAATGTCAACTCGCGAGTGTAGACATGAGTGTAAACATTTTTTAAATACTTACGCACCGCTTATGAATGTGTATGAATAGGTTATGAGGTACTTATAGTAGGTACCCTTCATAGAGGTGTTTATTATTGGTTAGGTTCTAGTCACAATGATGCTGGTTCTCAGTCTTTTGTTAGTATTTTCCACCCTCTGTAGGCTAAACATGTGTGAGACACAAAATATGTCTGACTGCCAGGGATAGATACTTTACTTAACACAACAACAACAGAGTTCTAAGCATAGCCAATAAGCATATGACTAAAGGGGTATTTTCAGTCCAGACAAAGAGGCTAGCAGCTAATGCGGAACCATTTGAGAGAGGAGGACAGCTTGAAGGGAGGAAAAAGGGGAACAAGAGGAGGAGATGAAGGGGTAAAGAGAATATTCAAGGCTATGAATGCAATTTGGTTGTTCATATTTTGACATTTTAAAATTTGACCTTCCACTTCGGACGAGGGATTGTATTGCTAGACAAGCCACGGTAGCAAGACTTCTCAGCATTCCCAAACTCTGGAGTCTTTATAGAGTGCTCCTAATATAGCTCCTCCTGACCATGAGTCATGCGAGTGCACACACACATCCTTCTACATTATATACTGTATACTCATACATTAGCAACCCCACACCCCTACACACACACTTTCATAGGCACATCGACAGAGAGCTTTGGCACATGTAGGCACGTGCAAACATAGTCACGTGACATTGTTGATGTAAGCTGAGGTCAGGGCAGGTGGAGTCACTCGCACAAAGACACTTATTTCAGGTAATGATAAACTCACCAATTCACTCAAAATGTCTGTTTAGCAAGACCAACCCAAGTCAATACTATTTACAGTAGAGAGAGAGCGAGGGAGAGCGATTCAGCAGAGGAAATATGAGCTCCTTCCCTCTCTCAACTGGGCAGCACATACAGTATAGCCTGACATAATTCTCCATTTGATTGATGGCCTAACGAGCCCAGTAGACTGTGTATTTATTTTCCCAGAAACTTGTAAGCAAGTATTTGTAGGCTGGAGGATGTCTGGTAGAACGGTGGCTACAGAAATGGTATTCAAGTCAGACCTACTATAAAGGGGACCACTTGAGTCAGGGGCAAATCCTGTTGTTATGCTGACTTTAAAAGCTATGCTAGAACTATTTCTGGTTACGTGCAAATAATATACTGCCATGGTCAGCATTATAATTTGCCAGGAGTAGGCTATTGGAAAATGTAAGCCCACAGCCCTGACTGCAAAACCAAACCGCTCTGGTTGATGGTGAGATCCCTTACTGTCCTTAACACTACTGTATTAAACAAATGCGTGTGTGCATGCAACACACACACACACACACAAGCAGCCTGAGGGCAAGAGCTTCAAGACAAACCTTGGGCCACTTCTTATGCAATCATCCTCATGCAACTCAGCATATGCCGCATGTTTTCAACTGTTCTACTCCGCATTCGACAGCAGCTCTGTTAGTGTTACTGGTTCTCTCTGTGCAAGCCTTGTTTACTTGTACACAGTTATGGGTGTAACCGGTGTGAAATGGCTAGCTAGTTAGCGATGCACGCTAGTAGCATTTGAGTCGGAGACTTCACTCGCTCTGAAACCTTGAAGTAGTTGTTTCCCTTGTTCTGCAAGGGCTGCGATTTTTGTTGAGCGATAGGTAACGGATGCTTCGTGGGTGACTTTTGTCGATGTGTGCAAAGGGTCCCTGGTTCGAGCCCAGGATGGGGAAAGGAGAGAGACTGAAGCAATAGTGCTACCTGGGCACCAGATATGGATTGACCAGTCAGCTCTGCTTAACCTCCATACCTTGGACAGCTCCAGGTCTTCTTGGTGCAGCGATGTTTCCCCTTCATTGGTCTCACTGCTGAGGTTGCTGCTGACTGGATTCTCCTGGCCACTGGTGATGGGAGAGAAAAAAAAAATAGGTCAGAAGAATTAACCAGAGGTGCACATTAGTTTTATACTGCAGAAGACCTGTTGGATTTTTGGTTCTCCCCCACACTCATTTTTTTTAACCTTTATTTAACATGGCAAATCAGTTAAGAACAAATTCTTATTTTCAATGAAGGCCTAGGAACAGTGGGTTAACTGCCTTGTTCAGGAGCAGAACGACAGATTTTTACCTTGTCAGGGATTCGATCCTGCAACCTTTTGGTTATTGGCACATAGCTCTAACCATTAGGCTACATGCCGTTAAATTGCTATTACTAAATGCTGAATGAAAGGCAAGGATGAAAAGTGGCGTACATTGCAGCATCTTTCAAATAAAACATATGCAATTACTGCATCTGATTTGCACAGATCCATATGCTGTGTGCCTCCAGTTGACTTTCCTCCCCAGTTATGATTTCACACAGGTGTTCAGAGCATGCTAGATACCTAATAGCACAGGTGGTCACCTCTGTCTTCTTAAACAAGCGCTGTAACATGGCTGTGGGAACACCGTCCCAATAAAGGTGTGTAGAATGTAACATTTAGTTTTTTTATATAGCTGATGTGAAATATACGTTTCTTATGTTTCCAAAACCATCCATCTAGCGATGAGTATCAACGTTTGGAGCAAGCTTTGGGCCTCAACAAAAATCCCTCGGGAAGATACCTCCATCAATAGGCGCTAAAGATAGTTAGAGTCTATGAATGGGCTATGTAGTTGATAGATATAAAACAGCGAAGAAGATAGCCTACATAGAAACAGAATGATAATGTTAGATTTCGAGAGAAGTTACAATGTAGATGGAAAATGTAACAGATTGCGACCAGTCTGTCGTTCCGGCAAAACCTCTCGCCCTCGTGCTTCACATCATATTCAAGCACGGTTTTGTTGCCAAAACTAGAAGCTGGAAAGCCACTACACTAAAGTAGGATTGTTATTTGTTACAATGTTAACTTTGTGGTTCAAACCTGATGTTGCTTTCCTCTGTTTTCTCAGGTTCTTGAGATCTAGTTCTTTGAAATAGTCTGGAAAAGTTTCGGGCGATATCCTCCTGCCATGAACTTTGTCTTTTCATGTTTGACATAACAGTTCTGAAACAGTCACATCTGGACAATGAGTTGAATAGCTCGAGTCACTGAGGTGACCCACGATATTTTTGTAAAACTACAGTTTTGTAAATTCCTTCATGTCTCGACTCATTATGGACGTAATGTGCTCTACTCCAGTCCAACCCCTACTACGCTGTAGCAATAGGAAAATGGGGAGGAGCTATTTGGCATATTCAAATGATATGTCATACAGTAGAAGTATGTTAGCGTGGGCATGCTTGCTTGCCCCAGTATCTGTGCGGTAATGCCGCGTTCATATACTCGTTGGAACTAGGAAACTCTGACATTTCCGATTATTTTTCATTCAAACGTGGCACGCTTGTAACTACAACCAGGTTCAAGTCAGGAATGTTTGAGATTCCACGTTCCGAGTAGTAGTTGAACTAGGCATTAAAGATGTCGACGATGAATAAGTATAAAGCGCCTCCTCTATTGTCGTGTTCAAAACAACTGGGAATTGGAAACTCGGAAATCTCCGACTTCAGTACTTTCAAGACAACTGGGAACTCAGAAAAGAACGAGGTCAAATCATGACGTCGGTAATCTTCAGATCGGAGCTCTAGAAAGATGCCGGAGTTTCCCACTCGGAATTCCAAGTTGGATGATCGTTAAAAAATATTTGTCCCAGTATGAGCTTGTTTTTTTCCGAGTTCTCTGTTGTCTTGAACGCACTGAAGTCGGAGATTTCCGAGTTCTCGGTTGTTTTGAACAGTGGACCAGTTGTCTTGAAAGCGCCATAATGCCCAGGAAGCTCCAATTCAAACGTCCATTAAACAGGGAAAGGGCTTTAAGGACACACCTGACACCCACACCGATAGCAAACAAATTAGCTCAGGGTTAATGGTTTGGTAAAGGTAAGATTCAGTTTGGGGTTTTGGCTATTCAGTTTATGCGGCAGCTGTGTCCTTATATGCTAGTCTCGCCCATTAAAGGCAGCAGGTAGCCTAGTGTTTAGAGCGTTGGGCCAATAACCGAAAGGTTGGTGAATCGAATCCCCGAACTGACAAGGTAAACATACGTCGTTCTGCCCCTGGTGTTCCTAGGCCGTCATTGTAAATAAATAAACATAATGTTTTTAACTGACTTGCCTAGTTAAATAAAAAATGCGTTACATGGTCAATCTGTTACCGTGCAGTGATGCGGCCTCTGCAGAAATCAATGCAGTCATACTTCTTGCGGTGCAGCGCATAGCTTTTGTCAATGAAGTGAGTTTGTGTTTATACAGGATCTCCTGCCCCACCTACGATCAACCAATCATGTCATTACGGAGCAATACGGAACCCTGTCCACATTGTTACAACATTTGGGAGACAGACGGCGATGCAGTATGGAGCTCAATTTGGCCTCTGCATACGTCTAGAGTCTCTGCGATTGCGTCACACCCGTCATACGGAGCCTCTGACCACATTTTCAGACAAAGCATAAATGGTATTTTAGACCGCAGTGTCAGAGAGATAGAGGCGAAGCATGAGGGATAACGGCCTAAAATCCGTCTTCTCCAGTAGATGTTTTTTTTTTTTTGCTCACCAAGCGAACGAGAAGTTGTTGTATGGACGTCAATGAGAGTGTGTCGAATTTAGTTAACAAAAAATGTAATGGCTTATTTGATCGAATATAAGTTTCGTAATGCTTAGGTTGTTACTAGTGTACTGATATAAGTAGGACACGTGACATCCCTGCAACTTTGAGAAAAAACATCTCATCTTGGAGTTGTACACTCGTATCTCTGCCCTCTTATTGGCTAGAATGGTCCCACCTGATCTTGCCTCCTCCCGACTGTCTTCCATTTTTTAAGACATTTCTTTCATTGTTAGAGCAGCATCTTGAGTATTTGATCAATTTAATGGATAATCTGTGGCACTATGTACTTCCAAAATAGTATCCAAATAAAAATGTACAAGCAACTGATAAATGCCTCTTTGGCACCTCCAATATATTGAGCTTTTGTAGACTTCCGACCTGTGCAATTCGCTTGCTTGTACATTTGTATTAAATCCTATTTTGGAAGTACACACCGTCTGTAAATTAAGATAGTTGCTCAGCAAAACTCCATGTTTGGTGAATAACAAACATTATAATGCTTGCAGAGTTCTAATGGGAGTTTGAAAAAGAGCTTCCTGGTTGTTAGAGACGAGACACGTCATACTCATCTTCGACATGTCTAATGCACAGATACTGGGGCAGGACAGGCTATGCCCCATTTGAGTATTAAATGAGATATGTCAATATTCCCAACATACTCCCAGACAATCCTCTAGGGATTATTAGTGACTGACTGGGCCTACATGTGGTTATAGGCACAAAACGTGGCGATACCTTCAAATTATTTAGGCAACACCACGCACATTTATGTAAGGAAAATCCAAACAGTCCCTTTACAAGTCAGAATGTTGAATAAACTTAATTTGAACTTGCTCTGCCGATTGTCTGTTGTGTTGGTTTTTTAAACATTTTCAACCAAATATCCACAGGAAAGTGTTATTAATCAACTTTTAAAATGCGGATCTCTGTGTGACAATCAAGATTTGTTTGCTTGGGACCAAAGGCATGTGCACAAGACTGGAGTACGGTACTTTCTGGCTTGCATGGAAAACCTAGGCCTCTTGGGCTTTCTCTGAGTCGTGATACAACCAAGGATCAAATCAGGGTCCGTAGTGACGCCTCTAGCACTGCGATGCAGTGCCTTAGACCTCTGCGCCACTCGGGAGCCCGTGTATATTTATTTTTGTCACAAATATAATACCTGAACTGCTTAGGCTGGACAACCCAGGAATCTCGCTGGAGCTGACCCTGGACCAAGGTACATTTGCTATTTTGGGACACATGCATACAACAAGGCCTACTAATGTATTGAATATAGGATACCCTCTAGAATATATTTCTATCAAGCCAAGTATTTTTCATAACAGGTAGTGTTATGTAGTTTACGATGGTTCAATCAATAAGGCTGGTCTGAATGGCTAGCTCGCTTTATCCTAATACAGTAAGCATACCATAATTAACAGTTTCCTATTCTCTATATATATAAGATATATATATATTAGTGATTACAAAAGTTATCATAATCAGCATTGCTTAATGTTTTTCCTCTTTTCTATTAGCAACACGTGGAATGTCATTCACCTATTTACCTTATAGCCTATCAGCACGGCACAATAATGCATATTCCTCACGCTTGCCGTTTAACCTATGGGCACACTCTTGCAGTTATCACCTTCCCCTCTTTCAACCAATGGGCATAAGTCTTGGGATGCATTTATATGTTACCCATGTTCTCTTACTTGCTGTGTTACGGAAAAAGGTACCCAACAACCGTCCACCACCGGCTAAGGTCCGTCATTGGAACTCCTTTCTCTCAGCGGGGGGTTTCTATGCCAGCTGCCCCGCATATGGCTACCTGCCATCAAAGCATCTGGCCCTGAGGATTATCCCTCAGAGATGAGGCCATTCCCCAAACTATACTGAATTTAAAAAATATACGCAAAATGAAACAATTTCATCTATTTTACTGAGTTACAGTTCATATAAGGAAATCAGACAATTTAAATTAATTCATTAGGCCCTAATCTATGGATTTCACATAACTGGGCAGTGGTGCAGGCATGGGTAGGCATGGGAGGGCATAGGCCCACCCACTAGGGAGCCAGTCCCAGCCAATCAGAATGAGTTTTCCCCCTCAAAAGGGCTTTATTAGAAACAGAAATACCCCTCAGTTTCATTGGCTGTCCAGGTGGCTTGTCTCAGATGATCCCACAGGTGAAGAAGCCGGATGTGGAGGTCCTGGGCTAGCGTGGTTACATGTGGTCTGTTGTTGGACGTGATGCCAAATTCTCTACCGTGAAGAATGGTGGTGGCCGCATCATGCTGTGGGGATGTTTTTCAGCAGCAGGGACTGGGAGACTAGTCAGATTGAGGGAAAGAGGAATGAAACAAAGTACAGAGAGATCTTTGATGAAAATCTACTCCCCTAAGCACACAGCCAAGACAATGCACACCATAGTACCCTCAAAGCTCATCACTAATCTAAGGACCCTGGAACTAAACACCTTCCTCTGCAACTGGATCCTGGTCTTCCTGACAGGCCGCCCCCAGGTGATACGGGTAGGTAACATCCGCCACACTGATCCTCAACACGGGGGCCCCTCAGGGGTGCGTGCTCAGTCCCCTCCTGTACTCCTTGTTCACTCATGACCGCACGGCCAGGCACGACTCCAACACCATCATTAAGTTCGCTGACAACACAACAGTGGTAGGCCTGATCACCGACAACGATGAGACAGCCTATAGGGAGGAGGTCAGAGACCTGACCTTGTGGTGCAAGGACAACAACATCTCCTTCAAAATTCTCATTGACGGAGCTGTAGTGGAACAGGTTGAGAGCTTCAAGTTCCTTGGCGTCCACATCACCAACAAACTAACATGGTCCAAATACACCAAGACAGTCGTGAAGAGGGCACAGCAAAACCTTTTCCCCTCAGGAGACTAAAAAGATTTGGCATGGGTCCTCAGATCCTCAAAAGGTTTTACAGCTGCACCATTGAGAGCATCATGACGGGTTGCATCACTGCCTGGTATGAACTGCTCCAACCGCAAGGCACTGCAGAGGGTAGTGCGTATGGCCCAGTACATCCCCGGGGTCAAGCTTCCTGCCATCCAGGACCTCTATACCAGGCAGTGTCAAAGGAAGGTCCTAAAAATGTTCAAAGACTCCAGCCAACCTAGTCATAGATTGTTCTCTCTGCTACCGCATGGGAAGCGATACCGGAGCACCAAGTCTAGGTCCAAGAGGCTTCTAAACCGCTTCTACCCCAATCCATAAGACTGCTACTCTCTGTTATTATCTATGCATCGTCTCTTTAATAACTCTACCTACATGTACATATTACCTCAATTACCTCAACACAGGTGCCCCCACACATTGACTCTGTACCGGTACCCCCTGTATATAGCCCCGCTACTGTTATTTACTGCTCCTCTTTAACTATTTGTTATTCTTATCTCTTACTTTTTTTTAGGTCATTTCCTAGAACTGCATTGTTGGTTAAGGGCTTGTAAGTAAGAATTTAACTGTGAGGTCTGTTGTATTCAGCGCATGTGACAAATAAAATAAATTTTGATTTGCTCTCTAATGTTACAACAGCCATTAATGACCTCCATACTGCATCACGCTCCATCATTATCCAGTAGCAAAGTGAGGCCTTCTGTTGTACCCACCACTTGGTAGGGTAATTTAACCCTTGATGGAGAGCGGCGTAGGCCTATGAGTCAGTAAATACTGTCTTTATCTTTGCCATTAAATAGAGTGGGTGATGACTGTCATGAGTTACTGGGTAGACCAACTTGTGTTGTTTGGTCTTTACTTCTGAAGTGACAGACACTTGAACACAAATGTAAGCTGCTGACCGCTTACTCCATGCATCACTTTTCAGTTCCAGGAATGGAATATGAGCAACATAATCCTTTCTCTCCCCCCTGTCTGATGGTACATAATTACATAATGTGCAATATTAGAGGGTAAAGTGGTATTGTTTAATAGTGTCTTATGAACGTTAAAATCTTGATACAAGAGAGGATTATTCCTGCAAGTCATCATTTAATAGAAGGCGGTTATTGATCAAGATCTCTTACCTACTTTTAATAAGGCCCGGCTAGCCTGTAGCAATGCATTCTCTCATTAGCACTGGCCCTGAATAGTGCATACCGTCAGTTCGTGATATCACTGCTATCGGGGTAATATGAATTTGCTCCTACTGCACATTCATTTTAAAGGCAGTCCTTATTCCCTCCACTCCTAAATAAACTAATCCTAATTTTAGAAGAAACTGCAGTCTGACTTATTTTTCAAGCTGTGGTGTTGACTAGAAACATATTTTTAGAGAAGAGCTCCCTCTGCAGCCTTCCATGCAGACTTACAATTGATATGGCATTACTTAAAGAAAGTGTTCCAATGCTGGCCCATGTTGAATCCAATGCATCCCATGTTGACTCCAATGCTTCCCACAGTTGTGTCAAGTTGGCTGGATGTCCTTTGAGTGGTGGACCATTCTTGATACACACTGGAAACTGTTGAGTGTGGAAAAACCCAGTACCATTGCAGTTCTTGACACAAACCGGTGCTCCTGGAACCAACAACCATACCCCGTTCAAAGGCGTGTACATCTTTTTTTTTGGCCATTCAGCCTCTGAATGGCACACATACACAATCCATGTATCAATTGTCTCAAAACATCATTCTTTAACCTGTCTCCTCCCCTGCATCTACACTTATTGAAGTGGATTTAATAGGTGGCATTAATAAGGGATTATAGCTTTCACCGTAGATTCACCTGTCTATATAATGTAAACTTAAACCTTTAACCTAACTCCTAACCTTAACCCTAACCTTACCGCTAGCCCCTAGCATAGCTAACGTTAGCCACCTAGCTAACATTAGCCACAACAATTTGGAATTCGTAACACATTATACGGTTCTCACATTCTATGTTTTGCAAATTTGTAACATATCATATGAATTGTTATTCGTAAAATATATTAAATGCATCATGGACATCCACAAATTAATACATACGTTACATAACATATCACACTAAATGTAGTGTCTCGGATTTACGTACGGAATAATAGTAAATGCACTGAGACCAGGTTGAGTTAGATGGCAAAATGCCCTAGACTTGGCTGTTGAACAGGTCAAGTCACAGTGAATAGCCGGGGCTGAAATACTACACAGATTCTACGCAGATAATCACTGTAATTTCTTGCAGACATTCTTTTTAATTGGCGTCAAAATGTTTCAAAAAAATAAAGTCTGTTTTGGACAGTTTTGAACAGCGTGTAATTGGACTCACATTTATTAATAGGAACCAGAAAATGAGCCTGACAGCTATACCCCCCCACACCCCACACACACTTACAGCTATAGGAAATAGATCTGGTGTAATTGAATGATCTGTTTATTTTAACCTTATTAAATCTTAATGGCTGGGCTTGTCTCTAATCTGGGAGGCTGAGCAGCAGGCACTGTGTGTTTATTGTAAATGAGCGAGAGGACCCAAATTAGGGCGAGAGCTAGTGCAGTTGAGAGGAGGGTGGAGAGGGCTTGAGTACGGCTATAGACCTGTTATTGTTATCTGTACCTGTTGGGGGTCTAGTCTGAGCAATGACAAATCCCTCCATCTGGACATCTGCTTTGTGCTAGGAGTCTTCTGACAGATAATACACTGTTGGTCTTCATCAGTGCTAACCCAAAGTACTATTTGCAGGTGGTCGAAATGAGAAGCAAAACAAGTGAGGTAAAGAAGGAATGGAATAATGCTATTCCTAACACAAACGTTACGAAGTTTCAACGAAATGTTTCAACTGACTTAATTAAAGCTACATTTGTAAAAATATATATATATATATATTTTTTAGCTAGCTGTGGCTCAATTAAACTGATTGAATCAGCATGGTTTCAACGTAATTTGTCAATGTATTGTGACATAGAACTACGTGGAAAATACATTGGATTTGAAAAAAGTATCAAAATGTTGTTTTGAGGGTGAAATTTCAACCACAGGATTATGTCATCACGGTAACCATTTTTTAACATAGCCAAAACTTGCAGTTTGCAGTTCTTGATACAAACCAGTGTGCCTGGCATCTACTACCATACCCAAAACATGTCTCAATTGTCTCAAGGCTTAAAAATCCTTCTTTAACAGGTCTCCTCCCCTTCATCTACACTGATTGAAGTGGATTTAAACAGCATTAATAAGGGATCATAGCTTTCACCTGGATTGGAAAGTGATATTAGAGACACACAGAAAATGCTAAATACAATAACAATAAATACAATAATCATGAAAAAAAAATCCATTAAGGAGATTTTAACCACAACTATAAAATAATGAAGGCATTTTATGACTTATATTTCTTGTTGAAGTTGATAAATGACACCTGGGTACATGGCTAAAACACCTACATCCACTGAAAAAAAGTGTTAAATGCAGAAAATTCCTTTTCAATATCCATATTTTTGTGTTTTTAAGATATAAGGTCAGGTGTCCTTTATGTTTAATTCCTTTTGGAATCCACATTTGACACTATTTTACTCTAAATAAGAAGTGATATTTCCTGGGGACAGAAAAGGCACCTCCTAATAGGAATGACCCAGCTGGTACACCATTGACATTTAAATTGAACTGCACAAAATTATTTTTTATCTCAAATTTTGTGCACAAATGTGTTTACATCCCTGTTAGTGAGCATTTCACCAACATAATCCATCCCCCTGACAGGTGTGGCCTATCAAGAAGCGGATTAAACAGCATGATCATTACCCAGGTGCATCTTGTGCTGGGGACAATAAATGCCACTAAAATGTGCACTTTTGTCACACAACACAACGTCACAGATGTGTCAAGTTTTGAGGGAGCATGGAATTGGCATGCTGACTGCAGGGATGTTAACCCGAGCTGTTAACAATGTCATTTTAAAGAATTTGGCAGTATGTCCAACCGGCCTCACAACTGCAGACCAGGTGTAACCACACCAGCACAGGACCTCCACATCTGGCTTCTTCACCTGCAGGATCATCTGAGACCAGCCAAATCAAATACTTTCTGCACAAACTGTCAGAAACCGTCTCAGGGAAGCTCATCTGCCTCGTCCTCACCAGGGTCTTGACCTGATTGCAGCAAAAGCTCACCTTCGAATGCCATTGGCACGCTGGAGAAGTGTTCTCTTCACCGATGAATCCCAGTTTCAACTGTACTGGGTAGATGGCAGACAGCATGTATGGTGTTGTGTGGGTGAGCGGTTTGCTGCTGTCAATGTTGTGAACAGAGTGCCCATAGTGGCGTAGGGGTTATGGTATGGGCAGGCATAAGCTACGGACAACAAACACAATTGCATTTTATTGATGGCAATTTCAATGCACAGAGACACTGTGACGAGATCCTGAGGTTCATTGTCGTGCCATTCATCTGCCACCGTCACCTCATGTTTCAGGATAATAATGCACGGCCCCATATGTCTCAAGGATTTGCACACAATTCCTGAAAGCTGAACATTTGCCAGTTTTTCCATGGGCTGCATACTCACTAGACATGTCACCCATTGAGAATGTTTGGGATGCTCAGGGTTGATGTGTATGACAGCGTGTTCCAGTTCCCAACAATATCCAGCAACTTCGCACAGCCATTGAAGAGGTGTCGGACAACATTCCACAGGCCACAATCAACAGCCTGATCAACTTTATGGAAAGGAGATGTCGCATTGCATGAGGCAAATAGTGGTCACACCAGACACTGACTGGTTTTCTGATCCACACACCTACTTTTTTTAAAGGTACAGTTTATGAACATAAAATAAATCTGAGTTTGTGCGTTCTTAAATTGATAAGCTCGAAAGGAATTTGTTTTTTCTCTTCTGTAAATTCTAAAACAGTCTGATAAACCTGTTTATAAGCGCAAGAGTTTATCTATTTCAGTGATGAAGACATCATGGATGTCTGTGAGTTCATTTATGGGCTGCTTTGCCCAAAGATGACATCTGTTGTATGGCACACAAAAAACTGGAAGCCCTATGTCTGCCATCAGGAGGAGAGCAGGATCTAGGGGCCCCCTAACTGACTAAGAACTATTATTCCCCAGGGTGTATGGGCCCCAGGATCAAACAGAGGCCACAATATTATAGATGCAGAACTTCATTTTCCAGAGCAAGTCTTCCATCCCGTAGAGTATTGATAGGAGGGTCTGGATTTCATCAGAACTAATAGCTCTCCAACTCTTCGCAGAGAAAGGACCACTTGTTAAATGTTATGCCAGTGACAATTAGTTACCAGTGACTATTTTGTTCTTCAGCAATCAGAGTATATGTGTGTGTGTGTGTGTGTGTGTGTGTGTGTGTGTGTGTGTGTGTGTGTGTGTGTGTGTGTGTGTGTGTGTGGCAGGGCTAATGAAAACATTCTTTCATTTCAGGATTTGTCTTTCTCCTTTTCCCTTATTTTCTCTTCTGATTCGGGGAACAATTTATTCAGCTCTGGCTGCCGTCGTCTGCTCTCTGATCAGTGCCTGAGTCATTTGGACACAGGCCTGTGGAGTTTGGGTGTACCTGTGTGATGGTGTGTCTGTGTGTGTCTCTGTGTGCGTTAATAGCCTGTGGTCTGTGAAAACACACTCCCCGTCGGCGAGGTTAAGTAAGGCTAATTAGACAGGGATTTGCACATGGGTTGGTTCAGAGGCAAAGCGCTGGTTCTGGATTCACACAGGATTTCCACGGCCTGAGCTCTAAATGTGTTCCACATGCTCCACAGATGGGCTACCACCTCTAACATTGTGAGATGAGGGACATCGACCTCCCTGAGAGAAAGAGAACTTGTGTGAGAGAAAGACACAAGAGAATGTGTTTTGTGTAAGAGAGGGAGAGAGGTTGTGTGTTTGAGAGAAAAAGAGTGCGAGGGAGAGAGAGAAAGAGGTCCACCCTGTAACACCCAACACAAGCCAGCTGGCCAGCCCCAATAAACCCAACCCTCACTGCAGCCTGCAGGCATGTCTCAACACGCACATGAAAGGGCCTATAATACGGCACAGGTGCAAACCTGACCTGCCATACATTTCTACTCATTACATCCCTTTAGTGAATTAATGACTTCAATTAAATGACACTCTTTATGGAGAAATAATACTGCATCATTGGAAAAATCGACCAAGCACCTAGTTATCGGTCACGAACGCGTGCGTTGCAACATTAGGCGCAAACCACTTAAGGTTCATCAAACGACCCTAAATGACCAGTGTAATGGTTCAAAAACAAACCGTGACCACTTGTATGGCTGCGTAAACAGCCAATGGAGCTCTTTAGCACTGAGGCCCTGGAAGGCATGGCACAGTCCATTAGCTAATCATTAGGATTAATAGATGGGTAAATGCATCACTAACACAGCTTGTAATAACCACATTACATAGCCGTGTTTTGCTTATTTTATGTGTTCACGGGTCTGGAGGGCGGCAAAAGCAACATGGTGGACGCCAGAACGACAAAACCATTAAGGCAGCCAACTCATTCCAAGAGAGCGAGAGAGTTGTTTTATCTGATGAGACACTAAGGTGAGGCATGGTGACCTAACAACTCCCTCTAGGCAATATAGAGGTTGAAACTGAAACAAAAAGTGTCTATAGACAATCAGACGTGTTCGTCACTCATAGGCCTTATTTTCACATTGTTCTTCCCAGCACGATTACAGCAACTATGGCAGATGCTTAACCAGGCCAGCTCAGTAGCTCAACTTGGGTTGGCTAGGTTTGGATCAGTAATGTGAAAAGGGTATAAGGCATGGGTAGGCAACACTTGTCCTGGAGTGCCAGTTCTTGTTTTTGATTGAACCGACCTGGAAGAACAGGTGTGTTGAATTTAGGCAATCACTGAACTGATCAATTAGCTCAGTTAGTCAGGCGTGGTGCCTAGTTGGAAGAAAATCCTTCAGTACTGTACTTGCGACACTCCAGGAACAGGGCTGCCTACCCCTGGTGTAAGGGGTATAAAAGGGTGGTATGAGTTTCGCCCAGGAAAACAGCAAAAGTTGGCTCTTGTGGAATTACTCAGTTCAAGTCATATGATTCTGTAACTATTAAATGAGGATCATTATCAGATTTCCAGGCCACAATTATGACATTGTGTGCAGTTGAACATGTGATGTTGATCTCCAAACATTTACCCTATTAAAGATGAAAGAGTTGTGGATTTATTGACAATGCCCAAATACAGTAAAATGCATTTCATAAGAGGCTATTATGAACGTTGTATCCACTAGGGGGAACCCTTGTTTAAAGTACTGTTTAAAGTCCTACTCCAGTCTCCTTTTCACCTCATTTAACACCTGA
The DNA here is from genome assembly GCF_034236695.1 of Oncorhynchus nerka. Taxonomy (NCBI): domain Eukaryota; kingdom Metazoa; phylum Chordata; class Actinopteri; order Salmoniformes; family Salmonidae; genus Oncorhynchus; species Oncorhynchus nerka. The sequence continues at coordinate 62,732,582 of NC_088417.1, forward strand.
TTTACATAACAAAAGGCACATCTCAACAGGTGGTCCAGGTATGTCATGACGTGGGGGGTGGGCCTTTCCTCTTTTCTTCTCTATTGCTCCTTTATCGTTCCTCAAGCCGATGACATTAGTCACCATCAGACCAACTCATTGAATGCCCTACTCCTTGAAGTTTGCAGGTGTGTCTAAAAAACGCTATTTTTCTCAAAACATATAGATTTTTTACCTTTAGTGTGAGTACAATACTTTATACTTGGAATATTGCTTTTACATTTGTATTTTTTTAAATAAAAACTTCAAGAAAAGTGTCAGTGTATGCATGTGCGTGTGCAGTAGCCAGTTATATACCATCACTCACAATGTTTCATAACTGATAGCACATTTGATAAAACTTGAATGGGCATCTTTGAAAAGCACCAGAAATACTGCCACAAGGCTTATCAGTGGCCTAATCAGTGGCCACTTATCAGTGGCCTAATGTTCAATTTGACCTCACTGATCCCGTTCAATCACTGATTTAGGACTACCCAAAGTAGTACAAATCTATAGCCTACCCACCATGAAGTCAGAATCCTGAGTAAGAACACTTGAGCAAGCATTTATTTATTTTATTTATCTTACCTTATTGATGAGCATGTGAATTGGTGTAGTGTGAATAAGTGGGCTACTGTGCTGCACTGTCAGGGTTGGCCAGAGGCTGAGATGGAACTGAAGGCTGTCTCTAATCTAAGATCAATAAAAATGGATATCAAAAGTTAGACACAAGAATGTGGATTATTAACAAGGCTATAGTAGCCTACATCAGCACTATTGCAGAAGCATTGGGCTATATTACCAATATTATTAGTAAGATATAATAATAATAATAATAACAATATTAATAATAACAATAATAATAGTAGATTAGTCTAAATCATCAGCATCATTGTTTGTTATTATTTTACCATCACTATTTATTATTCATGTAATTGTTAAAGTTGAACAATTTAGTCAATGTAAATACAGAAAAATACTTTTTCCACAAGTAAAACCATGGATTTATGTGATGTGAAAAAATATCTAGGCATAAATGCATGCATTATTTTCAACCCTTTAAGTTAATATTCAGTTTATGTGAAGTTATATCCTTTGTGTAAAATCAGTAGCTCCAAAAAGTGGCCTAAATTATGCAAACATTTAAATTCTGCATCGGATTTGTGACTTTTTATAGCTTAAATGGACTATATATATTTTTTTTTAAATGATCTAGAAATTTATTATTTTAAAGTATTAATTAATACAGGCCCATTGTGTGTGAAATTATATACATATACATATATACATAAGAGGACATTCCTTGAGTGTATGGTCAAAGTCAATGCTTGAGTGTATGGTCAAAGTCGATGCTTGAGTGTATGGTCAAAGTCAATGCTTGAGTGTATGGTCAAAGTCAATGCTTGAGTGTATGGTCAAAGTCAATGCTTGAGTGTATGGTCAAAGTCAATGCTTGAGTGTATGGTCAAAGTCAATGCTTGAGTGTATGGTCAAAGTCGATGCTTGAGTGTATGGTCAAAGTCGATGCTTGAGTGTATGGTCAAAGTCGATGCTTGAGTGTATGGTCAAAGTCGATGCTTGAGTGTATGGTCAAAGTCAATGCTTGAGTGTATGGTCAAAGTCAATGTTCGCCAAAATATAGCCTAGCTCTATAGGGCTACATCGGAATTATACGTCAACAAGGCCTACATAATTTCCGACCTAATGACTGTTGTAAAATCGCACTGATGAATCACTGCGCAATGTAGGCCTTGCCTAGCTGACACAGCAGACTGCGGAAAAGTTTACAGTTCACATAGATAATTTGACCTCTCTCTGAAGTAGGCTACTCCTGTGTCCACAGGTGTGCAAAGACGTTGTCACTACATTTCAGCACAGTTTACATTTAAGAGTTATATATGGACACATTCAAACAAAAGTCAACTGAGGTGCAAAAGTTTAAATCATGTGGTGCAGGATTTCATGTAACCTAGAAATTACATTTCAAATGAGAGAAAAGTTCATGAAAGCCGAATACCCTCTATGCGTTAAATACCTTTGCATTGCTTTGGTAATTTGAACCTTTCAGTGAGAAAGACTGATTATTGTTTGTCCAATATCCATGTTTACAGGAGAGCATACTGTCTCTGTTCGCCTTAATATGCTGTGAGGTCATTTATGGAAGAATCTTCCTTGCAAACTGGGATTGCAGCTGTGCAATTATTATCTATATAAACTTGGCTAATTTTCTAAAGGTTTTAATAAAACTACCCTGGGGATCACCGTGTGTGTGTGTGTGTGTTTAGAAAGAGAGATATTTTCTCCCTTTAGAACTGAAACATATCTCCAATCTTTCTTGTTATGTCTAACTCTTTTAATTAATGAATTCCACATGGATCATCATCCATTGAAACAGAGGAGGATGCTTTAAGGCTATTTATAATATTGCCACACACTAAACCGTTACCCTTGTCAAATGCCATGCCCCTAAATTTACAGGAGCTATTGGACAGATGCAAATCATGTGAACAGTCCCAGAATACAAACAACATATACATCAATCTTTACTTAAAAAATGTTTTCAGTTGCCGGATGCAGATTTTATGACAAATATTATAACCTTTCAAATCAAATATTGACTTAACTTTCTGGTACTGTCATGGGGCTATTTCCTTGGTATTCAACCACAGGAAGGGCCAACTGTGTGTAATCAGTCAAGTTCAAGTATAGAGGAACATTCCCCACTATCACCAGGAAGCGTTTTGACATCCCTGACTTGCCAGAGCTGTACGTATGATTCCTCCAAGACTTCACACAAGCTAAATTACATACTCATACCCTGTGGGCTGCATTACAGCAGGAATGGACATTGTTAATGGACTCAACTCTTGGACCCCGGAGACTCAAAAAAGGTATTTCAAAAAATCCTGCTTAGGAAAGTTAGAGTATTGCGTTTTCTTCTAACTGTTTGTCATTGGACTGCCTGTATTTCATCCTTTGAGTTTGAGTTTATTTTTTACAGAGACAGTGCACATGAATTAACGTTTTAGTAAAAGTGACGGTTTTAGTCAGCCGGCTAATTTTCAACCGCAGTCCCTGGGCAGGTTATTAAAAACAATTACAATACAAACAATCATTGAGCAGTGAGCACATGCAGAGCGACATAGGACAAGCAAGACATAGCATGCAGACAGAGCAACATAGGACAAGCAAGACATAGCATGCAGACAGAGCAACATAGGACAAGCAAGACGTAGCATGCAGACAGAGCAACATAGGACAAGCAAGACGTAGCATGCAGACAGAGCAACATAGGACAAGCAAGACGTAGCATACAGACAGAGCAACATAGGACAAGCAAGACGTAGCATACAGACAGAGCAACATAGGACAAGCAAGACGTAGCATACAGACAGAGCAACATAGGACAAGCAAGACGTAGCATACAGACAGAGCAACATAGGACAAGCAAGACGTAGCATACAGACAGAGCAACATAGGACAAGCAAGACGTAGCATACAGACAGAGCAACATAGGACAAGCAAGACGTAGCATACAGACAGAGCAACATAGGACAAGCAAGACGTAGCATACAGACAGAGCAACATAGGACAAGCAAGACGTAGCATACAGACAGAGCAACATAGGACAAGCAAGACGTAGCATACAGACAGAGAAACATAGGACAAGCAAGACGTAGCATGCAGACAGAGCAACATAGGACAAGCAAGACATAGCATGCAGACAGAGCAACATAGGACAAGCAAGACGTAGCATGCAGACAGAGCAACATAGGACAAGCAAGACGTAGCATGCAGACAGAGCAACATAGGACAAGCAAGACGTAGCATACAGACAGAGCAACATAGGACAAGCAAGACGTAGCATACAGACAGAGCAACATAGGACAAGCAAGACGTAGCATGCAGACAGAGCAACATAGGACAAGCAAGACGTAGCATACAGACAGAGCAACATAGGACAAGCAAGACGTAGCATACAGACAGAGCAACATAGGACAAGCAATACGTAGCATGCAGACAGAGCAACATAGGACAAGCAAGACGTAGCATACAGACAGAGCAACATAGGACAAGCAAGACGTAGCGTACAGACAGAGCAACATAGGACAAGCAAGACGTAGCATGCAGACAGAGCAACATAGGACAAGCAAGACGTAGCATACAGACAGAACAACATAGGACAAGCAATACGTAGCATGCAGACAGAGCAACATAGGACAAGCAAGACGTAGCATACAGACAGAGCAACATAGGACAAGCAAGACGTAGCATACAGACAGAGCAACATAGGACAAGCAAGACGTAGCATACAGACAGAGCAACATAGGACAAGCAAGACGTAGCATACAGACAGAGCAACATAGGACAAGCAAGACATAGCATACAGACAGAGCAACATAGGACAAGCAAGACATAGCATACAGACAGAGCAACATAGGACAAGCAAGACGTAGCATGCAGACAGAGCAACATAGCACAAAAAGCAACCAAACAAAATCCATAAAAGCAACAAAGTGTTTCCACCCCTCACAAGCTACAGACAACAGACAACATGGAAAGCGGCAATACACAGCTATGGATTAGGTTCACAAATATGATTGACCTTTAGCCATGTCTTCATGTTTTTTGTGAAAGTGTGGTAGGTGGTGCAGTTGTGTGTCTGATGGCAGTGCATTCCAGACATGGGAAGCTCTCACAGAGAAAGCAGATTGACTAAAGGTGTTTTTCCTTAAGGTAACTAACTATACAGTCACCTCTCATGGCAGACCTTGCGGATCTGCTGCCACATGTTTGGGTTTTCTGTTTAACAAAAGTACTGAGTGGGGGGGAGCCAGGCCTTTTAGGATCTTGAATACAAGACATGCGTCGGTGTATTGCACAAGATTTTCCCAACTCGGGAGCTCATGCTTTCTGAGGATGTAACGGTGATGATGGCTATTGGGCTTCCTATCAAGCACTTTGAGAGCCTGTTTGTAGACAGACTGAATGGGCTTTAATGTTGTACAGCAAGCTTGGTCCAAACTAGTCAAGCAGTATGTTAAGTGGAGGAGTATCGTAGATTTGAAGTACATTTTTGCTACGTCTGTAGTCAAACAATTTCATATAAATCGAAATTAGCTAGGTTGAATTTGGTTATTTGAAATACCTTTTTCACCTGCTTTTTATAAGAGAGGTTGGAATCAAGTATGATGTAAAGGTACTTAAAATAAGATACCACCTGGAGCTTCTCCCCTGACACATAGACATCTGGCTCAGTAGCATCTGTTGCCCTCTTTGTGAAGAACATGCAGACAGTTTTTTTCACATTGAGATGCAAACACGGGTCACTGAGCCACTTTGTAACCTGAACCAATACAATAGTGAGTTCTTGTGCAGCTTGTTGTTTGCTCTTTGCATGCACTATCGTCTGCATACATTTGAACGTCAGACCCAGTACAGACAGAAGGCAGATCAATAATGTACAGGCTGAACAGGAGGGGCCCCAGTATTGACCCTTGGGGCACGCTCACATCATAGCTAAGAGTGGGTGACAGCTCATTGCTCACTCTGACACACTGAGTTCTGCCTTCAAGGTATGATTTCATCCATATCAAGGCATCGGGGGAAAAGTTGAGCTTAGACAATTTTGTGATGAGAACCTCATGGTTAACGGTATCAAAATCTTTCCTTAGGTCTAGAAACACAGCCCCAACAACGCCCCCTTTGTCCATATTGGGCTTCACATTTTCCAGAAGAAAGCAGTTGGCCGTTTCTGTGGAGTGTTTCGCTCTGAAGCCAAACTGCATGGAGTGTAATGTGAAGGGGCTGTTGTTGAGGTGGGTAATCAGATGCTCTGCTACACACTTTTCAACAACCTTCGACACCCCAGGTAGTATACTAATGGACCTGTAGTTACTCACGTCAGCAGGGTCAACCGATTTAAAGATGGCCGTCATTATGGCCGACTTCCATACCCTTGGAAACACCCCCTGACCAATAGATTTGTTGATGACCTTAGTAATGGTGCCAATGAGTGACTCTTTGTAGTTTTTAAGAAAGGTAGAATCCAGCCCAAACACATCTTTGGCTTTAGAGTTATTTAGTGAGCTAATCAACTCGTTCACCTTTGACTCAGAAACCTCCCTTATGATGAAGACAGGTTGAGCGTCGTTCGCTAGCACTGAGCCCAAGAAACTAGTGGAGGGGTTCTGTGTCAGTACCCTGACAGAGTCAATAAAGTAGGAATTGAACGCTATTGCTATTTCGACTGTATCCTGTGTTAGATTGTTATTCACCATGATTTCTAGTCTTTTTGCAGTGTTACTAGGGTCTTTCCCTGTTCACTTTTTTAGATTCTCCCAGACCAATTAAGAATTTTCCTTTGCTTCATCAATTATGTTAATTTAAAAAAAGTTTGCCTTGGCCTGTCTGATTTCCTTCATCACCTTATTTCTCAACATGGTAAACCTACGTATGTCATGCTCTACTTTGGATTGTAAGTCTGTTTTTAGAGCATAATCTCGTTCTTTCATAAATTTCCAGATTTCTCCATTTAGCCAAGGAAGAGTGCTCTTTTGGCCAGGTTTGGATTTGATTTTCTTTAGGAAGCCATTTATTGTAGTCTGGATTGTGGATAGAAACACCTGACTATCAGCTTCCACATCTGTGTAGGCCAAGAGATCATTCCAGTTAATTCCCTTAATTGTGTTTTCAAAATAATTGAATTCACTCAGGTATTCTTTGTTGATCTTTGCTCAAGGAACTTTCTGTTTTTCTATTAGGCCAGTTGGTCCGTACAGTATGAATGGGGTGGGTTGCATGCAGCAGGAATGAGTGAGTGAGTGTACGAAGGCCTTCTCTTTCTCACAGGACTGTGAAGACGTTTCCTCAGGGAAATCTGACACACATAAGCACCAATTTCCAGTCTTGCTGATAATGTGTGACTGAGAAATGCCACACATGCAACTAGAGGGGCATAAGAATCTTTGGTCAAAAAGTGAGTTTTCAGCTGTTCGGAACGTTGAGTATTTAAAGGGAGGCCCCTTGGAGAGGTTACAGATGCCCCCAACGTCATGCGGGTGCAGATGGCTCTATGTGTCTGTGGATGTGGCCAGTCAGAGCTGCCTGATACTTTGGGGTCTTTACATCATGGAGGGGAACACATAGAGACTTCCCAGATAGTCTGCGTCATATTCAGTTTCTGCCCTCGCCTTCAGAATGACTTGAGGAATGAATTTCTTCAATGGAAGAGACTAGCAGTAATACAGCAATCTTACACCACTGGGCAAAAAATGGTTCAATCAACATTGTTTCCACATCACTGCAACCAAGAAATGTAATGGGATGACGTTAAATCAATGTGGAAAACATCAACGTAAAATCATTTGATCTTTTTTTTCACCCAATTTTTAACCTAAATCCAATGACATGGTGAAATGTTTAATTGATTTCACATTGAATTCACATGAGTTGACAACTCAACGAAATGTAAATCAAAACTAGACGTTGAACTGGTATCTGTGGCCTGTGGGACTGTACTGTTTTCTCACGGTACTTTATGGCCTTGTAGAAATATTATCTTAGGCTACAGATTTCTTGTTTATAATAGTGGAAAACATACATAAACTTATTTTCCTACAATAGCAACATCTTATCTCTGCCTGCTGATGTTCTGTATCTGAACCAGTCCAACTCTAGATGTTAGAAGAACTTTGCACTTTTGAAACCATTGGACGGAATTGTGTCCCCTCATAGGATGCAATGGTGTTATACAAACTAACAAACACTCAACACCTTCAAAATACGAAGTCTTTCAAATTACAGTACAATTCCATTCCACGAAACCACCAGTTCTTCAGGAAACATCAGTCTTTTATAACTGACAAGTTATTGATTTATTTGGTTGACCTATCCTCAGACAAGCATTTGTGAGAAGTTTGTGATGGCAAATCAAGCACCTCAGAATTAGCTATGTAAAGTGGCTCACAAGATCTTGTGTAGGAATATAACATCAGTTATCCAGCAATAGGCTTATGTCCGTTTTCATAATTAGTGGCACGTCTAAGTTTACAGGCTGTGCGATGGCCATGGTACTTGAAATCTTTCTACTTTTCTTTGTCCCATCACCAGCAGGACGGTGAGTCAAGTCAACCCCTACAACCACCCAAAAACATTCCTATTACCACTCCAAACCACTCTTATAACCTTAAAACGAGATCTACAGCAAGACTTAGCTGGGCAAAAAGTGAGAGAGAGAGAGAGAGTTTGGGAGAGAGAGCGAGCGAGAGAGCGCCTATTTGTTTGGCTTGATAGCTTGCTAGGGTATTTGGATTTAAATAATGCAGCACTGGCTTTTTTTGTTTCATTTTCTGAGAATGACAACAACAAATACATGCAGTGTCCGGGGATAGCAGAGAAGGGACTGTTCCTAACCACTGTCGATGCGTGATGGCTTTTGAACAGTTTTTCAGCAGCCATGGCATCACCCAAGTGGGTGCCACATTTTCAGAAATGGATGACCAGTACCTGTGCAGGAACGGAATGTCGGAGAAGCAGGTGTGGTGCACTGACAAAGAGCTATAAGGGCCTGTTTGTTAGACTGTCTATGTTTCTCTCTGGCTGTACCATCGATGCCCCTTCCACTCAAGCCATACTGCTTTTCCAGCCCACTGCCTCAACTCCATTTACATCACCCGGAACCGACTGCTAGAATGACTTTTCAATCCTCCTCACCATCAAAGAGGACCACTTTTCATTTAGGGACCACAATGGAAATAAGTCTAACTTTTTTGAGATATCCCTGTCACGTTTTTAAAATGTGTGTACTGTGTGTTTTTTAAATTTATGGATTTTATTCTTCAGTTATCACTAACAAGCTCTCACAGTCTGTTTCTCATGTATTCCAAACGTCAAATTTCTAAGTGTTTGGTTCCTTCTCTGTATCGTTCCAAGGATAAGTTTAGGCATTAACACCGAATTCTTAAGGTTAGGCATTAACTCCGAATGGTAAAGATCAGGGTTAAGGTTTGGGAAAGGCTTGAAAACAAAAATAACTTTCTATCACAGGATTCAAACATGCAACCTTTGGAACCAGTGACAAGTGCTTACTCTCATTCTCCATCCCGTCCCAAGCAAAAACCAAAGTCTACACGAAGGTAACAGCGCTCACTGTTGCCCCCAGTGGCCAGTTTCCACGTCATCTCCCGATGTCCTCTGAAAGGGATGGATGTCGAATACTGATTTGTATCATGGGTGACCTGCCTTCTGTCACACACTGTGCTATTCTCCATCTCTGATCTCTCCCCCTCTCCAGCCATCTGTGCTAAAAACCAATTAACCATCACCATACATTAACCATCACCATACACTATCTACTTCATCCCCATACTGTATTTATTTAGCTCCTTTTGCACCCCAGTATCTCTACTTGCACATCCATCTTTTGCACATCTACCATTCCAGTGTTTAATTGCCATATTGTAATTACTTCGCCACCATGGCCTATTTATTGCCTTAACTCCCTAATTTGACCCAATTTGCACTCACTGTATATAGACTTTGTTTTCTTTTTTTTCTACTTTATTATTGACTGTATGTTTTGTTCATTCCATGTGTGACTGTGTTGTTGTATGTGTCAAACTGCTATGCTTTATCTTGGCCAGGTCGCAGTTGCAAATGAGAACTTGTTCTCAACTAGCCTACCTGGTTAAATAAAGGTGGGGGGGAAAAATGAGCACCACTAATCTTCTGGCCATGTACCTAATAAACCATACAGAATTCCATAGCAAAGGTACAGTCAGTTGAATTCAATTTCTGGCAAAATGAACACAGAATTTGCTCATAATAATTCTCTAGTAATTCTCTGCAGCTCCACAGGCTACAGTAGGCTATACCCAGGCTGTCTTTGCATATCTTAGGCCTAGTCTAAAGATCCACCATTCTAAAACAAGCTCCTTCGGAATGCACAACAGGCACTGTAGAGTGTAATTATAGGAGTGCTCGGCTCCCATGGACCCTATGGCTCAGCTGAGCGCACATGCTCCATTATTGCAAGATAAGCATAACAGGAAATAAAGTGTTGATGGGGGGAGAATGATCTCCAGATGTTCATTTGGGAATCAAACCCAGTCATATATCATCAATCATCTCTCTCCCCGATGGCTCGTATATTTCGTTTTTCAAACAAATTCATCCGAGAACCAGAGAGACGTCCTGATCGAACTGGGCATATGCGTGTTTACCCCACTGCTTACTTTGACCAAGATGGAAGTTGTTTTGCTGTATTCAAAAGGTTTTTAGGCTAAAAAAAAATGTAGGAAATAAATGTACAGTATTAAAACTCTAAAGACGTTTAGGCTTACTACATTAGCTATCGTATATGTACACTGCTCAAAAAAATAAAGGGAACACTAAAATAACACATCCTAGATCTGAATGAATGAAATGTTAAATACTTTTTTCTTTACATAGTTGAATGTGCTGACAACAAAATCACACAAAAATTATGAATGGAAATCAAATTTATCAACCCATGGAGGTCTGGATTTGGAGTCACACTCAAAATGAAAGTGGAATACCACACTACAGGCTGATCCAACGTTGATGTAATGTCCTTAGAACAAGTCAAAATGAGGCTCAGAAGTGTGTGCGGCCTCCAGGTGCCTGTATGACCTCCCTGCAATGCCTGGGCATGCTCCTGATGAGGTGGCGGATGGTCTCCTGAGGGATCTCCTCCCAGACCTGGACTAAAGCATCCGCCAACTCCTGGACAGTCTGTGGTGCAACGTGGCGTTGGTGGATGGAGCGAGACATGATGTCCCAGATGTGCTCAATTGGATTCAGGTCTGGCGAACGGGCGGGCCAGTCCATAGCATCAATGCCTTCCTCTTGCAGGAACTGCTGACACACTCCAGCCACATGAGGTCTAGCATTGTCTTGCATTAGGAGGAACCCAGGGCCAGCCGCACCAGCATATGGTCTCACAAGGGGTCTGAGGATCTCATCTCGGTACCTAATGGCAGTCAGGCTATCTCTGGCGAGCACATGGAGGGCTGTGCGGCCGCCCAAAGAAATGCCACCCCACACCATGACTGACCCACCGCCAAACCGGTCATGCTGGAGGATGTTGCAGGCAGCAGAATGTTCTCCACGGCGTCTCCAGACTCTGTCACGTCTGTCACATGTGCTCAGTGTGAACCTGCTTTAATCTGTGAAGAGCACAGGGCGCCAGTGGCGAATTTGTCAATCTTGGTGTTCTCTGGCAAATGTCAAACGTCCTGCACGGTGTTGGGCTGTAAGCACAACCCCCACCTGTGGACGTCAGGCCCTCATACCACCCTCATGGAGTCTGTTTCTGACCGTTTGAGCAGACACATGCACATTTGTGGCCTGCTGGAGGTCATTTTGCAGGGCTCTGGCAGTGCTCCTCCTGCTCCTCCTTGCACAAAGGTGGAGGTAGCGGTCCTGCTGCTGGGTTGTTGCCCTCCTACGGCCTCCTCCACGTCTCCTGATGTACTGGCCTGTCTCCTGGTAGCGCCTCCATGCTCTGGACACTACGCTGACAGACACAGCAAACCTTCTTGCCACAGCTCGCATTGATGTGTCATCCTGGATGAGCTGCACTACCTGAGCCACTTGTGTGGGTTGTAGACTCCGTCTCATGCTACCACTAGAGTGAAAGCACCGCCAGCATTCAAAAGTGACCAAAACATCAGCCAGGAAGCATAGGAACTGAGAAGTGGTCTGTTGTCACCACCTGCAGAACCACTCCTTTATTGGGGGTGTCTTGCTAAGTGCCTGTAATTTCCACCTGTTGTCTATTCCATTTGCACAACAGCATGTGAAATTTATTGTCAATCATTGTTGCTTCCTAAGTGGACAGTTTGATTTCAAAGAAGTGTGATTGACTTGGAGTTACATTGTGTTGTTTAAGTGTTCCCTTTTTTTTTTTTTTGAGCAGTGTACATCAGGAGTATTCAACAGGAGGTCCTCGGCCCTGAGGTACTGCAGGCGGTCCGTGAAAAATATATATATATATTTCAATGCTTTTATGAATATCACAAGCAACAAAACAATCAAATGTTTTTAAATTACATACAGTACAAGTCAAACGTTTAGACACATCTACTCATTCAAGGGTTTTCCTTTATTTTTACTATTTTCTACATTGTAGAATAATAGTGAAGACATCAAACTATGAAATAACACATATGGAATCAACTAGTAACTAAAAAAAGGTGTTAATCAAATCAAAATATATTTCAAATTTGAGATTCTTCAAAGTAGCCACCCCTTGCCTTGATGACAGCTTTGCACACTCTTGGCATTCTCTCAACCTGCTTCATGAGGTAGTCACCTGGAATGCATTTCAATTAACAGGTTTATTTATTTATTTATTAAACTAGGAATGTTGTTATTTTACAATGACGGCCTACCCCGGCCCAACCCTAACCCTGACGACGCTGGGCCAATTGTGCGCTGCCCTATGGGACTCCCAATCACAGCCGGTTGTGATACAGCCCGAGATCGAATCAGGGTCTGTAGTGAAGCCTCTAGCAATGAGAACTGGAATGCAGTGGCTTGCGGCACTCTGGAGCCTTTTAAAAAGTTTATGCATTTTAGCCAATCAGTTGTGTTGTGACAAGGTAGGGTTGCTATACAGAATATAGCCCAATTTGGTAGAAGACCAAGTCCATATTATGGCAAGAACAGCTCAAATAAGCAAAGAGAAATTACTTTAAGACATGAAGGTCAGTCAATACAGAACATTTCAAGAACTTTTAAAGTTTCTTCAAGTGCAGTCGCAAAACCACCAAGCACTATGATGAAACTGTCTCATGAGGACCGCCACAGGAATGGAAGTCCCAGAGTTACCTCTGCTGCAGAGGATAAGGTCATTAGAGTTACCAGCCTCAGAAATTGCAGCCCAAATAAATGCTTCACAGAGTTCAAGTAACAGACACATCTCAACATCAACTGTTCAGAGGAGACTGCGTGAATCTGGCCTTCATGGTCGAAGAAGAAGAAACCACTACTAAAGGACACCAATAAGAAGAAGAGACTTGCTTGGGTCAAGAAACACGAGCAATGGACATTAGGCCAATGGAAATATGTCCTTTGTTCTGATGAGTCCAAATTTGAGATTTACTGTTCTAACCACCGTGTCTTTGTGATACACTGAGTAGGTGAACGGATGGCTCTGTTAGGGCTATTTGACCAAGAAGGAGAGTGATTGTGTGCTGCATCAGATGACCTGGCCTCCACAATCACCCGACCTCAACCCAAATGAGATGGTTTGGGATATGTTGGACCGCAGAGTGAATGAAAAGCAGCCAACAAGTGCTCAGCATATGTGGGAACTCCAAGACTGTTGGAAAAGCATTCCAGGTGAAGCTGATCATCAAGGCAAAGGGTGGCTACTTTGAAGAATCTAAAATCTAAAATATATTTTGATTGTTTAACATGTTTTTGGTTCTGACATGATTCCATGTGTTATTTCAGTTTTGTTATCTTCACTATTATTCTACAATGTAGTTTTTTTTTTTAATTAAGAAAAACCCTTGAATGAGTAGGTGTGTCTAAACTTTTGACGGGTACTGTACCTACAGTAGAAAAGATGAGATTACCCACGGGGCAAAAACTGGTTGAATTAATGTTGTTTCCACGTCATTTCAACCAAAAAAAGGAATTTGATGACGTTGAATCAACGTGGAAAACTGATTGGATTTTCAAAAAGTTAGGGAATTCCATATTTTTTTTACATTTATGTTAGTTGACAACTCAATCAAATTTAAACCAAAACTACACTATGAAATTAAGTCTATGCACATTGTGTATGTTCTTTCGAAAGGGTTATACCTGGAATCCAAAATGGTTCTACCTGGAATCCAAAAGGGTTCTTCAAAGGGTTCTCCTATGGGGACAGCCGAAGAACCCTTTATTAAGTTTCAAGATAGCACCTTTTTATCTAATCGTGTAATATTGAGCCAATTACAGTCATTGGAACAAATTACACTCACTGGAGTATCTGACAGGATTTGAAAAAGCAGCTGTGAATAGGCTACAAATGTGGCAAGTGCCGCTGGCTGCTGGTAAGCTTTTATTTCTTACTTGGACATACATTTTTGCTAACACAAAAAGTCTAACCTTTGTTTAACCAGCTAAACAGCCGCTCTTATTGAAAATGTGTTTGGAGTTACATTTCTTGCTAATAGGCTATGTTATAGTGTTGGGAGGTCAAAATAATTATAAAATGATCTACCAAATCTATTCATTTTAAAAATGTTGATTACTTCTTTCCATTATCATTCACCTGAAGATAAGACAAGATGTGAGAAAAAACTGTTTTGCTATTGTATGATGGGGGTCCCTGGGTTGCCGGTGTTCACTATAAAGCTTCAACAACATTTACTGCAGTCAGAGTCAAACTTGTAAAGCTCTCTCATTTAAAATGTTGGGAATTGCACACTTTCCAATTCACCTTTGCACTCCAACACTGTCTTTAGTGAAACTGACTGAGCAGAACTGTTTAAATGTTTCCTTTGTAGTTAAACTCCATAAGTAGCCAATCTTTGTTCCTTCAAACTACAGCAGCAACAGTTTCCTGCAGTAGAGACTATATGCCCAGAACTCAATGATGTACGAATCAAGTCTCAAGGGAACATGTTCCTCTTGCCAGAATTGGATTTTACTTTACTTACTGGTGAAAAACAACCTTTCTGCATTAGTGAGTGTAGGCAGCCTAAAATGCAATCTGAGAGAAGACTGACTATGGGAAAGCAAAGTGCATACTAATACCATTTAGCCCCATTTTGTATCCTCATCACTCATCCCTCCCCGGCTGTTTCTTTTCATGCACTATTTCTTTTCATAATCTATTTTATATTATTCCCCACCAGCCTAAATTAAATAATAAGCAAGGTGTTCCACCTCAATTAATCTGAATGTCAATGAGATAAACATTGACAGCATGGAAACCCTCGAGGAAAAAACATCTCATGTGAGCGGGAGAATCCAAATGAATTCACTCTTTTATAAAAGTGATATGGTACTAAATAATGTAAAATTACATGTACATTTCCATGGCCATTTCTCCACATGTTTCAATTTATTGAGCTGCTCCAAATATTGTAATGTGCTTCTTTGTAACAATACGCTACCACAGTGAGTGACATTAGAACGTAATAATATTTCTGTTGTCCCAAACATATCCTTCAACTTGCATGCTCATTATTAACTGTAGTCGAAAATGATGTAGTATGGAATAGGAGCGTGTGTCACGCCCTGACCGTAGAGATCTTTTTATTCTCTGTTTGGATGGGTATGGTTCTCAATCAGGGACAGCTGTCTATCGTTGTCTCTGATTGGGAATCATACTTAGGCAGCCTGTTTTGACACCTTAGTTTTGTGGGATGTTTTTGTTTAGCTCTGTGAAGCCTACAGAACGTGACGTTCGTTATTATTTTGTTGTTTTGTTTGGTGTTCTGAGAAATAAAGAATCATGAACACGTACCACGCTGCACCTTGGTCCAATTCTTCCGACGGGTGTTACAGCATGTGGACAATCCACATCTGTAACATCGCATAACTAATTTATATAGAATGATATTCTGCTGATACAAGGGCTGCAGTACTGTTGTTCATATTGGCTGTACTTGTGAATGTTGGTGTGTGTGCAGTAGTCTGTGTGACATCAGGTTGAGATGAGGTGAGACTAAGCTCAGAGGCTGCTGTGAACACAATGACCTGGGCAGGAGCTGCACACATGGAAGTGTGAAAGTTAAATTAGTGTATAAAATTCCCCAAACAGAGGTTAATAAGGGGTTAAACTACTCACCTTCTCTGCTCCATTTCATTCTCCAGCACTCTTCAAGCTTCCTCTGTTACTCGCTCCCTCTTACACACACACACTATAAGGGCACAAGGTGAGACCCAGATACAGACACAGAAGGCAGATGGTTAGAGTCCAGGATGTTTATTAACAATCCAAAAGGGGTAGGCAAGAGAATGGGCGTGGACAGGCAAAAGGACAAAACCAGTTCAGAGTTCCAGAATGGTCAGGCAGGTGGGAATGGAGTCCAGAAAAACAGACAAGGGTCAAAACTGGGAGGACTAGTAAAAGAGAATAGACAAACAGGAGCACGGGAAAACCCCACTGGTTGATTTGACATTACAAGACAAACTGGCACAGAGAGACAGGAAACACAGGGATAAATACACCATGGAAAATAAGTGACACCTGGAGAGGGTGGAGACAATCACAAGGACAGGTGAAATGGATCAGGGCGTGACACACACACACACACACACACACACACACACACACACACACACACACACACACACACCTACTTCAGACTTTTATTCAAGTTAGTGTCTTAGTACAACATGTAGGGTGATGACTGCTGGGATCACATTTTATCTTGGAACACAGCTTGGTTTTGCACCCTCACACCCTCCAGGCCAGGGATGGGCAACTTTTATGGAGGTGGTGACCACAAAAAATCATCATGAGGGGCAGCAGTTGCTCGCTGGTCTGTGTACCCACATCCATACCCCACCTCCTCCCACATTGAGAGCAAAACATTTTAGCTTCCCCCCTCTTGACAGCGGAGAGAAAACATTTGAAGTTTTAGAGTTAGTTTTGTGCAATTCTACACATTTTGCCATGGGACATAGAGAAAATGTTGCCGTTTTAAAGCAAGTTTGCTGCAATTCTACACATTTTGCCATGGGGCGGAGAGACAATTTTGTAATTTCTTAACTAATTCCCTGCAATTCTACACATTTTGCCATATGGTGGAGAGAAATGATTGCAATTTTTAATATGATATCTGAGTGAAACTAACTAACAAAATCAGTGGGGGCCCCAGCTGGTAATTCAACCATGATTACTAAGTTTGGATAGCTGACCACTAGACTAATTGCCCAATCATTTATTTTTTTTAGCTTAAATAGGCTAATTTAGTGACTATCAATGACTGACATAGCAAGAGAAAAACTGATGATGCAAAACAAAATAAAACAATTCAGCCTTAGTGTATTCTACTATTCTACTATTCTAACTCGCAACAGTAAGTTGAGACTGCGACTGAGTTCCTAAAGAAAAAATACAAATAAATCCAAGGGCCTTCAAAAAGGGGTTGCCAATCCCAGCTCCAGGCAGTACAACTCACTATCCTCCATTCACAGTTCTTCTAGAGTCCAATAGATCCACATTGGCCAGTCCAGGAACATAGATGGACGTCTTGGATGGGGAGGGCGAGACGATCGTGCGGGCAGATGGGGGAAACCACAAGTGTTGGCCTTTAGCGTCTACTCCAAGTTCCTCTTCCAGCAGGATTTTCCATATCGGCATAGCGCTCTGTTAATCCATCAGCGGTGACAGCCAGGCAGAAAGCGATAGCCTGAGTATCACAGCCAACACTGGAACATAAATAAATGAGCTGATTAGGCCCTTTTCAAAAGGCTGCACTTCACACTGTGAAGAACTGAAGGGATGAAGGACTCCCATGTTTTCTTTTCTCAAGGAGCAATTATCCATCTCATGTTATAGTGCCATATGTGTGATAATGTGTTAAATGTCAGGTTAGGGAAAAGATGAGAGGCGTTGCGGAGTCTTCTATGTGCATTGGATTTTTTAAAAATTTGACCTGCCTGATAAAATAAAGGTAAATTTAAAAAATACACACACACAGTCCTGCAACATGACTGCTTCCAGTTCGCACAGCTCTTTCGTGTGAGCGGTACAGTAGTGTGCCAGGTATGAAAACCATATTCAGCATTTTTGTTGAAGCTGGCACATTGGTGAGGACACAGGGTTGGTGGTTACAGAGTCAACGTGTTGGTATACGAGGTAGTTTAGTTAATTGAGGTCATATGTCGATGTAGGTAGGGGTAAAAGTGACTAGGTAATAAGAATAGATAATAAACAAAGTAGCAGCAGCGTATGTGAAGAGTGTGAAAGAGTATTTATGTGTGTGTAGTCATATGTAATCTGTGTGTGTGTGTGTGTGTGTGTGTGTGTGTGTGTGTGTGTGTGTGTGTGTGTGTGTGTGTGTGTGTGTGTGTGTGTGTGTGTGTTGGATTGTCAGTGTAGTATGTGTGAGTGTGTGTGTGTGTTGGATTGTCAGTGTAATATGTGTGAGTGGATAGAGCCAGTGCAAGAGATTCAGTGCAAATAAATAGGGGGTCAATGCAAATAGTTAAGACAGCTATTTGATTATGGCTTGGGGGTAGAAACTGTTAATGAGCCTTTTGGTCAGTATCAGATTAAATTGCTCTTAAACCTAAACTATGTTTGAAAGATTATTTGTTTGCTGAATGGATTTTGAATGAATGCACAGATTTTTTAAAAGTATTTTATATTAGCCTACCACAGTTACTTTGATTTCATCCTTAATTTTCATAACTTTACCTGACTGCATTATTTTTGCCAAGGGACTTCTTGTCAAACGTTTGGGCTGATTTCATGTGTACAGCTGCAAGTTGACCAAATACTAAACATGTTCTATTTGATATCAAGCTAGAGCACTTTGCCATATACAGACATCAATACAACTTGCATGCTTTAGAATTATGTGATGTTCCGTAAACATAATCTTGGTGTATTTAGTTGTAGACTACAATAGATTTTTATTGGATCATTAATTGCATAAATAGTGGTAGGCATATGTGAATTATTTTGGCAACCGTAAACATGAACTTAGAATTTAAATATGTATGAACCAAAAATATAAAGCCAATGCCATTTGAAAAGGTATCTAAATCATTAATTTAATTAGTTGATTAAATAGTGAGCATTTAAGAACTTTTCCAGTTCACCAAACTACAAGCCTATTAAAACGGAATTCAGTTTTCTTTTAGGCCTATGGATCCGGAATAGATGTAGGCTATCCTAATGAGAAGAGATCTAGTGGAAAATTAGTTGCATTAACCTTTTCTTGGATTAATCTTTGGTAACACAAGTAAATGGTTTTAATTCCCCAAATAAGCATATATTTTTAAATGTTCACATATTTATAGACACATTTGATGTAAAAAAATATATATATATTTTAAAAGGTTTTGAACAGTTATTTTTATATATTTCATCCATAGCAACTTGTCATGAAAATATTTCTGTTATTTGTTGAAAGTGTTGTGTTTCTGTGATACTCAGAGGCTGAGAAATTGGTGATTGAGCTCATCTGATATACCGGTATGACCTAAGATGACCGCCCATGTGGGCGATATAGGCAATATGGGCACCGGTGCCATCAATCTTTTATCTCTAATTTTGGAACGCTATAGGCTATCAACTCAGTTCCAATATCATCTGGAAGATGAGACTCTCAACTTGGTATAGAAGCATTGGCTGAAAGCTAAATATTTATTTATAGTTTTATTTTTTGGGGTTGGCTCCATATCTACAGTTGAAGTCAGACGTTTACATACACTTAGGTTGGAGTCAGTAAAACTCGTTTTTCAACCACTCCACAAATTTCTTGTTAACAAACTATAGTTTTGGCAAGTCGGTTAGGACATCTACTTTTTGCATGACACAAGTAATCTTTCCAACAATTGTTTAGGCAGGAAGGAAACAGGAAGGGAAATTATGTGGATATATTGAAGCAACATCTCAATATTTCATTGAGGAAGTTAAAGCTTGGTCGCAAATGGGTCTTCCAAATGGACAATGACCCCAAGCATACTTCCAAAGTTGTGGAAAAATGGCTTAAGGACAACAAAGTCAAGGTATTGGAGTGGCCATAACAAAGCCCTGACTTCAGTCCTATGGCAAATTTGTGGGCAGAACTGAAAAAGCATGTGCGAGCAAGGAGGCCTACAAACCTGACTCAGTTACACCAGCTCTGCCAGGAGGAATGGGCCAAAATTCACCCAATATATTGTGGGAAGCTTGTGGAAGGCTAACCGAAACGTTTGACACAAGTTGAACAATTTATAGGCAATGCTACCAAATAGTAATTGAGTGTATGTAAACTTCTGACCCACTGGGAATGTGATGAAAGACATAAAAGCTTAAATAAATAATTATCTCTACTATTAGACTGACATTTCACATTCTTAAAATCAAGTGGTGACCTTAACTGACCTAAAACAGGGAATTTTTACTAGGATTAAATGTCAGGAATTGTGAAAAACTTAGTTCAAATGTATTTGGCTAAGGTGTATGTAAACTTCCGACTTCAACTGTATATATTTTCAGGGTACTTACATCTACCTCTGTGCCAAATTTAGTGCTTTTATCACAAAGTTTACTATTGAGTTAAAATGGACTCACTCTGTGTGCAATAACAGTTTTTAACATGATTTTTAAATTACTACCTCATCTCTGTACCTCACACATACAATTATCTGTAAAGTCCCTCAGCCAAGCAGTGAATTTAAAACTCAGATTCAACCAAAGATCAGGGACGTTTTCGAATACCTCGCAAAGAATGGCACCTATTGGTAGATGGGTAAAAAGTCAAGGGAAAAAAACAGACATTTAATATCCCTTGGAGCATTGTGAAGTTATTAATTACACTTTGGATATTGTATCAATACACCCAGTCACTAGAAAGATACAAGTGTCCTTCCTAACTCAGTTGCCGGAGAGGAGGAAAACCACTCAGGGATTTCACCATCAATCAATCAATTTTTTAACAAAGCCCTTTTTACATCAGCAGATGTCACAAAGTCCTATACAGATACCCAACCTAAAACCCCAAACAACAAGCAATGCAGATGTAGAAGCACATGAGGCCAATGGGGACTTTAAAACAGTTACCGAGTGTAATGGCTATGACAGGAGAAAACAGAGGATGGTTCTCCACAATACTAACCTAATTGACAGAGTGAAAAGAAGGAAGGCTGTACAGAATAAAACATATTCCAAAGAATGCCTCCTGTTTGCAACAAATCACTAAAGTAATACTGCAAAAAATGTTGCAAAGCAATTCACTTTTTGTCCTGAATACAAAGTGTTATGTTTGGTGCTGAATAATGAACTCTCACAATACTTGTTTTAGTACATTACAAAGTTAATTACATTTTTAATCAGGGTACACAGTAGGCCTGCAAAACAGAAATTACAGGCTAACAACAAAATAGAAAATGAATGACAGACCTAGATCTATAGCCTAGGTAATGGTTTTCCTGCTTCTTACATCGCATTGAAATTGACACAATGTGGAAGGGGTTCTCCTATTCTCCTATTTGTTTAAAATACAATGTTGTACTGCCACAGTGGTAAATATTAAAACAAAAGCGTATTCCAAATTAAACCAACCCCCTCACCTCTCTCATGGTTTAAACCAGGGATAGTTGGCTCTGTGTCTTTCAATCACATTCTACTCTCTTCCCCGCACCAATGACCTCCAGACAGACACAGCTGTATTTGTGTCCCATAGGCTATTCCAGACCCTTTTCAGGTGTCCCAACTTTTCTTTTTACAAGAAAGATCCACTTGTCAGCAAGGCACATCAATCAATTCAGGCTACAAGACCGTAGGCCTAATGACAATCACAGAATGGCATATCACTTTTTGGTGTTTTGTAACAGATGTCTATTTCCATTCATCAAATGGTGGGTGCACGGTGAACTGTTTGGATGATGGAGTGTGCAGTTCAAGATTCTGAGCCGATTATTACAGCAATTGAGAAGATTTCACAGACCTGCGACAACCTATGCATGCTATCTTGAACATGAACAATTTATATAATTAGCCTACAGAAGAAATGTATAGTTACAGTAACCTCAAATTGTGGCCATGGATGTGTTACTCATTTTAATGTTGAATGTTACATTAGTTTGTAAGATCGCCTTAACTTTAGGCTATTTAGGCCTACTATAAAAGCAATGTTGAATTTGGTTGACAATGCGACAACATATTAACATTTAATTAAAGGAGTTGTATCTATTGTTTGCATAGTTCCATTTGAGCTACTGGCTTAATCCCATTCTTCAATTTACATTTTTGGTTGAGTTGGAGAAGTGAATCCAACATATAATTTGTTAACAAGTTAATAGGTTATTTAATGCATTTCAAAAGTGATATTGAAGTGTGTTTGGTTGTCAAAGCAACAAAATATCAACATTTGAAGGACATTAATCTCCTGCTTGGATAGTTCCATCTGTACCACTGACTTAGTCTGGCTTTAATTCCAATTTGTCTACAAATTAATCATTGATAGGCCAATGTGTTTTACAAGTCTCCATCTCAACCAAAAATCTAAGTTAAAGAATAGGACCAAATCAAATCAAACTATAAATGTGCTTTAATCAAAGTTTGATTTGATTCAGTCCTTTTCTTTAACTTTGATTTTTGGTTGAGATGCAGACCTTAATTCAACATATCAATGATTCATTTGCAGACAAAATGGAATTAAAGCCAGACTAAGTCGGTGGCACAGGTGTAACTATCCAAGCAGAATATGAATCTCCTTCAAAGGTAGATATTTGGTTGTTGGCAACCAAACACAATTCAATATCACAAAATATCATAACATTTGAAAGCTTGAAACCCTTGGCATATTGTATTGTCAATTTTTTTTGGGGGGGGATTCTGGGTTGAATTGAAACTAACTCTTGATGACTTTGCAAATGCTATATAAGCCTAAATAACATAATTGGTGATAAAGCCTACTGTATAAGTGATCAAGTATGGTCACATGTGTTAAACCTACCCGTAGGAATGACTTCGACAGCAACTGTGAATATATTTAGTTTTTAAGTGGAAAGCAAACAACAATCATTCTCATGATAGAACATTGGTAATAGTCAGTAGTGACACATATCATAGCTAAGCAGGGCTGAGTTTGGGTACAACCCTGGATGCGAGACCAAAGGGTAGCAGTTGATATATTTACTATCCAGTAAGATGCGCTACCCAGCCTATATATATAAAACAATATATAGTGGGTATAACATTTAAGATCTGACGTTGTTCTAAAGATACAAATTCAATATAGTTTATACACGGGTTGTCTTTGTTGAAATGTGGTTACCATGATGACATGATCCTGTGTATGAGGTTTCACCCTCAAAACAACAGTTTACCTTTATTACTTTTTTCAAATTCAATGTATTTTCAATGTAGATTCCACATCACAATATTTTGAGAAATTACGTTGAAACAACGTTGACTCATCCAGTTTGTGCCCAGGAGCCTACATGTGACCAGATGAATTAGGAGGAGACATGCAGTCTATTGTCATGTAGTCAGCCCCACACTAGAGTTGATATAGTATTATTATTTTTTGTACAATTTATTTGCACTGAAGCTACCTTGCTTTGATCCAGGCGGTAGAGATTCCGTGATGTAACTGTGCCCTCTTGCCTGCGCACCGCCCCTCTCCCTCAGTCCGCATTTGGTTCTGCAAAAGGAATTGACGGGTGCTGTTTGGAAAATCGGTCTGTCTTTAAGGATTACTGAAGCCAAAAAACGAGACTTCTTGAAGACGAAAAGGTTGCTTTATTATTCCTAGCACTGTCTGAGACAACTTCGCATGCTCTCCATTGGTAGCCTAGTTATGTATCCTTATCCTGGCTTTGAAATAAGGAAATGGAGAACTCAGTTGATGTCTTCCTGAGTCGATTAAACAAGGTGGACATTACATGGGAAGGACATATAGTCGTTATTCACTAATCATCATAACTGCAGTGTCCGTGCGTCATCGAAGACAGGTTTCTGGTGGTTATGGCAGCAAACACTCTGGAATGAAGTGTGAAAAATAACATTCCAGGCGCAGGTAACTTCAAATTGATATGCTGTAAAACATCTACATCATGGATGTCTTTAAATGTGTCTTGGGCATGGATGTTGTAATTATTCGACAAGTTGAATAGTTGGATAGCCTACACATTGCCATTACGCACGAATATTTTCGCGTCCAATTCTTTACAAACGTTAACAGTATGCTATAGTGTTTATATGGGTTTGTTTTCGTTAATGAAAATATTAAAATGAGCCTTTTATTTACGCAAATGAATAGGCATACACCTTCGCACCGATGAGGTATAGCGAATCCAACCAAATCGTCTTTTGATGGTGTGCCTGAACTTGAGAGGTTTTCTGATACTTCAAGGGAGTATTTTCTGTTTAAACGGGGCGTTCGTCCGTGTGATATTTGACAGTCTACATATTCCGGAGTTTACTTGCTCAGTAGAGAGCAAACTGTTTCTCATGCCACCACTTGGAGACTGAAGGGAGCCTACCCAAGATTTGTCCTCGCAGACTCTTTTGAATGAAAAGTAGCCTAGTCGAAGAAAAAGCTTTTCAAATTATTACAGGGCTCTGGTAACTTTAACGTTGTTTACCACCTAAATTGTGTTATGCACAGGCGTCGGAAAGCAATGTTTTGGAGACCAACATTTCGAACATTCAATACATATCAACATGTAGGCTAATGGTTGTAATATTTAATTGGAATTAATTACATGCAACAGGTTGTTTTTAGTGAACATGCAAGTTTCTGCAATCTATAAGGAGACAGGAGAGTGCTTATTTTTCACTAGATCGTTCAAGAAATTGTAAATATATGTTACAATATCGTTATGATGTAATTGGTAAGTGCATTTTCTGATTCAAAGATAAAAAGGGAAAATCTACGTTTTGAGGGCGAAGAGGAAGGTGTTCTGTGTTGCAACAGGCATTAATTTACAACAGTCAGAGATGAAGGAAAAGTCCAAGAATGCGGCGAAGACGAGACGAGAGAAAGAAAATGGAGAATTTTATGAACTGGCGAAATTACTGCCTTTACCTTCAGCCATCACCTCACAACTGGATAAAGCTTCAATAATTCGGCTGACAACCAGTTACTTGAAGATGAGAGCCGTGTTTCCGGATGGTAAGTTATGCTACCACTATCAATTATGATTAATCATAATTAGGCCTATGTCTTCAGGAGAAGAGGTACATGTCAGGTTTTAAAACATAATATTAGTCTTTGTATTATACTTTTAACAAATACATATTAGAAAGGGCCAGAAAATATAAGAAAATGTATGCCTTTTCATTGTGTTAATTTTGAAATATATGTACATTTTCGGGGTCATGTAGGTTACCATTGTCACTTCCCCTAGTTAATGTTTCTATGGACAAGGAGAGTGATTTGTCGGAAATGAATCTCCAGTAGAATTAGCCAATTATAAATATCTAAAAGATATGCATCCCACTGAGCACAGACATCAGTTCAACGTCTAGTTGTGATTTACATTTGGATGAGTTGTCAACTAATGTGAATTCATTGTGAAATCAAAAAAATGTCAACATGTTAATGGATTTATATTAAATGTTGGGTACCCAATTACGACATTCCTTTACATTGATTACTTTTTGCAAATCCAACCAATTTTCCATTTTGATTCAACTTCATCACATAGATTTTTTTGGCCAGGAAACAGCGTTGATTCACCCAGTGTTTGCCCAGTGGGATATGACCATGCATGCCTAAAAGTGCCTTTATAATTGTCACCAACTTTCCTCTTTCCCATACAATTTTTTTTTAAATACTAATTTTACAAGTTTATAACTTCACATTAATAATGTTTCACTGCTATACATGTGGCTCTAGATTAGGAGTTATAATAAATCATCCAATTATGGTCAATAAAAGGAACACTTTGACAGGCTAAACCTGAGGAAAACAGCCCTCTTCCTCCCTTAGAATTGATCTGTCATCACTCATAAAGTCACAGAAACCTTTAGGCACGGACTAAAAGGGCCACCCGTTAGTTCTGGATAATAGTAGCTAAATGTATGACCATTTCACCATTCAAATCTTGTGGAATCTATAAATAATTAACCTGTATAACAATATTACAAAAATAAAAAGTGTAATCCTACATCTATTATAGTCTTGATCATATTTAATTATAATAATCAAAAATGTGATTGATGTAATTTCAAATATTTGGAAATCAATTAAATTAATAATCTCTTAAATGATTAGGCCAATTCGTTGTTTTTTATGGAGCAAAATCAGACACTACCCTAAAACAACTAAATAGCATTACTATTGTAATTTAAAATAAACGCAACTTCCATGACAAAACAGAAATGGATTTATGAACTAATTAATAAGCTAAGAACCTACTTTGAGAAAATGATTATGCTGCCTCTTTCAAAAGTACAGACCATAGGCCTCCGTTTTAAATTACATTAACTTGCAGGTGAAATATTATTTAAGCACTCCAAGTTATAGCAAATATGATTAGATAGGATTGTTTAATCTTAATTACAATGTTTCACACGAAATATAGGACTTCGTTTTAATTAACTGTAGAAATGAACAGTCACTTCAAATGAATAAATAGGCCAAGGCTAAGCCAAACTACAGTCTGCCATAACATTTTTGTTTTTACTTTCTCGTTTGACATATTGATTATTCTAACATCAGATGTATTGAATATTTTTTGGGTTTACATGTAATTCACGACATCCTGGTACTGAGAGAGATGTGACCTCCGTCCAACGAGTCTATTAATGGCCACTGTCCCTCACATTGTCAAATGTGTAGGCTTATTTTGCAAGTAACCAATGCTTGACTTGGGGATGACCTCATCGGAGCTGAGTAACGGCACCATCATTTTCTACTGGTTGAGCGAGCTCCTGTTCCGATTCTAGAATAGTAAATCAAAAGTATTGTGGGGCACCTGCACCTAAATATAAACAGTAGGCCTACCGGAACCCAAATTGAGTACCGGCACCTATTTCATTGCAAGTCAAGCACTGCAAATAACTATTCTGGGGATTCAGAAACTTGGACCCAAGGCAGATTTCAATATGATACGCAAAAATTTGTGAAATATAGGCCTATCACCTCACGCAAATTATGCATGTTTATCTCGTGCATTCCATGTGCAAAGTGTGCAAATTACGCAAATATAGGCCAAATTTATTTTAGTTTGAGGAAGTTCTTTAAAAAGAGTAATAAATAAGCAAACACATTTTTTCACACCACCTCAAATTGCTTCCATTTATGCCTATAGCGGGGGTGCAAGTGCAACGTCTGTTGCAGCCACTTACGTGATTTGGGTCTACAGATCCGTAAAAGGCCTGTCCTGCACAGCACCTAATCCCTAATCCCGTCTATCAAACCAAGACACAGGGAATTAAATGGATACTGATGGTGAAAAGTATGAAAATATAAGAGTTAAAACTGTGACCTATTAACCCTGAATGTTTGTCCAAAACATATTGTGCAATAGCCACTATTTTGCATATTTTCCCCAGTTTTGCAACTCAGTCAAATCAAAGCACTCAAAGCAAAGTTAAATTGAGAAAATGTAGGGTGCTCAATGCTTATATGTTTGTCTGAGAACCCAGACTATACAGTGCATTCGGAAAGTATTCAGACCCCTTGACTTGTTCACCATTTTATTACATTACAGCCTTATTCTTTAATGGATTAAATCTTTTTTTCCCCTCATCAATCGACTCACAATACCCCATAATAATGACGAAGCAAAAACAGATTTTTAGAATTGTTTGCAAGTAAAAAAAATGTAAACTACTGAAATATCACATTTACATAAGTATTAAGACCCTTTACTCAGTCATTTGTTGAAGCACCTTTGGCAGCAATTACAGCCCCGAGTCTTCTTGGGTATTATGCTACAAGCTTGGCACACCTATATTTGGGGAGTTTCTCCCATTCTTCTCTGCAAATCCTATTTTCAGGTCTCTCCAGAGATGTTTGATCGGGTTCAAGTCTGGGCTCTGGCTGGACCACTCAAGGACATTCAGAGACTTGTCCTGAAGCCACTCCTGCGTTGTCTTGGCTGTGTGCTTAGCATAGTTGTCCTGTTGGAAGGTCTGAGGTCCTGAGCACTCAGGAGCATGTTTTCATCAAGGATCTCTCTGTACTTTGCTCTGTTCATCTATTCCTTGATCCTGAGTCTCCCAGTCCCTGCAAATGAAAAACATCCTCACAGCATGATGCTGCCACCACCATGCTTCACCGTAGGGTTTCCTCCAGACGTGACGCTTGGCATTCAGGCCAAAGAATTCAATCTCGGTTTCATCAGACCAGAAAATCTTGTTTCTCATAGTCTGAGAGTCCTTTAGGTGCCTTTTGGTAAACTCCAAGCTGGCTGTCATGTGCCTTTTACTGAGGAGAGACTCCCGTCTGGCCACTCTACCATAAAGGCCTGATTGGTGGAGTGCTGCAGACATGGTTGTTGGTTGCCTCCCTGACAAAGGCCTCTTCTCCCCCGATTGCTCAGTTTGGTCGGGCGGCCAGCTCTAGGAAGAGTCTTGGTGTTTCCAAACTTCTTCCATTTAAGAATGATGGAGCCCACTGTGTTCTTGGGGACCTTCAATGCCGCAGAGATTTTCTGGTACCCTTCCCCAGATCTGTGCATTGAC
Organism: Oncorhynchus nerka; assembly: GCF_034236695.1. NCBI lineage: Eukaryota > Metazoa > Chordata > Actinopteri > Salmoniformes > Salmonidae > Oncorhynchus > Oncorhynchus nerka. Next base: position 62,760,936 of record NC_088417.1, read on the forward strand.
ACAATCCTGTCTCGGAGCTCTACAGACAATTCCCTAGACCTCATGGTTTGGTTTTTGCTCTGACATGCACTTTCAACTGTGGGACCTTATATAGACAGATGTGTGCCTTTCCAAATCATGTTCAATCAATTGAATTTACCACAGAAGGACTCCAATCAAGTTGTAGAAACATCTCAAGGATGATCAATGGAAGTAGGATGCACCGGAGCTCAATTTCGGGTCTTATAGTGAAGGATCTGAATACTTATGTAAATAAGTTATTTCTGTTTTGAAATTATTTATACATTTGCGAACATTTCTAAAAACCTGGTTTCACTTTGTCATTATTGTAAGTAGATTGATGAGGAAAATGTTTTATTGAATCCATTTTAGAATAAAGCTGTAACGTAACAAAATTTGGAAAAAGTGAAGGGGTTTGAATACTTTCTGAATACACTGTATATGAAATAAGTGACACTGGCCATTGAGTTCACAGCATTTGACAAATTCCACCCTTCTACAAATTAATAAGATGGACAACCTGGCATGCTAATGTTCAACTTCATCACACATCATAATACATTTCAAATTTAGGTTTTATATTTTCAGATGACAGTTGTGACATTTCTGTGAATGTAACACTTTCTTTTAAAACATGTTTCACATGTTTATTTTTCTTTTCTTTTTTTCTGGTGGTTTTGTCAAGTCATAATTTGCAAACAGACTTATTGAGTATAAACACACAAAGGTTCCCACTGAGCACACCATGTCATTTCAACGTGGATATTTGGGAAATATTTGGTTGAGATGTTGATCAATGAGATTAAAACCTATATTCACCCACTCAAAAAGAAAGCCAAAAGTTAGTTACATTTGCAATGTGTTATCATTATGTTTCAACCATCTAAAAGCACAACCAAATTCCAATTCATTGATGTGTTATTCTGGTCACGATTTACATAGCTAGTTGGTTAGCTAAGCAAGCCACTTGTAGCTAGCCAGTAACTCCTCTAGTATGTGTTGTTGTCATTTCACAGGATTTGTTTTTGGTTACAGTTTAAAGCCGTAACTTTGAGTTTTTGCCGAAAGTCGATCTTTAAAGTAACTGTCCAGTGTTTCCAGATTTGTATGAAATAGGACCTTTGATCAATTACAATATGAGTGAAATAGTTTTCCTTCCAAAAAATGGCAATTAAGTGTGTTAAAAAGCAGCTTCTCTGTGTTGGAATGGTGTGGGTGTATACCGGTCATTTAAAATATTAATGCCAGCTCATTACCTCTAGGAGAAAATAGCAAGCATTTTTTAAACGATCTGTTTGAGATACAAGCTTAAAGTGAGGTTTTTGAAGTGTTTTTTTTTCTTCAATGAATGCTTTGGTCACAAAAATGAGTATAGGATGAGTCAACAACATTATTTGGGTATAAGTTAACAATATATGAACTTTTTAAAGTTATATTTTCACTGGACAGTTACTTTAAAACTGCAACATTTTCTCTCAGCCTCATAGATAAATGTGAATAATAGCATGAGATGAGCTATAAAACAGCACACTTGTCTTCCTGCCCCATGGCAAAATGTGTAGAATTGCAGGAAATTAGCTTTAAAATGGCAACATTTTCTCTCAGACTCATGACAAAATTTGTAAAATAACATTATAAAACTGCACTTTATAAAACTGTAAAATGTGTTGAAATGCAGGAAGTTAGCTTATGTAAATGTGATATTTAATCTTTTTCCTAAAAACTGTTTTAGCTTTGTCATTATGGGGTATTGTGAGTATATGGATGAGGGAAAACATCAGTTTAATCAATTTTAGAATAAGGCTGTAACGTTACAAAATGTGGAAAAAGTCAAGGGGTCTGAATACTTTCCAAATGCACTGAATATGATAAGAAGAAATGTATAGTTACAGTAACCTCAAAATATGGCCATGGATGTGTTACTCATTTAAAGGGATACTTCAGGATTTGGGTTTATCTTACTCTTCCCCAGAGTAAGATAAACTTGTGGATGCAATTTTTATGTCCCAGTGTGCAGTTTGAAGGAAGTTGCTAACTAGCATTAGCTCAATTGCTAACTAGCGTTAGCGCAATGACTGGAAGTATATGGTAACTGCTATCATGCAAGTAGATACCATAGAATTCCAGTCACTGTGCTAACACTAGTTAGCATTGGCTAGTGAAACTACCTATAACGTCCTTCATACAGTATGCAGACATAAAAATGGTATCCATGAGTTCATCTAACTCTGGGGAAGTAAATAGTGGGCTTCATTGCCATAATACTTAAGTATCCCTTTGTTTAACTTTAGGCTATTTACTGTATTTAAAAAGTTATATATCGAATTGTGTTTGGTTGACAGAGCAACCAAATATCAGCATTTAAAGGAGATGTATCTACTCCTTGGATAGTTCCATCTGAACCAATGGATTAATCTCATTCTTCAACTTTTATTTTTGGTTGAGTTGAAGACGTGAATCCAACATATCATTTCTTAACTTGTCAACAAGTTAATAGGCTATTTATTGTATTGCAAAAGTGATGTTGAATTGTGTTTAGTTGTCAATGCAACCAAATATCAACATTTGAAGGATATGTATCTTCTGCTTGGATAGTTCTATCTGGGCTACTGATTTAGTCTGGCTTTAATTCCAGTTTGTCTACAAATTAATAATTGATATGTTGGATTCATGTCTCCATGTCAACCAAACATATAAGTTAAAGAATAAGACTGAATCAAATAAAACTTTAAATTCACTTTAAATAAAGTTTGATTTGATTTAGTCCTATTCTTTAACTTAGATTTTCAGCTGAAATGGAGACGTGAATCCAATATATTAATTATTAGTGATGGAACTATTGAAGAAGAAGATACATCTCCTTCAAACGTTGATATTTGGTTGCGCTGACAACCGAACACAAGTCAACATCACTATATATCGCTAGATTTGATATCAACCAGAGCTTGAAACCCAAGGCCTATTGTATTGTTTATTTAAGTTAAATTCTGTGTTGAATTGAAACAATAGCTGTTGATGACATTATAAATGCTATATCGGGCTAAATAGCATCATTGAGTGATAAGGTATGGTCACACTTCATTTGCTCTGTTAAACCTACCTTTTGGAATGACTATTTAGTGAATCTATTTAGTTTTCTTTTAAAGTGGAGCTCTCTTATCAATCATTCTAACAAAAGCACAATAATAGTCAGTAACAAATATCAAAGCTACTGTATGTTGAAGATCTGACGTTGTTTAAAGGTACAAATTCAACATGTTTTAGACAAGATTTGTCTATGTTGAAATTTGGTTACCATGATGACAATCTTGTGGTTGAAGTGTCACCCTCAAACAACAGTTGATTACTTTTTTTGAAATCAATGTATTTTCCAAATTACAAATGACATTGAAACAACGTTTATTCAACCTGTTTGTGCCCAGTAGGTTGTTTGCATGTCCCAGTGTCCAGCATAATAGACACATAATATCACAGCAAGTGAGAGTGACTGTAGGAAAAATATATCTTGTTCTTAGTGACATAGGGGATTATGGATGTGGGCATGAGCAAATAATTGGATCTGAGTCAAGCACAAACTAAAATAAAATATTTAAATACAGCAAAAGTACTGCATAAGGGTGTGTTTCTGAAATCTACTCTCATATGTGACATCTCCCATTAGTCCAACCTTATACAGGACTGGTGGACATGTGTGCTAGTAGGATTCTGTGCACTCACTTTGCATCAGCTGCAAATACATACACTACTTTCAACCTATGTGATTTAAAACAAATACACACAACATAATGAGACAGGATGGAGCAGCTTGAAATCCTTTAGTATTACCATGGTTCAATATTTCTCAAACCTTTATGAGCAGCATCTCAAGGGACAGTTGTCGTGATTGATGTCCCCTTTAACGCTGGCTGGTGTCCATCTTTTCATTTGGCGTAGAAGACATTGTGTCATTAACCCGTACCATTGAGATTGCAGTATCTGACCAGACCAGTCAAAAAATAATGTAAGGCTATATATTGGGTCCTCTTCATAGTGTCCTCTTCTCCTGGAAGCAGCTCGGTAATGTATTCTACACCTATTGTGTGTTTCATCTACAGGGCTGGGGGAGGCCTGGGGCCAGCCTACCAGAATCAGCCCTCTGGACAACATGGCAAAAGAACTGGGATCCCATCTACTGCAGGTGGGATATTTTCAACACAGATATATGACCCAATATACACAACACAAATATCTAACACAATATTTCAGTACTATATATACACAATATACAGTACCAGTCAAAAGTTTGGACACACCTACTCATTCAAGGGTTTTTCTTTATTTTTTAAATATTTTTTTCTACATTGTAGAATAATAGTGAAGACATCAAAACTATGAAATAACACATATGGAATCATGTGGTAACCACAAAAGTGTTAAACAAATCAAATTCTATTTTATATTTGAGAAAAGTAGCCACCCTTTGCCTTAATGACAGCTTTGCACACTCTTGGCCTTTCCTTCAACAGCTTAAAGGAAAGGCCAAGAGGTTAATGCATTTGAGCCAATCAGTTGTGCTGTGACAAGGTAATGGTGGTATACAGAAGACAGCCTGATTTGTACGGTACTGTATGTATTTAGGACAATTGTAGTGTTCTGAAGAGAAAATGCCATTGATGTTACAATGTTTTTGCTATGGAATTTGTAGGCTTTGCCAAGAATTTGTAGTGGATTTCATGCCATGATTAGAGCCAGATGTGATAGAACAGAGTGTGGTTTTTGAAAGACTACAAAAGAGTAGGCACTCTTAACCATACTCCCATATGCTGATTTATGCACAATGCAATGTCTAATATCTACAATTCTAACTGACCTTCTATGTATGTTATTATCCAAAATGGATGGTATATTTTTGGGTCTAACACGTTTTGTTCCCCAGACTCTGGACGGCTTCGTATTCGTTGTCGCTTCAGACGGCAAAATCATGTACATCTCTGAGACTGCATCAGTCCACCTCGGCCTATCCCAGGTAAGACATCACTCTGCCTCCATTTTGGTCCTGGGCCATTGCGTATGCCACGAGCTTTGTGTCTGCCTCCCTCAACACAACCAAGGTCAACTAAGGGGATCTGCCTCCTGATATGCCTGTTCAACCATTGATTTGACAGTCAGTAAAACAGACTGCAGAATGTTACGCAAAGTTTGCCTAAGTTCACCTAGCACAGATAATTGAGAAGGTATAGGGTGGACAGAATATGATCTGTCAGTCTATTCTAGGTGTTGAGTTATTTTCCTTTGTGTTTGGGCGCTGTTCATTTCACAATTTGTAGGCAGTCCACCCACTCTGCCCAAAGAGGGTGAAAACGGGCTTTGGTGATGAAATTTCACTTTACATTTTACCCAGACAAATATGATTCTTCATGTTCTGAATCTATCACTGGGGTCTTTCTATAAAATATCATTACCAATCCAAAAAGTCGGATTCCGTAACCTAATACATCCGATAAAAATCACCAAGCTCTGTTGACAGAGTGGTGCCACTTCTCGCAGTGACTTTTGAGGATTTTCATTGTTGTGGTGGTCTTCTGCAAAAAGCGAAATTAACATGGTAGGAGCTGAAAATAAAACGCTTGCGGTACGCTCAGTGCTCCGTTGATATCTCACAGAGATATGCTTGTTTTTCTGATACATTTTTACGAAATAACGGGAATTTTGCATTAATATGAAGAATGTATACTAAAATATGAAAACAATACATGTCATATCTCAAAATCAATATCTATCTTACCTCTATATTGTTTTATGTTCTCTGGATAATAATAACGATGACGAGTTCAACTATGAGCCTGTTAGTTTGCCTTAATTCTCATTTTCAGTTTTTGATCTGTTAAAAAAGTTTGAAATATCCAATAAATGTCGTTCCACTTCATGATTGTGTCCCACTTGTTGTTGATTCTTCACAAAAAAATACAGTTTTATATCTTTATGTTTGAAGCCTGAAATGTGGAAAAAGGTCGCAAAGTTCAAGGGGAATACTTTCGCAAGGCACTGCACCTGTCAGCAACAGGTGTGGCTGAAATAACCAAATCCGCTCATTTGAAGGGGTGTCCACATACTTTTGTATACTATATTTTATTCTGTTTACCCTGCCGTAACTGAGGTCCAGGCAGTTTGACTGAGAAGCAATGTATCATTGCTGGTTTGGCTTATATATATATTCCATTAGGACAGTGTGATCAGCATTCTTTGCTGCTTGACATGCCCACTTCATCAGTATTGGTGTTCCCCCAGAGAGAGATGCTCTGTCTATCTAACCCACTCTCCACACGTGGACTCCCACTGAATCATCTCATTATTCACACGCGGTGACTGAGAATAGCGAAATGGAGTCAGCGGCAGCCTCCCTCAAAACAGAGGTTTATCCTTAAAGTACCGTCTCTGATGTGTTATACTCTTGGCCTCCACTTTCAGCATACCGTCATTCTATCTGGTTCACTTTCCAAAAGGGTGGAACATAGACATTTGGGGGTGCCCTAGAAGTAGTGGTCCTGACCAAAACAACTATTTTATGAATCAGTTTTTTAAAATGGAGGTGCCCACAGTGATTTTAGTTGAGCTACTTACAGTATAGGGGTGTTCTGCTTACAAAAGTGGCCAGAACCTAAAGTATGGAACCGCTGTCATCCTAACACTGCACTCATGTAAAGAGATTGTGTACTGAGCTGTGGATAGCAAACAGAAATGCTGATGTCTTGAATGTACCTCCCCTAAGCAAACTTGGACAGACACATTGACGGCTGTGCTCAGAAAGCATTCGAGAGAACAGGGGGGCTGAGCAACAGCAATAACTCAATCCAATAAAAACAGCCCAACGACACACTCTGAATGTAGCACTCTTGCACGCAGACCTGATGTAAATTATGCTTGTGCACACCTGTGTACGCTGTCAAGCTTATTCAAATGGACCATCCATTGTTGTTGATATCTTGTGTGTGTGTTTGTGTGTTTGTGTGTTTGTGTGTGTGTGTGTGTGTGTGTGTGTGTGTGGAGTGTCAGTGTCAGTGTAGTATGTGTGGGTAGAGTTCAGTGAGTGTGCAGGGCCAGTGCAAGTCAGTGTCAGTGTGTGTGTGTGTGTGTGTGTGTGTGTGTGTGTGTGTGTGTGTGTGTGTGTGTGTGTGTGTGTGTGTGTGTGTGTGTGTGTGTGTGTGTGTGTGTGTGTGTGTGTGTGTGTGTGTGTGTGTGTGTGTGTGTTTAGTGGGCTAAGATTAGTGTCATTTTAAAATTAACTGTGGAAGACAAAACAGTATGTTGAGAATGCCTCTGTTGAAACACTGAGGTTAACCCATCTTCCATTGTAAAATCTAGATGCCTGTTAAGTATCAGTAACCCACATATCTTAACTTACATTGGTGCTTTTACACACCAGTGGCGGTCAGTGCAGTTTAAGATGAGGTCCGATTTTTTTTTCATGACCATGGCCTTCTATTACATCACATTGTATGGCTCTCATTCACATTCCATTCACCCAGTTCAATGTAACAGCGATAGGTTTAGGCTACTACATGATACTCAAATGTTCCATATAGACATCATAAGGTTGCTAAAACCTAGCCTATGAATGAAAGTTTACAACCTCGGTGCACGCAGGTCGAGAAACAAATTTGAGGTGACAGACAATCTTGCACAATCTTGCCTGCAGTTGCAAACGAGAGTTTATATTGGACAAATTCAGGTATGTTTAGCCCTGTTTTGTTCCGTTTGCTTCCATTTAAAGAAATGTTTTTCAACAGAATCAGCGGAATGAATACACCCCTGATCACTTGTAAACACAATTCACTTTCGTAGCAGCCACGTTGTATTCCTTCTCACATCTATGCGCTCTCCTCTCACCTCTTCCCTTCACTTGTGAACTTCAATGCACAACACATCAGCTGTATGTGACCAGGCAAAAAAACCTTTCCAAGCTAAACCGCTACGCACAGCCTACATCGTTGTCACCATATTAGCTAAAGTAAAGTTATAGTCAGCATAGCTAATAGCACTAACGTGTTAGTAAACCCACAGTCAGTAAGCAGTTACACTGATGGGCCCTGGTGGTAATAAATTAGTAATACCAAAAGCTTACCTTGACTTGGAAGAGTTCCAGTGTCACGTTGGGAAAGTCATAGCCAGCTAGCTAACATAGCATCCCTCTGTATGAGCAGGGTGTTTCAGTAGGCTAAATTAACTAGTTGCATTTGCTAGCTAAGTAAGTGAAACTACTAGCACTCCTTCATTTTGGAAGATATTAATTAGTTCAAAACTGTTCAACTATTGTCTTTCTCTCTCTTTGAGTCAACTACTCACCACATGTTATACACTGCAGTGCTAGCTAGCTGTAGCTTATGCTTTCAGTACTAGATGAATTCTCTGATTCTTTGATTGGTTGGACATCATGTCAGTTTATGCTGCAGTTCATGCTGATTGTCACTTTCGTCGTATTGAGGAGACCAAGGCACAGCGTGATATGGATACATACTTCCTTTAATAAAGAAAGAACACTAAACAAACCAACAAAATAACAAAACTAACGTGACGCTATATAAACCGAGTGCTGACAGGCAATGACACATAGACAATAACCCACAAAACCAAAATGGAAGATGGCAACCTAAATAGGATCCCCAATCAGAGACAACGATAAACAGCTACCTCTGATTGGGAACTAATTCAGGCCACCATAGACCTACAATAAACCTGGAATAACAAACACCCGTAGATATACAAAAAACCCTAGACAGGGCAAACAAGTATACCCACCCTCATCACACCCTGACCTGACCAAAATAATACATAAAACATAGAAAACTAAGGTCAGGGCGTGACACTGATAGGCTGGAGGACATCCTCCGGAAGTTATCATAATTACTTTGTCTATGGAAGGGGGTGAGAACAAGCGCCTCCTAGGTTTTATATTGAAGTCAATGTACCCAGAGGAGGATGGAAGCTAGCTGTCCTCCGGCTACACCATGGTGCCACCCGAAAGAATGCTGTTGAGGCTACTGTAGACCGTCTTTGCAAAATAGTGTGTTTTAATCAATTATTTATGATGTGATTAAATTGAGTATAGTTTTATCTAAAAAGGATAGCTTTTTAATTTTTTTTACAATACAATATTTTATGAAATTCACTGAGGAGGATGGTCCTCCCCTTTCTCCTCTGAGGAGCCTCCACTGTTACACACATATTTCACTTGTTGCTCCTGAACACCATTTCTGTGACACCAAAAAGCAGAGCAGTCCTCTATGCTCAGTCCCAATGCTCTCTCACTACAAAGCATGGATTACCCGAGCCTAACTGAAGAAACCAATTTGTTGTTGAAGTGGGGTGACCCGCTCGCTGAGTGACCCAGCCCCCAAATTTGAGAGGTAAAATAGATCAGAGAGGAGCCTAGACGGTGTTCTGTGTTGTCATGCAAATGATTGGTTCTTTCATAAATTAACCCGAGTGTTTCCTGACATCATCCGCCTTTGAGGCGGAGCTGAAAGTGATGCAGAGATCGATTTTTGTCCCCTTCCTCACTTCCAACACACACACATATGCATGTACGCATGCAGGCACAGGCACTCACACACACACACTCACATGTACGCACGCGAGCACACACATGTACGCACGCGTGCAGACACAAACACACACACACAAAGTCAGTGTCCCCCTTCAATAGGCATTTCTCTTTGATAATGTAATCCCTTGTAATGACAGAGTATCATCCTGCTAAATGATCAAAAGACCTCAAAACACAATTCAGAAAGACTCTGTCTTCACTGTTGTTTTAAGATGGAACCAGAGAAGAAGGCAGACATTTTACGTGCCCGCAACCGATTGTGTTTTCTTGTTTGTTTGTTTGCGTTGTTTATAATTTTTTTTTTCTTATTCTTATCCATATTTTTTTTAAACTGCGTTGTTGGTTAGTTAGGGGCTCGTAAGTAAGCATTTCACTGTAACCTGTTGTATTCGGCGCATGTGACTAATAACATTTGATTTGATTTGTTAGGGGTGACATGTCACTGAAGAAATGATATGCTGGTCTCTAACGTATATAATGCAACTTGTCATTTTCTCAAATTTCAGGCTGATAAAACTTGATGTGATGTGATTAACCGGTGCCCCCACACATTGACTCTGTACCGGTACCCCCTGTATATAGCCTCCACATTGACTCTGTACCGGTACCCCCTGTATGTAACCTCCACATTGACTCTGTACCGGTACCCCCTGTATATAGCCTCCACATTGACTCTGTACCGGTACCCCCTGTATGTAACCTCCACATTGACTCTGTACCGGTACCCCCTGTATGTAACCTCCACATTGACTCTGTACCGGTACCCCCTGTATATAGCCTCCACATTGACTCTGTACCGGTACCCCCTGTATATAGGCTCCACATTGACTATGTACCGGTACCCCCTGTATGTAGCCTCCACATTGATTCTGTACCGGTACCCCGTGTATATAGCCTCCACATTGACTCTGTACCGGTACCCCCTGTATATAACCTCCACATTGACTCTGTACCGGTACCCCCTGTATATAGCCTCCACATTGACTCAGTACCGGTACCCCCTGTATATAGGCTCCACATTGACTATGTACCGGTACCCCCTGTATATAGCCTCCACATTGACTCAGTACTGGTACCCCCTGTATGTAGCCTCCACATTGATTCTGTACCGGTACCCCGTGTATATAGCCTCCACATTGACTCTGTACCGGTACCCCCTGTATATATATCCTCCACATTGACTCTGTACCGGTACCCCCTGTATATAGCCTCCACATTGACTCTGTACCGGTACCCCCTGTATATAGCCTCCACATTGACTCAGTACCGGTACCCCCTGTATATAGGCTCCACATTGACTATGTACCGGTACCCCCTGTATGTAGCCTCCACATTGACTCTGTACCGGTACCCCCTGTATATAGCCTCCACATTGACTCTGTACTGGTACCCCCTGTATGTAGCCTCCACATTGACTCTGTACTGGTACCCCCTGTATATAGCCTTCACATTGACTCTGTACTGGTACCCCCTGTATATAGACTCCACATTGACTCTGTACCGGTACCCCCTGTATATAGCCTCCACATTGACTCTGTACTGGTACCCCTGTATATAGCCTTCACATTGACTCTGTACTGGTACCCCCTGTATGTAGCCTCCACATTTACTCAGTACTGGTACCCCCTGTATGTAGCCTCCACATTGACTCTGTACCAGTACCCCCTGTATGTAGCCTCCACATTGACTCTGTACCGGTACCCCCTGTATATAGCCTCCACATTGACTCTGTACCGGTACCCCTGTATGTAGCCTCCACATTGACTCTGTACTGGTACCCCTGTATATAGCCTTCACATTGACTCTGTACTGGTACCCCCTGTATATAGCCTCCACATTGACTCTGTACCGGTACCCCCTGTATATAGCCTCCACATTGACTCTGTACCGGTACCCCCTGTATATAGCCTCCACATTGACTCTGTACCGGTACCCCCTGTTTATAGCCTCCACATTGACTCTGTACTGGTACCCCCTGTATGTAGCCTCCACATTGACTCTGTACCGGTACCCCCTGTATATAGCCTTCACATTGAATCTGTACCGGTACCCCCTGTATATAGCCTCCACATTGACTCTGTACCGGTACCCCCTGTATATAGCCTCCACATTGACTCTGTACTGGTACCCCCTGTATGTAGCCTCCACATTGACTCTGTACCGGTACCCCTGTATATAGCCTCCACATTGACTCTGTACCGGTACCCCCTGTATGTAGCCTCCACATTGACTCTGTACTGGTACCCCCTGTATATAGCCTCCACATTGACTCTGTACCGGTACCCCCTGTATGTAGCCTCCACATTGACTCAGTACTGGTACCCCCTGTATGTAGCCTCCACATTGACTCTGTACCGGTACCCCCTGTATGTAGCCTCCACATTGACTCTGTACCGGTACCCCCTGTATGTAGCCTCCACATTGACTCTGTACCGGTACCCCCTGTATGTAGCCTCCACATTGACTCAGTACTGGTACCCCCTGTATATAGCCTCCACATTGACTCTGTATCGGTACCCCCTGTTTATAGCCTCCACATTGACTCTGTACCGGTACCCCCTGTATATAACCTCCACATTGACTCTGTACCGGTACCCCCTGTATATAGCCTCCACATTGACTCTGTACCGGTACCCCCTGTATGTAGCCTCCACATTGACTCTGTACTGGTACCCCCTGTATATAGCCTTCACATTGACTCTGTACTGGTACCCCCTGTATATAGCCTCCACATTGACTCTGTACCGGTACCCCCTGTATATAGCCTCCACATTGACTCTGTACCGGTACCCCCTGTATATAGCCTCCACATTGACTCTGTACCGGTACCCCCTGTTTATAGCCTCCACATTGACTCTGTACTGGTACCCCCTGTATGTAGCCTCCACATTGACTCTGTACCGGTACCCCCTGTATATAGCCTCCACATTGACTCTGTACTGGTACCCCTGTATGTAGCCTCCACATTGACTCTGTACCGGTACCCCCTGTATATAGCCTCCACATTGACTCTGTACCGGTACCCCTGTATGTAGCCTCCACATTGACTCTGTACTGGTACCCCTGTATATAGCCTTCACATTGACTCTGTACTGGTACCCCTGTATATAGCCTCCACATTGACTCTGTACCGGTACCCCCTGTATATAGCCTCCACATTGACTCTGTACCGGTACCCCTGTATATAGCCTCCACATTCACTCTGTACCGGTACCCCTGTATATAGCCTCCACATTGACTCTGTACCGGTACCCCCTGTATGTAGCCTCCACATTGACTCTGTACCGGTACCCCCTGTATATAGCCTCCACATTGACTCTGTACCGGTACCCCCTGTATATAACCTCCACATTGACTCTGTACCGGTACCCCCTGTATATAGCCTCCACATTGACTCTGTACCGGTACCCCCTGTATATAGCCTCCACATTGACTCAGTACTGGTACCCCCTGTATGTAGCCTCCACATTGATTCTGTACCGGTACCCCGTGTATATAGCCTCCACATTGACTCTGTACCGGTACCCCCTGTATATAACCTCCACATTGACTCTGTACCGGTACCCCCTGTATATAGCCTCCACATTGACTCTGTACCGGTACCCCCTGTATATAGCCTCCACATTGACTCTGTACCGGTACCCCCTGTATATAGCCTTCACATTGAATCTGTACCGGTACCCCCTGTATATAGCCTCCACATTGGCTCTGTACCGGTACCCCCTGTATATAACCTCCACATTGACTCTGTACCGGTACCCCCTGTATATAGCCTCCACATTGACTCTGTACCGGTACCCCCTGTTTATAGCCTCCACATTGACTCTGTACTGGTACCCCCTGTATATAGCCTTCACATTGACTCTGTACTGGTACCCCCTGTATATAGCCTCCACATTGACTCTGTACTGGTACCCCCTGTATATAGCCTCCACATTGACTCAGTACTGGTACCCCCTGTATGTAGCCTCCACATTGACTCTGTACCGGTACCCCCTGTATGTAGCCTCCACATTGACTCTGTACCGGTACCCCCTGTATGTAGCCTCCACATTGACTCTGTACCGGTACCCCCTGTATATAGCCTCCACATTGACTCTGTACCGGTACCCCCTGTATATAGCCTCCACATTGACTCAGTACCGGTACCCCCTGTATATAGGCTCCACATTGACTATGTACCGGTACCCCCTGTATGTAGCCTCCACATTGACTCTGTACCGGTACCCCCTGTATATAGCCTCCACATTGACTCTGTACTGGTACCCCCTGTATGTAGCCTCCACATTGACTCTGTACTGGTACCCCCTGTATATAGCCTTCACATTGACTCTGTACTGGTACCCCCTGTATATAGACTCCACATTGACTCTGTACCGGTACCCCCTGTATATAGCCTCCACATTGACTCTGTACCGGTACCCCCTGTATATAGCCTCCACATTGACTCTGTACTGGTACCCCTGTATGTAGCCTCCACATTGACTCTGTACCGGTACCCCTGTATGTAGCCTCCACATTGACTCTGTACCGGTACCCCCTGTATGTAGCCTCCACATTGACTCTGTACCGGTACCCCTGTATATATCCTCCACATTGACTCTGTACCGGTACCCCTGTATATAGCCTCCACATTGACTCAGTACCGGTACCCCCTGTATATAGGCTCCACATTGACTCTGTACCGGTACCCCTGTATGTAGCCTCCACATTGACTCTGTACCGGTACCCCTGTATATAGCCTCCACATTGACTCTGTACTGGTACCCCCTGTATGTAGCCTCCACATTGACTCTGTACTGGTACCCCTGTATATAGCCTCCACATTGACTCTGTACTGGTACCCCTGTATATAGACTCCACATTGACTCTGTACCGGTACCCCTGTATATAGCCTCCACATTGACTCAGTACTGGTACCCCTGTATGTAGCCTCCACATTGATTCTGTACCGGTACCCCGTGTATATAGCCTCCACATTGACTCTGTACCGGTACCCCTGTATATAACCTCCACATTGACTCTGTACCGGTACCCCTGTATATAGCCTCCACATTGACTCTGTACCGGTACCCCTGTATATAGCCTCCACATTGACTCTGTACCGGTACCCCTGTATATAGCCTTCACATTGAATCTGTACCGGTACCCCTGTATATAGCCTCCACATTGGCTCTGTACCGGTACCCCTGTATATAACCTCCACATTGACTCTGTACCGGTACCCCTGTATATAGCCTCCACATTGACTCTGTACCGGTACCCCTGTTTATAGCCTCCACATTGACTCTGTACTGGTACCCCTGTATATAGCCTTCACATTGACTCTGTACTGGTACCCCCTGTATATAGCCTCCACATTGACTCTGTACTGGTACCCCTGTATATAGCCTCCACATTGACTCAGTACTGGTACCCCTGTATGTAGCCTCCACATTGACTCTGTACCGGTACCCCTGTATGTAGCCTCCACATTGACTCTGTACCGGTACCCCCTGTATGTAGCCTCCACATTGACTCTGTACCGGTACCCCTGTATATAGCCTCCACATTGACTCTGTACCGGTACCCCCTGTATATAGCCTCCACATTGACTCAGTACCGGTACCCCTGTATATAGGCTCCACATTGACTATGTACCGGTACCCCCTGTATGTAGCCTCCACATTGACTCTGTACCGGTACCCCTGTATATAGCCTCCACATTGACTCTGTACTGGTACCCCTGTATGTAGCCTCCACATTGACTCTGTACTGGTACCCCCTGTATATAGCCTTCACATTGACTCTGTACTGGTACCCCCTGTATATAGACTCCACATTGACTCTGTACCGGTACCCCTGTATATAGCCTCCACATTGACTCTGTACCGGTACCCCTGTATATAGCCTCCACATTGACTCTGTACTGGTACCCCTGTATGTAGCCTCCACATTGACTCTGTACCGGTACCCCCTGTATGTAGCCTCCACATTGACTCTGTACCGGTACCCCTGTATGTAGCCTCCACATTGACTCTGTACTGGTACCCCTGTATATAGCCTCCACATTGACTCTGTACCGGTACCCCCTGTATATAGCCTCCACATTGACTCAGTACCGGTACCCCCTGTATATAGGCTCCACATTGACTATGTACCGGTACCCCCTGTATGTAGCCTCCACATTGACTCTGTACCGGTACCCCCTGTATATAGCCTCCACATTGACTCTGTACTGGTACCCCTGTATGTAGCCTCCACATTGACTCTGTACTGGTACCCCCTGTATATAGCCTTCACATTGACTCTGTACTGGTACCCCCTGTATATAGACTCCACATTGACTCTGTACCGGTACCCCCTGTATATAGCCTCCACATTGACTCTGTACCGGTACCCCCTGTATATAGCCTCCACATTGACTCTGTACTGGTACCCCATGTATATAGCCTTCACATTGACTCTGTACTGGTACCCCCTGTATGTAGCCTCCACATTTACTCAGTACTGGTACCCCCTGTATGTAGCCTCCACATTGACTCTGTACCGGTACCCCCTGTATGTAGCCTCCACATTTACTCAGTACTGGTACCCCCTGTATGTAGCCTCCACATTGACTCTGTACCGGTACCCCCTGTATGTAGCCTCCACATTGACTCTGTACCGGTACCCCCTGTATGTAGCCTCCACATTGACTCTGTACCGGTACCCCCTGTATGTAGCCTCCACATTGACTCAGTACTGGTACCCCCTGTATATAGCCTCCACATTGACTCTGTATCGGTACCCCCTGTATATAGCCTCCACATTGGCTCTGTACCGGTACCCCCTGTATATAACCTCCACATTGACTCTGTACCGGTACCCCCTGTATATAGCCTCCACATTGACTCTGTACCGGTACCCCCTGTATGTAGCCTCCACATTGACTCTGTACTGGTACCCCTGTATATAGCCTTCACATTGACTCTGTACTGGTACCCCTGTATATAGCCTCCACATTGACTCTGTACCGGTACCCCTGTATATAGCCTCCACATTGACTCTGTACCGGTACCCCTGTATATAGCCTCCACATTGACTCAGTACCGGTACCCCTGTATATAGGCTCCACATTGACTATGTACCGGTACCCCTGTATGTAGCCTCCACATTGACTCTGTACCGGTACCCCTGTATATAGCCTCCACATTGACTCTGTACTGGTACCCCTGTATGTAGCCTCCACATTGACTCTGTACTGGTACCCCTGTATATAGCCTTCACATTGACTCTGTACTGGTACCCCTGTATATAGACTCCACATTGACTCTGTACCGGTACCCCTGTATATAGCCTCCACATTGACTCTGTACCGGTACCCCCTGTATATAGCCTCCACATTGACTCTGTACTGGTAACCCCTGTATATAGCCTTCACATTGACTCTGTACTGGTACCCCCTGTATGTAGCCTCCACATTTACTCAGTACTGGTACCCCCTGTATGTAGCCTCCACATTGACTCTGTACCGGTACCCCCTGTATGTAGCCTCCACATTTACTCAGTACTGGTACCCCCTGTATGTAGCCTCCACATTGACTCTGTACCGGTACCCCTGTATGTAGCCTCCACATTGACTCTGTACCGGTACCCCTGTATGTAGCCTCCACATTGACTCTGTACCGGTACCCCTGTATGTAGCCTCCACATTGACTCAGTACTGGTACCCCTGTATATAGCCTCCACATTGACTCTGTATCGGTACCCCTGTATATAGCCTCCACATTGGCTCTGTACTGGTACCCCTGTATATAACCTCCACATTGACTCTGTACCGGTACCCCCTGTATATAGCCTCCACATTGACTCTGTACCGGTACCCCTGTATGTAGCCTCCACATTGACTCTGTACTGGTACCCCTGTATATAGCCTCCACATTGACTCTGTACTGGTACCCCTGTATATAGCCTCCACATTGACTCTGTACCGGTACCCCTGTATATAGCCTCCACATTGACTCTGTACCGGTACCCCTGTTTATAGCCTCCACATTGACTCTGTACTGGTACCCCTGTATGTAGCCTCCACATTGACTCTGTACCGGTACCCCTGTATATAGCCTTCACATTGAATCTGTACCGGTACCCCCTGTATATAGCCTCCACATTGACTCTGTACCGGTACCCCTGTATATAGACTCCACATTGACTCTGTACTGGTACCCCTGTATGTAGCCTCCACATTGACTCTGTACCGGTACCCCTGTATATAGCCTCCACATTGACTCTGTACCGGTACCCCTGTATGTAGCCTCCACATTGACTCTGTACTGGTACCCCTGTATATAGCCTCCACATTGACTCTGTACCGGTACCCCTGTATGTAGCCTCCACATTGACTCAGTACTGGTACCCCTGTATGTAGCCTCCACATTGACTCTGTACCGGTACCCCTGTATGTAGCCTCCACATTGACTCTGTACCGGTACCCCCTGTATGTAGCCTCCACATTGACTCAGTACTGGTACCCCTGTATATAGCCTCCACATTGACTCTGTATCGGTACCCCTGTTTATAGCCTCCACATTGACTCTGTACCGGTACCCCCTGTATATAACCTCCACATTGACTCTGTACCGGTACCCCCTGTATATAGCCTCCACATTGACTCTGTACCGGTACCCCCTGTATGTAGCCTCCACATTGACTCTGTACTGGTACTCCCTGTATATAGCCTTCACATTGACTCTGTACTGGTACCCCCTGTATATAGCCTCCACATTGACTCTGTACCGGTACCCCCTGTATATAGCCTCCACATTGACTCTGTACCGGTACCCCCTGTATATAGCCTCCACATTGACTCTGTACCGGTACCCCCTGTTTATAGCCTCCACATTGACTCTGTACTGGTACCCCCTGTATGTAGCCTCCACATTGACTCTGTACCGGTACCCCCTGTATATAGCCTTCACATTGAATCTGTACCGGTACCCCCTGTATATAGCCTCCACATTGACTCTGTACCGGTACCCCTGTATATAGCCTCCACATTGACTCTGTACTGGTACCCCTGTATGTAGCCTCCACATTGACTCTGTACCGGTACCCCTGTATATAGCCTCCACATTGACTCTGTACCGGTACCCCTGTATGTAGCCTCCACATTGACTCTGTACTGGTACCCCTGTATATAGCCTTCACATTGACTCTGTACTGGTACCCCTGTATATAGCCTCCACATTGACTCTGTACCGGTACCCCTGTATATAGCCTCCACATTGACTCTGTACCGGTACCCCTGTATATAGCCTCCACATTGACTCTGTACCGGTACCCCTGTATATAGCCTCCACATTGACTCTGTACCGGTACCCCTGTATATAGCCTCCACATTGACTCTGTACCGGTACCCCTGTATATAGCCTCCACATTGACTCTGTACCGGTACCCCTGTATATAGCCTCCACATTGACTCTGTACTGGTACCCCTGTATATAGCCTCCACATTGACTCAGTACTGGTACCCCTGTATGTAGCCTCCACATTGACTCTGTACCGGTACCCCTGTATGTAGCCTCCACATTGACTCTGTACCGGTACCCCTGTATGTAGCCTCCACATTGACTCTGTACCGGTACCCCTGTATGTAGCCTCCACATTGACTCAGTACTGGTACCCCTGTATATATTCTCCACATTGACTCAGTACTGGTACCCCTGTATGTAGCCTCCACATTGATTCTGTACCGGTACCCCTGTATATAGCCTCCACATTGACTCTGTACCGGTACCCCTGTATATAACCTCCACATTGACTCTGTACCGGTACCCCTGTATATAGCCTCCACATTGACTCTGTACCGGTACTCCCTGTATATAGCCTCCACATTGACTCTGTACCGGTACCCCTGTGTATAGCCTTCACATTGAATCTGTACCGGTACCCCCTGTATATAGCCTCCACATTGGCTCTGTACCGGTACCCCTGTATATAACCTCCACATTGACTCTGTACCGGTACCCCTGTATATATAGCCTCCACATTGACTCTGTACCGGTACCCCTGTTTATAGCCTCCACATTGACTCTGTACTGGTACCCCTGTATATAGCCTTCACATTGACTCTGTACTGGTACCCCTGTATATAGCCTCCACATTGACTCTGTACTGGTACCCCCTGTATATAGCCTCCACATTGACTCAGTACTGGTACCCCCTGTATGTAGCCTCCACATTGACTCTGTACCGGTACCCCCTGTATATAGCCTCGCTATTGTTATTTTACTGCTGCCGTTTAATTATTTGTTATTTTATTTTCTATTTTTTATACATCTATTTTTTACTTAACACTTATTTTTCTTAAAGCTTCTTAAGCATGGTTCGTTTAGGGCTTGTAAGTAAGCATTTCACCTGTTGTATTCGGCTCATGTGACAAATAACATTTGATTTGATTGATTTGTTTCTGTCAGGTGGAGCTGACGGGCAACAGTATATTTGAGTACATCCACCAATCAGACCATGATGAGATGACGGCCGTGCTCAGCGCCCATCAGCCCCTCCACCATCACTTCCTGCAAGGTGCCTAACATGCTAGATTCCTTCACTCTCCTTTTCTATTTTCTCTTTCTCCTTTTTTCTTCCTCTCTTTCTGTCTTTCTTATTCTTTCTCTGTCTCTGTCTTCTTTCCATTTCCTTTCCCTTTCTACTTCTGTCTCTCTCTCTCCGAACCAAGTCAGTTGATCACGATTTTCCCTCATGCAAAATGTACTCAACTCTCTGTACGTTTCTAAGTAACAGTGTTGCTACTTCAATGAGGTCTACCTCTACCGTAAGAAGGAAGGCAACTATAACAACATAGTACTTGTGTACAAAGTGATGATGTGTACACCATGATGCATAATACAAGATAATACTCAGGCAGCCTCTCTCTCTCTCTCTCTCTCTCTCTCTCTCTCTCAGAGCAGCAGGCAGGTTTTCATTATCTTAGTCTAGGAGCAGCATCTGAAGTCTTATGTGATAACAGCACCCCCCCCACACACACACACACACGCACGCACGCACGCACACGCACACGCACACGCACGCACACACACACACACACACACACACACACACACACACACATCTACATTTGCTGCTTTATTTGGTATTGGTATTTGATTAGGATCCCCATTAGCTGTTTGCGAAAGCAGCAGCTACTCTTCCTGGGGTCCACACAAAACATGACATAATACAGAATATTAATAGACAAGAACAGCTCAAGGACATTTAACCAGGGTTTGTGTGTGTGACTGTGGTGGTGAAATGTTTTTATTTTGTCTATGTCTCCTCTCTCTGTCTGTGTCTGTCTGTGTGTGTGTGTGTCTGTGTCTGTCTGTGTGTGTGTGTGTGTGTGTGTGTGTGTGTGTGTGTGTGTGTGTGTGTGTGTGTGTGTGTGTGTGTGTGTGTGTGTGTTACAGAGTACGAAATTGAGCGCTCTTTTTTCCTGAGGATGAAGTGTGTATTGGCCAAGCGTAATGCAGGACTGACGTGTGGAGGATATAAGGTACTACTATAATGAAATTAAATATTTGAAATCACATTTCCTAGTTACTGTATTCCATGATAATCTGCGTCTCTGGAAGTAGTAAACATGAATATCAATATAGGAGAGAAATATAAGAGAGTAACTAATTCAAATTAAACACCTACAATTGAAATATAGCAGTTCAAAACAAATATTTCTTCTTTCTTCTATTTTGAGATTAAAATGTTGTTGTTCAATTGAGGCTATAATGTTATTATAGTGTTATTACAGTGTTAACAGGTTATTTGAAACTGCATATTGTTTGTCTGAGAGTCTCAGCAGCTGCAGCATTTCCACTTGACTCACTCAAATCTCCAACAACAACTACCTCTTCTAAAACCCTCCTTTCTGGATGCAACGGCAATATTCTTCACTCCCTACTTCTTCCCCTCGTTCCCTATAATATACATCGCCTAGCAGATTGCAATTGAGATCTGTTGTAAATTTACAGTTGAAGCCGGAAGTTTACATACACTTTAGCCAAATATATTTAAAATCAGTTTCACAATTCCTGACATTTAATCAGAGTAAAAATGCCCTCTTAGGTCAGTCAGTTAGGATCACCGCTTTATTTTAAGGATGTGAAATGTCAGAATAATAGTAGAGAGAATGATTTATTTCAGCTTTTATTTCTTTCATCACATTCCCAGTGGGTCAGAAGTTTACATACACTCAATTAGTATTTGGTAGCATTGCCTTTCAATTGTTTAACTTGGGTCAAACGTTTTGGGTAGCCTTCCATAAGCTTCCCACAATAAGTTGGATGTATTTTTGCCCATTCCACCTGACAGAGCTGGTTTAACTGAGTCAGGTTTGTAGGCCTCCTTGCTCGTACACTCTTTTTCAGTTCTGCCCACAAATGTTCTATAGGACTGAGGTCAGGGCTTTGTGATGGCCACTCCAATACCTTGACTTTGTCGTCCTTAAGCAATTTCAAACAGTTATATTTTTGTTTCATCAGGCCAGGGAACATTTCTCCAAAAGTACAATCTTTGTCCCCATGTGCAGTTGCAAACCTTTGTCTGGCTTTTTTATGGCGGTTTTGGAGCAGTGGCTTCTTCCTTGCTGAGCGGCCTTTCAGGTTATGTCGAGATAGGACTCGTTTTACTGTGGATATAGGTACTTTTGTACCTGTTTCCTCCAGCATCTTCACAAGGTCCTTTGCTGTTGTTCTGGGATTGGTTTTAACTTTTCGCACCAAAGTACGTGGTGCCTTCAGGGGTTTGGAAATTGCTCCCAAGGATGAACCAGACTTATGGAGGTCTACAATGTTTTTTTCTGAGGTCTTGGCTGATTTCTTTTGATTTTCCCATGATGTCAAGCAAAGAGGCACTGAGTTTGAAGGTAGGCCTTGAAATACATCCACAGGTACACCTCCAATTGACTCAAATTATGTCAATTAGCCTATCAGAAGCTTCTAAAGCCATGACATCATTTTCTGGAATTTTCCAAGCTGTTTAAAGGCACAGTCAACTTAGTGTATGTAAACTTCTGACCCACTGGAATTCTGATACAGTGAATTATAAGTGAAATAATCTGTCTGTAAACAATTGTTGGAAAAATTACTTGTGTCATTCACTAAGTAGTTGTCCTAACCGACTTGCCAAAACTATAGTTTGTTAAGAAGAAATTTGTGGTGGTTGAAAAGCGAGTTTTAATGACTCCAACCTAAGTGTATGTAATCTTCCGACTTCAACTGTACATTGCCAATAAACAAGCCGTTTATGTTAAGTAGTAGAATAAATCATCTGTGTGAACTGGGCGGCCGCTACTGAATGGCCGGACAAGTATAGGTTAACAGGAAGTGAGGAAGATAAATAGAGCCATTAGCATCTAGGCACGTGGCTGTTCCAGGGAGGGAGGGCTGGAGGGGAGCAGTGGAGGAGGGGGGAGTGGAGAGGGGCACTTAGTGGGGTGCAGGCTGAGTTTGAGCCTGCTCTTGCTTTCATGGAGTTAGTGAGAGCAAGTTTGCTGCATTACCAACAATGTTGTATCTCAATCTACCGTATCTAACTCTCTGCTCCACCTAAATGTGGACACAAAACCACATTCTGGACACAGAAGGCAAGGTGTAAAAGCCTCTCTGTCTAGCTATATCTATGTCTGTATCTGTATCTATCTCTATATTGCTGTGTAAAGCCCCTCTCATCTCTCTGCTCCGCAGGTGATCCACTGCAGTGGGTATTTGAAGATCCGTCAGTACGTGATGGACATGGCGCTGTTTGACTCGTGTTATCAGATCGTAGGTCTGGTGGCGGTGGGCCACTCCCTGCCTCCCAGTGGTATCACAGAGATCAAGCTCCATAGTAACATGTTCATGTTCAGGGCCAGCCTGGACCTCAAGCTCATCTTCCTGGACTCTAGGTATGGGAGTGAGTGGGCAGCAGCTACTCTTCCTGGGGTCCTGCGAAATTAAGGCAGTTTATACAGTCTCTTATGGCATGTCTTGTGGGGTATGCATGGGTGTCCGATCTGTGCGCCAGTAGTTCAAACAGACAGCCCAGTGCATTCAACATGTCAATACCTCTCACAAATACAAGTAGTGATGAAGTCAATCTCTCCTCCACTTTGAGCCAAGAGAGATTGATATGCACATTATTAATATTAGCTCTCTGTCTACATCCAAGGGCCAGCAGTGCTGCCCTGTTCTGAGCCAATTGCAATTTTCCTAAGTCCCTCTTTGTAGCACCTGACCACACGACTGAACAGTAGTCCAGGTGCGAAAAAACTATGGCCTGTAGGACCTGCCTTGTTGATAGTGCTGTTAAGAAGGTAGAGCAGAGCTTTATTATGGACAGACTTCTCCCCGTTTTAGCTACTGTTGTATTAATATGAGGGAGGGAGGGAGGGAGGGAGGGAGGGAGGGAGGGAGGGAGGGAGGGAGGGAAAACATACCTTATGTAAAATGAGACAGAAAAATATAATTAAAATAAAAAACAAACACAACAAAGGATGTGAACATCATGATTTAAAATGTTTTGCTTTTGACTCCTGAACTCTGGATTCAAGGGTGGCTGAGTTGACGGGACACGAACCCCAGGACCTGATCGAGAAGACACTATACCACCACGTGCACGGCTGTGACGCATTCCATCTACGCTTCGCTCACCACCTCTGTGAGTCAGTCCCCCTCTGTGGCCACATTGTGACACTTCTAACTAAACAACCCACACTCTCCTTGAGAGGGTTAGGGTTTCTGTAAGTGGCAACTGTGGAGTTTCTCACAGAATATGCATGCAGGTTTAAGAGGAAAATAAAAATGATACAGTATTCATGACTCAAGGTATTCATGAGTATGTCAATGGAACTGAGCCTTTTGCAGTCTATCTCTCCCAAGCATTCTGTCTGCAATCTATAGCTATGTGCACTTCTCTTTCTCTCCCTCAGTCTTTTACCCAGGCACAGTGCAGTCTGGGATTTGATCTCTCACCCCCATCTTTCTCTCTCACCCCTCCCTCTTCTGCAGTGTTGGTGAAAGGGCAGGTCACCACTAAGTACTACCGTATGTTGTCCAAGCACGGGGGCTGGGTGTGGGTGCAGAGCTACGCCACCATCGTCCACAACAGCCGCTCCTCCAGACCCCACTGCATCGTCAGCGTCAACTATGTTCTCACGTGAGTCAACACTTTCACCTTTCGACCTGAGTGGTGCTGTGACAGGTGAATCATGTCCTAAAAAAAACGTCCATTTAAATGTCTTGGACATTTTGGGGAAGAAAGTCTGGGTTTGTAAGGTGGCGCACCCGGTGTGTGTGTGTGTGTTATGCTAATCCAAGCTGTTCTGTGCTGTATGTATATGTCTTGCCACAGGGACGTAGAGTATAAAGATATGCAGCTGTCTCAGGAGCAGAGTCGAGCGGCCAAATCCAGCTTGGTCTTTAAGAGTGGCCCGGCCTCCTCTCAGGACCCCCGCAAACAACATAAGGCCAAAGCAGTCAAGATCAAGAGCAAACTCAAAACAGCCCCCTACCCTCAGGTACTACTGCTCCTCACACCGAGTTACTAATACTGTTCATATGCACATACAGTAGCCGATATTATGATGAATAGCTTTTGCCAGTTTGGAAAAAGAGGAGACACTATTCACAATCAGTAACTTTCCTCTTGAAACGGAAAATATAACAAAGTGACTTGATTCTTTGTCATAGCTCAACAAATGAGCTGTACTCAGCACTGTCTTCATTGCCTGTCTTGATAGAAAATAACAACACCACCATAACCTGCTGTCTATTACCTCCACCTCCAGCCCAACATCACCTACCATCCAGACAAGCTGGACTGCTCCCCCCAAGGAGAGGCCTGGAAGGAGAGCCCCCCGTACACCCTGACCCCCTGCCAGGGGCAGAGCTCTGGCCCCTCTGGAGGCCCAGAAGCTGAAGAGGTCCTGTTTAGCATCAGCGCCCCGTATGGCCTCTCCTTCCCCAACCCATATGGGCACCTACCCCACACGGACTCCCAGAGGAGGGTGCGACCCACCCAGGGTTCCTCTTCCGCCTCGCCCTCCCCGGCTTCCCCCAGCCTGGCCTCCCGGCAGCTGCTCAGCTCCCTGCAGGATCGAGGGGGCGAGGAGCGCTGGAGCTGTGCCAACGCCAAAAGCCATCCCGGTCACGCCCCGAGGCGCTCTGTGGCATCGTGTGCCATCACCACTGCCACTGCAGCAGCGTATTCCGGTATGGCTCTGGCTCAAAAGCATGGGGAAAGGCAGGCTCCCAATCAGTGCTGAGGAACGCAGAGCTTTTTCCACAAGCTTTTAAATGCACCACACTAACTGATATAATCAGTTTACACTAGCAATGCTACATTTAACCAGAAATGGTACACTGTAACTGAAAACTGTAATTGATACGGAAATTTGGGGTATTATCAACAGTCAAATACTGAGAAACATTTTACTGCAGCATACTGTAAATGAGGGTGCATTCTGGGAACATTTGTGGGCGGGGAATGAATTGCTATATTTCAAATGATACTGTAATTCAGTCTCACAGAATACAGTACCGTACCGTATTTTTTGAGCGCCAAAAACCTTTTGACCACTAGTGGATGCATGGTATTATTGTTTCTGGCTCATTAACATATTTTGAGACTTGCCTTGTAAGAGGCTATATTTGTTGCACCATTACTGAAAGTGCTGTACCAATTGAATTGCTATGTGGTAGTAGTGCCCCATCATTTAAAAATGTATAAGGGACAGATTGGTGTGGCAGCAAGTCTTAAACCAGCGACTTACCAAACTTCTAGAGGTGTCTGGCTATAGCCTCTATAGCATTTTAGTCTGAATCTCATGGAGCATTTAATTTCTTCACAGGCCCTACAGCGAGCAGGGGGTACCCCCCCAGCGAACCCCTCCATGGCGTCCTCTCCAGCTGCGCGACCCTGCGCCCTATCAGCAGGTACAAGGAAGAGCCCTACGAGCATCACACACTTGGACAGAGGAAGACCACAGAGGACCGCCTGCCCTCCCAGTCACAGGCCACGAAAGAGGACAGCAAGCTGCCGTTCAACCGAGACCACCTCCACAAGGTCTCAGAGGGAGGTGGTTGCATAGTAGGGGAGAAGCCTTTGTCCTGTCCTCTGCTGAGTAGCTCTGTGCTGGAGAAGGCGAGCTATAAGCAGTCCGGGTCTCTCCACGGCCTGGGCCAGCCCTTCCCCATGCAGGTGGTGCTGGAGCAGCACAGGAGGCTGTGTATGATGGAGTCCCCCTACAGCCACAGTGCCACTGGCCCCTTGGAGCACACGGACAGCAATTGGGAGCGGAGGACCCCAAGCTGCTGGAGCCTGAGGCGGGGGAGAGGAGGATGTGGATGGGGGTTGGAGTTGAAGTTGGGGTTGGGATGGGGGTGGGAGTTGAAGTTGGGGTTGGGATGGGGGTGGGAGTTGGGGCAGGCCTGCCGGCCCAGGCTCCGTACATGTCTTTGAACCTCCACCACGTCTTGGCCAAACACAGCTCCTTCCAGGCCCCGCCCTACGCTGCCCTCGGCCATTTGTCGGACAGCTATGGTTACCGTGGTGATGAAATGGGTTCTTATGGCTACAAGAGCCAAAGCCCCGCCTCTGGCTCCTCCCCTGAGACCCACAGGGAGATCCCTCATTACATCGGCACGTCCGTCATCATCACCAACGAGAGGTGACACGGCCTGGGATTGAAGGTCAAGAAGGGACAGACACCCTTAGACTTCAGTCTTTTTGGTCAGAAACAGACCATGACCAAAAGCTGTATCAGTGACTATGTTACTGTGTCAGACATAAGTCGAGTCACTTTCTGGGGACCCCCATTTCTGTTTTTCCCGATGCTTTCTACACAGATAAGCCAACGTCAGACTCCTGTAAGGAGCAGCCAGGAATTTCAGGTTTCTTGAATACATTATATTTTTGGCATACAGTTTAGCCAATAGCATATGTAATGCATTGCCACATTCTAGTTCAAAGCCATTTCTTTTGATAAGACCTCAACCACCTTTGAGTCATACAGTACATCATTTGAGGTACAAATTGCCTGTGAAGAATACACCCCTCTAATGTTGTAACTCATAGAGGTACCTATCCTACAAACCTGAACAAGAAGAGACTATAGAATGTAGCATGAGTTCAACCCAATTCGCAAGCTAGTTCAAGTGCAAACTGTTTCCAATGCGCATATAAATTATGCCAACAGAAAAATTACAGTTGCAAAAGTATTGAACGTGGACAATGTCTTGCACACAGTAATGAGGGAAAATATCCTTCATCCTCTTTTGAAGTTGGAATTAATTTGGTATATTCTACCCATGGCAGAGATTGGAAACGTAATGTGTTTATTTATTATTGTGCAACACAAAGCAGCTTGCTTATTTATGAAGGAAACTAGGGTCTAACAAGTATAATGAAAAAATATATACTGCATTGGGGGAAATGAAATGAAATAAAACAAGGTAGTTTGCTTTCATTCTGAATAAACAATTCAAATGAAATGTCATGCCAGACAGTCATTGTCCATTTCTATTTTCAGCTCTTCTTTATTCCTCAGAATGCATTGTGAATATCATCTGGTTATTGAAGAGGTCTGTGGACATTGCTATGATATATCAATCACGTCAAATGTCCAAATATGGAGCACTTTTATATAATAGTTACATATAACCTTCTTACTTTCTTTCTATGAGGTCACCTTGAAGTACACCTTACGTCCGTTCTCCTGCCTGTATCCCATCAACCTGGTAAAATGGGACATACAAATATATGTACTTGGGAGTGTGTAACTGTCCATCCACTGTGGTCTTCTGTATCCATACACCCCTCCACATTCCCCTTAGGACACATATAGACAGTCAGGGAGTTATTTGGACAAGCCCGTCACACATCCAGGGGTCCACATCTACACAGTCCGATGACAGCCAAGGACCACTGGAGACACTCCATGTTAACACCTAAACTCAAACACAAATCAGCAGAAGCTCTGAAAGTACTAGGCACTTCCATACAAATGGTATTATTCTCATATCAGTGTTATGTACAGTATATCAACAATGGTCCCATTTATTTCTAAAGCAACCTAAAAGAGCCACTGTGTAATTTGTGCTTTATGAATTTCAGAGGTCAGAAAATGTACAATGTAACACCAAATAAACATTATAGGTAACCACTGGGTATTTGCATGTTTCAAATAGAGCATGAAAACATTCAAATACAATAATGCACCTTTCACTAGTTTTCAAAGCCTCTTCAAAGTTTATGTAAATACTGTATGTCCACACCATATGCTTGTTTTCCCTGCTAGTCTTTTACGTTTCATCACGATGGGATATGAAGTCAGTCAACCATTCCCTATCTAACCAGTACATATGTCAGAATGCTTGTCAAACAAAGTTCAGCAAACATATCAGCTCTCAACCATTATTTTCTCAATCTTACATCCTTCACTTCATTCTGTTTCCTATATCTCAAAGAATAGAGTTAGTGTAAACATAGAAGCCAAGGATTCCCATCTAACTACCCTTTAAAACAACATGTCTAGATTTTCTTGAAGAAAAACTGATATTTGAAGGTGAGCCAAAGGGCTCTGCTGTCTCTCTGGGGAGGCTGGATTGAGATGTGGTATTATGCAGCTAATATTAAAGAGGATAGATCCCTTTTGACCCTTGAGACCTGCCACTGAGATTGTTAAACAGGATATTGAGGAGGCGCCATTTATGGATCCAGAGGTAAGCTATTTGCTTAATGAACTTTAGGCTTGAGAAACTCTGGAGTCTTTGTAGCTGATGCTCCAGAGTGTACACACCATCAGCTACATCAGAACGGTGCAGCTAAGACCTAAATCTTCATTGATCAAAATCGCTACATTGGAAGCCAGTTGTTTTCAACAGAGTTCAGAGGACCATGTTGTTTCCTCAAAAAGTAACAGTACTCAAAACCAGGCACTGTAAATACCTCAATGTTGCCATTGAATACATTGTTAGCGCACTGCTAAACTTTGATGAAACCATATTGGGTACATTTATTAAAATCCGAGAAGGTGGGAATGAACTTGTAATGGAGCTGAGGGCTGCATCCAGTTTGTGGAGCTTGCACGCATATTTTATCCTTATCCAGCACCCCCCAATCCTCACTCCCTCCTGGTCACCTGCACCAAGGGGCTCACCCACACCTCATCACTCCCCCACCGGAAGAGGGAGGGAATCTATATCCATCCTTTTTGGCCCTGTCCGGGGGTGTCCTCGGATGGGGCCACAGTGTCTCCTGACCCCTCCTGTCTCAGCCTCCAGTATTTATGCTGCAGTAGTTTATGTGTCGGGGGGCTAGGGTCAGTTTGTTATATCTGGAGTACTTCTCCTGTCCTATTCGGTGTCCTGTGTGAATCTAAGTGTGCGTTCTCTAATTCTCTCCTTCTCTCTTTCTTTCTCTCTCTCGGAGGACCTGAGCCCTAGGACCATGCCCCAGGACTACCTGACATGATGACTCCTTGCTGTCCCCAGTCCACCTGGCCGTGCTGCTGCTCCAGTTTCAACTGTTCTGTCTTATTATTATTCGACCATGCTGGTCATTTATGAACAATTTAACATCTTGGCCATGTTCTGTTATAATCTCCACCCGGCACAGCCAGAAGAGGACTGGCCACCCCACATAGCCTGGTTCCGCTCTAGGTTTCTTCCTAGGTTTTGGCCTTTCTAGGGAGTTTTTCCTAGCCACCGTGCTTCTACACCTGCATTGCTTGCTGTTTGGGGTTTTAAGCTGGGTTTCTGTACAGCACTTTGAGATATCAGCTGATGTACGAAGGGCTATAAAAATACATTTGATTTGATCTGATCTACTTCCCCCCTCCCTCTCTACAGCCACTGCTGGACTCAATCAACAGTGTCTTTCTCTTTAGTACAGTTTAAGGGGCATGGAGAAAGGAGAGCAGAGCAAAGAAAGCAACAGGAAAACTACCTACCTTCATTTAAGAGGCCCCTTCTTGTTGTCCAATGACATGTCTTTAGATGGGAGACTGGGTTGTTGCAAACAACATTATTTTGAGGCAGACTTGAAAGCCAATTCCGCTCTAAAGGATTCTTTCATGTGTCTACACCTTATGCCTAATACTCATGCAAAGGTATCATGGTCTACAAACTATTGCAAGTCAGAAAAATGATATATCCAAGGCCATTTATTTCAGTATAGGTTTTTAATAATAGCTCTTATTGGAATGACAAGATAATTCATATTTATATATGTTTACCAAACAGTTTTTCATCATACAACTGCAACCAGTATTCGTTTATTACATAATTACATAGTTATAGAGTGCTGATGTTTTACATCAATTGTGTGTGTTATCAAAATATACAGATCACCTCTTTATCTTACAAATATCTATCTATTGTTAGACATTGAGTATCAGTTATAGTCTCTGAAACTTAAAGTAAGGAATGCAATCCAGCATGCCTGTCCTAAAGAGTAACAAAAACATCTCACTCTAACCTCCAAAACATCAAATGCAATGCTTAAAGTAAGTGATATGAACTTACAGTTCTTAAATTGATGGCGTTCTAAGATAACATAAGTTAATACATGATTCAGCGCAACAGGCTTGGGTTATCCCGTAGCTCAGTAGCAACCAATAATAAACAGTCCAGCAATTGGGATTAGATGCCAGCCTTCGGGCAGTCTATCACATTGTGTTTGCACTCAGTGAACACATTTGCATCTAAGTGTGACCTCCCATGTCAATATAGCATCACAACGTCTTTACGCAAAGCAGTTTGGTACATTTCCAAGTGATAAGCTAAAGACGGGTTTTAACATGTTAATAGGACTCGCGTCAACACCTCTGGAAAAGAAGACTGTTTCGACCTCTAGCACTTTCTCGAGAGCCTTTGAGTGTTGTAACTAAAGATATTACATGGAATACTACATTACAAAAGGAAATAATCAGTGTTGACAATTTGACTTCACAACCTTTGCACAAAATTACTGGTAAATTACACTTAAACCATGCTATTGTACAATTGAATATAAGTGAGTTCGGTGAAGAACTAATTTTGTATTCCTCATAAACTACTGTATTTTAGAAATCCTGTAGCTGCCAACTATAATTTGATCATGTAATAAAGATGTGCTTGTCTGGGGCTACAAAAAAAAAATGTATGCTGTTAGGAAACCCTGATGTAATACATGAACTAGTCAAGTAATTCCACTACCACCGCACTACACTAAACAGGCCAACTTTTAAAAACAGCTACCCAAATACCATGGGATGGTATCCTAACAAACAATTTCAGATGCTTTAGTTCCCAATAGGTTTCAGCCAATCTATCAAGTAAAATAAGCAAACATTTGTATTTATACTTGCAGATAAGTAATTGATAGGTCAATTAGTTATTTTCTCAAGTAAAAAACAAGAAAAAATTAAGTAGTATTTTCCCCTAGCAGATTAGTTGTGTGAGATCTCACAAATAGTTAAGAGTATCTCCAACTCAAGCTACGTAGGAGCTGGCTAATCTTCTTTCATGATGCCCCTGGCTAAAATGCCCTTCAGGCAACCAGGTGGGGCTACTCTATAGGGATCCATACAGGATCCTAGCGTTGCTTGGTGACCACCAGGTTCCTTAGCATGTCAAAGGAGTTGCCGTCAGGCTGCACGGAGACCACGCCCTGCTCCTCGGAGCGCACCTGCAGGAAGCCGTTGTCATCGAGGCCCACCACGACAGCCTGGGGGCCATCCTCACTCCACAGACGCACCTGGGTCCCACTGAGTCAGGACGGAGGGCACAACAAGGTCAATGTAGTGTAAACACAATTTCCATGTTTAGATGTTATGTCTGAAGAGTGAGAGGTGTTTATTAATATGTCTGTGTGGGAAAGAAGTTCCTCTTGAATGACAATTAATATTATGATCAGCAGTAGCAACTGCAGCAGCGGGAGTAGATTTTACAGGTAGCCTACAGAGTATAAAATAATATCCATCCAAGTTCTTACTTGTGCATCCATCTCTTGTAGTAGAGGGGTAGGACGGCCTCTGACCCCCGTTCTTGGAAGTCAGAGATGAGCTGCTCCAGGCAGGTGAGGGTGCGGCCGATGAGCTGGGCTGAGCTAAGTGCCTCCAGGCTTGTGCCATGCTCTCGGTTGTGCTGCATCACCAGGTCGTTGATGGCAATGGTGGGGTTGCTGTTGCTGACGTTAAAGCCACAGCCTGGAGAAACAGATTGTTTAAAGACATTCATTGAGAAGACACTTCACCAAGAATAACAAATGGTATTTTATTCAAGCACTGTTTTTTTCTATAAGTTAACAGGTTAAGTCCTCAACATAAGCTCCATTATACTGCACTTGGATAAACATAAGTAGAAGAGGATTCTGACCAATGAGGAGATGGAAGGTTGGTCCCATGACCGTTGATGTCACCAACACTCCTCCTAGCTTCATCAGGTTACCGTAGTAAATGTCATTAGGCCACTTCACCCTTAGGTCGATGTCCTACAACGAGATCAAAACTGACGTTGAGATACACTTCTATATCACATATACACTGGGGCGGCAGGTAGCCTAGTGGTTGGAGCATTGGACTAGTGAACGAATGGTTGTAATATAGAATCCCTGAGCTGACAACGTAAAAAAAATATCTTGTTCTGCCCCTGAACAAGGCAGTTAACCCAATGTTCCTAGGCCGTCATTGAAAATAAGAATTTGCTCTTAACTGACTTGCCTAGTTAAATAGAGGTAATATATATATTTTGGTGTAACACATCAATACATGAAAGTACTATTAAATACAGAGATATAGTACACTACACCGTATCCACTTTTATACAACGGTGGGACTAATCCTGAATGATGATTAGTTAAAACCGCATTCCAGCCAGTGTCTATTCCACAAGTTACCACCAGCTAAATCTATGACGTTAAAATGCCTATTTACTCTGTTCCATCGGACTGCGCAATCCACTGTCTCATCAGCCCAGCCAGGCAATTTATAAACTTAATTTCCACTATTAAAAGCATCAAGACTTTCTTACATTTATTTTACACTAACATGTAGTTTTCAACAATGGAGATTTGTATAAACCTTGCTGTCTGTCTCTCCCGACATTTGCAACATTGTTTCAATATTCAAATTCGATCTCCAGCTGTCCCAATGTAATGAACGTGTCAGGAGAAGGGATGTGGCAGACAGGCAGGCAGCTTTTCTCAGCCAGTAAAAATCATGAATCAGCATAATTTTTATGGATATACACAAAGAACTATCAATAGAAAACAGGTAAAAACAAAATGAAGTGCAGCTACTTTGCGGTCTTTCAAGATTCAGTTTGAAGTGATTGTGTTAGTTGTGTTGTTGGCTAGCTCCTCTGAACAACAGTGTCCTTATGAGATAGCACAATTTCCATGCCAGGCAAACCGTGCATCATTAGCTCATTGTTATGGATGTATCCAAATAAATGTCATTAGAAAACAGTTCAAACAAACGCAAATCCAGCTACTTTGCTGTTATTCTGGCAGCACTGTTTGACATGACTGTAAGTTAGATGTAGTTGGCTAGCTAGCAAGGGATAAGAATATTACCAGCCAGTATGGTAATGGACCATTCAGAACGAAGGACTGTGTCGCGTCCATAGATACAGAACAAAAAGACTGAACAACTGGGTCGTGTCTCTGGAAACCGAACCAATAGAACAAACAACCAGCCAGCTTGGGTAGCAACCCTAGATTTGTGTCGGAACTATATCTTGTGGAAGGATGAAATAGTATGATTAAATTCATCAAAATAAAATGTTTAATGATATATGTCAATCATTATTTGAATATGTTGGTAAAACCTGTTCTATAAAAGTGATAATGCCCTTGAAGCCGGTGTTTGGAGGGCCGTGCCAATATGTCCTCCAAACACCAGATTCTCGGGCATTATTACTTAAATAATCAAATATGTAGTATTACATGTAAGACATGACATGCTATACATGGAAATAGTTAGTTCTAGAACAAGCTAAGACAGAGATCAAAATAATTAGTTTTACATGCCCTGTCTGTAAAATCAATCTGTACAAGAAATGACATAATCGTGCAAATGTAGCGTCTACACGGGTTCAAAATACCATACTGTATGTCTGTCAACCTGAACAGCTCTTCTGAGTCTGGCCTGCTTTGAAAGTTAGGTTCTCCCCATCTGCAGCACATCCCTTAAAATGGCCACCATGTCTGTTTATATTTTACTATAACTCATGGCACACATCTACAATGGCTTTGACAGACCTACATTACCTCCAAAAATGGCATATCCAGCTACATGTAAACCTGGCCTCTAGTCTTGATTAAGAGAGAAATATTTAGGCAAAATGTTGGCTGTTATTTCTTCATGTTCAGTACTATTTCCTGTGCCATGCATAGGCTTGTTCTACACTTTGGCTGACTGGCCAGAGCCCATAAACAACTGGGCAGTGTGACACCAGTGTGTTTCTCATCACAGACCCCCACACTGCAGCACATATATTTTCTCACACACACACAAACACTCCTGGAAGCAAAATCGGGCCCTTACACCATGTAAAATAGATGCCTAATGAGAGAGGGGGAGAAAGGAGAGTTCTAGCACAGAACCCTTTGATCAGTGAGTTAGACATACCATCCATTTGGAGAGGGAAGTGCATTGCGTTGAACAGAACAAGGAGGAGGGACACCTGACTGGCCATAAATAGCTGTGTGAAACCTGGAGCCCTTTATTCGGCATAAGGAGTGCTCCCAATGGTAAATGTATCAGTGCAGTAAGTAAAGTATTCTAGTGATGACAGGCTTAACCTTAGTGACATGGATTGGGATAGGGCAGGTCTATGGCTGTAGCTTGGAGATGCACTACATGTCCAAAAGTAAGTGGACACCTGCTTGTTGAACATCTCATTCCAAAATCATGGGTATTAATATGGAGTTGGTCACCCCTTTGCTGCTATAACAGCCTCCGCTATTCTGGGAAGGCTTTCCACTAGATGGAACATTGCATTGGAACATTGCTGTGGGGACTTGCCTTCATTCAGCCACAAGAGCATTAGTGAGGTTGGGCACTCATGTTGGGCGATCAGGCCTGGCTTGCAGTCGGTGTTCCAATTCACCCCAAAGGTTTTTGATGGGGTTGAGGTCAGGGCACTGTGCAGGCCAGTCAAGTTCTTCCACACCGATCTCGACAAACCATTTATGTATGGACCTTGCTTTGTGCACGGGGGCATTGTCATGCTGAAACAGGAATAGGGCCTTCCCCAAACTGTTGACACATCTAGAATGTCATTGTATGCTGTAGCGTTAAGATTTCCCTTCACTGGAATTAAGGGGACTAGCCTGAAACATAAAAAACAGCCCCAGAACATTACTCCTCCTCCACCAAACTTTATAGTTGGCACTATCCATTCAGGCAGGTAGCGTTCTCCTGGCATCCACCAAACCCAGATTCTGGCAAACTGCCAGATTGTGAAGCGTGAGACATCACTCCACAGAACGCGTTTCTACTGCTCCAGATTCCAATGGCGGCGAGCTTACACCACTCAAGCCGACACTTTGCATTGCACATGGTGATCTTAGGCTTGTGTGCGGCTGCTCGGCCATGGAAACCCATTTCATGAAGCTCCCGACAAACAGGTATTGTGCTGACGTTGCTTCCAGAGGCAGTTTGGAACTTCGTAGTGAGTGTTGCAACCCGAGGACATACGATTTTTATGCGCTACGCGCTTCAGCACTCGGCTGTCCCATTCTGTAAGCTTTTGTG
This sequence comes from Oncorhynchus nerka, assembly GCF_034236695.1. Classification (NCBI taxonomy): domain Eukaryota; kingdom Metazoa; phylum Chordata; class Actinopteri; order Salmoniformes; family Salmonidae; genus Oncorhynchus; species Oncorhynchus nerka. The sequence goes on from NC_088417.1 coordinate 62,797,250, forward strand.
GCCTACCACTTCACGGCTGAGCCGTTGTTGCTCATAGACGTTTCAACTTCACAATACCAGCACGACCGAGGCAGCTCTAGCAGGACATAGATTTGACGAACTGACTTGTTGGAAAGGTGGCATCCTATGACGGTGCCACTTTGAAAGTCACTGAGCTCTTCAGTAAGGCCATTCAACAGACAATGTTTGTCTATGGAGATTGCATGGCGTTGTGCTCGATTTTATACACCTGTCAGCAACGGGTGTGGCGGAAATACCCAAATCTACTAATTGAAGGGGTGTCCACATACTTTTGTATACATAGTGTAGCTTGGTGGTAACCATGCAGCAATAGTATGTAGTGTTTGTACCTGGTAACCGGGAAGGGTGCGTACGGCCTCCACCACAGCCAGGGCAGCCAGGTGCTGCAGGAAGGGGATCCTCTGGCCCAGTCTGGAACTCACAGCCACTTGCACATGCACACTAAACATGGCACACCCCAGAGGACTCAGCCACGCATTCCCCCCACGGCCTGACATACGGAAAATGCAACAAAAAACACAGTAAGAGGCGACATGATGTAACAATCCACCTTTAGGTTGTTCATTGGAACGAGGTACAAAAACGTACCAATGTAGGTGAATTGAAAAGTAGTAGCTAAGTGAGGGAGAGAGAGCAAGAAACAAAGCAAGTGAGAGAGCGTTGTGTTGGAAACTGACCTCTACCCTGGGTCTGTCGAGCCGCTACAGCAGTTAACCCCATTTTCTCAGGCAGCTGGAGCATCAACCTGAAGGACAGGAGGGAAGGAAGGTGTCAGAATATGAAAGTGTTGCCTTCACATAACTGATTAGTGATACGAGTATTATTCATACACTGACAACACTCTGTAAATGACACCCTTTGAGAAAAATAGTAGTTGAGTCACTAGTTTAGTTCTGCATTCAATCATTGGTGTCACAGAAATCATTTCTCAAACTATTAGCTAGCAGAGGACGGTCCTTCCATCACTTTCTCTCACACACACACACCCCCCGTCAGTGCTGGGCCCTTAGCCCTGCTACACTGCGTGTGACGTGTCTACTTCAACAACTCATCAAAAACATAGGCCCATTTCATGTGTGATTAGTCAAACACAAAAACACAACAAACTGCCTTTGCACTGAGAGTAAAAAAAGGACCCTGTTGATCAATCATTTTCAAATATTTTCTCCTCTCTCTCAAGTAGCTTGGCTGCAGATGCCTGGTAGTTAATATTTCCTTTCTAGAAGGCCCAGAGCTACTAGTGTCGCTTTGGATGGCCACCCTGCATTAATCACACTCAGTTAAAGATAAACTACTCAGGTAGGTGGTGTTAACTCTGCACCTCTCCTTTAACCCCAAACACACACCACAAACACACACAGGCCCAGGAGCTAATGCTTTTTAAACACAATCGTTTTACATTTTAGTCATTTAGCAGACGCTCTTATCCAGAGTGACTTACAGGAGCAATTACGGTTAAGTGACTTGCTCAAGGGCACATCAATAGACTTAACTTAGTTGGCTCAGGGATTTGAACCAGCAACCTTTTGGTTACGGGCCCAAAGCTCTTAACCGCTAGGCTACATATCTGTTCTTATCTAATCATTTGGTCAGCAATTAATCAATTAAAATGAAATGTTACTTGTCACATATGCCGGATACAACGGGTGTGGACTATCATGAAATGCTTACTTACGAGCCCTTTATCAACAATGCAGAGTTTCAAAGTTTTATAAGCTAAATAAAAAAAATAAAAACAGTAACACAAAAACAATGAGGTTACAGTGCCTTCGGAAAGTATTCAGACCCCTTGATTTACCACATTGGTACACTACAGCTTTAGTCTAAAAAGTTTTAAATTAAAAAACATTCTCATCAATCTCCACACAATACCCAATAATGACAAAGCAAAAATAAAAACAGAAATACCTTATTTACATAAGTGTTCAGACTCTTTCCTATGATACTCGAAATTGAGCTCAGGTACATCCTGTTTCCATTGATCATCCTTGATTGGAGTCCACATGAGTTCGAAGGAATTGTCCGTAGAGCTCCAAAACAGGATTGTGTCGAGGCACAGATCTGGGGGAGGGTACAAAACAAGGTCTGCAGCATTGAAGGTCCCCAAGAACACAGTGGCCACCATCATTCTTAAATGGAAAAAGTTTGGAACCACCAAGAGTCTGGCCACCCAACTAAACTGAACAATCGGGTGAGATGGGCCTTGGTCAGGGAAGTGACCAAGAACCCGATGGTCACTCTGAAAGAGCTCCAGAGTTCCTCTGTGGAGATGGGAGAACCTTCCAGAAGGACAACCATCTCTGCAGCACTCTACCAATCAGGCCTTTATGGTAGAGTGGCCAGAAGGAAGCCACTCCTCAGTAAAAGGCACAACAGCCCGCTTGGAGTTTGCCAAAAGGCCCCTAAAAGACTCTCTGACCATGAGAAACAAGATTCTCTGGTCTGATGAAACCAAGATTGAACTCCTTGCTCTGCATGCCAAGCGTTACGTCTGGATGAAACCTGGCATCCTCCCTAAGGTGAAGCATGGTGGTGGCAGCATCTCTGTAGTTCTCCACCAATCAGGCCTTTGTGATAGTGGCCAGACGGAAGCCACTCAGTCAAAGGCAGAAGCCAATAACATCCCTATTTTGAAGCATGATGGCGGCAGAAACATGCTGTGGGGATGTTTTTAGTGGCAGGGACTGGGAGACTAGTCAGGATCCAGGGAAAGATGAACAGAACAAAGTACAGAGAGATCCTTGATGAAAACCTGCTCCAGAGTGCTCAGGACCTCAGACTGGGGCGAAGGTTCACTTTCCAACAGGACAACGACCCTAAGCACACAGCCAAGATAACGCAGGAGTGACTGAAGCCGAACTGACTGCAGTTTGGCGTAACTGACTTTAGTGGGCAAATGCTCACCTTCGATGCTGGAGAAGTATGCTCTTCACTGATGAATCCCAATTTGAACTGTATCGGGCAGATGGCAGACAACATGTATGGTATCGTGTGTGCGAGCGGATTTCTGATGTCAACGTTGTGAAGAGAGTGCCCATAGTGGTGGTGGTGTTATGGTATGTGCGGGCATAAGCTACGGACAACGAAAACAATTGCATTTTATCGATGGCAATTTGAATGCAGACATAACGTGACGAGATCTTGAGGTCCATTGTCGTGCCATTCATCTGCCACCATCATCTTATGTTTCAGCATGATAATGCACTGCCCCATGTTGTAAGGACCTGTACACAATTCCTGGAAGCTGAAAATGTACCAGTTCTTCCTTGGCCTGCATACTCACCAGACATGTCACCCATTGAGAATGTTTGGGATGCTTTGGATCGACGTGTATGACAGTATGTTCCAGTTCCCGCAAATATCCAGCAACTTCGCACAGCCACTGAAGAGGAGTGGGACAACATTCCACAGGCCACAATCAACAGCCTGATCAACTCTATGTGAAGGACATGTGATGCATGAGGCAAATGGTGGTCACACCAGATACTGACTGGTTTTCTGATCTACGCCACTTCCTTTTTATTAAGGCATATCTGTATTCCCAGTCATGTGAAATCTATAGATTAGGGCCTAATGAATTTATTTCAATTGACTGATTTCCGTATATAAACTGTACATTCTTGCATGATGGGTTTATATTTTGGTTTAGTGTATATTTCAACAAATTAATGTTTCATGAATGCTAATCTTATCTGTTGCTGACAACAGAAACGATTTCAGAACAATCAGATGGTGGGTTTTGAAATCCGTTTTCTTGTGCTTTTTGAGGTGGAATTACTATTGTTTGCAGCAAATTCCTTGATCTACGCAAATATGTCAGAGATATGCATGGCGGAGAGTGGTGGAAGCAAAAAAAGAGAAACGAGAGAAAATGTAAAAAAATAAATAAATAAATGCTGATTAGCAGATGTAGGAATTTGTTATCTCAAACTGATAGTAATTCAATTGGACGTGGTATAATGGCCCAACGGCAAAAAAAACTGCCATCCCTTGCTCAACAAAAACCTGTGCGGTCAAAAAACTGAAGCCTTTAAAAAGTTCTAGACACAGGGAAAATGTTTTAAATAACTTGAATATTAAGTATTCTGCTGTACTTTCTTCGCCAAACTAAGATTAATAAAATGTTGACTGAATAAAAATAAAAGTAGCAACATGCAATTTATGTTAATCAATTATGATGATGTTGAGTAATGCTTGGGTATGAACCTGTGTTAAGAAAATAGCTTTCATGCATGGTTTAGTTTAAAAAAGGCATGAAATCCTGTATACTGCTATGTCATAGTAAATCTCACACTGCTCTTCCAAATCTTCCCTCACACAGACACGCACACAGTATTTGTGTGCCGTAGTGTGAGCTGTGTGAGTCATGTCTGTGAACCATGTTAGCAGGAGCATGACCTCTCCATGTCTGAGGCCAGTTAGGAGGTGGCCAGGCTCGGAGCACCGCGCAGTTGCCCTAATTGAGCACTGACGCTGTTTGGCAGGACCAGGGAGAACCCTGTGCGCCGCTCCGTGACGACGGCCGTCGCCTCGCCAATCAAGGCGTGAGGTGAAGCGAACAGGGGGCCCAGCTGGCTCTCTGGAGTCCTTCAGCCACAGAAATTTGCTTTTAATAAGAACATCAGTGCCTTAACTAGGCTAGGAAGACTTTCGCTGACCTCCTCACCAGGTTGCCAGGGTACCGCTGTCCACCATTAAGTGTCTGATAAAGTGTCTGATACAGCTGGGGGTGTGGGTCGCGTGTGGGTGTGCATGTTTTCTTCAATTTGTGTGTAAGAGGTGTGTGTGTGAGTGTGTTTTTCCGTTGTTTACAGCCGAGGAGGAAGATAATGGCTGAGATGCAATGGGAAGTGGGTGAATGAAGAGATGTACTACTGGTAATGTGAAAAGATGCCTTGTAAATAGGAAACAGCCTACACATACTCGACTGACTACTTTGGAAGTGTAGAACATTTGAAGCACTTCATGAAAACATCTGGATGAATACTCAAAGCACTTTCGCAATATCCATAAGGAAGTCACCCTTCAGAATAGGCCATTTCCACCCCAAATCTTGGGCCACTGATTCAAACAGTGCAGTCGGAGAGTATTCCGACCCCTTGACTTTTTCTACATTTTGTTACGTTACTGCCTTATTCTAAAATGGATTGAATCATCCCCCCCCATCAATCTACACACAATAACCCATAATGACAAAGCATAAACAGGTTAAGAAATGTTTGCTAATGTATTCAAAATAAAAAACTGAAATATCATATTTACATATTTATTCCGACACTTTACTAAGTACTTTGTTGAAGTACTTTTGGCAGTGATTACAGCCTCAAGTCTTCTTGGGTATGACGCCACAAGCTTGGCACACCTGTATTTTGGGAGTTTGTCCCATTTTTCTCTGCATATCCTCTCAAGCTCTGTCAGGTTGGATGGGGAGAGTCACTGCAGAGCTATTTTTAGATCTCTCCAGAGATATTCGATTGGGTTCAAGTGCGGAATCTGGCTGGGCCACTCAAGGACATTCAGAAACTTGTCCCAAAGCCACTCCTGCGTTGTCTTGGCTGTGTGCTTAGGCTTGTTGTCCTGTTGGAAGGTGAACCTTTGCCCCGCTTGGAGGTCCTGAGTGCTCTGGAGCAAGTTTTCATCAAGGATCTCTCTGTACTTTGCTCCGTTCATCTTGCCTTCAATCTTGACTAGTCTCCCCATCTCTGCCGCTGAAAAACATCCCCACTGCATGTTTCTGCCACCATCATGCTTCAAAATAGGGATGTTATTGGCCTCTGCCTTTTACTGAGTGGCTTCCGTCTGGCCACTATCATAAAGGCCTGATTGGTGGAGAACTGCAGAGATGGTTGTCCTTCTGGAAGGTTCTCTCATCTCCACAAAGGAACTCTAGAGTGACCATTGGGTTCTTGGTCACCTCCCTGACCAAGGCCACTGGTACCCTTTCCCAGATCTGTGCCTCGACACAATCCTGTCTTGGAGCTCTACTGACAATTCCTTCAACCTTATGGCTTGGTTTTTGCTCTGTAATGTACTGTCAACTGTGGGACCTTATATAGACAGGTGTGTGTCATGTCCAATCAATTGAATTTACCACAGATGGATTCCAATCAAGTTGCAGAAACATCAAGGATGATCAATCGAAACAGGATGCACCTGAGCTCAATTCCGAGTCTCCTAGCAAAAGGTCTGAATAGTTATGTAAATAAGGTATCCGTTTTTTAGGTCTTAAAACATTTTGAAAAAATTCTAAAAACCTATTTTCACTTTTTCATTATGGGGTAGTGTGTGTAGATTGAGGGAAAAAAATATTTAATAAATTTTACAATAAGGCTGTAACATAACAAAATGTGGAAAAAGTCCAGCATCATTATTAGTCCAAGGTCTCAAAAGCACCTTTTAAAAAACATAATTGTAGTCAAAATAGGCCTACTGAATGGTGGAATATTAGGAGTAAGAGTGAGAGAGTGCCATAGGGAGAGACAGAGAGAAAGAAAGGGAGAGCCACTTCAAGTCTGTCTCCTCCTCCCAGACTGCTCTGGTCTCTATTATAGAGTCAGTAAAGAGCCCAGCCACAGAGAGAGGAGAGAGAAAAGCTGCATTGTCCCAAAGCTGGGAACCAAAATTAACCGTGTCTGGGTGGAGGGTGTTTTACCCCCCCCCATGTATTTTTTTCTTGGGCTTTGTCACATCTAAAATAAGTTCCCCCTCTTCTCCCTGGGCCAGCTTAGCATGCAAAGCAGCGTGAAATACATTTCTACAATGCAAATATGAGATCACACAAAACATCTCAGTCCTAAACATGGTAATGCTCTTATACGCTCAATGAGAGATTGTCAATAAAGAAGGAGGTGGGGGGTATGGGTGTTTGTGTGTGTGCTGCGTGTGTGCGTATGAGTGTGTAGAAGCAAGTGCATGCGTGTGTGTGCGTGCGTTTGAATGAAGAGCCATCTCTAATAAGGGCCAGCTCAGCCAGTCCAGGGCTGTAAAGCTTGGGGGGCTAATGCATTCCTCTAGAAAGTCAATCTAATTTTGAAAGCACATACAAAGAGTGCCACAGAGGTCGCCGCTGGCTCAGAAAAGCCCAAACACATTAGAAGAATTCTCAATAACGTCCATAAAAAAACAGAAAGAAAAGGCCCACAATTAACAATTAGACGGCTACAATGGCAGGGTTTTCACCTTAAAGTGAAACAAATGGACAAGGAAACTAGATTTTAGATGCACTATTGTAAAGTGGCTGTTCCACTGGATGTCATAAGGTGAATGCACCAATTTGTATGTCGCTCTGGATAAGAGCGTCTGCTAAATGACTTAAATGTAAATGTAAATGTAAATAGGGTTATTTGGAAATAGACACGGGATGGTTTGTCAATACGTCAACTATTTCTTTGAAGTTAACCAATACATTTTTATATTTGTAGCTACTTTATAAGTAAAATACCTGCAGTCAACTAGAGCAGAAGTTAGGAAATAAAGCAGATCACGTTGTTCATTTCACCGGTCACATTATTTTACATTATGAAGCTTACCGTAGTTCGCCAAAACAGTTGAGCCAGTCATGTGTTTGTTTGTAAATAGCACAATGGGAGAAAGCTTTTTATACTGAAAGTCAAGTTATTTTCTTCTTCCCCCAATAGAGTGATCAGGGGTGTCCAACTATAGAAAATACATTTGTGCAACATATTCCACCTCAAATAGCTCAATTTTTATCAGATGACAACAGAAGTGCAACACTATTTGACTAGCAGCCACAAAAGCAAATGAGTTTACAATGAAAAAGCAAAGTATTTTTTGCAAAAAAATCTTTATGGATTTTATTAGTGCTTGGGTTTCCTGTCTTGCTGGAAGATCCACTCCTGGCAGAGGCAACCAGGTTTTTGCTAATCTTTATCAAGAGTGCCAATAATTATGTACCTGACTGTATGTACAGTGCATTCAGAAAGTATTCAGACCCCTTCACTTTTTACACATTTTGTTAAGTTATTTGTTATAAGTTATAAGCTTATTTGAGCTGTTTTTGCCATAATGGACTTGGTCTTTTACGAAATAGGGCTATCATCTGTATACCACCACTACCTTGTCACAACAGCTGATTGGCTCAAATGCATTAAGAAGAAAATAAATTCCACAAATTAACAAGGCACACTTGTTAATTGAAATGCATTCCTGGTGACTATCTCATGAAGCTGGTTGAGAGAACGCCAATAATGCGCAAAGCTGTCATAAAGGCAAAGGGTGGCTACTTTGAAGAATCTCAAATACACAATTTTGAATTGTTTAACACTTTTTTGCTTACTACATGATTCCATGTCTGTTATTTAATCGTTTTGATATATTCACTATTATTATACAATATAGAATAGAGTCAAAATAAAGAAAAACCCTTAAATTAGTAGGTTTTTATTTTTTATTTAACTAGGTAAGTCAGTTGAGAACAAACTCTTATTTACAGACCTCAGAGCCACTTGGGAGCCCATAGGTGTGTCCAAACTTTTGACTGGTACTGTAGGAATATAAAACACGTAGGATGCAGGACTATAAAAACATAAATATAAAACTCCCCAACTCCCCGTGTACTGCAGCAATAAGATTGCAACGTCCCCTTGAGCTAGAAAACACGTGACTCAGACAAAAAACTGTATTCGAAATATGAAAGAAATTCTTGTCTTTAAGCAAGACGGATTGCACACCTCCCTCCAATCTATCTGGGTTGCTGGCGGCGGCCAAACGATATGGCCTGCTTCTCCCTGAGCCAAGGCCAGTAGCACAAAACAGCTGTGTTACTCCAGGTTGGTCTCTTCAAAATCAGCAGCATGGCCCTGATTATAAACAGCAGTGGCCACAAGTGCAGGGACTACCTCCTCAACCTGCACTGTGCACCCACTCAGACACACACTCCTTTCCCTCCCTCTCTCTATTTATTTCTCACTCTCCCCCTCTATCTCTGTACACTTTAACCTATTCAAATCAAAACAATGCTGTGACTTTCAAAACAAGGATCTGACGTCTTAAGACAGAACAGTTACAGGCCACACCTGAATGATCAATACCTTCAAGTAGGGAAAGGAGAGGTACAGCTATATTAAGATTAGGAGAGAGGCAGAAACGGGTAGAGCAAGAGAGCGAGAGAGGGGAGGAAGAGACTGAGTGCCAACACCGCAGCAGCAGTAACCCACCCTATCCAGCAGCAGTAACCCCTACTACTCAACCACCCTATCCAGCAGCAGTAACCCACCCTATCCAGCAGCAGTAACCCCTACTACTCAACCACCCTATCCAGCAGCAGTAACCCACCCTATCCAGCAGCAGTAACCCCTACTACTCAACCACCCTATCCAGCAGCAGTAACCCCTACTACTCAACCACCCTATCCAGCAGCAGTAACCCCTACTACTCAACCACCCTATCCAGCAGCAGTAACCCCTACTACTCAACCACCCTATCCAGCAGCAGTAACCCCTACTACTCAACCACCCTATCCAGCAACAGTAACCCCTTCTACTCAACCACCCCATCCAGCAGCAGTAACCCCTTCTACTCAACCATCCCATCCAGCAGCAGTAACCCCTTCTACTCAACCACCCCATCCAGCAGCAGTAACCCCTTCTACTCAACCACCCCATCCAGCAGCAGTAACCCCTTCTACTCAACCATCCCATCCAGCAGCAGTCACTGACCAGGCTGGGACCATTGTCCAGCTCATAATTACAACAAGCCCAGGAAAAAGACATTACAAAGTAACACGTCTGGGGATGAAAGATGGGACCACCTCTCCCAGAAGAGCAGGGCCCTTTTAAGTCCGGCCAGGCCTTTGTTTGGCTGGCCGGACCAGAGATAGGCTCTCAGAGCTTTGTCTTGGGGGGGCAGCTGAGCCAGAGGGGTCACTTACTCAGCGCCAATAGGTCAGAGGGACAAGAGGGGAGGAGCAGTAACTCATACCTCCCTAGACTGACATATAGTGTGTGTGTGTGTGTGCCGGTCCTGGATTAGTGTAAAGGCCCAGTCACTTAACTTGTTTTCGGGGGTATAGGAGAGAATGGTGTGGGGTACACATTACACATAGCAGACAAAAAGAGGATTTTCAGCCCAAAGGTTAGCCCTAGGCCTAGGGGTGAAGCTATGCTCTGTTGATTCTTAAACAGGCCAGGTGAAGATGTTTCTCAACAGCATGCTGCCTGTCACAGGGAATGGCTGTTGGGGTGACGGCAAATAAACAGTAACTCGATTTTGCCCACACTGACGTGGATGACTGCCTCCAAGTCATTATAGTAATTTTCAATGACAAAATTAATTGACTTGACTGGATTTTATTTTCTGATAAAACTTCAATTCAAATCATAACTCATCAGGCAGAGTGATATAGGCCTAAATCTCTAATTTGGGGACCTTTCACTGAAAGCCATTTATCATAAAAACACTCTCCCATCCCATCCAATCCCTAACCAATCCCCCAGATCAAAATATCTTAAATTAAGAGATTATTTCTGCCGTCTATGCTCTTTTTCACAATTGGATTTGCCGTGGTTAGCCTAAACTAGTTTGCATTGACCATCAGCCGAAACAAAGGTGATGATCGATAGGAGAGGAAAAACTAATCCGTAAATGTGATTAATTGAGGTAATCCTGTTGGCACAAATGATCATTTTCAAATAGCACCCTTAGAGGTGATCAATGGGAGGCGTCGTCCATTACTGAGGGCGGGCGAGGGCAGGTCGCTCCTCTTTTCCCTGACTCTGCTGGACCCTGTAAAATGGCCCTAGAGGTTTAGTCAGAAACGCTTGTCATCAGAACATACAGAGGAACGCCACTCGATTTCTTTCTTTAGAGCTGTGATGTCTTTGTTTAAAGAACGATGTCTTGGACAGTATGTCAGTCTTTCCTTGGAGCTTGTGTTTTCATGACATATGTAGAACCTTTATCACACAGTGTTGAGCAACTATTCTCCTCCACCCTGATGATGCCTAATTAATTTCCGATGACAAAATATGTTCATCATTTTAACTCCTGTTGTTCATCTGTGCCGGAGGGTGTTTCTCTATTCTCCCACTTGTGCGAGTGTGTGTCTCTCTCTCTCTCTCTCTCTTTCTCCTGCTCCACTTGAACGCTTCTATGAGGCCTGTGCCCTGCAGGGTCCTCTCCTCAAAGCCTGACCTGCAGACTCCAGCTCCTTAGCATGCCGACTTGCTGGAGATGTAAACTTTAACTCTGGTCAGCCACGCCAGATGTTCACCAGAATATGAAATGAGGACTTTAGGCATCTGCTTACAATTTTAGATAATTGTAGGTAGAGCATACAAGGTCAATTGGACCAATTCGATTTTTATGTACATACCTGCTGCTGCAGTTATGGGGCGTCCATTTTCTCTCTCTTTCTCGCTCCCCTTTCTCGTTTTCTACCCGTACACGGTTCATATTTTGCACAGGAAACACGACCCTAATTCCATACAGTGTCAGTTTGGATTTTGGATTCCCTGTCAAAACAAACACTGATTGCCAGGGCTTTGGCCCGACAACGGGGCTGCTTTAACCAGAAGAGCCCCTTATTCACTGTGTTTGTCTTATTCCCACTTCCAGAGGACGAAAGTGTTATGCTCCCATTAGCTTAACAGGGTCCTGTTTATGTCCCTGCAACTCAAACCAAATATGGCGTGGGTTTTCACTGCTAAATTACACCGCTGGTGGTCATCTTTCAAGTCATTTGCATTTTACGTCCATCACTTGGTCCTCTCACCAGGCCCAACGTCTCTGCTTAATGAAAGAAAAATGAGAAGTTAGAGGAGAGGAAAAGTGGGCCCTGGGGTTTTTCTTGACGGACCTGCCGCCTGGGCTCAGATAGAGAGAATGAGAGAAACCGGGACAAAAAGAAGCGTAGCGCTCCAGGCGCTGGGATCTGGTTCACCTGAGCAGGAAAAGCATCATTATGGCTCAGTGGACCCAGTGGAGTAGCATTCAGGAACACCATAGGGTCTTATCCCACCTTGTTCACAAATAAACACTTCCACAAAACAGTCGGGTTTAAATGTCAGCCGGATGGAGAACGCGCCCCCCCCCCAGTGTACCGTGAGGAAAATGTCTGTCTGGGCGATAGGTTGCTACTGATCTGTCTTGATGCCCCACACCACCATCTCCCACGAGAAATGATTATGGACTATCAAACATTGCAGCAAACTAATGAACTGACACTTTTATGACACCATTTTCACAGTCTGACTGTGGCCAAAGTATCACACATATACAATAATAGAGATGACAAATGCGACGAGGAGCAAAGACACAGTTGAAGTCGGAGGTTTACATACACTTAGGTTGGAGTCATTAAAACTCATTTTTCAAACACTCCACACATTTCTTGTTAATTAACAAACTTTTTCGTTTTTGCAAGTCGGTTAGGACATCTACTTTGTGCATGACACAAGTAATTTTCCCAACAATTGTTTACAGACAGATTATTTCACATATAATTCACTGGATCACAATTCCAGTGGGTCAAAAGTTTACATACACTAAGTTGACTGTGTCTTTAAACAGTTTGGAAAATTCCAGAAAATTATGTCATGGCTTCAGAAGCTTCTGATAGGCTAATTGACATCATTTGAGTCAATTGGAGGTGTACCTGTGGATGTATTTCAAGGCCTACCTTCAAACTCATGCCTATTTGCTTGACATCATGGGAAAACCAAAAGAAATCAGCCAAGCACTCAGAAAAAAACATTGTAGACCTCCACAAGTCTGGTTCATCCTTGGGAGCAATTTCCAAACCCCTGAAGGTACCAAGTTCATCTGTACAAACAATAGTACACAAGTATAAACACTATGGGACCAGGCAGCTGTCATACCGCTCAGGAAGGAAACAATATCTGTCTCCTAGAGATGAACGTACTTTGGTGCGAAAAGTGCAAATCAGACCCAGAACAACAGCAAAGGACCTTGTGAATATGCTGGAGGAAACAGGTACAAAATTTGGAGGAAAAAGGGGGAGGCTTGCAAGCCGAAGAACACCATCCCAACCGTGAAGCACGGGGGTGGCAGCATCATGTTGTGAGGGTGCTTTGCTGCAGGAGGGACTGGTGCACTTCACAAAATAGATGGCATCATGAGGAAAGAAAATGATGTGGATATATTGAAGCAACATCTCAAGACATCAGTCAGTTAGTTAAAGCTTGGTCACAAATGGGTCTTTCCAAATGGACAATGACCCCAAGCATGCTATCAAAGTTGTGGCAAAATGGCTTAAGAACAACAAAGTCAAGGTATTGGAGTGGCCATCACAAAACCCTGACCTCAAGCCTATAGAAAAATTTGTGGGCAGAACTGAAAAAGTGTGTGCGAGCAAGGAGGCCTTACAAACCTGACTCAGTTATACCAGCTCTGTCAGGAGGAATGGGCCAAAATTCACCCAACTTGTTGTGGGAAGCTTGTGGAAGGTTACCAGAAACGTGACCGAAGTTAAACAATTGAAAGGCAATGCTACCAAATACTAATTGAGTTTATGCAAACTTCTGACCCACTGGGAATGTGATGAAAGAAATAAAACATTAAATAAATCATTCTCTACTATTATTCTCACATTTCACAGGAATTGTGAAAAACTGAGTTGAATTGTATTTGGCTAAGGTGTACATAAACTTCCGACTTCAACTGTATGTGCAAGATATCTGCGTCCTTGTAAAACGTCTCAAAGGCCTTCGGTTTGATAAGTCATGAGACGGGTTTTAGTAGCGAATTGAGTAGCAATTGAATAATAATTATACAATATGACTGTGATGGGTATCTAGCCTCACTGTAATCTATCAGACTGTATGAGAAGCGTTAGAAAGTGTGAGTAGCTGCCTAGCGATGGGGTTAGGGAGTGTGAAGCAGCGGGGTTAGGGAGTATGAAACGGCGGGGTTAGTATCCCAATGCCCCAGGGCAGTGATTGGGGACATTGCCCTGTGTAGGGTGCTGTCTTTCGGATGGGACGTTAAACGGGTGTCCTGACTCTCTGAGGTCATTAAAGATCCCATGGCACTTATCGTAAGAGTGTTAACCCCGGTGTCCTGGCTAAATTCCCAATCTGGCCCTCAAACCATCACGGTCACCTAATAATCCCCAGTTTACAATTGGCTCATTCATCCCCCTCCTCTCCCCTGTACCTATTCCCCAGGCCGTTGCTGCAAATGAGTACATGTTCTCAGTCAACCGACCTGGTAAAATAACCGATTAATAAAGTGAGCGTGAAGCAGCGGGGTTAGTGAGTGGGAAGCGAAGTGGTCAGTGAGTTGGAAGCGGCGAGGTCAGTGAGTGGGAAGCGAAGTGGTCAGTGAGTTGGAAGCGGCGAGGTCAGTGAGTGGGAAGCGGCGAGGTCAGTGAGTGTGAAGCGAAGAGGTCAGTGAGTGGGAAACGGCGAGGTCAGTGAGTGGGAAGCGTCAAGGTTAGTGAGTGTGAAGCGAAGAGGTCAGTGAGTGGGAAGCGGCGAGGTCAGTGAGTGGGAAGCGGCGAGGTCAGTGAGTGGGAAACGGCGAGGTCAGTGAGTGTGAAGCGGCGAGGTCAGTGAGTGTGAAGCGGCGAGGTCAGTGAGTGTGAAGCGGCGAGGTCAGTGAGTGTGAAGCGGCGAGGTCAGTGAGTGTGAAGCGGCGAGGTCAGTGAGTGTGAAGCGGGGGGGTCAGTGAGTGTGAAACGGCGAGGTCAGTGAGTGTGAAGCGGCGAGGTCAGTGAGTGTGAAGCGGCGGGGTCAGTGAGTGTGAAGCGGCGAGGTCAGTGAGTGTGAAGCGGCGAGGTCAGTGAGTGTGAAGCGGCGAGGTCAGTGAGTGTGAAGCGGCGGGGTCAGTGAGTGTGAAGCGGCGAGGTCAGTGAGTGTGAAGCGGCGAGGTCAGTGAGTGTGAAGCGGCGAGGTCAGTGAGTGTGAAGCAGCGAGGTCAGTGAGTGTGAAACGGCAGGGTCAGTGAGTGTGAAGCGGCGAGGTCAGTGAGTGTGAAGCGGCGAGGTCAGTGAGTGTGAAGCGGCGAGGTCAGTGAGTGTGAAGCGGCGAGGTCAGTGAGTGTGAAGCGGCGAGGTCAGTGAGTGTGAAACGGAGGGGTTAGTGAGTGTGAAACGGAGGGGTTAGTGAGTGTGTAACCTGCTCACAACCCAGCGGTCCTGGCTAAGAGCATTGATATTCTAGCTTGGTTGTGACCTTGTGATCTGTCTTGGGGCCAGCCTATTATTAGCTGCTACTGGCCAAACAAAGCACTAATACTCTGGACAAACACACCGCCTCCCCACTGAGCTCAGACCCAGCCTGGCCGTCAATATATTACCCCACCCCCTATACCAATCCTCCATCAGCTCCCCCAGCCGATGAGCCAGGCACTTTACCCCCCAACCAATTCCCCTTTTAATAAGCTCCCCCTCAATGGCCTATTACTTATTACTTATAAAAGAAATGCTCCACCATTGAGTTGAAGAACTGATCTATAATTAAAGTTGCATTTGGGCGAAAGGTTTATATATACACACACACACAAAAGTTTGGGTTCACTTAGACATGTCCTTGTTTTCCATGAAAACATACATGAAATCAGTTGCAAAATGAATAGGAAATATAGTCAAGACGTTGACAAGGTTATAAATAATGATTTTTAATTGAAATAATAATTGTGTCCTTCAAACTTTGCTTTCGTCAAAGAATCCTCCATTTACATCCTTGCAGAGCTTTGGCGTTCTAGTTGTCAGATTGTGGAGGTAATCTGAAGAGATTTCACCACATGCTTCCTTTCCTGAAGTACCTACCACAAGTTGGATTGGCTTGATGGGCAATTCTTACGTACCATACGGTCAAGTTGCTCCCACAACAGCTTGATAGGTTTGAGATCCGGTGACTGTGCTGGCCACTCCATTACAGACAGAATACCAGCTGACTGCTTCTTCCCTAAATAGTTATTGCATAGTTTGGAACTTTGGGTCAATTCCTGTTGCAGGAGGAAATTGGCTCCTAATTAAGCGCCGTCCACAGGGTATGGCATGGCGTTGCAAAATGGAGTGATTGCCTTCCTTCTTCAAGATCCCTTTTACCCTGCACAAATCTGTGAAGGGATCAGTACACATCGTTGTATGAGATCTTCCATTTCTTGGCAATTTCTCACATGGAATAGCCGTAATTTCTGAGAACAAGAATAGACTGACGAGTTTCAGAAGAAAGGTCTTTGTTTCTGGCCATTTTGAGCCTGTAGTCAAACCCACAAATGCTGATGCTCCAGATACTCAACTAGTCTCAAGAAAGCAAGTTTTATTGCTTCTTTAAATCAGAACAACAGTTTTCAGCTGTGCTAACATAATTGCAAAAGGGTTTTCTAGTGATAGATTAGCCTTTTAAAATGATAAACTTGGATTAGCTAACACAATGTGCCATTGGAACACAGGAGTGATGGTTGCTGATAATGAGCCTCTGTACGCCTATGAGATATTCCATTTAAAAAAAAAACTAATAATAATACATTTAAAAAAGCAGTTTCCAGCTACAATAGTCATTTACAACATTAATGTTTACACTGTATTTCTGGTCAATTTGATGTTATTTTCATGGACAGATTTTTTTGCTTTTCTTTCAAAAACAAGGACATTTCTAAGTGACCCCAAACTTTTGAACAGTAGTATTGCGCTAAATTGTAATTATTTTCACCTATATGGCCTATTTATTGCCTACCTCACTACATTTGCACACACTGTACATAGATTTTAAAATGTTTATTTTGTGTTG
This sequence comes from Oncorhynchus nerka, assembly GCF_034236695.1. Classification (NCBI taxonomy): domain Eukaryota; kingdom Metazoa; phylum Chordata; class Actinopteri; order Salmoniformes; family Salmonidae; genus Oncorhynchus; species Oncorhynchus nerka. The sequence continues at coordinate 62,813,986 of NC_088417.1, forward strand.
TTGACTGTACGTTTGTTTATGTGTAACTCTGTGTTGTTGTTTTTGTCACACAGCTTTACTTTATCTTGGCCAGGTCGCAGTTGCAAATGAGAACTTGTTCATAACTGGCCTACCTGGTTAAATAAAGATGAAATAAAAAAGATATATCTTCGTATATTATTATTAGCTTTCGTATATTAATAAGGTTGTTACATCCTCAGGATTTCTCTTCCCACTGCTTTAACTCATTTATTTGTGAACTAAAGTATTGATTGAAATGTACAAAAAATGTCTAACGGATTGTACAGTTTATCTGGAAATTATACATACTATTGAAAGTGACATGGATAGCCTAGGATTAAATAAACTTCAGTTGAGGAAGTCGTTTTTGACATTTTACTGTATGCTAAAAGATATGCAGACAACAATACCATAATTTTGTTGAACAATAAGTTCAAGTAAAATACGTCAAACTAAACATTCGAATACACTCCATCATTTATTTATTTTTTGCTTGAGTAATACATTGGTCAGAACATTTCTTGCCCGCGGCAACTCATTTGAATTTACATTTCCTTGCCAACACTGAGCACTACACCACCATAAAAAAAGTATTTACATAGGAATGTGCAGCTAATTGTTGTTTTATGCCAGTTCAATTATAACCATGAATTATTCAGCCTATTTTCACTTCCTGTCTTACTTTGGCTTACAACAGAAAAACAAAATATCTGCTTTTTGGATGAATAACAGTTATTGGTTTTGCATTTACTGTGGGTCCTTTTCTCTCTCTCCATGCATCAAAAATAGTCTCTCTTGAATTAAATAGTTTCTAATAAAGGAAATGCTTATTAAATCCACTGTACTGGTGGCCCTCCAAAGAAAACTGAAAAGCTATACTTGACTAGCTCCTAAACTGCCGTGGTATTCCACTACCATCTGCACAAAACAGACCCCACAGCTAAGAACAGGCCAGCAAACAAATTGAGAAAAGCATGTTGTACAGACTAAATAAAGACCTATTGAGTATAAATGAGAGTCATACATACTTGATACCTACAGTAGTTTCACTATCACCACCAGTCCATATCAGAATGCCAAAACACACTCAATACTGAATAGGAAGACAGTTGCCTATATGGTTAGTGTCAGTTATATTGATATTACCAGGACCGTGTTCATTAGGTCACAGCGTAGAAAACATTTTGGAATGGAAAAAGAAAATGAGAGTTTCTTATTGAACAAGTACAGATAATACCTCCCCGTTTCGGAGCATTTTCTTCCTTTTGGTGCCTAATGAACACAACCCAGGTGTTCCCTTTTGATAGGAGCAAGAGCGGTCCAGATAAACAATGACAATCCTCCCATAGTCATCCTATAATGACTATGCTTGACTCGGGCTCCCGTGTGGCGCAGCGGTCTAAGACACTGCATCTCAGTGTCTTAGACACTGAGATCGAGAGTCCCATAGGGTGGTGCACAATTGGCCCATTGTCGTCCGGGCTAGGGGAGGGTTTGGCCGGGGTAGGCTGTCTTTGTAAAATAAGTTTGTTCTTAACTGACTTGCCTGGTTAAATAAAAAATAACTACATGTGCTTGAGGGAATATAGGCTAAAACAAAGAAAAGGACTCCAACAAGAGGCTTTCATCTAGAATAATCCCACTTAATCAAGACTAACGGGACCATCTGGAAATTAAACCGCCAAAAAATCAGAGGGAGCGAAATCAAAACTCACAACTGGAGAACTGTTTTTTTCACGCGTCCTTGTCTTTCCTCCCTCTTTCGTTACCTTACAAACTTAATGACAACACTGTCAGTTCCAATCAATTCTGCGCAGGTCCAGAATCCATTTTTCAAACTTCATGACAGCTCTAATAGCTTCCACCTGTCCCTGGGATCCGCCTGTTGACTGGCAAGTTCCCAATGAGATGTGGGATATAGACAAAGACCTGTATTAGGTACAGCCTGCCTCTGCTGCAGTAAGGTCACTCAGCCATTAAATTAGTTCCAGCCCAGCGGAATGCCCCCCCCACCCCACAGCATGGTTGGTGGACCAACCACTCACTCTCAATCGAATTTGCTTTCTCTCTCTTTTTATCACTCTCACGCCGCACTGGTGTCTGACAACTTCACTTTCATTTAGACACCACTACTAAACCCGGAATCATCTCGTGGCGCTACGCTGACAAGGGTATCACAGTGCGTATGTCATCATATGTGTCCATGTTACTTTAACATGACTGTAAACTGAACATCTTCCCCTGAAACCACCCACACCCGATAAACCCCAGATGCTAACTGGAGATATGAGTGCAGCCAACTCAAACTTCTGCTTAAGTCATGCATCGATGTCAATGGAGAGTTCTGTCAAACTTTGAGTTGGACTAATTCTTAGGTTAGGATTTGGCCCTTACTTACAGACTACCCCACTCCCTCCCTGTCCCAGAGCCAAGTGCAGGTAATGTTAACTTACCCGTCTAGTAGGTCCATGGTGGTAGGGGTGACCTGAGTGTAGAGAAGGGTGCGTCCCAGCGTGCGGGTCTCCAGGTGCTGGCTGTAGGTCTGCAGGCTGAACTGTTCCCAGCTCTGGGCCTCTGGGGCATCTGTGACCAGGGCCAGGGTCCCCTTGGGCAGCAGGGGGGGCCCAGCCTGAAGCTCTGAGCTGGGGACCACTTTAAGGAATGCCTTGGAACACTTGAGCAGCCCTTCCTTGTCCAACTGGGTGTGCAGCCACTTGAGGAAGCTGGCCCTGCGCTCCTGGGGACAGAGGAACACAAGGCCGGTGTGATGAGAGACTGAATAAATCCTCTGTGATTTCACTACCATTCACTTCACTCATTTCAATGAAATATATTTTTCTTCATATCCACATCCTTCCATGAAAACGTATAAAACAGACAATTATGATGCCATCTTTTTCAATTATATATATTTACAGTATAGAGTTAAAGAGCCAAGGCGAAGTCCAGCCTTAAATAAGATAATCAACGGCTGCTGATAATCAATTACATGGCTTAATTAGGCACTGGTTCCCAGAGTAGTGAAACATTCTGTTCTAGTCACTTCTCATCCATCAAAAGGATCAGACACTTTGACTCCCACCAGAAACCATCTCCTCCGTGTTTTAGATCAATGCGTAACACTAACAACATGTTGCTGAAGAAGTCAGAGGAAGGCCCCTTCTCCACAGAGGGATTTGACATGATCCTCATCTAATATGATGCTGTACACGAATGCTACGCAGACAGGGAATTCTTCCATTGCATTCGCCGCAGGCTAGATCATTTGTACTCAGCCAAGAACAGTAAAGTGAATTGTCTGTATTAAAAGTTACCTGTTGCTTTGATGAATTTTATCAGACACGGGTTAAAAAATAAAAAAGGTCATTCTTTATAGTAACTATCTGAGATGGTACTAACTAAGTCACAATTTAGCAAGTCCGAAGCAAGTCTCAAGTCTTAACCTTTGAGTCTCGAGTCAACTCCCAAGTAATAATGGGCAAGTCTTAAGTTAAGTCCCAGAGCTCAGGTCAAGTCACAAGTGTTGTGTTTTGAGTCTTCAAATATATGGTTAAGTCAAGGTTCTCCCCAGGATTGTTTAATAAGGTGGTGCTGATGGGTAAGGCAGAGGGAGACTTAGAGATTTTTGAGCACCTGTAAGTGACATTTCCTGCAATCTAGAGCCTTAAAGGGCCAATCTGCAGTTTCTAAATCCATTTTTGGACTTATATGATATGTACCCATTGATTCTTAAAGGATAGAACTTATGCCTCAGTAGCTTTGTTAAACTGTCATACCCCCATCAGAACCCCAAATATAAACTTGTTTTACGCCAATGTTTGTAAACAAAGTAGATGTAAACAAAGACTATATAGACTAATATCAAAATGATTGTTTTAACCATGTTATTAGGGATGCTCAGTCCTTGCTTCCATAGCTGTCTATGAATTTGAGTTTGGTTACATTTCCCCGGCCTCTTCCCTCAGCTTTCTACCGTAACAGGAACTGGCAGAACTTTGTTTTACTGCTGATTGCCTCTTTAAATCAGTGGTGTCAAACTCATTTTGCCCCAGGGGCAGCATTCTGTCTTCAACAAGGTCCGGAAGACTACACTGAAAATTGCCTATATTTCTTTGCTGTAATTTGTATAATTAAAAAATATATATTCCTCTATCCATCGTTTTTGGAACTGTCGATGCGCCTTGACTGTCTAGCTTTCATTTGGGTGAGCAGGCTATTAGCGATCTGGACATAGTCAAGAAACTGCATGAATGTTCAGTAGATCCATTATCATTTACACACAGTTTCAAGTTGGTTTTATTCATTTTAAAGTGTATATAAAAAAATGACAGGCATAGTGGCACATTCTTTGGTGAGAACTACTAATTTTAATGCCATTTTTAAATTCAGGTTATATTATCTGTTTACCTTACACTAGGCATACTTGTACAGTACATAGGCCTACATAATAAACTTAACGGATGAATAAATAAATGCTTTTTGAATCATTACTAATAGAAAGGCCATCCAAATGACAATTTACAGCTAGTGTTAATAGTACAGCTAAAGTTTGACCGACATTTTGAAATCTCCAATTAGAATCAAGTGTTGTTTTCCCCCTGCCCACTACATGCACATTGCGAGGTCAGAATAAATATTCAAGGAAACTCTTGCTAAGAGCACATGTTTTCAAGTGACAAGCGCTGAAAATATAGGACAGTGCTCTAATTTTCCCCTTGCCTTTCCGCACCTGCCGGCATAGCAGCGCTAGGCAGAACAGAATTGAACAGTCATTTTCCATATAACCCAATGCAATTCTCAGCTTTGAGCAACGGAACTGCCAGAAATGTATGTTCACGGTGTAATAACAGAATTGCTGCTCTTTTAGGAGGGGGTAATCCAAGTCTCAAGTCTTTTGATAGTTCCAGTCCAAGTTAAATCCTGAGTCATTGATGCTCAAGTGAAAGTCAAGTCGCAAAATTTGCAACCCGGGTGGTACTTGAGTCCAAGTCACGTGACTCAAGTCCACATCTCTGGTAGCTACCAATTTAAAGTATATTATGTCGCTATTTAATCATGTTATGGTCATTCAAACATTTGACTAATTCTTATTTATTTTCAGCTAAATATAGTTTAAGTATCCCATCAAGTATTATTCAGTATCCATGTTCTTTTCCATGTTACTAATAAATGAAAAAAATACATGCACATTTCTAGTGGTGTTCTGTAGTTTCCTTTTCATTTATTTATATTTCCTCATAATATAATAACTAGGGGAAGTGTAAAAGGACAGCTAATCCTCCAATTTGGGGAAAGTTACTAGAATTTTGAGTGAGTGGATTAATAGTCATTTCTGCCACCCCACACCCACAGCAGATACTCGGTTTAGTAAAGAGGATACGTGGTGCTCCTTTCATCTCCTCAAATTAGGTCATTTTTTAACCTCTCAAGGCACCATCTGCTACGCAAATGTATGTGTTTAGCACCCCCTTGGCAATGAGAGAGGACAAGGATGACGGCCTAATTATCCCAAATCCATATTTAGCAAATACAGTGATGGTTAATCAATTAGAGTTGCTGATCTGCTGCATGCCTCAATTATCTGCTTTGTGCCAATCACAAAGGAGAGGGCGGTCACTGGAGACTGGTTGGGCCACTTAACAAGTCTGACATCTCTGGGCTTACAGGGATAAGGAGCAGGGAGCTCAGTAGGTTTCTCTATTGAAAGCACTGCCAGTGTGTCTGCTGTTGTATCTTAAAAATGGCATAACCTGACTAGTTCGAACTGAAAACATCTAAGTAATATTTAAGACAAAGAAAAAAATGTAGGTGCACAACTCCATTTTGCTCCTCCCTTCCTATAAGCAGAAACAGGAAGTACCCGTTCTAAGGTCTATACAATGCTGGTCTGACCAATCGGAATCCATGCTTCAAGATTGTTTTGATCACGCGGACTGGGATATGTTCCTGGGTAGCCTCTGAGAATAACATCGACAAAATAAACGGATATGCTGACTGAGTTCATCAGAAAGTATATACAATATGTTGTACCCACTGTGACTATTAAAACCTACCCAAACCAGAAACCGTTGATAGATGGCAGCATTCACATAAAACTAAAAGCGCGAACCACTGCATTTAACCATGGCAAGGTGACTGGGAATATGGCCGAATACAAACAGTGTACTTATTCCCTCAGTCAATCAAACAGGCAAAATGTCAGTACAGAGACAAAGTGGAGTTGCAACTCAACAGCTCAGACACGAGACGCATGTGGCAGGTTCTACAGACAATCACGGACTATAAAGGGAAAACCAGCCACGTCGCAGACACCAACGTCTTGCTTCCGGACAAGCTTTGAGAATAACACAGTGACACAGACATGGCCCGCTACCAAGGACTGTGGGTTCTCCTTCTCCGTGGCCGATGTGAGTTGAGACATTTAAGAAAGTTAACCCTCGCAAGGCTGCCGGCCCAGACATCATCCCTAGCTGCGTCTTCAGAGAATGCTCAGACCAGCTGGCTACAGTGTTTATATAGATATTCAATGTCTCCATATCCCAGTCTGCTGTCCCCACTTACTGCAAGATGTCCACCATTGTTACTGTACCCAACAAAGCAAAGGTAACTGAACTAAATGACTATCGCCCCATAGCACTCACTTCAAGTTAAAGATCATATCACCTCTACCTTACACCCTAGACCCACTTCTTTTTGCTTACCACCCCAATAGATGCACAGATGATGCAATCACCATTACACTGCCCTATCCTATTTGGACAAGAGGAATACCTATGTAAGAATGCTGTTCATTGACTATAGCCCAGTATCCAACACCATAGTACCCTTAAAGCTCATCATTAAGCTCGGGCCCTGGGTCTGAACACACCCTGTGCAACTTGGTCCTGGACTTCCTGACGGGCCGCCCCATGGTGGTGAAGGTAGGAAACAACACTCCCTTATCACCCATGACTGCGTGGCCATGCACACCTCCAACTCAATCATCAAGTTTGCAGAGGACACAATAGTAGTAGTAAGCCTGATTACCAACAACGGTGAGACAGCCTACAGGGAGGTGAGGGCCCTGGGAGAGTGGTGCCAGAATAATAACCTCTCACTCAACGTCAACAAAACAAAGGAGCTGATCGGTGACTTCAGGAAACAGCAGAGGGAGTGTGACAGGTTAAAGGACATATTCATAGCCTGTCATACATTGGAAAGTATTAGTAAGTTCATAGTATGTGAGGATCTTAAAACATCTAAGGTTAAAATATGCATTCAGTATTAGTTGATAGAGATTGATAACATTCATATAATTGTGTTAAAAGTCCAAATCTGTCAAAGGGTACGAATTGTGAGAGTAATGTGTAAACGTTATATTGATTACTTTATTTTGTGGTGCCTAAAAGTGTTAATCTGTGATCTACGAAATGCTTGTAATCTATGAGCCGGAGATCGATTGCTCTGGTCTCCACCCATATTCCTGGGGAAATTCGCGGTCTTTTTCTCATTGAACTAAATGTTGACTTGAGAATACAACACCGTATCACTCTCGTGATTATTTCTCCCGTTTTCAGGTACTTTATTGATGATAAAAATAGTAATTTAAATGTTATAACTAGCGAACATGTCAAGAGTGTTTAAGGTGGCTGAAAGTAACATTGCTGTAGTGATGGCAGCCATGGAACCAGTCCTGGTGCAGAGTAGACAGGGAACAACTGTGGCTGTATACTGTAGCAGGAAGGGATACCAAGCTGATCATAGGTGATACGTCTTGGAGGGTGTCTCTCTCTTTGTGGCAGCTGGTAGGCTGGTTCCTCAGGTTCAGCAGCATCAGTATATGAAGGAAAGGCACTTGGTGGACGATCATCAGGCAAATTTTCAGCAGGCAAGTTAATCTCCTCAGCAGGTAGGTCTTTAACTGTTGTCTCCTCCAGCCGCTTTTCAACAAGAGGCTGTGCTGGTAGTGTATAAGGGACTGGCACTGCAACTGTCTGTTTCACTGTTGGGGGTCTGTGTTCCCACTCTCTCGCTGGTTCAGCATTCCTCTCCTCAGGTACTGTAGGAGATGTGGGAACCTGTAGCGGATCATGATGAAGGTCATATTCATCCCCACTGTCTTCATCAGAATCTAGAGTCTGTGATGCATGCTGGTGTCTCCTCGTTTTCTGACTTTTGTCCACTTTGGTCATTTCTGGTTGTGTCTCAAAAGGTAAGTGGTCACAGGACATGAGCAGATTTCTGTGCAGGACCCTGGAGCGTCCCCTACCCTTTTCTGGTCTCAATTCATAAATCGGCAGGTCTGAACCCATTTGTCTCACCACTGTGTGAATTGTATCTTCCCAATAGTTACGGAGTTTTCCTGGTCCTCCTCTTGGTGTCAGGTTTTTAATCAGAACTCGCTCGCCAGGCTGTAGCACTGAACTCCTAACTTTAGTGTCATAGTACTTCTTACTTCTTTCAGCGGCTTTCTGAGCATTTTCATTTGCAATGCTTCTTCCATCCCTCGTTTCCAGTTCTCCACGTATTCTCGCTGGTTACTGGAACCTGCCTCTCTGCACAATCCAAAGAGCATATCAACTGGAAGCCTGGGTGATCTCCCAAACAGAAGATAAAATGGTGAATAGCCAGTCACTTCGCAACGGGTGCAGTTATAGGCATAAACCAGTTTGTTCAGAGACTCCTTCCAATTTGACTTTTGTGTCTCAGTTAGTGTCTTTAACATTTGCAACAATGTTCTGTTCATGCGTTCCGCTTGACCGTTTCCCATCGGGTGATAGGGTGTTGTCCTGGACCCAGCCATGCCACTGAGTTTCTTTAACTGATGGAACAACTGATTTTCAAATTCTCCCCCTTGGTCATGGTGGATGCGGGACGGGAACCCAAACTTCAGGGCAAAATCATTGAAGATGAGATTTGCAGCAGTTTTACCTGACTTTGATGTGGTGGCGTAGGCTTGAGTGAAACGTGTAAAATGATCAACAATCACGAGGATGTACTCATATCCTCCTTTGCATCTGTCGAGATGAAGGAAGTCTATACATACCTGTTCAAATGGCTGTGTTGTCACAATGTTTGTCAGAGGAGCTCTTGTTGCATGGGCTGGCCTTTTCTGCTTGACACAGCTACAAGTTTTAGTCACATAGTGCTCGATGTCAGATTGCATATATGGCCAGAAGAAGCGGTCACGTACTAGTGATACAGTGCGGTCAGTACCTTGGTGTCCCATGTTATTGTGCAACTCTTCCATCACTTTACCTTTGTACTGCTCTGGTAGAACTAACTGCTTGCGGGCTGTAGTGATTCTGTACAAAATGCCATCACTGTCTATTGTCAATTTGTCCCATTCTCTGAATAGGCATTTTGTCTTTGGACTGATCCACCCAGACAGACAGTGTGGTGAAGAAGACTCAACAGCATCTCTTCAACCTCAGGAGGCTTAAGAAATTTGTCTTGGCCCCTAAAACACTCAAACTTTTACAGATGCACAACTGAGAGCATCCTGTCGGGCTGTATCACCACCTGGTACGGCAACTGCACCGCCCGCAACCGCAGGGATCTCCAGAAAGTGGTGTGGTCGGCCCAACGCATCACCGGGGTCAAACCTGCCCTCCAGGACACCTACAGCACCCGATGTCACAGGAAGGCCAAAAATATGATAAAGGACATCAACCACCCGAGCCACGGCCTGTTCACCCCGCTATCATCCAGAAGGCAAGGTCAGGTGCATCAAAGCTGGGACCAAGACACTGAAAAACAGCTTCTATCTCAAGGCCATCAGACTGTTAAATAGCCATCACTAGCCGGCTTCCACCCGGTTACATAACCCTGCACCTTAGAGGCTGCTGCCCTATATACATAGACTTGGAATCACTGGCCACTTTAATAATGGAACACTAGTCACTTTAATAATGTTTAAATAATGTTTACATACAGCTTAACCCATCTCATATGTATATACTGTATTCTATTCAATGCTACTCCGACATTGCTTGAGCTAATATTTAAATATTTCTTAATTAGATTATTGTGAGGTGTTATATACTACGGTACTGTTGGAGCTAGGAACACAAGCATTTCGCTACACCCACAATAACATATGCTAAATATGTGACCAATAAAATTTGATTTTGATAATTGGTTTGTCAGATTAGAGAAAGAATAGCAGGGAAATCAGAGAGGGATGAGAGAGTAAGGAGAGTAAGGGAGAGAAGAAGTGAGAAGTAGAGGGGAAAAGGGAAATAAACACTCCCTTGATGAATCTGTCTGAGCACAGAGTTCCTCTGAGCAAGCCCATGCCATGTGATGGGCTAGAGCAAAGGAACCTGGGTAATAACAATAACACCAGGGTCTCCACTACAAATTCCAGAGGTAGCATTGACAGATGCACACAGTCCATCCGCTCTAGTCAAGGTGCACAGAATACACTCTATAGAGTGCATTCTATTTCTGTGGTACACTATCTAATCCCCTCCAATTCCTCAAAGCACCTTCCATTTTCCAAGAACAATCTGGAAGCGATCCTGCATGCCCTCGCTTTCATCATCCTGGTGTATGTTTTAAAGTTGCTGGGGCAGTGGGGTGAAGAAGTCACAGCCCAGTCCAAACACACCAAACAGTCATAATTAAACTACATTTTAGTCCTTTTCGGAAACACTTTTGCATTGTCGGGCAGAGGGAGGCCAACTAGGGCCAAGTGTATGGATAAATAAGTAACTTAACAGTAACTTAACTTAAATAAGTAACTTAACAGAGTCGTTCAAGTGGGCCCATAAGATTTGCCAAGTGGAGGGCAACGGGTGTGTGACATCTCTCCTGTCCAGGGTACATTGAGGTCTTTATCTGGCATTATGAGATAATGCATTGGTTTTGGGGCTCACAAATCGCGGGCAAAGTGAATTTTATTTTGAGGTACAACTGTACTGGGGTATTACATTCTTTGATTTATTTTTCAGTAAGTGTACACTTTGATAAAGAATACTCAAGAAAGTTAATCAAAGTGACTGAATTATTTGCTTTTTGCTAAGACGAATCACCACAACAAACACTATGAAATACCAGAGAGATGAAGTTGTAGTACTCATAAGGCGCAAAATAGAGATTTTCCGCCACCTAGTGGAGAGTTATTTCACCACAGGTGCGTAGGAAAACTTCTGCTGTCATTTGTATCCCCTGCCAAGAGGGTACAACAGACTAGAGTAACATAACACCTGGGCTGCAGTCTTAAGACCCAGGCTGAAATAATGACATTTTCACAATCTTTTCCCAACTCAAGTGCTGCATTTCAGCACTTCTCCCTATCTGACAGACCTAGTCTAGACTCTATAGCCATTGTGAATTTATCTAGATTACACATAACTGCTAAGGCTGAAGCCTCCAGAAACAGCCTGGCTGTTTAGAAATGTAAACAGCATCCAAGACGTCCGACCGTAGTTTTCAACGTAATGTTGATATCTTCGGCTGTGAGCGATAGAGAAAATAAAATAATCAACCTCAGCAACAATCATTTGGATAATTCAATGGATGTTTTGTGCACAAAGGTGATGACTAAAGTGTCTTATTAGGAATTTTCTAATCTGACTTCTCTATGTGGCCGTCAATGGAAATTGTGTTTCTTGGCCAGGCCTCAGTTAAACTGCAGTACCGAAGCAAGACTGTAGTTGCAGTCGAAACCATGCTTCTAGACCGGAACCCTGGCCTCTTGGTGTGTGGTCCTGAGGCGTTTCACTTCCTGCTCTCAGAGGCCTGTTAGGCCAATCAGTGGCGAGAGCCTGGCATAACCCTCTGAGATCCCTCTGAAGTGGGTGAGTAAACGGTCAGTGATCCATCTCAAACACTGATTAACTCCCAGAGCTAATTCCCCACATACCACAGCAGAGCACAGCACTTTGCTGGCGGGCCTTTTCAAATGTCAATGAAAGAGTCAAGGGCCTCATCATCAAACAGCCTGCCAGGCAGCAAGTTGACTGGGGGTAATAGCCTCAGCCTGCCAGGCAGCAAGTTGACTGGGAGTAATAGCTTCAGCCTGCCAGGCAGCAAGTTGACTGGGAGTAATAGACTCAGCCTGCCAGGCAGCAAGTTGACAGGGAGTAATAGCCTCAGCCTGCCAGGCAGCAAGTTGACTGGGAGTAATAGCCTCAGCCTGCCAGGCAGCAAGTTGACTGGGGGTAATAGCCTCAGCCTGCCAGGCAGCAAGTTGACTGGGAGTAATAGCCTCAGCCTGCCAGGCAGCAAGTTGACTGGGAGTAATAGCCTCAGCCTGCCAGGCAGCAAGTTGACTGGGAGTAATAGCCTCAGCCTGCCAGGCAGCAAGTTGACTGGAAGTAATAGCCTCAGCCTGCCAGGCAGCAAGTTGACTGGGAGTAATAGCCTCAGCCTGCCAGGCAGAAAGTTGACTGGGAGTAATAGCCTCAGCCTGCCAGGCAGCAAGTTGACTGGGAGTAATAGCCTCAGCCTGCCAGGCAGCAAGTTGACTGGGGGTAATAGCCTCAGCCTGCCAGGCAGCAAGTTGACTGGGAGTAATAGCCTCAGCCTGCCAGGCAGCAAGTTGACTGGGGGTAATAGCCTCAGCCTGCCAGGCAGCAAGTTGACTGGGGGTAATAGCCTCAGCCTGCCAGGCAGCAAGTTGACTGGGAGTAATAGCCTCAGCCTGCCAGGCAGAAAGTTGACTGGGAGTAATAGCCTCAGCCTGCCAGGCAGCAAGTTGACTGGGAGTAATAGCCTCAGCCTGCCAGGCAGCAAGTTGACTGGGGGTAATAGCCTCAGCCTGCCAGGCAGCAAGTTGACTGGGAGTAATAGCCTCAGCCTGCCAGGCAGCAAGTTGACTGGGAGTAATAGCATTAATAGCTTCAGCCTGCTAGTAAGCGACTGGGTGCACACAGACTGGTGGCATTTTTTTTAACTGTCACCACTGACATCACATAGAGAAACTGCATTGTGCACTGAGCAATAGTGTGTGTGTGTGTGTGTGTGTGTGTGTGTGTGTGTGTGTGTGTGTGTGTGTGTGTGAGAGAGACTTGTGTCCATGTCAGGCCTTTTCTTGCCCCCCCCACCAGACCATAATTGCCTGGGTAAATGTTTATTGTGGCAGCCCTAGTCCAGACACGCCCCAGACGGGTCTAAACATGTGGAAACCATTTTCATTCTTAATACATGCAAATGTATGTCCAATATATGCAACAGGCTTAGAGCAGGTTTATGTGTCCAGAGGGCCAGTCAAAATAAGTGAGGGCAGGGCTCCACAAGAACACAAACAGTAGAGCTAGAACAGACCTTTGATCAGCAGTCAGCCACACGGCATATCTAGAGAAACTGATGAGCTAACATTGCTAAAGCAATAGGATATTTTTTTTTATCCAACTTGAGGACAGGAGTAATGTGAGAACTCTAATAAAAGACAAGAGAGTTGAAGGTTTCCATACCCAATTGTCTGGATATTGTGGGGCAGGCTAGCCAGCCATGTTCACACCACAGGCCAACGTAGAAATATAGAATTTGTTACTGATCAAATGTAGGGGGGGGAAGCCTAGGTCACGTTTGGTCACGTGCATACACTATATGCAACACACTGACCGATGAAGATAGAAATACCATGAATAGAGCATTTGTGAATCCTTACTCTGTCAGAAGCATCTCTGTTCTACACAATAGATTTCTGAATAAATATCTGCACATTCCAAAAAGCTTGTGCATACTGAACGCGGCCCTGGCTGGGAGAGGCCTTAGCTTTAACAGATAGGTAGCAAGGGAGGAGTCAGGTACGTACCTCAGAGGTGGCGAGGAGGTAGACAGGGCTGGCGGGCGGGGCCTGACTCTGCTCACAGCTCAGGCCCAGGGAGGTGATGATCTCCGTCAGGACCTCGTAGCGCCGCGCATTGCTCATCTTCAGCTCGTCAAAACCCTGAGACGACACAATATCTTCAGAGTTGGGGGCCGTCTCCAGGTGCACCTGAGGTCAGTGGTGAGAGGGCAAAGGTCAGCTGAAAGGTTAAGTGGTTGTAAAATGCACATTCACCTAAATGAATGAATACTGTATATTAATTGCTAAATAAGTTAGTTAACATGAGCAGCAGCAATACTTTCCATTTAAAGAGCATTTTATTTACAAATCTAGTGCTTTACATGTGAAATGACATCTTTGACTGATCGAGACAGTGGAGTGCAAACCTGACACAGCACAGCCTCCCCTCGGTCCTCTCCACGCGTCACCCTGACGATGACCATGTCCTTGTCTCCACCATCTCCGTCCCACTTCAGCTCCCCCCAGACTTCCGTCTCTCCAGGGACCCCACCACTCTGCAGCTCCCTGACAAACACACTCCCGCTGGCAAGCACACTTAGATCCAGCTCTGTGGTATCAGCCTTGGTGAAGCTTAGCCTGCAGATCTGGCTCCTCCTGCTCTTCCTGGGCACCAGGGCCAGCCCCGTGGGGCAGAGGGTGGAGGAGAGCCCCAGGACCCTGCCACCCTGCTCCAGGTATGCAAGGAAACGGGCCTGGAGCTGGGGGGTAAGGGGTTCGTCTGAGGCCAGCACTAGCAGGGTGGCACTCTCCAGCCAGGGTTCACTGAGGGCTTGCTGGGGCCTCAGAGGGTACACCGTGTAGCTGTCCATGTCGATGCACTCGCCCAGCAGCGAACGCACCCTCTGGAACTTCTCCTGGCAGCCACCCGTGAACACCAGCACGTTGGGGGGCTTCCCGGTAACATTGACCCGTCGGCTTTGACCAACAAAGCTCTCTGCCTCATCCTCCTCAAACTCGTCCAGAGTCTCGTCCCCGCTGTCCGTGCACGTGGCGTAGTCGTCGGGAAGGTCAGGGATGTTGTCGACCGAGGCGTACTTGACGGAGAGGATGGTGCTGTTCTCCAGCTCCAGGCACTCGTGGCAGCTGGAGAGGTGGAGGTGGCGGCCGTGGCCCTCCATGTGCTGGTGGTTGATGCCAAGTGAGTTGTCCCCGCTGTCCACCCCAGGGCTGGCTCCTCGTAGGTGCTCGGAGCCTCGTCTTTCCACTAAAGCTCTCTGGATCTCTGGCGGTTGGAGAAGGCTGCACTTCCTATTTTGTGTTAGCTGGAGGTCGCCTCTCACTGAGAGTAGCTCACACTCGCAGGGAGAAGGCTCAGAGAGTATGATCTCAGTCTGTTTTTTGAGGGAGAGGGAAGTGATGTGCTTTTCCAACTTTCCTTTCTCCAGAAGTTCTTTGAACGCAGATTCTCGGAGCAGGACAGCTGGGGAAATTAGTACAAAGGGCAATATTTGAATTGCAAAATATGTCCCTCTCTCAGTTTTAAGCAATGTGAAAAAATGTCACAATAGACTTGGAAAACTGATTTGTATCATGTGTTTGGATATAGCCTAGCTAAGTGAAGTTCTGAGATGGCATTGGCCAAGAACTGAAACTTATCTGCTGTTAGGAAACAAATGGCCTCTTTTTAAAAATAGCCTTAAAAATACTAACATTTTTATTTTAAATATCCTAAGTTTACAATAAAGTTGAGGATAGGTATAAAACTGTATATACACACACGAGATGAGAAACCATTGACATTTTTGCAATAATGACACTCACAGACTATCTTTGAAGGCACTAGTCCATTGTCCAGTTGAAGGCGATCTTCCATAAACGCCACCCCAAGGCGGCTGAAGTTGTCAACGCTGGCCTGAGCCACGGCCCTGAACGGATGCAATGGGCTACAGGCCAGAGGGAGACAGTAGTCTGACCACTTCAGCACCTAGACAACACAGCATAGTACACAGGTCAGTAGGATTTAACTGTTAGTGGACGGTGGAAGGAAAAGAGGATCATATCAGACTTTGTTTTCTAGATTAGTTGGGATCGGGATTAGTTCAACAATCAACAGAACATAGATACTGATAATGCACTAAGCAAAATATACCTGCTGCCCGAGAGTAAAATAACAATTTGTGTGTTTAAAGGGACCTTTAAATGGCTGAAGGGGAATTAAGGATTTCCTCTCCAACCAAAACATTTTGGCTCCAGGATCTTAACATGGCATCTCAAGTGTCAGTTGACCCTCCATATTAAAGACCTGCTTTTTAAAGCATGACTTCCAAAAGGCCAGTCTTTCTCTTCCCTTGAGCCTTTTGAAGGAAAACAGCCCAATCGAACAGAGTGGGGTTTCACTGCCCAGTGCAGTCCCACCCACACGTGAGGAACAATGGAGCGGAAGTAAACACTCAGAAGGAAAGAAAGTGGCCTGTCTAAGGTTCAAATCCTCTGTCCAGTCAGCAAAAGAGAGCATCCCCCCCGAACTATACAAGCATAGTCTCAAAAACCCGACCCTAGGCAACAGTGACTAGTGCAGGGGTCTCCAACCAGTCGATCGCAAGCTACCAGTAGCTCATAGCCCACCTATGAGTAGCTCGCCACACAATTCTAAAAGTATGTGCAATTTTCACGTGTTTCAAACTGTCATAAAGAAATCTCACAAGCATCCAACACCACAAGCTACTATCTAATCAACGCAACAGTGACATTATCCCGCCACACCTGGTTAAGCACCACTGGCTTAAAAGCCTAACACAATATCTGCCAATTAATTTCCAGCAATATTGCCCGTCTGTCTGTGTGGTGCGCGCGTTTGTCTATCACTCTATGTGTAGCCAAGTTGATGTGATAACCGTCTTGTGGGTTGATTGAAATACTTTCCCCAAAACTTTCTCAATTAAAATGTTAACTGCAAAGTAGACTTACCTGGCAGAAGTAAATCATTTGCATCTATAATTTACAAACTTTGCTATGAAACGAGCAGCAAAACATTAGACTGCACATTCCTCACTTGCTACAGTGAACAAAAACATAAATGCAACATGTAAAGTCTTGGTCTCATGATTCATGAAATTAAACATCCCAGAAATGTTCCATAAGCACAACTGAAGAATTTCTGCACAAACTGTCAGAAACCGTCTCAGGGAAACTCATCTGTGTGCTGGTCATCCACACCAGGGTCTTGACCTGACTGCAGTTCGGCGTTGTCACGGACTTCAGTGGGAAAATTCTCTCCTTCGATGGCCACTGGCATAGAAGTGTGCTCTTCATGGATGAATCACAGTTTCAACTGTAAGAGGCAGATGGCAGATAGCGTGTATGGAGTCGTGTGGGCGAGGGCTTGCTGATGTCAACGTTGTGAACAGAGTGCCCCATTTTATTGATGGCAATTTGAATGCAGAGATACCATGAGATCCTGAGGCCCATTGTCATGCCCTTCATCCACCGCCATCACCTCATGTTTCAGCATGATAATTAGAGGTCGGCCGATTAATTAGGGCCGATTTCAAGTTTCCATAACAATCGGAAATCTGTATTTTTGGACACCGATTTTGCCTATTTTTAAAATGATTTTTTACAACTTTATTTAACGAGGCAAGTCAGTTAAGAACACATTCTTATTTTCAATGACGGCCTAGGAACGGTGGGTTAACTGCCTTGTTCAGGGGCAGAACGACAGATTTTTTACCTTGTCAGCTCAGGGATTCAATCTTGCAACCTTACGGTTAACTAGTCCAACGCTCTAACCCCCTTCCTCACGAGGAGCCTGCCTGTTACGCGAATGCAGTAAGAAGCCACGGTAAGTTGCTAGCTAGCATTAAGCTTATCTTATAAAAAACAATCAATTATAATCACTAGTTATAACTACACATGGTTGATGATATTACTAGTTTATCTAGCGTGTCCTGCGTTGCATATAATCGATGCGGTGCGCATTCGCGAAAAAGGACTGTCGTTGCTCCAACGTGTACCTAACCATAAACATCAATGCCCTTCTTAAAATAAATACACAGACGTATATATTTTTAAACCTGCATATTAAGCTAAAAGAAAGGTTAGCAGGCAATATTAACCAGGTGAAATTGTGTCACTTCTCTTGCGTTCATTGCACGCAGAGTCAGGGTATATGCAACAGTTTGGGCCGCCTGGCTCGTTGCGAACTAATTTGCCAGAATTTTACGTAATTTTGACATAACATTGAAGATTGTGCAATGTAACAGGAATATTTAGACTTAGGGATGCCATCCGTTAGAAAAAATACGGAACGGTTCCGTATTTCACTGAAAGAATAAACGTTTTGTTTTCAAAATTATAGTTTCCGGATTCGACCATATTAATGACCTAAGGCTCGTATTTCTGTGTGTTACTATGTTAGAATTAAGTCTATGATTTGATAGAGCAGTCTGACTGAGCAATGGTAGGCAACAGCAGGCTCGTAAGCATTCATTCAAACAGCACTTTTGTGCGTTTTGCCAGCAGCTCTTCGCAATGCTTCAAGCATTGCGCTGTTTATAACTTCAAGCCTATCAACTCTCGAGATTAGGCTGGTGTAACCGATGTGAAATGGCTAGCTAATTAGCGGGGTGCACGCTAATAGCGTTTCAAACGTCACTCGCTCTGAGATTTGGAGTGGTTGTTCCCCTTGCTCTGCATGGGTAACAATGCTTCGAGGGTGGCTGTTGTTGATGTGTTCCTGGTTCAAGCCCAGGTAGCGGCGAGGAGAGGGATGGAAGCTATACTGTTACACTGGCAATACTAAAGTGCCTATAAGAACATACAATAGTCAAAGGTATATGAAATACAAATCGTATAGAGAGAAATAGTCCTATAATTCCTATAATAATTACAACCTAAAACTTCTTACCTGGGAATATTGAAGACTCATGTTAAAAGGAACCACCAGCTTTCATATGTTCTCATGTTCTGAGCAAGGAACTTAAGCGTTAGCTTTCTTACATGGCACATATTGCACTTTTACTTTCTTCTCCAACACTTTGTTTTTGCATTATTTAAACCAAATTGAACATGTTTCATTATTTATTTGAGGCCAAATTGATTTTATTTATGTATTATATTAAGTTAAAATAAGTGTTCATTCAGTATTGTTGTAATTGTCATTATTACAAATAAATGTAAAAAAAAAATAAAAAAATCAAATTAAAATGAAAAAGAATCGGCCGATTAATCAGTATAGTCTTTTTTTGGCCCTCCAATAATCTGCATCAGTATCGGAAAATCATAATCGGTCGACCTCTAATGATAATGCACGGCCCCATGCCGCAAAGATCTGTACACAATTCCTGGAAGCTGAAAATGTCTCAGTTCTTCCATGGCCTGTATACTCACCAGACATGTCAACCATTGTGCATGTCTGGGATGCTTTGGATCGACGTGTACGAGTGTGTTCCAGTTCCAGGCCAATATCCAGAAACTTTGCACAGCCGTTGAAGAGGAGTGATACAACATTCCACAGGCCACAATCCACCATCTGATCAACTATATGCCAAAGAGATGTGTCACACTGCATGAGGGGAAACAAATGGTGTTCACACCAGATACTGACTGGCTTTCTGATCCACGCCACTACATTTAAGGTATCTGTGACCTATCCCCACCCATTACATTTTTACTTGTTGCATTTATATTTTTGTTCAGTGTTAGTTTTGTCACATACAGTGCCTTGCAAATGTATTCATCCACCTTGGCGTTTTTCCTATTTTGTTGCATTACAACCTGTAATTTAAATTGATTTTTATTTGGATGTTATGTAATGAACATAAACAAAATAGTCCAAATTGGTGAAGTGAAATTGTTTCAAAAAATAACAAACGGAAAAGTGGTGTGCGCATATGTATTCACACCCTTTGCTATGAAGCCCCTAAATAAGATCTGGTGCAACCAATTAACTTCAGAAGTCACATAATTAGTTAAATAAAGTCCACCTGTGTGCAATCTAAGTGTCACATGATCTGAGTAGATATACACCTGTTCTGAAAGGCTCCAGAGTCTGCAACACCATGAAGACCAAGGAGCTCCAAACAGGTCAAGAAATATCCAAAACTTTGAACATCCCATGGAGCACCATTAAATCCCTTATTTAAAAAATGGAAAGAAAATGGCACCACGACAAACCTGCCAAGAGGGCCCCCCACCAAACTCACGGACAAGGCAAGGATGACATTAATCAGAGGCAACAAAGAGACTGAAGATGACCCTGAAGGAGTTGCAAAGCTCCACAGCGGAGATTGGAGTATCTGTCTAAAGGACCACTTTAAGCCGTACACTCCACAGAGCTGGGCTTTATGGAAGAGTGGCCAGAAAAAGCCATTCCTTAAAGAACACGTTTGGTGTTTGCCAAAAGGCATGTGGGAGACTCCCCAAACATATGGAAGAAGGTACTCTGGTCAGACGACACTAAAACGGAGCTTTTTGGCCATCAAGGAATACGCTGTCTGGCGCAAACCCAACACCTCATCACCACAAGAACACCATCCCCAGAGTGAAGCATGGTGGTGGCAGCATCATGTTGTGGGGATGTCAAATTCTTGAGGGAAACCTGTTTGTCTTCAAGAGGTTTGAGACCGGTACAGAGGTTCACCTTCCAACAGGACAATGACCCTAAGCATACTGCTAAAGCAACACTTGAGTGGTATAAGGAAAAGCCTTTAAATGTCTTTGAATGGCCTAGTCAAAGCCCAGACCTCAATCCAATTGAGAATCTGTGGTATGACTTAAAGATTGCTGTACACCAGCGAACCCATCCAACTTGAAGGAGCTGGAGCAGTTTTGCCTTGAAGAATGGGCAAAAATCCCAGTGGCTAGATGTGCCAAGCTTATTGAGACATACCCCAAGATGCTCGCAGCTGTAATTTCTGCAAAGGGGGGCTGTACAAAGTATTGGGGGGTAGTTATGAATAGTTATGCGCACTCAAGTCATGTTTGTTTTCTTGTCTTATTTCACAAGATATTTTGCATCTTCAAAGTGGTAGGCATGTTGTGCAAATCAAATGATAACCCCCCATTTTTTAAAATTTTATTCCAGGTTGTAAGGCAACAAAATAGGAATAATGCAAAGTGGGTGAATACTTTCACAAGCCACTGTAAATGCTTGACAGTCTACAAAACTGACAGTTTCTTTGCTTCTCGATAAATATACTTGTGATCCATACTTTTTTATTTTCTGTAGTGTGATGAGCCTGGCTGCCCACTCTTTGTCCTGATGTAGCCTCTATGATGAAAGAAATGTTCTCTATCCGTGGGCCACAACTCAGAGAGGACCCCCACAAAAGAGTCCACTTGCTGAGGTCCTCACATGCCTAGGAACAATAATACAGACAACATATACACTGATCTACAGTATGAACACTGATGGTATGGATAGATATTAAAGCATGTTTTAGAAAGTTAGTATGATCGTTAGACATTAGTAAGACTACATATACGAAACTATGTAAAATAACTAACATATCATGTAAGTTAATGTGCACCAAAAACATATAACAAATTCACATCAAAATTGACTGTTTTTTGACGGATTAGCTATTCACCTCAGAGCATGCATAAACTGATAGCTAATAACGGGAGGAGGCCTATTTCACATTTCGTGCTCTGAATGGAACTGAGCAGCAGAATGCGTAACGTTACCTTCACGCCTGTCATTTAGCTGGCAAGCTGATCTTGCCCATTCATTGATAGCGAGTAGCTTATGTTTTTTGACAAGTGAAGGCCTCGGATGGTAGCTAACATACTAGCTAGCTAGCTATATCAAACAAACGTGTCACCTGAGGTTCGGTTATGTAAATAGCCTTGTCGCCCAACTTGAGAAAAACGTCCTCCTCCGGCAGAGGTGGACTGAGCTGCTTATTGACACTTTGCAGGCAGGTTGGTTGTCCTTTCTGAAGTCGAGGCTTCCCCAGTGGATTCAAGGCACAGAATGTGAAGCTAACGTTACTTGCATTGGTTTTGCTCCCCCCGCACAATTTGTGCAGGGTGCTCCGAATTACCACTGTGTAGCACTTTTGAAAGCGCACCCAAAGGTAGACGTAGCACAACGTTATTAGCATTTTCTTTACATTTGGAAAGCCGTTTTTGAGCCCATATGGTATGGCCTCTCTGCTCAGATTTTGACCCGACCGTGGCTTCCCTGTTGTTGACAGGATGGCTCTTCCCACTACAAATGTTCATTACGCATGCTCGCAGTCTGTGCAGGCGAGTGGCACAGTTTCTAAACCCAGAGGCACAACCTCGCGAGACTTCCGAGAACAAGACTTGCAAACAGACTAAACAGACCAGCCTGGGGTTTGAGAAGTGAACACATCTTCTTTAGTTATTCATTTTCTCTCAAATTAAAAGCATATGCTAGATTCAAACCAATGTTTTAAGTATATGAGCTTGTTATTACTCCAACCACATGAGAACAACAAACTGATATTCAGTTTCGTAAAAAACAACTTTATATCGAAGGAGAGCCTTTGATTAGACGGTTTGCACATGCGCAGTTTGGAGCGAGCAGTTTCAGTCTATGTTTTTGCTAGTGGTGCTCGGGTCAGCTGTTTGCTCACCCGCAACCGCCCGACTAGGCCTATGAGACAGTGAAAATCTGAAACTCCCAACAGACCCAACCGCTAAAATCGAAAGTGCACTGTAGGCTACAGTCAGAGACAGCGGAACGATTTTTTTGACATGGCTTGATTTAGATATGTTTTTGCTTATAATTTCCGATTTTTTGCTAGTCAACTTGTCTATAATTGTACCGAACAAAAATATAAATGCAACAATTACAGTTACAGTTCAGTTGGAAATGAGTCGATATAAATGAATTCATTAGGCCTTAATCTCTGGATTACATGACTGAGAATACAGATATGCATATGTTGGTCACAGATACAGTGCATTTGGAAAATATTCAGACCCCTTGACCTTTTCCAAATTTTGTTATGTTTCAGCCTTATTCTAAAATGCATAAAATAGTTGTTTGCCCTCATCAATCTACATGATTTTAGATTTTTTTGCAAATGTATAAAAAAAAATACAACTGAAATATTACAATTACTTAAGTATTAAGACCTTAAATAAAGGTTCAATTAAGAAAGCCGCATACAAACAGGCAGCTCCAAAATGCAGGTGTTTCAGCCTAGCTCAGTGCTTTCTGTGGTGGTGGGGCACTTGTTGGGATGCATTTGTTGAGTAAGGATGAATATGTTGGAGACCCATTTGATGTGTCGAATATGGTGAAGTTTGCACTGGGAAAAGTGGAGTCTCAGAGTGACCAGGATTTTTGAAGAACAGAGGCAGCCTCAAAAGAATCTGGACAACAGAAGTTTTGTGTTTTGAACATCAGTGTAGAGCACCCCTTCAAAGGAGTCATCTCAGGGGTGACGACGGATGTTCCGGTTGAAAACCTGAAGATAATTCCTGGTGTGGTTGGTGCCCGGTGTCTGACCCACTGGGTGAAAGGAGAAAAAGTTTCGATCCTGTTTTCTGATAAAGAGCAAATAACTACGCATGTGAAGCTTGGTTAAGTAAGATACGCCGTTAGAGCTTTCGTCCCCAAACCATTGCAGTGTAAGAATTGTAAAGGATTTTGCCATGTTTCAAATGTGTGCAGATGGACAGAGTATTGAAGAATGATGTTTAGAAGGACGACAGTGTTGCAATTGTGGTGGGGATCATGATCCCCAATTCCTGGAGTGTGCTATAAGGGTGAAGGAGATTGAGGTGGCAAGTTAGAGCAGTGAATCGAATCTCCTATGCGGATGCGATTAAAATAATTGAGAAAACATGTGATGCTAGGGAACATATGTTAGTGTTAAAAAGGTGGATTTTGTGGAGTTCATTGCTATAGTTAAACTGTACGGCACGTCTCAAAGAAATCTAAGAAACTAGACATTATTGTGGCTGCGGCAGAAAGGTTTTTGTGACTTAAGGATTTTACCTTTGAAGACCTGCAAGGGCCCTGGAAGACCTGACCTTTCAGGTTCCCCTTGAGCCTGTGTCAAATCTGTTTTATTTTTTAACAGAAAAGTAGTTTATTTGTATTTTTTTGTATTTTATTCCAACCTGCACATTAGGTGGCGGAAAGCACATTAAATTGTGCGATCGTAAATATACCATAGTAGAAGTAGTTTTTGGTGTGGTAGAAGTTAGATATATATTTGGTTTTTAATTTTATTTTCATGGTAGTACAGAATTGGGCAAATCATGATTGATCGTACATTCCAGCACAGTAGATCCCGGCATTCACTTAAACGATTGTTTGCGGACTGCCATGATATCGTAGAAGTATTCAGGCCTGGGAATTTAGCGGAGAATGTCTCTCCGTGGGGACTGGTCCCCTATGCAAGTTTCCATGTCTAGTCTGTTTGGGTGTTTGCTGTGATCGCAATGGACCAAAATAAATGTATGCGTGATGGCGCACGTGCGCAGCCGGTTTGGGTTCCGTGTCAGACCGGGCGCATTCCAGGACAGGGAGCTGTGCGGATCTGGATATCACCATACAGAGGTTTATTTTGTGGGAATATTCTTCTCGTCGGGCCCTAGAAATCGAGAACCTATCCCCACCCTGTTGTCTTGTCTGTCCTCCCTATTTCGTCCTATAGTAGAACGTCCGTTAGAGGGGTTGGCAGATTAGAGCAGGGCCAAGGGTGGGTCCCATATTGTGTACAGCTCCAGAGTGGGATTGTAGTGCCTTTCACCATATTGTTTGCAGTGCCTTCCCTTAGAATAACTATCATGTTGCAGTGCCATATAATACTTCAGTGGTGTGAGATTTGTAGTGACATATCAAAATAATTCCGTGTGCAGCTGATCTTTTGCATGGCGGATATACCTGAGAGAGTCAGGGGGAGGGTAACCTACCTGAGGGGAGGCCTTATTGTCTCGACACAGTCCGGGAAATCGTGCAGTCTGCTGTGGGAGGTGGGGAAACGGGGTTGTGTGCTGGAAAACATGAAATCCTGTGTTGGGTGGCGAGAAAAGGGGTTCACACTAAACTGTGACAGACGTACTGTGAAATTCTCTAAAATTATGTTGAAGGTGGCTTATAGTAAAAATATTAACATTTAAATTCTCTGGCAACAGTTCTGGTGGACATTCCTTCAGTCAGCATGCCAATTGCATGCTCCCTCAACTTGAGATATCTGTGGCATGGTGTGGTGTGACAAAACTACACATTTTATAGTGTCCTTTTATTGTCCCCCGCACAAGGTGCACCTCTGTAATGATCATGCTTTTTAATCAGCTTCTTGATATGACACACCTGTCAGGCAGATGGATAGTCTTGGCAAAGGCAAAATGCTCACTAACTGGTATGTAAACAAAATTGTGCAGAAAATTTGAGAAGACTTTTGTGAATATGGAAAATGTCTGATCTTATTTCGGCTCATGAAACATGGGACCAACATTTTACATGTTGCGTTTTATATTTTTGTTCAGTGCAAATACATGCAGCTTATCTTCTGTCATTAGCCTAGTCCATATGTTTTCCTAGAAGACTAAATAAACCCTTGCTCACCAGAATGTTATAAATCGATAGAATGAATGCTTGACATCGGTAAGGTTTTCTGTAATCTCTGCTTTTATGGAGCAAAGACGTTTACGTACCGAGGAGAAAATGCAATCAAAAACTGGAAAGATTTTCTGATCAAAATGTCCAAATGACATCAGTTTGACTTGTTGTAAAGAAATAAAAAGCTGTGAAAACGACCCAACATTTTGTGCTGCCTGTGCCCAATGTTTGTAACATGTTTTGTGCTGCTGCTATATGTTGCTACTGTACCATGTTGTCATGTTGTCTTGCCGCCATGCTATGTTGTCTTAGGTCTCTCTCTTTATGTAGGGTTGTGGTGTCTCTTGTCGTGATGTATGTTTTGTCCTATAATTGTATTTTTAATCCCAGCCCCCGTCTCCGCAGGTGGCCTTTTGGTAGGCCGTCATTGTAAAAATAATTTGTTGTTAACTGACTTGCCTTAAAATAAATATTGTTTGATAAGATTTCAGTTCAGCTTGGATGCATAGCCTATTTTATGTGGTTTAAATACTGATTTTATGATGCTGATAGCGCCTCTACAGACTCTATCTAACTGTGCATTCCCATTCTCTCAAGATGGTGAAAGAAAGACATCTTTCTCCACTCCTCTTCCCGAGTCAAAATTGAGCCTACATTTGGATAAATTTACTGCAAAAAATGCTTAATTCTGCAGGAGTTAATATTAAGGCCGTGTGAGGTTATAGACCTTCAGTCAGTGTCCAGATTTCAGTTTCCATTGAACCCATCTGAACTGTAGTTCCCTTGATGTTCCATAAGCCTATTTGAAGTCCAGTCTTGTGACTGTCAACTTTGTATAGCGCCTCATATCACACAACAATGCACACACTGCTATCATCCTCTTTTACCACTTCACCAAACCTTTCCCAAACATTACTTTTCTGGCCGTCCCTTGTCTTTATTTTCAAGTCAACATATAAACTTTAGGGCCTAACTTTATGCGTGCCAAATAGCCTACAGTCAATCACCAAACGCTTTTGAGAACAGGCAGAAAAAGTAAATCCACTGAGGCAAGAAGGACAATGTCTTGGTTTATTTCAATAAGAGAAAAGCAGCTTTTTACCCACTATTGCCAGAGAGCCTAAAATAATGAAAGGAAAAAATGTAGCCTATAGATATAAATTGCACAATAATTATATTTTTATGGATTTTTAAAGGCATTCTCTTTATTCAGCCCGCCTGCCATCCACCCGCCCTTCATCCACACAATATGTCATGACCTTAAACCCATGCGCCCGGCGGATATAACCTCGGGACTATGGGTTATGAGTCAACCCACCCATCACTAGTGCAGACATACTGTATATACAGTCATTGGTGCAGACTGCAGCACAAACTTTCACTGTGCGAGGGCGAGGCCATGTGAGAGAAAGAATTTGAAACACTCAGGGAAAGAAAAACTTCAATATCTATTAGGAGAACATAATGTGAGAGGCTATTTGCATATCCCTTAACTCACCAAATGTTATGCAAATTCTTATACAGTTTCTTCCTTAAATGAGAATTAAACTAATTATATTCCATTTAATCTAAATGTACCCAGTACAAATGCATATCACCAGTAAACTTACCAAGAACTATAGGATAGGTCTATAAAATAAATGGAAGGACAGCCAGGGCCTTAAAGTTCCATAACAACATGAAAAAGATAACAAAAAATATTGTTTATCTGAATAACTAACTTTTCATGATCCATCTTTGAAAAGCTTCAATTCAGTGGAGGAAGGGGACCTGCAATTTGACAGCCGAAGACAGATCTCAAAGACTCCCCCCACCCAAATCCACTTTTGTTTATTCAAGTGAACAGTCAAGATGGGAAAGCCTTGATAAACAGCATACCTGACCGTGTCCCTCAGTCTAGGAGTTTGCAGGTAGTAAGTCAGTCGAAGACAGAAGATGCTCCCTCTTGGTCAGGATATGCAGTTGCCGTTGCTCGCAGTGAAAGACCAATTAATGAGATGCATGGGAAGATACAGGGAGTCTGAAGAGCCACTCCTAAGGTATGAATGTTATATTTAGTTTGGAATATGGAAATAAAAACCAGTTCAATAAACAAATGTCTACTTTTGCAGTTTTCCAGTGATATGGAGACCATGGATTCCCTGTCATAGAGAAACTGGATGTCTAGAAAAAGTAAGGACATTATGCAATTACTTTAGGCCTACTATTAGATTATGAAGTAATTCAATTTGATCCAACCTATCATCACAAGAAACCTGTAACCTAGTTAACAAGATTATTCAATACTTTACTGACACAGGTCCTTAGAAATGCTGTATTTGGTATTGTATAGGCTTATTAATTTAAGTTGAAAATGAACATGCCTACTTGTCCTGTTTAGTTTGTCCAAGGGAATGTGTCATCAAGAACCAGACAGATGTCCAAAGGTGCCTATGGATTCCAGCACCCTGTCAGGTATGTAGACTGTTAGCAGTTGAGAGAAGATACTATATTGGAATTGTTACTACATTTAGACTAATTTGGGGAAAAGACCTGTGTTGTGAATACATTTTATGATTTGATGTTATCACTTTCATGAAGACCATTTTTGTATACCGATATGCTAATCTCTTTGAATAGTAAAACACAGATGTATTTTTCATTACTTAATACAGTAATCTGATCCGTAGGCTCTTCATGCCCAAGTCCAGGACTGAGGAATATGTGTCTCATTTGGGGAAGAAGGTCTTGGACAGTTTCCCTTTCCAAGCCACTCTCCACTTCTACAACGATGACTCCAGCTCTGAGGATGATGAAGATATGGAGGAAGAGCTGGAGGTTCATTCACACAGTTTGGATCACAGGTCCCATCCACTCAGAGAGAATTCAGAGAGGTAGCTAAGTCTTTACTGTTTTGGAAACAAGCAGGTGTGATTAGACAAGGGAGACGGACAGTGCAGCAGGTCACAGGAGACACGTTACTTCCATGGTGAGTGTCCAGTAGGACCCAATGTGTTCACCTGAGACAGCCACAGAAAGCCGGGAAGGGCCAGGTCACTGGCTGCATGTGGCCTCACTGAGGTGATTCTGTTTACACCAGTTCAGCGTCAACACACCTTTAAACTGGATATGGCCATTTTCCTTGACAACGTCCTATGTTCTCAGGACCTTGTCACGCAAACTCAAGTTGGCTTTGTGCTGGTCCCTTCTTTTTGTTTGTAGTGAAACATTTTCTATGCTTTCTATGTTTTGTATTTATAATCTTTTTTTATGTGTGTATGACAAAGTGTGTGTAATACACTACTGGACGTATGAGTTACTGTGTAGATGGTTTGTTGGTTGAAATGTAAATAATGTATGTGCATATAATTGAATATTACTGTTATGGGCTTAGCTAGTGAGTGAATATGTTGGTATGGATGCCAAGTGAAATGTAAAAGTATTTCATTTTATATCATTTTAGTTAAGTAATAAACATTTATTTCAAAATAATTTCATTTCATAATCTACCCTTCTTGTGGAGGTGGACTTATACTTTTGTTCAGGATCAATTCACATGTTCATTGAGGTATTTGCTATCCACATTACTCCTATTTGGGAGTAAACTAGTAAGTAACCTACTCCTAAGCAAAAACAACAGTGAATATAAATGATTTAATATTGGCTGACCAATACTCTAAAATGCTTGAAAGTGACAGTACAGTGCATACAAAACAAGGGAAAATAGAATAAGATGGCATGAACCTATCAAAATGTAGGGTTTGAGGTCATAGAAGGCCGCGCTAACCACTAGGACACACCAGTACAGGCTCATGCTGCAAGGGGAAGAGACAGACCCAATGACCCCTGACAAGTAAAAGGAAAATAGATCATGAAGGTCAGGCATACTGTAAGTCAGTGCAAACCAACTGACTCTTTCAGTACATATAAAAGAACATCTCTCTCATGAATCATATTGTGAATTTCAATGGTAGAAAAAGAGTATAAGCACCCCAAACCTCATCCATTTAAGGTGACCAAAGTTGTGATCTTATATGGGATCTTCTAAACATTATGGTCCACCATTGAATATTTCCCTGGAACTCAGAGAGATGAGAAAACCATTGGAAATAAGTTGAATCGGTCACTTCCTAATCCCTCCTAATGAAACTGGGTCCAGTGATCAAAGCCTGGGCTGAGGCAAGTTTAGCCCTCAAACAACCGGCACCATCCCTTCCCTCTAGGGTAGGTTAGGTTATTTTCTACATGTAATCCGTTAGTTACTAGTTACCTGTCCAAAATTGTAATCACATTGATTACCCAAACTCAATAATGTAATCTGATTACTTTCAGTTATTTTTTGGGATTACTTTCCGAAAGGCATTAGAATAAGACAAAAAGGATCCATCCAACCATTTGGTGTGTCATCATAGTGGTCTCTGACTTGCGGTCAGACTCGCTCAGCTGGAACAAATTTAAACTTGCGGCTTTTTTTAATGCTGAATTAAATTTCATTGAGAAAACAGAAAGGTGTCATATTTTTTTGCAAACATCCTTTCTGAATTTAAAAGTAATCAGTAAGATGATTACAATATTTTTTGATAGTAATGTAACTGATCGCAGTAATTGTTTTGTAGTCAGATTACATGTAACCAGTTACTCCTAATCCATGACCCCCCCCCCCCAAACACACACAGGGAACGGTATAGTTCCAGGGCTCTCCATCATCAGGTCCAGCTTGGCTTACGAACAGGGCAGAAGGATCTGGTGGTCCTCCAGACGTTAAACACTGGCCAGCCATCTGATCCCAACCTCTTGTTTGTTTATGATGGTTTATCTGTGCAGCCTGGCTGAGGTGGCCGGCTGACCCGTCTGGTGGGTTGGCTGGGACAGGCTAGGGGAGAGGGGATGGGGACAGGGGGTTGTCAGTCACCAGTGGGTGGCTAGGTCACTGAGGTGGGCAGCAGACTGATTGAGGAGTCTCAGCGAAATCCTGAAGAGGAGAAGATAGTGCTGTGGCCATTTCACTTGCAGTCTGACAAGTTCAGGAGGTCATAAACCTACTGACCTCACCCCAACTGAAAAGAGTACATCATACTGTAGAAGCACAGGCATAATGCATGATTTACATCACCCAAAGGCTTAAGCATGATAAAATCGAGAAGTTGTTGATCTCATATTTTTGACTGATTAATACTAATAGTCATTGGATAAATATAAGACGAATTAATCTCGTTCCACACAGCACCACTAATTTTACATGTTCCATTACACAACATTTTCTATCTGCATTTTCATTAGTTAGTCGAGGGGCTGTGATGACGGATTATCACAAGAGGTTGAAGAGCAAATGATGTGCGAGCTGCTGTGGTCAGGTCACCTCATTTCCCAGGGTTCATATACAAGTCAGATCTTTGTCCTGTCACAGGTGATGGAAAAGGTGCATCTAAAACCTCTGCAAATTCCCACGGTGAGGAGAGATGCCAGTTATGGTGACAAAACTGCCCTCTGCTTGCCCTGAGCCTTCAAATAAGACCACTGGCTCAACACAGTGGATGGTGGACAATTATAACGTACAGGTATGTTGCAGGATTAATACAATTGATCAACAGTGTTGAATTATAATAAACAATGTTAAAATACTAAATAAACAAAACAAAATATGCAGCAAATAGAGGTAAATTGGTTGTCTACCCTCAGCTCAGCAGCATATTGAAACATTTTGCATATAGAATTTACATTTGTGCTGTACTTCCAGTTACCTTTGGCAGGCGTTGAATGGACTATAAGACAGCAAATAGTGGGAGTGAGAAAGATAGCAAGATAAGAAAACTGACTTTTCTCTGAGAAAAGCATATCAACAGGAGTACTATTGAAGTTAAACCAAAACACAAATATAATCATTAAGATCAGTTCACATGGTTTTAACACATGGTTTATGAAACCTAAGTTGGTGTCCTCTCAACTTCTTAAAATGAAAATGTGTGAAGTTGGTGATAAATGTTCAGGAATTGCATTCAATAACTTTCTAAGGAACTTTCTTCTTGAGGAGCTTCTTAGATTTCTTTTCAGACAACTTGTGAATCAAGGCTGAAGTCATTCATATCCCCAAACAAAGTGTGAAAAATGAAATAATTTGCAAGACATTTACAATAGTAAGGGGACCCCTTCAAAGCGATTGTGCTTGACAAATACTAAATAAGTATCATATGACATACCACACTTATGTCAAGCAATTATTATTGCAGTACATATAAAACAGCATCAGCTATTTGTTAATTTTCTTAGTGAGCATCCTCACCGAGGTAATGCCATACTTCTTAGTGCCGTATGCCCGCACCTGCCCGCCAGACTCGCATCACTACTCTGGACGGTTCTGACTTAGAATATGTGGACAACTACAAATACCTACGTGTCTGGTAAGACTGTAAACTCTCCTTCCAGACTCACATTAAGCATCTCCAATCCAAAATTAAATCTAGAATCGGCTTACTATTTCGCAACCAAGCCTCCTTCACTCATGCTGCCAAACATACCCTCGTAAAACTGACTATCCTACCGATCCTTGACTTCGGCGATGTCATTTACAAAATAGCCTCCAACACTCTACTCAGCAAACTGGATGTAGTCTATCACAGTGACACCCGTTTTGCGTATACTACCCACCACTGCGACCTGTATGATCTCGTTGGCTGGCCCTCACTACGTATTCGTCGCCAAACACCACTGGCTCCAGGTCATCTATAAGTCTTTGCTAGGTAAAGCTCCACCTTATCTCAGCTCACTGGTCACCATAGCAACACCCACCCGTAGCACATGCTCCAGCAGGTATATTTCACTGGTCATCCCCAAAGCCAACACTTCCTTTGTCCGCCTTTCCTTCTAGTTCTCTGCTGCAAATGACTGGAACGAATTGCAAAAATCACTGAAGCTGGAGTCTTATATCTCCCTCTCTAACTTTAAGCATTAGCTGTCAGAGCAGCTTACTGATCACTGTACCTGTACACAGCCAATCTGTAAATAGCACACCCAACTACCTCATCCCCATATTAGTGTTTATCCTCTTGCTCTTTTGCACCCCAGTATCTTTATTTGCACATCATCATCTCCACATCTATCACTCCAGTGTTAATGCTAAATTGTAATTATTTCACCTCTATTGCCTATTTATTGCCTTACCTTCCTACTCTTCTACATTTGTACACACTGTACTGTACATAGATTTTTCTGTTGTGTTATTGACTGTACGTTTGTTTATGTGTAACTCTTTGTCGTTGTTTTTGTCGCACTGCTTTGCTTTATCTTGGCCAGGTCGCAGTTGTTAATGAGAACTTGTTCTCAACTGGCCTACCTGGTTAAATAAAGGTTAAATTAAAAAAATAGTTATTCCAACAGAATGTGAAAAATCTGTTGTCATTGAGATGATAAATAGAAAATTATGTTAACTTCACTGATGGAGACATTGTTTAATCTGGGTATGGCCCTCTTCTGGCAGTCATCCATCCTCTGACCTCTGGCATAGACATCTGTTCAAGACAATAACGTGGGCTACAGGTTATAGTCGAGGTTACTAGATTCAGAGAAACAGATATTAGAGAACCTTTGGCAGAGATTACAGCCTCGATTCTTCTTGGGTATGACGCTACAAGCGTGGCACACCTGCATTTGGGGAGTTTATCCCATTCTCTCAAGCTCTGTCAGGTTGGATGGGAGCGTCGCTGCACAGCTATTTTCAGGTCTCTCCAGAGATGTTCGATCGGGTTCAAGTCAGGACTCTGGTTGGGCCACTCAAGGACGTTCAGAGACCTGTCCCGAAGCCACTCCTGTGTTGTCCCCCAATTGCTCAGATTGGCAGGGCGGCCAGCTCTAGGAAGAGCTTTGGTGATTCCAAACTTCTTCCATTTAAGAATGGAAGGCCACTGTGTTCTTGGGGACCTTCAACGTTTTTTTGGTACCCTTCCCCAGATCTGTGTCTCGACACAATCCTGTCTCAGAGCTCTACAGACAATTCATTCGACCTCATGGCTTGGTTTTTGCTATGACATGCACTGTCAACTGTGGGACCTTATATAGACAGGTGTGTGCCTTTACAAATCATGTTCAATCAATTAAATTACCACAGGTGGACTCCAATCAAGTTGTAGAAACATCTCAAGGATGATCAACAGAAACAGGATGCACCTGAGCTAAATGTCAAGTCTAATAGCAAAGGGTCTGAATACTTATGTAAATATGATATTACCGTTTTGTATTTTGTATTTTATTTGCACAAAATGTCTAAAAGCCTGTTTTCGCTTTTGAATTATGGGGTATTGTGTGTAGATTGATGAGGGAGAAAAAATGATTTAATCAATTTATGAATAAGGCTGTAATGTAATAAAATGTGGAAAGAGTCAAGGGGTCTGAAAACTTTCCAAATGCACTGTATATAGCACTATAAAATAAAAATCAGTTGGAGATTTGTATTACATATTTGAATAATCTAATGTTTACATAAATCCAGTTAGTTGCATTTTATTGAGAGAAAAAAAGTATTAGAGGTTGTTCCTTTACATGGTGTGATCTGATACTTTGGGTCTATCAAATACAGTACCAGTCAAAAATTTGGACACACCTACTCATTCCAGGGTTTTGATTTATTTGTACTATTTGCTACTTGCTGGGGCGTGAGTGTAGCCTAGTGGTTAGAGCGTTGGACTAGTAACCGGAAGGTTGCAAGTTCAAACCCCCGAGCTGACCAGGTACAAATCTGTCGTTCTGCCCCTGCCCACTGTTCCCAGGCCGTCATTGAAAATAAGAATTTGTTCTTAACTGACTTGCCTGGTTAAATAAAGGTAAAATAAAAATAAACATTGTAGAACAATAGTGAAGACTTTGAAATAACACATATGGAATTATGTGGTAACCAAAAAAGTGTTAAAAAAATCAAAATATAGTTTATATTTGAGATTCTTCAAAGTAGCCACCCATTGCCTTGATGACAGCTTTGCACACTCTTGGCATTCTCTCAAACTCAGAAAGGTGAGGTACCTTGAATGTATTTCAATTAACAGGTGTGCCTTGTTAATTTGTGAAATCTCTTTCCTTCTTAATGCGTTTGAGCCAATCAGTTGTGTTGTGAAAAGGTACGGGTGGTATACAGAAGATAGCCCTATTTGGTAAAAGACCAAGTTCATATTATGGCAAGAACAGCACAAATAAGCAAAGAGAAACAACAGTCCATCATTACTTGAAGAGGACAGTGCAGTCGCAAGGTGCAGTCACAAAAACCATCAAGCGCTATGATGAAACTAGCTCTCATGAGGACCGCCACAGGAAAGGAAGACCCAGAGTTACTGCTGCAGAGAATAAGTTAATTAGAGTTACCAGTCTCAGAAATTGCAGCCCAAATAAATGCTTCAGAGTTCAAGTAACAGACACATCTCAAAATCAACTGTTCAGAAGAGACTGTGTGAATCAGGCCTTCATGATTGAATTGCTGCAACCACTACTAAAGGACACCGATAATAAGAAGATACTTGCTTGGGCCAAGAAACACGAGAAATGGACATCAGACTGGTGGAAATCTGTCCTTTGGTCTGATGATTCCAAATGTGAGATTTTTGGACCAACCACGGTGTCTTTGTGAGACGCAGAGTAGGTGAACGGTTGATGTGTGGTTCCCACCGTGAAGCATGGAGGAGGAGTTGTGATAATGTGGGGGTGCTTCGCTCCTGATACTGTCAGAGATTAATTTAGAATTCAAGGAACACTTAATCAGCATGGCTACCACAGCATTCTGCAGTGATACACCATCCAATCTGGTTTGTGCCTAGTGGGACTATCATTTGTTTTCAACAGGACAATGACCCAACACACCTCCAGGCTGTGTAAGGGCTATTTGACCAAGAAGGAGAGTGGTGGACTGCCGCATCAGATGAGGCCAGTAAGTAAGCCCTACTGAATGAAGCCATTTATCTGGAACATAGGCCCACACCAAATATAAAACTGGGGAAGGAGTAGAAAATTGCCAAAAACATAAAGTACATCGAAAAGTCAGACTAACACACTCCATTTGAGAACACATTTGGCTTTTTCACATAGTCTACAGAGAGTAATATGGCATTGAGTCCCCAACTTCAGTCTTCTTCTTCGATGGGGTTAACGGCGGTTGGCATCCAATGTTAATGGTGCATTACCGCCACCAGCTGGACGGGGTATTGAATAAAAAAAAAACATTTTGGGAAAGGGGGAAAACTACTTCATACAAAATAAATTATGTCAACTAAGGAAACCCATCACACTTCTTCAATCATAGTCCACTACAAAATACATCCTTACACAGGCTCGGGGGCCTGTGATGAGGGTACATTCACCGACAGAAATCAAGGAGACCCAAAAAACATTCAGCGGCATTCACAATTCCAATTTTCTTAAAATTATTCTCTACTTGTGCCGTACAGTTTATGAACATTGCAATACATAACACAAAGTCCATCTTTTTAACATGTAGCATTCCACTATCCCTCGGTTGATGAGAAACCTTTCACTGGTCGTGGTGATTCTAATACGATTTCTTCTTCCCTGCCACTCGTTCCCGTCCAATCTTCTCACCACCTCCAGATAGAAGATATACTGGACACTCCTTAACCTTGCCACCTCATTCTCCCTCAGGGCACTCCAAGAATTCAGGTGCATGTTCACCTGCAGTTACAGCATTTCCCTTCATCTGGCATACGATTCTTTTCCCTTCTGCACACACTTGACACATGATCAAATATTTTACATTTATGACACTGAAGGGGCTTGTGCACAAAAGCTCTTACAGGGTATCTCATGAATCCTAACTTTATATGTTAAGGGAGAGACTCTTCATCAAAGAACAGTAGCATGAAGTTCATTTATTTTCTCCATCCACCATACAGGTCAGTCGATGTGCACCAACCACTCTATCGATGTATTCAGTTATATCCTCTGCCTTTACTTCTTACGCCACCCTAGAAAAAGAAACCTTGATAGGCACCCTGCTATGAAAATCCATGCAAGAAATATTCCACTCCAATATCTTTTTGAGTCATGCTTCTTCTGCTCTGCAGACCCACAAAAATCAAAATAAGACCATGTCTTGTGACTCTCACCGACTCCACACTTTCCTCCAACTCATTCCAGATTTTCCTGGAGAAGGTAAACAGATAAGTAGCATTGATCCAAAACCCTGACTCCGACTAAAAACGAGTCTACTGGTTTCCTGTAGCATCGATCCATAACCCTGACACTGACTAAAACGAGTCTACTGGTTTCCTGTTTTCCAACATAGCTTTAATTCTCGTTTCTCTTTTTCTTCACCAATGTAACCCATTCATTATCACTTTCTGTACTATTAGCCTCACCAGACTCTCTAGCAGTTTCAAACAAAACCTCATGTTCTGCCATCTTGCGTCACATTCCAAATCCCAACTTCAGTCATCGACATAGCCTAAACTCAAGTCACTCAATTGTGATTTACAGAAGCCAATTTGTGAGCCAAGGAACAGAACAAAGCCGTTTCTGGCAGGGGAGAGGGCAAATTTTCCACCACATAATCTGAATTCGTAGAAAAGAGAGGGAGACAGTGATAAATATGACACATAGACAGATTCATTGCTTGGTTATAACAGCTAATGTATAATTAGAGATATTGACATCAGCATGCTTCATTTGAAGATAACTTTATGCTTTTTCGTAGGGCTAGGGAGGGAAATTTAGAACCATATTCTAAATCTTGTACCCATCTTTATTACTTCCATATTCCGGAAGTGGGTGTTGGTAACTTTGTCATGAGACTTCAAGCGAGTGGGAAGTGGAAAAAGCAACTGATTAGCAATTAACGAGAAACACAAGCTGTGTTCAAATACCATTCCTTTCATACTGTATACTTGATAAGTATATCCGACATACTATTAGTTCATTGTAATATACTGTAAATTAACGTTATCGTTTCAGTTGAGCGTACTAGCGCTTCGCCTCTCTACCGGAAATGGATGCTGTTGCTATGCAACCTCTTGCTAGCATAACAAATTACTAGCCAGACATTTAACGATTTTGGGTGTGTTCGTACATTTAATCTGGAGTGCCAGTGCACTCTGGGCGTTCATAAATCAAGAGTCGTCAGATTGTCGTTTCGCTCTTGGAGCTTTCATCACACTGGACGCTCTGGCCGAGGAGTAGGGTTGATCTGAGCGTTCTGAACTCACAACAGCAGTCAAGCACCCAAGCGAACGTTGGCTTGCTACTTCCAGACACAACTGAGAGAACATCTCACTCTGACCATTTTACTTGCCCTAGCAGAGCTGTTTAGGCTGTTTTCATGTTAACTAAAGCATTGGTTACTGTAACTGTGCTGCTGGCAACAATTTAATTAAGCGTTCTGTTTGCCAACGTTTACTGACACAGCCATTTTCAACGGGTATTATTCTGTGCTCTGGCACATTGAGTGCTCTGAAATCAGAGTTGATGAACAGAATGAACTATGTCCATTGAAAACGCACAACGACTATACCACTTAGCTAAGAAGGATGTGAATAATCAAGTCAATAAATGTTGGGTATTTCGTTAGATAGCATATAGTTAATATACTCTCTGGCTAGTTAAAATGTATTATTGAAAAGTCATTCATGTATTACCTTGCTCAACATTGTCTTAACATTTGTCATAATTAGTTAAAGCAATACATTTGTATCCGCTCTTGTCGGACATCGGCTGCATATTTTCCGCCATTTTCCTCAAATCTGAAAACGTTGTGAAGCCGCGCCCGTTTTCTGAAGAATTGCATTACGGTCCCTAAAAGCACGGAAATAGTGTCCAGTGCTTGCATACTTTGTATTTTGTCGAATTTAGTACGACGTCCGGGAATTTTTGGCATAGTGCGCTTAGTATGAGTGTTCGAACACAGCTACTCTTTTCACGCCAGCTCCGTGAATCAGCGACATTATAACTGGTCCGACATCGCGCAAACAGCTTCAAAATAAAGGTCCTCCATTTTCTTGAAATATAGTTTGTTTCAAGATTCGTTCTATTTTTCTGATCCTATCCTCCCCGTTCATGCTATTTGGGGAAGTATTGAGGCTCATTGTTCAGATCGAGTGGTTATTTAAGCAATAATGCACGAGGTGGTGTGGTATGACCATATAACACGGCTAAGGGTTGTTCTTGTGCAAAACACAGCTGCTCGCCAACGTAATTAGAACAGTCAAAAGTAATGTTTTTTTTCATACTTGTGGTATACGGTCTCATATACCACGCGTTCAGGCAATCAGCATTCAGGGCTCGAACTACCCAGTTTATAATTGTAAATAGGTACTCACTCTACCAAGGTGGGTAAATGAAATAAATCATGCAATCAGTACATTCTAAAAAACGTTATTATTCTTATAAGTGAACATCGAAATGTGTATTAAACAGCCATGTTAAATATACATGAGTTGAAAAGGAGTTCAATATTCTTCATTTTTAATATCTGGAATAATAGTTTAATTTATATTCCACTAGGGGAGTAGCATGGGGGACAGTGCCATCCCGGTCTGGTGGTTCTGAAATAAAATGGTTTAGGGTTTTGAAACTGAAGTATTAGTGGTTTTTAACTGCTGACAACTCATGTTTATCAAAAGTGTTGGAATAACTTGTCAATAATCAACTGACTGGCTTTCTTGATGTCTATAGTATTCTCTCTGGTAAGCAATATGGTTTCTGCTCAGGTTTTGGATGCGTCACTGCAACCTTAACTTGGCAAGTCAGTTAAGAACAAATTCTTCTTTACAATGAGGGCCTACCAAAAGGTCTCCTGCGGGGACGGGGGCTTTATATATTTTTTTAACATAGGACAAAACACACATCACGACAAGAGAGACAACACAACAGTACATAAAGAGAAACCTAAGACAACAACATAGCATGGCAGCAACACAACAAAACACCAACATGGTAGCAACACAACATGGCAGCAGCACAAAACATGGTACAAACATTATTGGGCACAGACAACAGCACAAAGGACAAAAAGGTAGAGACAACAATACATCACGCAAAGCATCCACAACTGTCTACGTAATCTAGCATGGGTAGGATGATCATCTGAATCAGGGTTAGTTTGGCATCTGGGGTGAAAGAGGAGAGATTATGATAGGGGAAACCAAGTATAAATGTAACTTTAGCCTGCAGCTTTGATATGTGCTGAGAGAAGGACAGTGTACCATCTAGCCATGCTCCCAAGTACTTGTATGAGGTGACTACCTCAACCTCTAAACCCTCAGAGGTAGTAATCACACCTGTGGGGAGAGGTGCATTCTTCTTACCAAACCACATGACCTTTGTTTTGGAGGTGTTCAGAACAAGGTTAAGGGTAGAAAAAGCTTGTTGGACACTAAGAAAGCTTTGTTGTAGAGCGTTTAACACAAAATCCGGGGAGGTGCCAGATGAGTATAAGACTGTATCATCGGCATATAAATGGATGAGAGAGCTTCCTACTGCCTGAGCTATGTTGTTGATGTAAATTGAGAAGAGCGTGGGGCCTAAGATCGAGCCTTGTGGTACTCCCTTGGTGACAGGCAGTGGCTGAGACAGCAGATGTTCTGACTTTATACACTGCTCTCTTTGAGAGAGGTAGTTAGCAAACCAGGCCAAAGACCCTTCAGAGACCCCAATACACCTTAGCCGGCCCACAAGAATGGAATGGTCTACTGTATCAAAAGCTTTGGCCAAGTCAATAAAAATAGCAGCACAACATTGCTTAGAATCAAGGGCAATGGTGACATCACTGAAGACCTTTAAATAAAGGTTAAATAACTATTTAAAAAAATAACAGAACAGGATTAAATCATGTTTTGAAGAGAACAATTTTAAATTGGCCCTGTTTTTTATAAAGCTCTTCACAATGCTTTTTCAGGTACCCAGCCAACAACCTCAAAGAGCAAGCAACGCAGATGCAAAAGCACAGTGGCTAGGAAAAACTCCCCAGAAGGCAGGAAGAAACCTAAGAAGAAACCTATAGAGGAACCAGGCTCGGAGGGGTGGCAAACACTGGCTAATTACCATTGGGCCTCACATCGTCAAGGGGCCTCATGAGTTGGGCATAATATTCTCCTTATTATGTTTTTATTAAAATAATTTCTCTGCTTGAGGCCCCCCCCAAACTCCACTCGAGGCATACAAAAAAAAATCCCCATCTGTCTGTTTAAGCTGGATATTTTTTTAAAAAAGAGACCATGTTTGTATGCAGCTTTACTTTTATTTTTATTTTTAACTTTGTTTGCAAACTGATATATGACAGGTATTAATGTCAAAATAGCATACAAAACAGAAGATGTTTGATTTTTTATTATATATTTTTTTGCTAAACAGCATTGCCACCGAGAGAGCATGCCTAAAATCACACAATACACCAGTTAAGGATTGACAGTAGTTTAAAACCATTAACACTTCCAACAACAGCGTTGGTATTGTGTTGTTATTTTTTAAACTACTGTTAACTCTACCTCTATGGGATTGGTGTGTCCCCGCGGGACAGTTGAGCTAACGTAGGCTAATGTGATTAGCATGAGGTTGTAAGCAACAAGAACAACAAAAAAATCCCAGGACATTGACATGTCTGATATGGGCAGAAAGCTTAAATTCTTGTTCATCTAACTGCACTGTCCAATTTGCAGTAGCTATTACAGTGAAATAATACCATGCTATTGTTTGAGAAGAGTGCACACTTATGAACTTGAAAATGTAATAATAAACCAATTATGCACATTTGGGCAGTCTTGATAAAACATTTTGAACATTTTGAAGAGATACTTTGCACATACACTGATGACACCTAGTGGCCAACATCTAAATTGTGCCTGGGCTAGAATAATACATTATGGCCTTTCTCTTGCATTTCAAAGATGATGGTACAAAAAAAAATAAGGCATGTTTTTTTCTTTCTATTATATTTTACCAGCTCTAATGTGTTATATTCTCCTACATTAAATTCACATTTCCACAAACGTCAATGTGTTTCCTTTCAAATGGTATCAATAATATATGATAATATATAATATATATAATCAACAATATAATAATAATACATGCATATGCATGTCCTTGAGCGACAGGCAGTTAGATTTGGGTATTTAACTGGTGTACTAGCTTAAAAAGTGAGACAGTAAAACGATCTTTGTTATTAATTGATTTCAATAATATATTTTTAGTTTTTTCAGTACATGTAAATTTAAGTCACTTTGAACAATTGTTGTGATTTTAAATCAGAAAAACGTCCTGTAACGTTCAAGTAAAATAAAAAATATACGGGACTTTTATTTTGAAATGCAGCCGTATGATCAGCAACGCCTGCTCTGTGGTAAACTGAGCATGTTGCCATAAAAGACAAGTGAACAAGAAAGGTAGGTCCGTGTGTGATGTCCCTTATTTTTTTTGTAGCGTGTTAACAGTATTTCATCTTCGCGGTGTCCAGATTTCTAAATGTTTGTTTTTTTCACGGCAAAGCCATTAAAAAACCGCGCAAAGTTGCTAGCTAGCCAAACGATTGCTTAGCGTTAGCTAACTTTCAAGGTGAGTTCGAGGCTTCTGGCAGTCAGACAGATGTTCCCTTCCCCCATCTGCAGTTAGCTAACCAAACAATAACTCCATTCGATGGATATCGTTAGCTAACTTTACAACTAAATTGTGTTTCCTAACGTATACTTAGTTAGCTAAGTTATTTTTCCGCGGAACTAACGTTAGCTATAATTTTGGTTTAGTTAAGTAACGTTATTAACGTCGTTAGTCATCTCCAAACATAGCTAGCTAGATAGCCCGCTTTAGCTGTATATTCACATGTGGTACGTTAACTTGATACACGTTCGTTGAGTAATAATAGCTAGTTTGTTGACAACGTAGTTAGCTATGCTATTTAGTTAACGTTATTGTGTATTATCATTGGGCTAAATTCTCACGATTGTTGTTGTTTCAGACTTCCCAAAATGTCAGATTCCGACTCCGGTCCAGAGTTTTTGGACTGCGACATCAGACACGGGGCGAAACTTGTGAGTAACAAGGATGGTTGACTAATTTTAAATAGTGATGTAAGTTAGGACCGGTGAGCTAACTAGATTCTTTTGAAAATGGACTACTAATGCAATAAATACGTGGCAGTACGTCATTATTGACCTCATGTTCTTCCTCAGATCTATGACAAAGACAGTCCCTTTGTAGCCCTGCAACCTCCAGGTAAGAAGTAGAACACTAGCTAGTTCCTTACACATAAATACCTAGTTAGCACTGACTCACACTAATTGTGGGTGGAAAGGCTATTGGGAGTGGACAGGTGTGACTCAGATCCTCCACTATCAGACTAAAAACATATCTATTCAAGGTGGAGGTTGAGAATTACATGGAAAAAATAACATACATTTTCACTTGTATCACACTGTTTAATGTTGCAGATGTTATATATGAGCGATGGAATAAAATCCCTGTCGCTTTGAAAAAGAAGGCGGCCCAGTTAATGAAATTGTATGCCTTTTGGTATCACATTCTGCTGCGTCAAGAGAATCACAACACCACACGTTGGGCTGTGCAAGTTGGCTTCTTAGACTCAAAGTAAGAAATGACTTGCAAATTAATGAACTCTCCTGTCTCACATTTGTTGTTCCTTAGTAGTGTTAATGTGCATGGTTTTATCTTTTCACTTTCTCTAGTGTCAGCAATGACTTGAGTCTGAAGAGACTGCACAAGATAGAAATATTGGAGGCTATCCTCAGAGCGATGGAAAAAGGATGTGTAAGGTCTTTCTTTGTTACTATAAATGGAACCATACAGGAATTACAGTGTCGAACCTGAAGGCTCATGTTGTCACTTGTTTTCTCTTCCAGTTATTAGAAGATCAAACAAGGCATATGATCTGGATAAGCAATAAATTTAACTTGGTAAGTGTAATGTATGCCTATGGTGCACTGAAAATGCAAATATGCTGTATCATCACTGCTTTCTCTTGCTCATCTTACCTAATAGAGCAACATGGTTTCTTTTTCTAATATGGAACTATCCACTCACCACAGTAATTATTCATAAGAATACAATAATGTTATCTTCATGCATAGAAAATGGGGCAACATTCTACTTATGGTTTGTGGTAGCCAAAGAGTGGGGTGCCAATATTCATTGTTTTAACAACTCAGCAATTTTTTT
The DNA here is from genome assembly GCF_034236695.1 of Oncorhynchus nerka. NCBI lineage: Eukaryota > Metazoa > Chordata > Actinopteri > Salmoniformes > Salmonidae > Oncorhynchus > Oncorhynchus nerka. Next base: position 62,857,383 of record NC_088417.1, read on the forward strand.
ACACCCTGCTGGTACATAGCCAAGCAAAGGACACCGAAACGTCCTGTTCTGTGCTCTTAAATTTGAATCGTTGATTACATTATAAGACTAGCTCAACCTGATTTGTCACGTGGAATATCTAGCAACCTGGTGCGCATGAACTTCCCGCCGATTGGTGTATTATCTTATGGTTGCCGTGGAGTTGCCTAGGCAGAGAGCTCTGTAAATATTGTACATAATTATTACATTTTTTGGTCTTGACTCTATTGCAGAATTGGGGTAAAATATGTGTATATATTTGTCTCATTGCTAGATGGCTGTTTGGATTCAAATAATGTAGCCCTGGCTTTGTTTAATCTGTCGGGAAGAATTACAAAAAGTACTGCATGCTGTCCAGAAATGGGAGAAGAGGCTCGGGAACTGTTCTTAACCACAGCCAAGATGTGGTGGCTATTCATGTGCTTTTCAGCAGCTGTGGCATCACCCAAGTGGGTGCTACATGTTTGGCAATTGAGGACCTGTACCTATGGAGGAACTGTCTGCCGGAGAAGCGGATGTGGTCTGGGCCTTTTTGTCAGACTTTTTCTCTGGCTGTACCATCGATGCCAAATGTCAAACCCCACCCTTTCATCTGAAGCCAGAATTGGGGTGTTTAATCTCCCATCTGTACCATCTCAATTGATTTTCTTGCTTTGAGAATTTTCTGTAATCAGCGCTATACAAGTTATGTTGGTGAAGGCTAGAAGTGTTTTGTTGACTGGTACCTCTCTGGTCAGCATGTGCCGGAGGTCCTGGACGATGCGATACGCTGGCTGGAGCGGACAGGAGAGCCACGCATCAAGCTGCGGGTTCAGGAGCTGGGCCCCATTGGGAACTGCTTTGCTGCCCTGCAGCTCATCTTCACTGAGTGTAAGAACCACTTTCGGGCAGTGTGTCCTCCATTGCTGTTAATATGGTGGTCTGATGTACTGTCTGTAAACCTCATACCAATGTGTTTTTACAGCCTTCTCACACTAGATCTTAACCTACTGAGGTCTGTTTAGGGCTTAGTGGTAGGTAGCTTGTGGAGGCTGAAAGGTGAAACATGGTAGATAGGCAGTGATAGCCAAACTTTATCAGCAGGGAGTCTTGTTTTTTTTAAGCCAGAATGTCTGGCGACTACTCAAATCTAATGACACGACCTTAAATTGTGAATCACTTATTTTTTTATTACATATAATTAATCAAAATTAAGAACTAATAAATGCCTTAAATATTATTTCTGAAACATTTGTATATTGTCCCATACAATTTCTATTCTTAACTGTTTTGTCACACGCGCCGAATACAAGTGTAGACCTTACCGTGAAATGCTTGTAGTAAGTGTTTCACGGTAAGGTCTACACTGATATTCGGTGCATGTGGCAAAGTTTGCTTTGTTCTCTATTCTTAACTGTTTTGTCCCCGCCCCCTCCCAACTACAATTCCCGTGTGATAACGACTTTGAATATTACTGGGCTATAGGCTAGAATACCACTGTGCAATTAAATATGACATTGTTTATCCTACTCTGTCAACTTGGTTAGCATTGAATGGGTCCCAATACAAACATGAACTTCTCTCATCAGATGCCCACTATACACAGGCCATGGGAGTCGACAGAAAAAAAATGATGCGAGAGCTTGCACAGGACCCCAGCCAATGGTCTATTGAGGTAAGAACCTGTAATTTATAATGTTGTCAACCTTGAAGGACTCATGCCCTCGCCTTATTTTGTGTGAAAATGGAGACTATTTGGGGAATTTACAATCGTTCCGCTCATCAAAATAAAGTTCTGAACCGGTTCGAACCAAAAAGTGCTGTTTATCGTTTTACCTATAAAATACATTTTTATTTAGCTCATTGAATTACCCAATCAGTGGATAGAGCAGGCAAACTAGTTCACATTTGTGATGGACAGACAAGTAGCCTATGGTGCAAAATGTGTCAAATTTTGCAGGTGGGTAGAAAGGGGGTTGAGGAGGCTTGAAGCGCTGGGCATCTTATGACATGCATTATTTGAATTAGGTCCACATAATTATACATAGGAGGAGTGGCTTCTGTGGTGGAACTTTGCATTCCCTTTTGAGTTAACTAGCAAAACAATCTTTGTGTGCAGAGCGGCACCAGAATTTAAAATGCATCTTACCATTTTGTAGTTAATAAATCCAATGTGGTAACTAGCCCTATAACTTTTTCAATGCTAGTAAAGGATACTAATATAATCTTCTGTAGCTAATTAAACATACCGATCTTCTGAATCAAGCCTGTAACATCAAGACAGTCTCTTCTTTGGGAGGGGCAGGTATCCTAAACATGCAACGGTTTTCATATTACAGGTAGATACTAGAGTTTCTGAGTAACAGTGGGCTTTGCATAGGCACTTAAGTTTTGTGGGACTAAAAATACCTAGAACATAAAATCACTTTATTAACCGGTTCCCATGCTTCTAAAATAACGGTTATGTTCTGGAAGATTATGGATCACTTTCTTTCTGTTCCTTCAATGTTATTTTCCTGTTCTCTGTTCTATTCCCTGAACCGGTTCCAACACCTGATAGTATTTTTTTATGAACTAAGTTGATGGGTAGGTTAATTCTGACATGCGTTTTCTATTAGGATTTTGTCGGTATTTTTTCCTTCCTTTCCTCAGAAAAGTGAAGAGATGAAGACTAGAGGAAATGATCAGTTTCAGAAAAAGAAATATGATGCAGCAGTCAAGTGTTACTCAAAAGCCATCAAATATCAGTAAGTGGTGTTTTTAACATTGGATTTACGTACTGTTGGAGGACAATATAACATACGCCTGTGATTGCATCAAGTCAGGCTGTTTCCCATGTACTCTTATCTGTGCATGACCGCTTCCCAATGTGTTTGTCACGGTACCTTTTGATTTAATTGTTTATTCAAGTGACTAACACCTTGCTGAACATGTTCATTTATGGCACCATAAATGTCTCTGAAGTGTAAATGCTACTTTGACCACCACTATCATGGCTCGCTTTCCCATTTGGTCTGTCAGAATGGTGTACTTAACTACTCATAAATTTAAAAAAATGTTCAAGGAGTTCTTGTTGGATAACATAATCATATCTATTTTTCAGCCCTGAAAACCACATTATCTATGGGAACCGAGCACTTTGCTATATCCGTAGTGAAAAATATCTGTAAGTCCTTCAAACTATAAACCTATGATGAACAAACCTGTTTGTGTAGGACACTTATACAGACCCATTAAACATGTTTCATGATCAAGGCATCATTTGTTACAGAAAAGCTGTTGGGGATGGAAAACGAGCCACTTTAATACAACCAGAGTGGGCAAAGGTATGCAATTATCCCACGGCCACATCTGAATTTCCATTACGATTGCCCTCAGCTTAAAGGGATATTTAGAGATTTATGAAGTTCCCCAGGGTCAGATTAACTTGTGGATACCATTCCAGTCATTGTGCTAATGCTAGTTAACAATTCTGCTAAAGCTAGTTGGAAACTTCAAATGCGAAGTCAAATGGTATCCACAAGTTCATTTGACCCTGGGGAAGTAGATAAGTGGCTTTGTTGCCAAAATCCCTAACTATCCCAAGATCAAACCCACTGATGGTGTTGAAATTAATACATTTTAGTCAGCTCTATGTTCTGACTGACCAGCAAGCTAGTTCTATTGATTTGAAATCATATATATTTTTTTTTCAGTGTGTGGCATGAAATGCTCAACATTCTACAAAAAGGATATGGTGTGTGATTGTAATGGAATGTTAATGCCCAAAGTACTGTCATTCCTAAAATGTCTATGCTGTGAATGATGGCATCTTCCCTTCCTCTGGTCTGTGTATGGCAGGGTCACTACCGGTATTGTGAGGCGCTGTTCCTACTGGGGGAACACAAGCAGGCGATAGAGGCCAATGAGTGGGGCCAGACCCTGTGCAAGGCTGACCCAGAGGGCATGAAGGACCTGCTGCAGCAACATGTCAAGTTCAGCATAGAGATAGAGGAGAACAAGTGCCACCGGGCAGAGGAACGCAAAGGTAACGGAAATTTGCCCACAGAATTTAATATTAAAACCAACTGATCATGTAGGAAAACATAATTACTAGGATAAATTTGGAGATGATTGTAAGACTTGGCTCGTGGTTACCAAGATTAATTTGGCACCTTGTAAATCTCCTAGCGATTTACCATGACAAATCAAAGGGATGGTTACAAACCCTCCCAACAAGAGCTTGTCCCATGTGCAAATCATTCTTCATGCGAAGACCGATGCACTGCCATAGATTTTTTTGCATATCCAATAGCAGGAAGTGGGGGTGGCTAATCCAAACTTTGTTTACAGTGGGTTCGGAAAGTAATCAGACACCTTGACTCTTTCCAGATTTTATGTTACACCCTTATTCTAAAATGCATTGAATTGTTTTCCCTCAATCTTAACACAATTCCCCATAATGATAAAGCCAAATCAGGTTTTTATGAATGTATTCAGACTAGGGATACTCCGCTATATCGGTGAACATATCGGAATCGGATGATATTATCTAAAAATGCCAACATTGGTATCGGCCGATGTCTAGTTTAACGCACGATGTCAAAGCTGACGTGCAAACCTAATATAACGAAAGGTACATGACGTAATGACACCATGTAAAATGTTGCGCTATTACGTGCAACACAGCATCTAAACTGGCTGACAATGTCTGCTGTTTGGGTCAAGCAGTCATTTGAAAGAGTAACAATTTCAGTGAGACTTCTCGATGCTGAAATCCATTAAAGTTAAGATAATAGAATTCATTGCCCTTGACAATCAACTGTCCTGTCGTGGTTGGTGATGGCTTTCGCCGACTGGTCGAGCACTGGTTAACACTACAGAGTGCGCTATTTTTCTGATGTTACCCTACCGGAGTTGCACAGTAATAGCTTCACGGCCTGCATACTATGGGACTTTGCGTTTCAAAGCTGTACAAAAGTCAGCCAACACCGGCCATGAACGATGTTGGCAATAAAGCATAATTTGTTCGACCGAAACTTCTGGGGTAGCTAGCTTTAGCTTGGTACCTAGGTTGCACCAATACAACAGCATGAAAACAATGATCAGTAGAACCTGCAGTCATTTCCATTATTCTTAGCAATGATTTAGGAATCCTTGTAAATTTCAATAGAAGAATACTTAACTTCAGTTCATGAAATTAAGTAGCTGGCTAGCTATTTAACCCTGTTCCACAAAGCTAACGTAATAAGCAGCCAGCTATCTTCATCCGGCAAGTGAGGCTCGATTGGCCCGGGTTATGTGTTAAGCTAGCCACAAAAAGGATTAGCCACAAGTCGAATTTGCGGTTTGCCTTCAAAATAAGTGTCATTGACAGTGATGCAAATTATGACATAAAATTATGACATACTTTTAATGAAGGCTAACCGCAAAGTACACTATTGTGGCTAATCCTCGTTGTGGCTAGCTTCACATAGATGGGTCCAGCCGCCATTAATCAAAAACTATAAATTTGTTATTTTAGATGACACCTAGATGTTGTTTTGCTAACTAAATAGCTGTTTCAGTAGCTATAGAAAGTAATGTGTTTGGGGAAGAAAATTGTTTGCACCCATAACCTAGCTTTTTTTTAATGACCAGCACTGTAGGTGTGCGAGGCAACTTTACCTGCATCATAGCATACGTATCGAATTGGGGATGGTGCCAGGCTTCCTCAAGACTTGACACTTGGCATTCAGGCTTAAGTTCAATTGGTTTCATCAGACCAGAGAATCTTGTTTCTCGTGGTCTGAGTCTTTAGGTGCCTTTTGGTCATCTCCAAGCCGGCTGTCGTACCTTTAAAAAAAGAAAAAGAAAAAAAAAGTGGCTTCCGTCTGGACACTACCTTAAAGTCCTGAGTGGTGCAGAGATGGTTGTCCTTCTGGAAGGTTCTCACAGAGGAGCCCTGGAGCCATGTCGGGGATCATTGTGTTCTTGGTCACCTCCTTGACCAAGGCCCTTCTCCCCTGATTGCTCAGTTTGGCCTGGCGGCCAGCTCTAGTAAGTGTCTTGGTGTTTCCAAATTTCTTCCATTTAATAATGGAGGCTGCTGTGTTCTTGGGGACCTTCAATGCTGTGAAATGTTATGGTACCCTTCCCCAGATCTGTGCCTCAACACAATCCTGTCTCGGCGCTCTATTGGCAATTCCTTTGACCTAATGGCTTGGTTTTTGTGGGACCATATCTAGACTGGTGTGCCTTTCCAAATGATGTCCAATCAATTTAATTTTCCACAGCTGGACTCTAATCAAGTTTTAGAAACACCTCAAGGGTGATCAATGGAAAAAGGATGCGCCTGAGCTCAGTTGAGTCTCATAAACCAGCGAGTGATGCGTGTTTGTAAACCAGCGCGAGACCGAACAAGCGGTAGGCGAGAAGCCTGACCACGGAGACGGGTGACGAGTTGATGAAGCATACTTCATGAGCTGTAACTGAACAATTGGCATTTGGAAAGTTTGAGGTGCGGGAGAAAGTGTGGTGGAACAAGTATTGTTAACGTTAAGTTTCTTGCTATAGTAGCTGGATTGAATAATCCGTTAGCTAGCCAGAAAAATGTTGAGCCAATTTAGCTGATCAAATAATTGAGTTTGTCTGAAAATTAGCTGGCTAATAAAGTCACAGCTAGCTAAAGTTAGTAACCTAACCAATGCGGTATAGTATTAACAGGTATGATTCCTTGCCGTTGTGCCGAATTCCCCCCATGTCAACATACTTCATTCTTCATTGCTGTGACTTGCTTGCTAGTTGAGATTTCTGCTTTTCATTCAGTTGTCAGTTTAGCCTACATTTCAATGATCACTTTAGGCTGCATTTTATTTTTATGGCGATTTGATCGCAGGGGAGGCACTATGGTGATGTCTGGAGTTTTTGCTTTGGCTATTTGTTTCAAGTGTATTAGTCTAAATAAATCTCTTTGCCAAAATTTGTCAACTCTCCCATGCCTTATTCAACTAGTTTTGAAATGTTTATTGCTTGCCTACATTTTACTCCCTCTGTTTAATATAACACAAATATTTTAATGATACATTTTGGTTGCCTGTCCGGACGTAAAGTTTGTTCTATAGACGTTTTTGGCTCTAGTGACAATTTAAGGAAATTAGAAATGGGGGTGGGGGAGAACAGTATTTTGGCAAGGCCATTTTCTTGCCTGCTGAAATTCTCCCTGCCGTCTAAATAACTTAATTTTATGGTTAGTCAAATACTTTCTGTGGCACACTACTGGTCAACATGAGCTACCAAAATGATTCTGAAGTGTGCCAGGCCTTGAAGTCCCCAAAATATGTGTATTAAACCGAGGGAGTAAAATGTAGGCAAGCTATAAACATTTCAGATCAACTACTAGTCAAATAAGACATGGGCAAGATGAATTTTGGCAGATTGATTTATAGACTACACTTGAAACAAATGGCCAAACCGAAAACTGCAGACATTATTGCCTCCCCTGCAATCAGAGGACACAAACAAAGTGCTTTCTACTAAGATCAGTGAAATGTAGGCTTAACTGACAACTCAGTGAAGAGCAGAAATCTCAACTAGCAAGCAAGTTGCAGCCATGAAGAATTGAGTGTGTGCGCGTTCACACAAAGGGGAGGGGGGGGTAGTAGTTCGGCACAACACCTTTCCTCGTGTTACAATGCGTTCATTGCTTACTTGGAACCTGGCAATCTGACATGTTAACGTACTAACTACTGTTTTCCCACTACAGTATGTGGTTTGTTTTCAGAATGAGAGAATTAGGTCAAAATGAGGCGTTACTTGTTAAGTGGATTTGGAGATCAAGTGTAGCTGGGCCTGGCTTATACTGGATGCCAATATAGGTGAAAGAAATGCCACACACTTTCCCTCTTTTAAATACGGTGAATAAAAAGGGGTATGCCAGGTGTACTCTCTGCCTGAACGACAACGAGATCAATTATGCCAACTAAGGGTATCATGCTCTGCTGGCACATTGTACACTTCTGCCTGTGGACATCTGTTCTACAATGTAATAACATGCAGTGTAGCCCAAAGATATTGCTTTTGTGTTGAACTTGAGAGGGGATTATTAATTATTTTACTCAGTGAAAGTTATTTTTGCACACATGTAGCCTCGTGCACTTGATCGACTTCTACTGTAGTGGGCACTATAATAGAGCAAAAATATAATGCCTGTTTTAATTATATTTCTACTTCTACTTAGCTGTCATGGCTAACTGCAAGATACAAATGAGTTACTTGCAATAGTTAGTCTAGGCAACATAACATTTCTTTCCTTACCATCTTTTTTTTTAGCTGTGAGTTAGGGTTACGTTAATCACTTTATTTTAGACTGATCATGTAGCGCATATGTTTTAATGAGTTAATCTGCGTTTCCCCCTAGCAGGGATTCTTTTTTTCACCGTTCTTTTTTCAGTGCAACGCAGTGTCACCTTGTTGGGCTCTCACCAGTTTGCATCCCTGCTTGTTCCTCAATTGTTCTAAGTTGATAATTGTTTGTTGGAGGTAGTCTGGTTTTGCTAGATCATTGTCTATGTATTATCTTTGATTTTGTTTCTTTTCATGTTTACAAACTATTCATTTCTAGCTGGAAGATCAAATAAAACTGCAGCTAAGAAAGTTTCAAGTAAAAGGTATGTACAGTATTATACAAGTGTTTACGAACCAACGGCAATCATGCATTTGTTGATCATTTTGAAGTTGTTAACCTGGTGTTTTACTGTTATCTACAGGACAGAGAGTAACACCAGAGCAGACACTACAGAGTCACAACAGGCCGTTAAACCCACCAGTAAGGTTGAGCCTTCTGCTAAAAACACTGTTCCTGAGAACAAGGTCAGTTACTCAGACCCGAGCCTCAACTTTCAGTACCCTAATTTATGAATTGCATTCAGGATGACACATTTTGTCCACAACCGTCCTTGTAGAGTACAAACAGGACTTAATCCAAGAGTAGGTTCAACTACAGCAACTGGTGATTGCTTTGTGTTGTGCACTGATCAGTGAGCTGTTTGATAAGCTAAGGCATTGATGTCATCTCATGGACATTAATGTTTCTAAAGTCCTGTTTGTGAGTAATACTGTTATACAGACCAAATACACTGAAGAAATATAAACAGAACATGTGTAACTGTTGATTTCATGAGTTGAAATAAGAGGCCAGAAATTTCCATACACCTTATTTCTCTCAAATTTGGTTCACAAATGTTTAAATCCACCCACTAGAAGTTGATTAAACAGCATGGTCATTACACAGCTGTACCTTGTGCTCGGGACAAAAGGCAACTCTAAAATGTGCAGTTTTGTCACAACACAATGCCACATATATCAATATTTTGAGGGAGATTACAATTGGTATGCTGACTGAAGGAATGTCCACCAGAGCTGTTAAAAGAATGGAATGTTTTAGAAAATTTGGCAGTACGTTCAAACGGCCTCAACCGCAGACCATGTGTAACCACGCCAGCCCAGGACCTCTACATCCGGCTGCTTCACCTGCGGCATGGCCAGGGACCCGCCACGCGTACAGCTGATGAAACTGCAGAAATTCTTTGGTTGCGCAAACCCAGAAACTGTTAGAAATCGTATCTGCGTGCTCGTCATCCTCACCAGGGTCTTGACCTGTCTGCAGTTCTGCGTCATAAGACTTCAATGGGAAAATTCTCACCTTCGATTGCCACTGGCACACTAGAGAAGTGTGCTCTTCACGGCTAAATCAACTGTACCGGGCAGATGGCGTCGTGTGGGTGAACGGTATCCTAATGTCAAAGTTGTGAAGAGTGCCCCATGGTGGGGTTATGGCATTAGCAGGCATAAGCTACGAACACAATTGCAATTTATCGATGTCAAATTGAATGCAGAGATACCGGGGACGAAATCCTGAGGCCCATTGTTTCTGTATGATAATGCACAGCCCCATGTCGCACTGCTCTGGACACAATTCCTGGAAGTGGAAAATGCCCCAGTTCGTTCATGGCCTGCATACCCACCAGACATGCATTGCATTTGGGAAGTATTCAGACGTTTCCACAGGTTACATATGTCCTCAATATACACACAATACCCCATAATGACAAAGCAAAATCAGGTTTTTAGAATTTATCAAAAGTAAACTTATATAAAAGTATGTAAGTATTAAGACCCTTTACGCAGTACTTTGAAGCATCTTTGGCAGCGATTACAGCCTCGAGTCTCTTGTATGACTCTAAGCTGGGCACACCTGTATTTGGGGAGTTTCTGCCGTTCTTCTCTGCTGATCCCCTCAAGCGCTCCGGTTGGATGGGTAGCGTCACTGCACAGCTATTTTCAGGTCTCTAAGCGATGTCCAAGTCTGTGCTCTGGCTGGGCCACTCAAGGACTTTCCGAGACTTGTTCGGAATCCACTCCTGTGTTGTCTCGGCTGTGTGCTTAGGGTTGTTGGCCTGTTGGAAGGTGAACCTTCGCCCCAGTCTGAGAACCTACTCCAGAGCGCTCAGGACTGCATCAATGATCTCTGCTTTGCTCCATTCATCTTTCCCTCAATCCTGACTAGTGTCTCAGTTGCTGCCACTGAAAAACATCCCACAGCATAATGCTGACACCACCATGCTTCACCTTAGGGATGGTGCCAGGTTTCCTCCAGACGTGCTGCTTGCCATTCAGGCCAAAGAGTTCAATCTTGGTTTCATCAGTCTAGAGCATCTTGTTGCTCATGGTCTGTCCTTTAGTTGCCTGTTGGCAAACTCCAACTGGGCTGTTGTGTGTTTTTACTGAGTGGCTCGTCTGGCCAGTCTACCATAAAGGCCTGATTTTTAGTGGAGTGGTGTAGAGATTGTTGTCCTTCTGGAAGGTTCTCCCATCTCCACAGAGGAGCTCTGTGACCATCTGGGTTCTTGGTCACCTCCCTGACCAAGGCCCTTCCCCCGATTTGCTCAACTGTGTTCTTGGGGACCTTCAATAGTGCAGTCTTATTTTTTGTATGCTTCCCCAGATCTGTGCCTCGACACAATCATGTCTCAGAGCTCTACAGACAATTCCTTCGACCTCATGGCTTGGTTTCTGCTCTGACATGCATTGCCAACTGTGGGACCTTATATAGACCGCTGTGTGCCTTTCCAAATCATGTCCAGTCAATTGAATTTTCCACAGCTGGACTATAATCACGTTTTAGAAATGCCTCCAAGGATGATCAATGGGAACATGATGCCGTCTCCTAGCAAAGGGTCTGAGAAATTATGTACAGTATTTTATTTTTAAACCCGTTTTCACTTTGTTATGGTGTGTGTAGAAGAGAAATTCTAATTTAATCAATTTTAGAATAAGGCTGTAACGTGACTAGAGGTCTAAATACTTTCTGACTGCACGGTCACCCATTGAGCATGTTTGGCATGCTCTGGATCGCTGTGTTCCAGTTCCCGCCAATATCCAGTATTTTGGCACAGCCATTGAAGAGGAGTGGGACAACATTCCACAGGTCAAAATCAACAGCCTGATCAACTCTATGCAAAAGATGTCGTGCTGCATGAGGCAAATGGTGGCCACCAGATACTGACTGGTTTCCTGATCAATGCCCCTACATTTTTAACGCTATCTGTGATAAACTGATTTTATACCAGTATTCCCAGTCTTATGAAATCCATATTAGGGTCTACTGATTTTTTTTATTTTTCTCTCCAATTGCCAGATTATATATGAACTAACGGAAATGGTTGCATCTTGTGGTTTTCAATATTTTGTTCAGTGTTTCATCCCTCATGTTTTAGTTATTGTTTATTTCTGATGTTTTTCATGTCACTGAACACAGGGCTTGGAAGTCAAGGTGGAAAGCCAGACACAACCAGGTAGGATGTTTTTGGCTATTTCTGTTTTGTTAGACATTAAGTCTTCTGTTTGGGTTGATATCCACTGAACAAATATACATAAACTCAATGTGTTATGTGCTCGTCCCATGCTTCATAAGTTGAAAAAGATCCCAGAATGTTCTGTGCACAAAATTATTATTTCTCAATTTGTGCTTGTTTTAATGCCTGTCTGAGCATTTTATCCTTTGTCAGGATAATTCATCCACCTGAAAGGTGTGGCATATCAAGAAGCTGATTAAATATGATCATTACGTGTGGGGGGGGGGGGGTGTACTTGTCTGTAATAAAGCATTTTGTGGGGGGAAATCATTGATTGGCTAGACCTGGCTCCTCAGTTGGTGGGGCTCAGCCCACCCATGGCTGCTCCCCTGCCCAGTCATGTGAAATCCATAGATTAGGGCCTAATGACTTTTTCAGTTGACTGATTTCCTTATATGAACTAACTCGGCAAAGTGTTTGAAATTGAGTTTATTTTTGTTCAGTATAAATGGAAGCAAATATAGTTTGGCCTTTTTAGTTTTTGTGGTAAATACAATGCACCTTTTTAGGTTCCATGAGATGCTTTTGATATGAGTCAGGTATTGACATACGCAGCTAACAAGTTCAGCCTATCATCACCTTTTTGGTTGTTTTGACTTCCTTGAACTGTCTCTTTAAGAACTTTGCCAAGTTGCTGTTTTTTTCACTGGGAGCCTCATGTTTTCAGAAGCTAACCCTTTTCTCCTTGGTGAAAGGTACAAGAAGAGCACATTCGGTGGATAATACCAAGGTGCCTAAAGAGATGAAAGTGTAAGTTTTATGTTTGATTTGTTTTCCGGGTTTGTAATACATTAGGCTCACCTCACTGCCAGACCAAAAGACCAGGTCTGCTGTTGATTGGGGATGAACGATTTTTAAAGGAGTATATTGACCCCAAACGGGCATTACTAGTGTGTTAAAGTGAATGTGTATGAACAGTAGGGTGTTGAACGGTATACCTAAACTTCAGTCGTTTTTCGATACTAGAACATGAATTGTTCGGTACTAGATTTTTACTTTCGATTCATCTGTCAAATGTTTGTCATTTACTGATTGAGTTGTTTTTAATGTAAATATATATATATATCTCTTAATTGTATTATGTAGTTGAAAGCAATGCGTTAGAAGCCTACATAACCAACCTATAAAGTAAAATGCACCATTTATGGCCAGCTATGTAAACGCTGACATTGATTTTTATTCTTCAATAGATGTTGTTCAATTGGTAATATTCATTTTTGTCTTCTAATGACTCTTACCGGTAAAGATTTTCCATTACATGCTAGAACACTTTAAAATACTAGATGATACTGGTAGCTGGGTCAAGTGCATTCTATGACTACGGCTAATAATATGCCTTTCTGCCTTGGAATTGTGATACCAAACCAACAATTCTGGTATGACAACACTAATGAACAGTATGATGGCAAATTTAAGATTTTTGGTCCAGCCTAACAGTGGAAAATAATTTAGGCTTTATCGGAAGCAATGGATATTTTCTGCTTTATTGAACGCTACCAAGAATCTGAGTCTGTTCTTTGAAAATTGTGTATAGGGAAAGTACATACGGCACACCTTTGTTTGCAAGTTGTGTGGTATGTACTTTCTTGCCAACTTGATTAATGCTTGACAGTGCTTGTCGAATCACGTGGCACACCAACTGCCTACTGCTCGGTGCACACCCTTGCATACTTGGGTGATTTCCTGTTTTTGGTCTGCCTCAAGTAACACTGGAGATACTCAGTAAAGTTTTTGTGCTGTGCAATTGACGGTAGGCTACTCAGAAGTTAGCATTGTCAACACCTAAAAGTGATCTGTTTCTTTTCAGTGAAATGGCTGATAAAAATAGCAGCAAACCGGAGCCCTGCTCTTCAGAGAAAACGAAAGGGAAGAACAGAAACCAGCAGTCAAAGGAAAAGGTAGACCGTCATGTAACATGAGGTCATTGTCACAAGTCAAACAGGATTTCGCAACGCTGGATGCTTTTCCTTCCTTGTATTTCTTGCCATAACTGTACATTGCTAATGGGATGCAAATGTACTGTGGCTTCCGCACCTTCCTCCTGCGAGTTTAACCCACCACCTCCCTGGCTCTGAAACAGTTTGTACATTCATCCCATAATCGTTTTTACCACAAAGAACACGTCAGCTAGGATTGATGCATGATCTCCTGAAGTAGTTTTCACACCGAAAAGTTTTTTCTAAACCAACTTGTGTGATATTAGTGACTCACTGATACCCCTTCCCACTCAGGCGGTATCCGGCAGCTCCAGAGACCCTAATGTGCGGGATGCACTGATGTCAGCTGTGCAGGATGCCCACGTGGCCCTGGCCGACCAGCGATGCCGCAACGCAGAGCAGGCCTTCTCCCAGGCCCTCAGCATCCTGGTGACCAGCACACCAAAGGTACAGCACAGAACAGTGTTCCTCTCACAATCAGCCCTCAGTGACACTATCAGAGGTGTGTTAGCGTTCGTCAACTTCAGCTCAAATTGTACTCCACTGTGAAATAACTTTCTATCAAATTCAATGTTTGTCAGTGGTAGTTTTAAACTGCCCTTATGTTACAGGAATTAAATTGCTCTGTTTTAATACCCAATTAAAATTAAACAATCTGTCAATTCATAAGGATTTGTAAGACCCTTATTCTATAATAATGGACAGAGCCCAGTCTTAGTCAATCAGAGTTTATTCACGAGAGTACTGAACACGGTACAGTTTGCCACAGGTTATAAACTGAAAATGACGTCATTAGTTCCAGTACCAACCCGTCTCTTCTCCCACCCTGGTACAAAGGCAGTATCTCAAGCCTTCCCACATCGTCTCCCTACCAATTTAATATAATTTATGGTCGAGCCAAGGTCTTGTGTAGATAAGCATTCTAGCCAGTCTGAAGATATAGTTCATTCATTTCTACCAAGGAACACAGTCATTGTTCTAATTCTTGATTATATTTACACACATTATATTCAGTACTAGGATTAAGAAAGAATTCATACATGTACAGTAACATAATAGTATTCTGATTAGTCAGTCCTGATTGAAATGTATACATAATTAATCATTATTGATAAAAAATTCCCTTAACACCTTATATTTTCACTGAATGTTTTAATAGGTTCCCAAAATGAGATTATCCTCCGGGCTGTGTTCAGTATGAAAAAACGTAGTATTACGTTCAATTAATCGAAAACGGTAGTGGTCTGAGCGTTTGGTTGAAAAACGTGGAGGGGTTGTGCGTTCAAAATGCACTGCTGCCCTTTAAATAAAATAATAATAATAAAAAAATAAAGCAACAATCAACAGTTGAAACTATAAGAGGTTCCCCTGTTTAGCTAAAAATCTGAGGGATGAGGTTGGAGAAATGTAACCACTCTCAAATTCATAGACAGCTATGGGTGCAAATGATGACCATCCAAGATAGCAACATTATAAACGCTTGCAAATAAACGTCCCTTTTTCAGGGCCCTGTCTTTCAAAAATAATTCGTAAAAATCCAAAACTTCACAGATCTTCAATGTAAAGGGGTTAAACACTTTTTCCCATGCTTGTTCAATGAACCATAAACAATTGATGAACATGCACCTGTGGAACGGTCGTTCAGACACTAACAGCTTACAGACGGTAGGCAATTAAGGTCAGTTATGAAAACTTAGGACAGTAAAGAGGCCTTTCTACTGACTCTGGAAAAACACCAAAAGAAAGCTGCCCAGGGTCCCTGCTCATCTGTGTGAACGTGCCTTAGGCATGCTGCACGAGGACTGGAGATGTGGCCAGGGCAATAAATTGCCATGTCTGTACTGTGAGACGCCTAAGACAGCGCTACAGGGAGACCGGATGGGCAGCTGATTGTCCTCGCAGCGGCAGACTGTAACAGCGCCTGCACAGGATCGGTACATCCGAACATCACACCTGCGGGACCGGTACAAGATGGCAACAGCTGCCTGAGTTGCACCAGGAACGCACAATCCCTCAATCAGTGCTCAGGCTGTCCACAATAGGCTGAGAGAGGCTGGACTGAGGGCTTGTAGGCCTGTTGTAAGGCAGGTCCTCACCAGACATGGGCAACAACGTTGGGCACAAACCCACCATCCAGACCGGATCAGACAGGACTGGCAAAAAGTGCTCTTCACTGACGAGTCGTGGTTTTGGCTCACAAGGGGTGATGGTCGGATTCGCGTTTATCGTCGATGGAATGAGCGTTACACCGAGGCCTGTACTCTGGAGTGGGATTGAGGTGGAGGGTCCGTCATGGTCTGGGGTGGTGTCACAGCATCGGACTGAGTTTGTTATTGCAGGCAATCTCAATGCTGTGCGTTACAGGGAAGACATCCTTCTCATGTGGTACCCTTCCTGCAGGCATATCCTGACATGACCCTCCAGCATGACAATGCCACCAGCCATACTGCTCGTTCTGTGCTTGATATCCTGCAAGACAGGAATGTCAGTGTTCTGCCATGGCCGGCAACTTGCAGGTGCCTTAAGAGAAGAGGTGGGGAACATCTTACAGCAAGAACTGGCAAAGTCCATGATGAGGAGATGCACTGCAGTACTTAATGCAGCTGGTGGCCACACCAGACACTGACTGACTTTTGAAATTCACTCCAGAGAACATGTTTCCAGTGTCCAATGCCGGCGAGCTTAACATCACTCCAGCCGACACTTGGCATTGCACATGGTGATCTTAGGCTTGTGTGCGGCTGCTCGGCCATGGAAACTCATGAATTTTCCAGGCAAACCATTATTGTGCTGATGTTGCTTCCAGGGGCAGTTTGGAACTTTGTAATTTGTTTAAGCACCTCTTGCAGTGATTACAGCTTCAAAGTCTTCTTGGGTGAGATGCTACAAGCTTGGCACACCTGTATTTGGCCATAGTCTTGTTTCTAATGGTCAGTCTTTAGGTACCTTTTGGCAAACTCCAAGCGGGCTGTCATGTGCCTTTTACTGAAGACTGGCTTCTGTCTGGCCACTCCACCATAAAAGCCTGATTTGGTGGAATGCTGCAGGGATGGTTGTCCTTCTGGAAGGTTCTATCTCCAGAGGAACTCTGGCGCTCTGTCAGTCACTTGATTTCTTGGTCACCTCCCTGACCAAGGTCCTTCTCCCCCGATTGCTCAGTTTGGCAGGGCGATCAGCTCTAGGAAGAGTCTTGGTGGTTCCAAATGTCTGCCATTTAAGAATTGTGGGCACGGTGTTCTTGGGGACCTTCAATGCTGCAGACATGTTTTGGTAACCTTCCCCAAATCTGGGCCATGACACAATCCTGTCTCGGAGCTCTACTACCAATTCCTTCGACCTCATGGCTTGGTTTTTGCTTGACATGCACTGTCAACTGTGGTACTTACAATGTATTTTTTTAATAGATACAGGTGGGTGTGCGCCTTTCCAAATGTTGAATTAACCACGGGTGGACTCAAGTTGTAGAAAAGTCTCAGATGATCAATGTAAACAGGATGCACCTGTGCTCAATTGAGTCTCATAGCAAAGGGTCTGAATACTTAAATGTAATATATATTTAAGCTTTTTATTTTTACACATTTGTAAACCAGTTTTCGCTTTGTCATTATGGAGTAATATGTGTAGATTGAGATTTTAATCATTTTTAGAATAAGGCTAATGTAACAAAGGGATACTTTCACGGGGTGTGCATTAGGAAGGGTGCAGCATAACTGGAAACTGGGGTGTATTTGTTACAAATTGATATTAGATGCAAATGTAGCAGGAGTTTCTATTGTCCATTTGCTTCTGTTCTAAGACACTTTCAATATAACTGGCAGAATGAGTACATCGCTGGGCTTTGTTTTAGAGAACATTGCTAGACCTTGTTCAGATGTGGAGGTGACGCCATGGTGCGTGTTCTCAAGTGCGACGCAGATATTTATTTATTTCCTCTACAACCAAGTCTTGACAATTTAGATGGCTAACCAACACTTTTTAACTAGCTAGCATGTTTTCCGGATCAATTTCAAGTGCTGGTATTGAAGTGGACATGTCTAGGATCAACAGCTCAGTCGCGTAGTGGTAGGCCACACAAGCTCACAGAACGGGACTGCTGAGGCGTAAAAATCGTCTGTCCTCGGTTGGAGTGGTATAAAGCTCGCCGCCATTGGACTTTGGCATGATGAATCACGCTTCACCATCTGGCAGTCTGATGGACAAATCTGGGTTTGGCGGATGCCAGGAGACCTGTACCTGCACCAATGCGTGATGCCTACTAAAGTTTGGAATTTTTATTTTATTTTTTTCTTCCATGGTTCAGTCTAAGGCCCCTTAGTTTCAATGAGGGGAAGTGTTAACGCTACAGCACACAATGACATTCTAGACGATTCTGTGCTTGCAACAGTTTGGGGAATGCCCCTTACTGTTTCAACATGACAATGCCCCTGTGCACAAAGCGAAGTCCATACAGAAAGTTTGTCCAGATCGGTGTGGAAGAACTTGACTGGCCTGCACAGAGCCCTGACCTCAACGCCATCGAAACACCTTTGGGATGAATTTGAGTTGTGAGCCAGGCCTAATTGGCCAACATCAGTGCCTCGCCTCACTAATGCTCTTGTGGCTGAATGGAAGCAATTCCCTGCAGAAATGTTCCAACATCTAGTGGAAAACCTTCCCAGAAGAGTGGAGGCTGTTATAGCAGCAAAGGGGGGACCAACTCTAAACTAATTCCCATGATTTTGTAATGAGATGTTCGAGCAGGTGTCCACAATTCTGGTCATGTAGTGTAGCGGTGGTCTAAGTTAGCTAGCAGCTGATTAACTTTTTTTTTTTTTTCTCCCCAGGAACTTGGACTCTGTACTCTTGACCAAGTTGTGCTGATTTATGGCCATGCCTCAGCTCTGATAGAGATTGGTCAACCAGAGGTAAGAAACCTGTGTGCTAGCTAGCTACAAAGGGAGGCTAATGTTACTGCTTTTGACGTGTTTTTGATATGGTCTGCAAATAAAATTTGCACTCCATCAGGCTTTGTACTAATGTGTTTTTTCCTATTTAGGAACTTGCTGAAGCTCATAAAGACTTTGAAAAGATCAAACATTTTGAAGAGAGGAAGTTTCAGTGCCTGGTTTTTTATGGCATTGGAAAGGCATATCAGAAGGAGAACCGGTAGATACAACTGGAATAATACTTATAGATCACGCTGAAATTAGCTGCACATCACTGGTTAAACTGAATGTTTTTTTTCCTCCACCCCTGTAGATTTCCACTTGCTCTGGAACAGTTTTCTGATTCTATGCAAATGGTTAAGAAAAAGATAACGCCTGGTAAACTGACCTGGCCCACTACTAAAGTTATTGTTGAGGAAAGTAAGCTGGACTATTTCAAGGTATGTTTTCATTGATCTCACTTGGGTTTGGGTCAACTCAACTGTTGAAATGAGGCATGAGATGTCATTGCTTAGTGTCATTTAGATTTTGTTCTGTTTTATTTTAACCCCAAACCAGGAGCTGCTAGAAGAATCCATAGAGATGTGCAAATTTCCACCTAAACCAGATGCCATTTGTCGGCATCAGAATTGCCACGGACATTCCAAAATAGAAATCTACTTCACAGATCCAGATTTCAAGGTTAAAGGCAAATGTGTTCAACCTAAATTGCCTCCATGAAAGTCAGACCTCTAACATGTTCACTAAGCACTCAAACTGCTGTCTTTACTCATAGGGTTTCATTCGGATGGTTTGCTGTCAAAGCTGCAAAGTGGAGTACCATATCAACTGTTGGAAGAAGTTGAAAGCATCAGCATTCTCTGATAAGAATGAAAAGGTAACATCTATTTACAAGGGTCAAGTGCATACCAATTTTATTTTACGTTACTCTTGCCTCTGGTATACTCATGTCTGTTTTTACCCACAGGATTTCCTGCAGGGAATGTGCTTTACTCCAGACTGTGGGGGTAGAATCTGTCATATTAAAATCTATGGTTCAACAGGGCTTGTCAAATGTGAGGTAAGGAATTTTTCTAAAGTTGTCACGTTATTAAAAGTCATTGCAAATTTGGAGAACACGCTAATGAATGTATTCTGTCTTTAGTTTGAAGCATCTATTGACAAACCTATGGGTAAAGCAACATTGAGAGTAAATCAGAAATGTACAAGGTGAGATTTTTTATTTATTTTTGTGCTCAAGTTTCTCTTAATGTCCATACCCAACTAATTTTATCAGACTGCCTACTGAACAGACAACACAATTTGTATGTCAAGCATATCTTTAACCAAGGCAGTACTAATACACAATCACAATTTTTTTCTATCTTTTCAATGTTTTTCTTTTTGCTTGCCAGTCTCAAGAAGTTAAAATCCAGAGAGGATCGTAAACTCAGGCGGAAGCAACATAGGCAAGATGCTTCTCTGTCTACGCAAGCCAAGAATGATCAAATACCTTTGGAGAACGGGGAAACAATTGTCATAGAACAGAAGGGTACACACATCTTACATGTATTATATTCCTCCGGATGTACATTCAACATGTTCCTTTCTAAAGGAACCTGTTTCAATGACATCACCCTTAAAGGATGTAAAGTTGTGACTACACTGAACAAAAATATAAACACAACATGTAAAGCCTTTCTCATGTTTCATGAGCTGAAGTAAAAGATCCCAGAAATGTTCCATATGCCCAAAATATTTTTCTCTCAAATGTTGTGCACAAATGTCTACATCCCTGTTGGTGAACACTTTTGCCAAGATGATCTATTCACGTGACAGGTGTGGCATATCAAGAAGCTGATTGAACAGCATGATCATTACACAGGTACACCTTGTGCTGGGGACAATAAAAGGCCACTCTAAAATGTGGAGGTTTGTCACACACCACAATGCCACTGTTGTCTCAAGTTGAAGGAGTGTGCAATTGGCATGCTGACTGCCAGAATGTCCACCTGTGCTGTGCCAGAGAATTTGCTGTTCATTTCTCTACCATAAGCCACCTCCAACATCCATTTTGGAGAATTTGGCAGTATGTCCAACTGGCCTCAACCACAGACCACGTGTAACCATGCCAGCTCAGGACAACCACATCTGGCTTCTTCCCCTGTGAGATCGTCTGAGACCAGCCACCTGGACAGCTGATGAAACAGACTATTTCTGTTTGTAAAAAAGCCCTTTCTGTATGCAAAAAAATCATTCTGATTGGCTGGGCCTTGCTCCCAAGTAGGTGGGCTGATGCCCTCCCAGACCAACCCATGGCTGCGGCCCTACCCAGTCATGTGAAATCTATAGATTAGGGCCTAATAAATTTAAATTGATTGATTTTCCTTTATATTAACTCGTCAGTTTAATTTATATTTTTGTTCAGTATAAATGCATGATGCAATCCACATCACTGTTACTTTCCAAATGTTCTGACCACACCACAGTTTCTCTTAGTCACATTATCCTCAGTTTCTAACTGTTGAACACCCTTCTCCAGCTTCATCCCCCGCCTGGCTAGCTTACGGGGACCGTGTTCTGCTTCAGATCAGTGAGCGTATAGACCTATTCAGGGCTGAGCGCCACAACATCTCTGTCCTGATGGAGAACCTTAAGCCATGGATGGACCTGGATCAGATCAAGGGGAACAAGCTGGGCACTTCTTACACTGAGAGGCAGGTGGAGACCCTGGGGGATGTTGTAGAGCTCCTCCTGGAAAAGAAGAACCGGGTGTGGGCCCGTGTCTTTATCCATGGCCTAAGCAGCTGCCTGGTCACCAGCCCCAAGCTGCACGACTGGGCCCACCAACTGAACAGCGCAGGTCAGCACACATTTGTATTTTCAACATATGTATTGAAGGGCAATGCTGACCTCCCCAGCTGTATACCTTTGTACCCTCTCACCACTAGATTACTGGTTCTCTTCAGGTACTCAGCCGCAACACAATTGGGCATGACAATGCTTTATGGACCAGCTTGGCTAATTTTCTTTCTTCCCCTGATTTCCCCAGGTCTGAATTCAGCTGCACTGTTCATTGACCGCTATGCAGACCATCTGGAGCAGCTCGACCTCGCTCCTTTGCTCAATTTTGCCCCCCTGCAGGACATGCTCATAGAGAAGTTTGGGACCATGCCTGAGTTTTTTAGCCGCCTAGGCCTGACTCTAACGGAGTACCTGAAGCAGGCCCCTTCCCAGGAAATGAGGCTGTTTATCTGGACACTGGAGGAGCACAGAGACCAGTACACCACCTGCCACACTGTGCTGGATGATTATTTTGAATTAATGGGTAAGCGTTTGGACCCGCACACCTTCCTTACCAGGGGAAAGGTCCACTTGAAGCAAACATTTCAGTAAGTTTTGCTGCTGTTCTTGTTCCTGTTTCCAGCTGTGTTAACTTAACTGTTTCCACCTCTTTCAGACGGGCATTGTTTAGTGATTAAAAAGACAGGGATTGAAAATGAAATTGTAAGTATTGATTGTTGGATGCCACATTTTTATCATTTGCTTTTTAAAGCCAACTGTCTTTTAATGTTGCATTTGACGTAAGGCATAATATACTAATAATCAAAACCCTCAATTTCAGAATTCTCCTATTAAGACTAAGAACAGAAACCGCAAAAAAAAGCAGAAGGAGCCAAAGGGGGTGAGCATTAGGACTTAGGCTGTTACACTATGCAACTTCCACGCTATTTTAGTTGCTTGCAACGGAGTTGCTTCGAAAAACACACCCCTGCAACTAGTTGCGCGCAACAGCCAATCAAAACAAACTTGTCACATGAACCATTCGAAGGTTTGGATTTCTGACCCAGTTACGTTAACACCGCTTTCAGTGCTGTGCAGCAAAAACTAATCAGGGTTGACAGAACAGGAGATGTATACAAATTATTGTACATGGTTTAGCAGTCTAATTTTGACGTGAACCCTAACCTCTCCCTAAACAGATTGTCCACCATGAACTTTGCTTGCTAGCTTAGTTAGCTGTTGGTTGTACAGGCTGTTTTTCTTCTATATCCTTGCCGTTAGAATAATCAAACAGTTGGATAAACAACTAATTTGTGAAAACATGATATAATGCAGCAGATCGCATGGGTTGAGTTTAGAGTTCTCAAACAAGCAGCTTCAATTTGATTGGCTGTTGGCTGCAATTTTAATTGCTTTGGAGTTGCTTCATATAATAGCAAAGTTGTTTTGAAATGCAATTTTAGTTGCAGTTGCAAGTGATGTGAAAGTTGCTTTGTGTAACTAGCCTTTAACCTAGAGAAATGTAGGCTATTGTGTGTTTTCTGGACATCCAATCTAATTTTATTTTGTTACTTAGTCCGTTATTGTCCTGTCGGGAATGAGAGGTGGTGCCTCAAGAGAGGACGACGATGAGGATTTTTTACATGACTCTTTGTAAGTTACCTATTTTGTAGAACACTGTCTTCATTAAGTCTGCCCATTGACAACCCCCACATTGTTCTCACCAGCTCATAATTTCTCTGCAGAATGTTCCTTGACTCAACTGACCCATTCAGCATTCCCAATCATCTTCGAAATCAGGTTGCAGAGTTTGAGGGACAATACAACATTGGCAGTCGCAGTAGCCACTACAATAGAATATTGGACAACAACCCTGACCCAACTAAGGAGAGTTTGTACGAGTAAGTGCCTCAGGTATTTCTCCTTTGGGTATTGGACTTGTGCATCCTCATGAGTCATTGATACAAGTTATAACACACATTTTCTGCAGCCTAAGAAGTCCAAGCAATGACCTGAAGTATTGGTTGTGTATTCAGATGTCATGCTGATCCTTGTGTATGGACTCTGGCTCCTCTAACCTGTAAGTCTGCCTTTCCTCCCAGCTACTTTGCCCAGATCCTGGAAGAGTACGGTCCCTTAAGGGCCCAGGACCCCTTGCTGGTCGGTGAGCTGGACAACTTCCCTCCTGATGCCCAGCAGAAGATCCAGGAGGCAGGTGGCCTTGAGCACTTCCTCCTCGAGTCGCTGCGCTTCGTCATGACCGACAACCTCCTGGGCCTCATGAAGCACGCTGTGTCACTGCAGGATACCAACACTCACAGAATGGACAATCTAGACTTCATAGGGGATATCCCCAATGGACTCTCTCTAAACCCTTCTGCTATGGAGTTCCTCCCAAACTCTCATGACTCTGGACCTAGGGATTATGATGAGCCTTTTGCCATCATTAATGTGCAGCCTAACCCGGTTGAATTCACTGGCAATCTTGAGGTGATCGCCAATCTCCCCAGCCCATATGTTTTACCTGTTTTTGGTGCTCCACCAGCCCCGCCTGCCAACGAAATAGCACGTGCCATTGGAACTCTGAGAGCGGAGAACATGTCATATAATAACCATGATCCACGTAACCTTGAGGCGTTTGACCTTTATATTAGCGGCGTGGATGAACAGGGATTGTGTGAGACTGTTTATGCTCCTGTTCTCGGTGCCAAGGCACCCGGAAAGACTGCAGTGGAAGTACAGGTGGGGGATTGTCCTCACTCCATTTGAAAGTTTCTAAGATCACCGATCACAAGGCCAAATGTAATGTCTCGTTTTTTTCCCCTTTCTATAGGTAGTAACTTGTGACACGTTGAGTGAAGTGGCTGTCAACACTGAGCCTTATGAGCCTTTTGAAGGGAATAATGTGAGTTTTGAATACCTAATAAGCCTTTGTACTTAATACATTATTGTGCTCTATCATATTGACCTCTCATATCATTCCTGTTTCCATGCTCCAGGGAGACATGAACAAGAAAGAGAAGAGTAATGCAGAGTTTGAGCAGCAGATCCAGCAAATGAAGCAGGATTACGGCGCTGTGAAGCAAAGACGCCAAACGGAGATATCTGCCCTAGAAGGAGAGCAAGAGGAAATCAACCATTCAATACAGGTAGAAAGGAGTACTCCCATACTGGTGTGGAAGGCTCAGGGTGAAGTTTCCCTAGGTAGAGCTCTATGATCAGCTTCCCCAACCTTAATCATTAGTGGAGTAATACAAAACTGACCCAAGATCATTGTCTATGGGCAACACTTCACCCTACTTCTGTCTGGAAGTGCAGTTGAAACTACCGTTTTAGTGTGGGCGGAAGAGTTCATGATGTTTTGCCCAGTGACTGATGGTGTTTTGTGTTCCAGATCATCCATAAAGAGCTGGGCCTGTTCCAGCAGAAGCTGGAGGAGGAGGTGAAGAAGGACCAACAGGAGAAGAAAGAGAATCAGGAAACACTGAAGGCCTTAAAGATTGAGATAAAGGAGCTGGCGGAGTCACAGGAGAGGTATGGCCAATGCTGTCTAGCCCTGCCCTGTGTATATCCAAATGGGCACCATGGGTGAACGTCAAAGGGACCTTCATTGGAGTCATTGATAAATGCACATTTGGTTGTCTATATAGGTGAGGGTGACGAATAACTTTGATTCTAACTTTTTGTTTTCATTTTCCACAGCATTTCTGAGAACATCCACAAGAAGAACAAGGAGTATGAGACCCAGCTGAATAACTTCCTGGAGCTGAGGCATGTTGACATGTTTCTAAACCCACAGCAGCATCACAACACCTGCAGTGTTTTCACATGTGTCCTAATGAGTGGCATTTAGGTTAACATGCTACTAACTCTTCTGAGCATTGTGCTGCTGCTGTGCTAAATGTGCAGTGATTCTTTCCCATAGTAACCAGTCAGCTGCTGAGAAGATGAGCCTGGAGGATGAGATCAAGCGGTGCAGAGACCTGTGTGCCAAGGCAACTAGGAGGTCTCAGGGAGCAGAGGTATGTGGGTTGAATGTGTATGTTGAGATACCTGCATGTTCCTCAGAATTCTGTTAGTGTGGGTAGTGAGTATTTCTCATACCATTTGTAGCTCTAATGTTC
Source organism: Oncorhynchus nerka (assembly GCF_034236695.1). Classification (NCBI taxonomy): domain Eukaryota; kingdom Metazoa; phylum Chordata; class Actinopteri; order Salmoniformes; family Salmonidae; genus Oncorhynchus; species Oncorhynchus nerka. The sequence goes on from NC_088417.1 coordinate 62,883,002, forward strand.
TTTCCCAACTGACATGTTCCCTAGCTGTCTATATTGGAGAACCGGCGTAGCCGCGGCCTCCGCTGCCTCTACAGGTCTCTGTCTGATGCCAGGGCCATCCTGGCCAAACTCAAGGAAGTCTCACCCAGGTAGGTGTCGGTAACACTAAACACAGGACAGACTGAGGGCCCGTAGAGTCACTTGCATGCTGTCACCAGAACCAGTTTAGCAGTTTCAATCTCTTCTCTCCTTCATCCTCCTCAGATTACCTTCCCAAATTCTCCAGTCAGCCACAGAGGCTTGGATAGCATGTGCTCAAGAAGCAGAGGAGAAAATCCGCTCAACTGAGGTACAAAAGAACAATGCTAACAAACACAGATTCAACTATTGGGATGCCATTTCCAATGTGACCATTACAGAAGACATTGGACATAAGGTGCACAGGCTTTTGAGGGCTGGTCTGTTTGTGTTTGTGACCGCATTGTTGTTCTCCACAGGCACAGTACCAGGATCAGATGGAACAGGTGAAGAGGGGGACCAGGCTGTGCACTCTACCCCCAGTTGCAGTCCCCAGTGCCCCCTGGCCTCCACCTGTACCGGTAAGATGCAGCACAACCAGACTTTAAGTTTAGCAAAGGTTTACTTTTTCTGATGTCTTTATTTTGTTGTCCATTCTGACAAACAGGATGCTGAGCTAACATGCTATGTCGGGTTTTTAAAAATAAAATTGTAAGAGTGCTATTGTGACCATAAACACCTAGTAACATGCTTTGAAACTGCATTGGCTATTCTCAGCCTATACCTTGAAGCTGTTTGTCAGATGAGTGAGGCCTGTGGTGCCCTGCTTCTCCCAGATATACTCTGTCTCAGAGGAAGACCTGTCCCTGGTACCCCTCTGCCTCCCCTCTGTCCCATCCATCTGCCCTCCCCCTAGTGGTGCCAGGCTTGAGATGCAGTGCAGGCTTCACACGGCAGGCAGGTCCTGGAGCTCCACTTCCCCATTAGAGGGTCCCTGGGGTCCGAGCAGGCAGCTAGCTAGAGGCAGAGCAGCTCTGTCAGGGAAGAGATGTCCCTTATTTGGGGTGGCCCACAATCTAGTCAATGTTGCTTGAAAAAGACCTTGAGTTAGGAACAGAACTCACTTTCTATATGTACACACAGCTCTACCATCTCACCAGGCTTTACCTCTGCCCCATGTCAGTTTGTCAAGGTGTTTTGGAACATTTCCGTTGTAATCTCCTGTCAAGTGGTCTTACTAACCGGCTCCCACTCTGATGCTGTTCCCACCCCAGGCTCACCAGCAGCTCCCTTGCCCTCCAGTGCACATGAGAGCCCCCCTCTACGGTCACCCGGGGTTGCCTAGAGCCCCTCCTGCCCCAGCCATGGATCAGAGTGTTGCACTGCCCTCCAGTATGGCTCGAGTTCCAGCTAGTGCTACCACTAACCGTCCTATCACAAGGCCGAACCAGGCTTCCAGGCCACCGGCCCCACAGCCCATCAATGTGTACGATAGAATCGTAGATCGGCTCAGCGTCATGTTCCCTCACTATAGCAGGTAACGTAACAGAAACGTGTGCACACAAATGGCTATTATGGGTGTACGAGCGCTCTAGTATTCAATACTGATTTGTCATTTCAGGCCTGTGCTGTCCAAGTTCATTGGGGAGATGCGCACGGCCAACAGAGGATGCTTGAACTCCCTGTCCTACCAGGAGGTCATCAACAGAGTGGCCCAGCTCATCCTGGACCACCAGGACTCCACCAGAGTAAGAGCCCCAAAGTAACCTGCACCAAGGACTAGGACCATACTACACCTGTTGGCAAATGTCTTCATACTTGCGCTAGTTCTGTATCCCCTCTCAGGGATGATCTTTATCACTATGTTTAGCGAGATTTTGAACTAAAGGGATCTCAAAGTATATATTGAATGGAAGTATCAATTGAAAACGTATTGTGTCCTTATTCACGTTCACTCCTACGTTAAAATATGCCCACAACTGTTGGCTTCCATGTGAACTAACGTATTTGTGTGTGTGTCCAGGAGCAGCTGAGCAGTGCTGGTACGGGTGACACTGCTGGGCCCCCTTCGCGCTCTGACTCTCCAGCCTCTGTCCACTCTACTGGACCCCCCGCCCATGTCTGGAAGAGTGTGGGTGCCCAAGGACACTCCAAGTCAAAGGCGGTGAGTTCAGCTTGCACTTCACACTGAGTCGCGCACAGTAATGACAGCAGGGCTCGACTCTCCTGGTCAGACAATAACATGGATGTACAGATGCCGAAGCCTAAATAGTGCGTAGATTGTAGGGTTTGCTGTTGTGTACTACAAGGACTTTTTGATTCTGATGTATGTGTGTCTTGTACAGTTGAACATGGAGGATCCCTGTATCATCTGCCATGAGGACATGTCCCAGGAGGACCTGTGTGTGCTGGAGTGCAGACACAGCTTCCACAGAGAGGTAAGGCCACTTCATCACACCCTTAAGTAGTCTGCAACTGAGTTTGCCCAGTGCTTTTATCTATGGCCCTGTGGTTATTTAGGGCAAGTAGAACACAAACAGGGAATTCCTGTTTTATCATTCGGGATTGGTTTGACGGTCAGTCATTTTCTACCACTTATCTTTTCCTCTCCCCTTCTCCCTCTAGTGTATTAAGTCGTGGCTGAAGGAGCAGAGCACCTGTCCCACCTGCAGAGAGCACGCTCTCCTGCCCGAGGATTTCCCTCTGCTACCTGGCAGAATACGCAGGGGCCACACGCCCGCTGCTTTCTCTTAAACACCCCCAGCTACCAACCCCCTTATGCCTGAATTCTAAACACAGATTGATTCCCAGTATGTGTTCAACTGCTGTCAGATGTGGCGATAAAGAAATTGGACGAAAGTCAAGTGCGATGGACCAGTTATCGAGCGATCTCCTTACTATGATTTATATTGGTTTATACTCCATCATGCAATGAATGTTGAGCTTTTTATTTTTCGTCTATCGTATGTGCCGTTATATTGTTTAGACTTTTTACTTAAGCACATTTTTTTGTAGTAGACAACGTTTGTTAAATATGTTCATAACCATTAATCACAGCGTTGTCATTAGACACATGTTTGAGTAAGGAGTGGTTTAGTTGGGCCTGGTTTACTTTAAGTGTGGTTATGGGTTGAGCTAATTCTTAAAGTCTTAAGATTCTTGTGCCTGGTGTAATAAAGTTTGATTGCCAGTTACTTTGTTTGAAAAGTTGGAACTGGAGGAAAGAACCAACTGCAATTTAAAAAATATTTACCACATTTTTGTATAGTTAATTTTAAGATTGACAGATTTTAATTAAGAGTTAATCAGACTTGTTCATACAAGTTCTATGCTGTTGAAAGCAGTCAGCCGTAGCCTGAAGGATTTTCCTGACAAGTGCTGTCATCTGGAATCTCAGGAAAACCCGGTTTTTAACCGAACTCATGGCTTTCAGTTTGTTTTCAACGAGACCCCTGAACTGTTCCCTATCAGATAAAAAGCATGTGATTCCTTCTTTTAATAGAATGTCAGGTACACTGTGTGTCACACACAGAAGTATGTGGAGACCCTTTCAAATTAGTGGATTTGGTTTCAGCTACACCTGTTGCTCACAGGTGATTTAAAATTGAGCACACAGCCATTGCAATCTCCATAGACACATTGGCAATAGAATGGCCTTACTGAAGAGCTCAGTGACTATACATTTTTTTAATGCAACCTTTTAATTAACTATTCAAGTCAATTAAGAACAAATACTTATTTACAATGATGGCCTGAGGGCACACTCTAGTAGGCTTAAATTGAAGATGTGACAAATGGGAGTGGCAGTATCGTCTGCTATTATCCTGAGTAATTTCCATCCAGATTGTCAGACCCCGGTGGCTCGTCATTGTTGATAAACAATACTTTTTTCATCTTTCACACTGACTTTACAGAATTCAAAAGTACCATTATTGTCTTTCATAAATTGATCCGATGTGTACTGTCAGTGTTTGTTCCTGGCATGTCATCCCTAAGTTTGCTTATCTTGCCAATGAAAATCCTTAAAGAATTTTGCAATATCAGTGGGCTTTGTGATGAATGAGCCATCTGATTCTATGACTGAAAAAGCAGCCGAGTTGGCTTTTCTTTTTAAACCAAAATTTCATTTAAGGTGCCCCAAAGCTTTTTACTATCATTCTTTACATTAGTTGTTTCATAGTGTAGTTTCCTTTTAGTTTTGTCACATGATTTCTTAATTTGCAGTACATTTGCCAATCAGTTGGGCTGCCAGACTTAATTGCTATACCTTTTTCCTCATCCCTCTCAATACAATTTTTCAATTCCTCATCCAATCCAAGGGGATTTAAGTTTTTAGTCATTTTCTTAATGGGTGTGTGCTTATTAGTAACTGGAATAAGTAGTTTAATAAATGTATCAAGTACAGCGTCTGATTTCTCATTACACACCACAGACCAGTAAATATTCTTTACATCAACATATGAATCACTACAACACTTCTTGTTTGACCTCTTATATTAGGCCTAACCTTTGGCACTTTAGTTTTCCTAGATATGGCTTTATTTTGATCACTACATCCTATGGATTTGGATACTGCTCTAAAGAAAAATATCTGCAGTGTTAAAGATGTGATCAATACATGTTGATTTAATTCCTGTGCTGTTTGTAACCCCTGGTAGGTTGACTGACAACCTGAACCAGGTTGCAGGCACTAGTTAAGTTTTTTCCTGAGTGGACAGCTTGATGATAGCCGGTCAATATTTCAATCACCCAGAAAATATACTTCTCTGATATCACATACATTATCCAGGTACTGACTGTTAGCACTTGGTCTATAGCAGCCTCCCACAAGAATGGGCTTTAGGTGAGGCAGATGAACCTGTAGCTGTATTTCTTAAACAGTATTTAACAGATCTTCTCTAAGCTTTACAGGAATGTGGTTCTGAATATAGACCGCAACACCTGCGTTTACATTTGTCTTTTCGGTAGATGTTATAACCATGAATTGCTACCACTGTATCATCAAAGGTATTATCTAAGGGAGTTTCAGAGATGAATGTGTGTCCTGTGATACAAGCAAGTTACTCACTTCATGGACCTCGTTTCTTAGGCTACATATTTTAATATGGGCTATTTTTAGCACTTTTCTGGGTTCCTTGATTGTTTTTAATGCTTTACTGAGAAGCTTATCAGAGGTAGACTTCCTCATTATTTTCACGGAGCTGATAGTGCAGGGTGAGCTTCATAAAGTGATCTTCCTACTATTCCACACCGCCTCAGTGTAACTCTGGTTTGTAGCCTCATGATTACGGCTTGCAACAGATGCCCCCCTAATTGCCCCGAATACATTAAGTTACTTTGTGTTTGCCAGTGCCCCTAAAATTAGCATTATGACAACTCATTGTCACAATAGTAGGGATTAGTTTAGTTGGTCTTGGATCATTATTCCTCCAAACTTTAGTTGGCATTGCATTAGGGCAGGTAGCGTTCTCTTGGCATCTACAACCCCAGATTCGTCTGTCTGTCGGACTACCATCACTCCAGAGAACACGTTTCCACTGCTCCGGTGTCCAATTGCAGCAAGTTTTAAGCCACTCAAGCTGACACTGCATGGTGATCTTATTAGCCTTGTGTGCGGCTCCTCGGCCACGGAACCTATTTCATGAAGCTCCCGAAGCTACTTTTACACACTATGCGCTTCAGCGGTCCCATTCTGTGAGCTTGTGCAGCCTACCACTTCGCTTCAACAGTTATTTCTACTAGACGTTTCCACTTCACAATAACAGCACTTAGTTGACCAGGGCAACTCTAGCAGGGCAGAAATTTGCCAAACTAACTTGTTGGAAAGTTGGAATCCTATAATGGTGTCACAATAAATTGGGGCGGCAGGTAGCCTAGAGGTTAGCGCGTTGGGCCTTTAACAGAACGGTTGTTAGATCGAATCCTTACGGTGACAAGGTAAACATCTGTCGTTCTGCCCCTGAACAAGGCACTGCTCCTAGGCTGTTGGAGGGAAGTCATTCCTCTACCCAAGAATAGTAAAGCCCCCTTTACTGACTCAAATAGCTGACCAATCAGCCTGTACAAACCCTTAGTAAACTTCTGGAAAAAATTGTGTTTGACCAGATACAATGCTATTTTACAGTAAACAAATTGACAACAGAATTTCAGCACGCTTATAGGGAAGGACACTCAACAAGCACTTACACAAAGAATTCCCCAGGGTACCCGTTTAGGCCCCTTGCTTTAAAAAAAATATTTTTTACTAACGACATGCCACTGACTTTGAGTAAAGCCATAGTGTCTATGTATGTGGATGACCCAACATTATACACGTCAGCTAATATAGCGACTGAAATTACTGCAACACTCAACAAAGAGCTGTAGTTAGTTTTAGAGTGGGTGGCAAGGAATAAGCTAGCCCTAAATATTTCTAAAACTAAAAGCATTGTATTTGGAACAAAACACTCACTAAACCCTAAACCTCAACTAAATCTTGTAATAAATCATGTGGAAATTGAGCAAGTTGAGATGACTAAACCTCTTGGAGTAACACAAGATTGTAAACTCATAGTCAAAACATATTGATGCAGTAGTAGCTAAGATGGGGAGAAGTCTGTTTATAATAAAGCGATGCTCTGCCTTAACAACACTATCAACAAGGCATGTCCTACAGGCCCTAGTTTTGTCGCACCTTGACTACTGTTCAGTCGTGTGGTCAGATGAAACAAAAAAGGACTTGGCTCAGAAATTGCAACTGGCTCAGAACAGGGCAGCACGGCTGGCTAATATTAATAATATGCATGCCAATCTCTCCTGGCTGAAAGTGGAGGAGAGATTGACTTCATCACTAGTATTTATGAGAGGTATTGACATGTTGCATGCACCAATCTGTCTGTCTATACTACTGGCACACAGCTCAGACACCCATCCATACCCCACAAAACATGCCACAAGAGGTCTCTTCACAGTCCCCAAGTCCAGAAAAGACTATGGGAGGCATACAGTACTACATAGAGCCATGACTACATGGAACTCAATTCCACATCAAGTAACAGATGCAAGCAGTAAAATTAGATAAAAAAAAAACAGATAAAAAAAACACCTTATGGAACAACGGGGACTGTGAAGCAACACAAACATTGGCACAGACACATGCATACACACACACGATAACATACACACTATACGCACATATGGATTTAGTACTGTAGATATGTGGTAGTGGTGGAGTAGGGGCCTGAGGACACACAGTGTGTTGTGAAATCTGTGAATGTATTGTAATGTTTTTAAAATGGTATAAACTGCCTTAATTTTGCTGGACCCCAGGAAGAGTAGCTGATGCTTTGGCAGAAGCTAATGGGGATCCATAATAAATACAAATGGTCTGGGGCTGTTTTTCATGTTTCAGGCTAGGCCCTTTAGTTCCAGTGAAGGGAAATCTTAATGTTACAGCATACTATGACATTCTAGATAATTCTGTGCTGCCAACATTTTGGGGGAAGGCCCTTGCATGACCATGCCCCTGTGCACAAAGTGAGGTCCATACAGAAATGGTTTGTCGATCGGTGTGGAAGAATTTGATTGGCCTGGGATGAATTGGAACGCTGACTGCGAACCAGGCCTAATCGCCCAACATCCCGAATGCTCTTGTGGCTGAATGGAAGCAAGTCCAAACATCTAGTGGAAAGCCTTCCCAGATGAGTGGAGGCTGCTATAGCAACAAAGGGGGACCAACTCCATATTAATGCCCATGATTTTGGAATGAGATGTTCGAGTTGGTGTCCACTTAATGTGTTGTGGAATGTATTGTAAAGTTAAAATTGTATAACTGCCTTAATTTAGCCGGACCCTAAGAACAGTAGCTGATGCCTTGACAGCAGCTAAATGGGGATCCATAATAAATACAAATGAATATACTTTTGGTCATGTGTATCATTTAGTTCTGGGTTAACAGAGATTAAAATAATGTAATTTGGTCAGATGCATTTGTTTGTAGTCTGTCCACAAGAGAGTAGGCATCACTCAACTGAAGGTCCAAAGCATTGTTTCCTGTGTTGTCTGCAAAAACATTTCTGTGAGTTGTGTGATGCAAGTAGCTACTTTTTATTTACCAAGATGGGAGTTTCCTCCAGATGCATCAGGTCCTTAGCCCAGCATTAAAATCTGTTATTTAAGGCTTACGTTGAAAGTGAATTTCATCTGCTGTTGGGACATTACGTCTGAGTCCTGGGGGGGGGGGGGTACAGTATATCAGAAAGCCGGATCATTACTTTTAGCCAGCCATCTCTGATCTTATGGTTTGGGAATATGGATTCAGTCTAAAATGTGTCAATCTTTACTGAAGCTGCTTAACTCCTTGAACCAGCTCTTTGGTGTTAAGCCAATTCACACAATTTACAATGATAACATAACTGGAATGTTAAATAGCATTTAATAACATGGTTGATTTTGAATACCTTGTTAGTTTGAAATGCCTCCATTTAGAATGTTCTTTGGGCTACATTTTGACAGTGCCAAAATTCAGTTAGAAATTGACCATATTACTGCTAATGATGGGCAATGTCTCCCCAAAAGACTTCTGAAATGCAACAATGCGGCTTCAACGAGATCATGAATTGATACACAATTATGTTACTTGATCCATTTTGACATTTGCACTATTATATTGAATGGTAGCCCACAATCTTGAACATCCTCTGCTTTTTCAGTCTTTTTTTTCTGAACTGGAGACATACATCCATATAACATTATGCACTTATAGACTGTCATTCAGAGCAGGGAAGCCCAGAAAACAGATATGGCTGTCTGCCAGGACTTGTAGGCTTGGCTCTCTTTGGACTTTGAGTCCTTGGTCACTTCAGGTCGTTCTTGTCCAGGCATGTCAACGGCACTATCCTCTGACCATCCTCCATTGTAGTGGAGCTCTGGGCTCTCACGCTCGGCACAGCTTCAGAGGAAAGTTCTCAGTGATCAGATGTTCGTCATGGAGGACAATCACCACATTCACCTCAAACTCTACAGAGGAACAAAGAATCGCATCTGTCAGCCATCGGTAAACCACAAACTGTTGCACTATTCGACTTGTATTTATTACAGGTGAACTCACCGACTTTAAAGTTGATGGTCTCAAGGGTAGGGCAGGTAAAGAGCCTGGGGAAGACCATGTAGATGGGGATGGGGAGGCTGTGGCAGACATCTCCCTCTGCTATCTGGATGTTCTGGATCTCTGTGGCATCTCTGGCATAGCCCTCAGCACAGCCTGGCGAAGATGGAAAAACACACCATTAACTTCTATAGGAGTGGGTAGGGCCCTGTTTCGACACTAATCTGGATTGGTGAAAGCAAAGTAATTGGAATCTTACTTTCATTCAATCACATACAGTTCCGATGAACAATACCCTCGAAGGAAGCATTGTTACAGTATTCTACCAGGGCCTGCCCTCTAAATATACCGAACAAAAATATAAAACGCAACATGTAAAGTGTAGGTTCCATGTTTCATGAGCTGAAATAAAAAAAATCCCAGAAATGTTCCATACGCACAGCTGATGAAACTGTGGGTTTGCACAACCAAATAATTTCTGCACAAACTGTCAAAAAATGTTTCAGGGAAGCACATCTGCGTGCTTGTCACCCTTACCATGGTCTTGACCTGACTGCAGTGGGCAAATGCTCACTTTCATTGGCCCCTGGCACGCTGGAGAAGTGTGCTCTTCACGGATGAATCCCGGTTTCAGCTGTACTGGGAAAATGGCAGATGTGTGGTGTGGGCGAGCGGTTTGCAGAGTGCCCCATGGTAAAGCGGGGGGTTTATGGTATGGGCAGGCATACGCTCCGGACAATGCCCACAAATGTATTTTATCAACGGCAATTTGAACGCACAGAGATACCATGACGAGATCCTTAGGCCCATTGTCGTGCTACTCATCCACCACCACCTCATGTTTCAGCATGATAATGCACGGGCCATGTTGCAAGGATCTGTACACAATTCCTGGAAGCAGAAAATGTCCCTGTTCTTCCATGGCCTGCATACTCACCAGACATGTCACCCATTGAGCACGTTTGGGATGCTCTGAATCGACGTGCATGTTCCAGTTCCCGCCATTATCCAGCAACTTCGCGCAGCCATCGAAGAGTAGTGGGACAACATTCCACAGGCCAAAATTAACAGCCTGATCATCTCTATGCGAAGGAGCTGTGTCGCGCTGCATGAGGCAAATGGTGGTCACACCAGATACTGACTTGTTTTCTGATTCACGCCCATACTTTTCTTTTAAAGGTATGTGACCAATAGATGTATATCTGTAGATTAGGGCCTAATTAATTTATTTCAATTGTATGATATCCTTATATGAACTGCAACTTAGTAAAATATTTAATTGCTGCATGTTGCGTTTATATTTTTGTTCAGTGTAGATGGGCTACAGTAAGTAACGCCAGACTCACCGCAGGTCTCTACGCGGACCAGCTGTAGCTCGATGCTCTTGATGGCCACATCAGAGCTCTCCACCACCAGTTCTCCAGTCAGGGGCTTAGTGATCACACAGTTGGTGGCATCCAGGTGGCCCCGGATCAGGAACTTGGGCAGCAAACTCCTCTGAGGGAGATTGTGAGTAATACAAAGATGGGATGATGTTAACGGTCTGAACATTCCCGCTACGGTGTCTGCTGGTTTCCCTCAAATAATTTTGATCAATGATGGAGTAGACCGATTAAGACCCAGGAAACCAACACCTAGAATGCCAAAATGTACACTATACAGTTGAAGTCATACGTTTACATACACTTAGGTTAGAGTCATTAAAACTATTTTTCCAACCACTCCACAAATTTCTTGTTAACAAACTATAGTTTTGGCAAGTCGGTCAGGACATTACTTTGTGCATGACAAGTAATTTTTTCAAAAATTGTTTACAGAGATTCTCACTTAAAATTCACTGTATCACAATTCCAGTGAGTTAGAAGCTTACATACACTAAGTTGACTGTGCCTTGAAGCAGCTTAGAACATTCTAGAAAATCATGTCATGGCTTGAGAAGCTTCTGATAGGCTAATTGACATAATTGACATAAACGCACGTAGGGACAAAGATCATACTTCTTGGAGAAATGTCCTCTGGTCTGATGAAACAAAAATAGATCTGTTTGGCCATAATGACCATCGTCATGTTTGGAGGAAAAAGGGGGATGCTGGCAAGCCGAAGAACACCATCCCAAACGTGAAGCACGGGGGTGGCAGCATCATGTTGTGGGGGTGCTTTGCTGTAGGAGGGACTGGTGCACTTCATAAAAAAGATGGCGTCATGAGGCAGGACAATTATGTGGATATATTGAAGAAACATCTCACGACATCAGTCAAGAAGTTAAAGCTTGGTCGCAAATGGGTCTTCCAAATGGACAATGACCCCAAGCATACTTCCAAAGTTGTGGAAAAATGGCTTAAGGACAACAAAGTCATGGTATTGGAGTGGCCATCACAAAGTCCTGACCTCAGTCCTATAGACAATTTGTGGGCAGAACTGAAAAAGAGTGTGCGAGCAAGGAGGCCTACAAACCTGACTCAGTTAAACCAGCTCTGTCAGGAGTAATGGGCCAAAATTCACCCAACTTATTGTGGGAAGCTTGTGGAAGGCTACCCGAAACATTTGACTCAAGTTAAACAATTTAAAGGCAATGCTACCCAATACTAATTGAGTGTATGTAAACTTTTGACTCACTGGGAATGTAATGAAAGAAATAAAAGCTGAAATAAATTATTTTCTCTTCTATTATTCTGACATTTCACATTCTTAAAATAAAGTGATCCCAACTGACCTAAGACAGGGCATTTTTACTAGGACTAAAGGTCAGGAATTGTGAAAAAACTGAGTTTAAATGTATTTGGCCAAGGTGTATGTAAACTTCCGACTTCAACTGTATATATACACAAAAGTATGTGGACGCCCCTTCAAATTAGTGGATTCAGTTATTTCAGCCATACCTGTTGCTGACAGGTGTATAAAATCGAGCACACAGCCATGCAATCTCCACAGACAAACATTAGCAGTAGAATGGCCTTACTGAAGAGCTCAGTGACTTTCAACATGGCACCTTCATAGGATGCCATCTTTCCAACAAGTCAGTTCGTCAAATTTCTGCCCTGCTAGACCTGCCCTGGTCAACTGTAAGTGTTGTTTTTGTGACGTGGAAATGTCTAGCAGCAACAACGGCTCAGCCGTGAAGTGGTAGGCCACAAGCTCACAGAACGGGACTGCTGAGTACTGAAGCATGTCAAAATATGTCCTTGGTTGCAACACTCACTACTAGCGTGTTCCAAACTTCCTCTGGAAGCAACGTCAGCACAATAACTGTTTGTAGGCAGCTTCATGAAATGGGTTTCCATGGCCAAGCAGCCGCACACAAGCCTAAGATCATCATGCACAATGCCAAGTGTCAGCTGGAGTGATGTAAAGCTCTCTTCCATTGGCAGTAGAAGCGCATTCTCTGGAGTGATGAATCACGCATTCCCATCTGGCAGTCCAACAGACGAATCTGGGTTCGGCAGATGCCACGAGAACGCTACCTGCCCGAATGCATAATGCCAACTGTAAAGTTTGGTGGAGGAGGAATAATGGTCTGGGGCTGTTTTCAGGCTAGGCCCCTTAATTCCAGTGAAGGGAAATCGTAACTCAACAGCAAACAATGACATTCTAGAGGATTCTGTGCTTCCAACTTTCTGGCAACAGTTTGGGGAAGGCCCTTTCCTGTATCAGCATGACAATGCCCCCATGAACAAAGCAAGGTTCATACAGAAATGGTTTGTTGAGATCAGTGTGGAAGAACTTGACTGGCCTGCACAGAGACCTGAACTCAACCCCATCGAACACCTTTGGGATGAATTGGAATTGTGAGCCAGGCCTAACCGGCCAACATCAGTGCCGGCCTCACCAATGCTCGTGGCTGAATGGAAGCAAGTCCCCGCAGCAATGTTCCAACATCGAGTGGAAAACCTTCCCAGAAGAGTGGAGGCTGTTATAGCAGCAAAGGGGACCAACTCCATTTTAATGCCCATGATTTTGGAATGAGATGGTCGACAAGTAGGTGTCCACATACTTTTGGTCATGTAGTGTAGATTAAATGTAATTTAACATTTTGTAGGTGTTTGGTCATATTCCCAACAGGTCTGCTGTACCTCGCGGACATTCTGCAGGGTCTCTGGCGTGATGGTGAAGTCTACCGGGGTGGGTTGCAGCTTGGCTTTCTGTGGCTGAGAGAAGAGAAAATGGACAGTCTAACCATGAGCAAATGGTCTGCATGGCTCCAGAGAAGGAACAGTCCCCTAGTAATCATGTATGATGTCATTGTGTAACTATAGATTACAACATCACTTCACTTGTAACTTCATCTATATTGAAGAAAATTATGAGAAACTACAGGCCTGTTTCTTACTGTAGCTACATGAAACTTAAAATCAAGCAACGTCAGATCATGTTATGGTGGTGTTTTTGTATGGTATTCTCAGAAGAGATTAGATATTGGTCTGAGTCAGGATGATGGTTGATCTCACCAGACAGTGCACCATGAATTCACAGGTCTTGCTCAGGTCTTTGGCCAACAAGGAGCGCTTCATGTCACAACGGAGGGTGTACTGAGAAAATAAACACCATACAAATGATTAACATTAGTAACAAGGCTTTTGTGGATACAAATCATTTTTCCACACATGATATTGTCAGGAGAAACAGGCATATATGATTGTTAAAAGCCTGCCTTAAAATAAAGCTGGATACCTTTTCCAGTGGTATAATTGAGACTGATAAGTCACCCCCCCATGAGGTTCCTCATCAGTACTATCTGAAGTTTAGGTCTAATATTAGATGCAGTACAGAGCCTCCCCTCGGTCCTTCGAATGCCTCGCTTATTCTGGAAAGCAATACAAATACCTAATCTACTAGATCGTACTGTTTCAGAAGACATAGCTTTTCAAGGGTAAACATTCTTATTGGACAAAAACAAAGCCTATTAGAGAATTTTTCTCCAAAGGTTTAATGCTCAAGCGTTACACTATTGAAATGTTGGTCTACACCTCATTGATTTTGCAGACAACAGAACACATCTAGATCCTTTCTGAAGCTTGACTGATTCAGGGGACAAAAAAAACTCCAGTTTGAGAGTAAAAATGCCTCAGCAACTACAGAATGCCTTATTTTTACTCCAGCAAAATGTAAGATTGCTGGAACTTGACCTTTTCAGCATCTGCTAATAACATTATTTCATTGCTTAGGCCTATACATCTGCAGTGACGAAAACATGATTTTTTAAGCAAACATTTAGTCTTCCTTGTATTTTTTTGTTGCAGTTTCCTTGAGACAACAAACGACTGGAACACAGGGAATGTCAATCTGTGCCTCTCTGTCTCTACAATTACACCTCATTAGCGTCAGAGAGGTTTACAATCACAGTTGTTTTTGTATTTCTCCAGATGACATGACAATAAAAGGGATCTTGTAAATTGTCATTAGAAATAGCATGGGCACTGCGTCAGCTGAAGCAGGTCTGACCCAAAGATGGCAGACAAAATGCATACACAATCAATTCTGGACACTGAAATATCTGCTTTGGGAGGTATAGTATGGTTCTCTGGCTGGTCCTTGTCTGACATGGAGAAGAATCTAGGTCGTAGTCTGAAAACACAGAAGACAGCCATTTGCAAAGTGCAGGGCAGGCCCCAGCTCTGTGGTCATTACCTGAATGTTGACGAAAACGCCATGGTAGGTCTCATACAGCACTTTGTTGCCCTTTGTGTGCAGGGGGAACTCAAAGGGAATCTCTGTCTTGCCTCCAGGCACCTTGCCTTGCTTTACCACTTCAATGTTGCTTGTGATAAGTTGAATGGGCTGTTACAGAAAGAGGGGAGAGATCAATCTGTGACATCAGAGCCATTGATATACAGAATTAGGTAAGGTATCTATGCTCCATGTTGGCACTAAACAGTCCATGACAACAACAACATAATCTAATCATGTGAAAGAGGCAGTTCAATGTGTGGTGATCCTTGGGCTTGGGAATACCGTTGGACTCTCACCTTAACAGAGTTGTAGAAGGCCTCAAAGACTCCCACACTCTTGGAGCTAAGCTGTAGGTTGACAATTCCCTCCATGGTGAGAGTGATGCCCTGGTGCTGGACCGCCTCCTTACTAACTATCGCCACAACACCGGCAAGGACCTCCTGACATAATAAACCAGAAATTATATTACAAATATGAAATGCAAAAAGTATCACACTCTTGGTGTTTAGGATGTTCATAAAGCGGTACTATGACCAGAGGGTTTGGTGAAAAGATACACATAACTGACAAAATAAAGGAAACACCAGCAAAGTGTCTTAAGCCGCCAGAACCACTTCAGTGCAAGTTGGCATTTTTTTTTACAAGTGTCTGGAACTCTATTGGAGGGATGCGATACCATTCTTCCACAAGACATTCCATCAATTGGTGTTTTGTTGATGGTGGTGGAAAACACTGTCTCTGGCTTCGCTCCAGAATCTCCCATAAGTGTTCAATTGGGTTGAGATCTGACGACTGACACACGATGATGAGATGTTAATTGCGTAATTAACTTAGGTACCACAACTGTTTGGAAGCACCTGCTTTCAATATACTTTCTTTCCCTCTTTTACTCAAGTGTTTCCTTTATTTTGGCAGTTACTTGTATGTCATCATGCGCGACATGCAACTTTTCAGGGAAGTTAGGAACCAATATACACAGGCAGTTAGGAAAGCAAAGGCTAGCTTTTTCAAACAGAAATTTGCATCCTTTTGCACAAAATCCCAAAAGTTCTGGGACAGTGTAAAGTCCATGGAGAATAAGAGCACCTCCTCCCAGCTGCCCACTGCACCGAGGCTAGAAAACACTGTCACCACCGATAAATCTACGATAATTGAGAATTTCAATAAGCATTTTTCTACAGCTGGCCATGCTTTCCACCTGGCTACCCCTACCCCGGTCAACAGCTCTGCACCCCCTACAGCAACTTGCCCAAGCCTCCCCATTTCTCCTTCACCCAAATCCAGAGCTGATGTTCTGAAAGAGCTGCAAAATCTGGACCCCTACAAATAAGCTGGACAATCTGGACCCTCTCTTTCTAAAAAAATGATCCGGCACAATTGTTGCAACCCCTATTACTAGCCTGTTCAACCTCTCTTTCGTATCGTCTGAGATTCCCAAAGATTGGAAAGCTGCCACGATCATCCCCCTGTTCAAAGGGGGAGACACTCTAGACCCAAACTGTTACAGACCTATATCTATTCTACACTGCCTTTCTAAGGTATTTGAAAGCCAAGTTAACAGATCACCACCATTTCGAATCCCACCATACCTTCTCGCTATGCAATCTGGTTTCCGAGCTGGTCGTGGGTGCACCTCAGCTACGCTCAAGGTCCTTAATGATATCATAACCGTCATTGATAAAAGACAATACTGTGCAGCCGTATTCATCGACCTGGCCAAGGCTTTCGACTCTGTCAATCACCACATTCTTATCGGCAGACTCAACAGCCTTGGTTTCTCAAATGACTGCCTTGCCTGGTTCACCAACTACTTCTCAGACAGAGTTCAGTGTGTCAAATCGGAGGGCCTGTTGTCCGGACATCTGGCAGTCTCTATTGGGGTGCCACAGGGTTCAATTCTCGGGCCAGGGCGCTGAAATGTTGCGCGATTTTTAACAAAAAGCTGCGAAAATTCGCAGCTTCCCTAACAGGTTTTAAACACAAGTAAAACTAAATGCATTATCTTCAACCGATCGCTGCCCGCACCTGCCCGTCCTCCCTTGTCTTACCTCATTTGCACACACTGCATATAGACTTTTTTCTACTGTATTGACTGTATGTTTGTTTATTCCATGTGTAACTCTGTGTTGTTGTGTGTCAATCTGCTGTGCTTTATCTTGGCCAGGTCGCAGTTGTAAATGAGAACTTGTTCTCAACTAGCCTACCTGGTTAAATAAAGGTGAAATAAATAAAAAATAAAGACTGTAAACTCTCCTTCCAGACACATATTAAGCACCTCCAATCCAAAATTAAATCTAGAATCGGCTTCCTATTTCACAATCTTTAATTAAATCTAGAATAAGCTTCCTATTTCATGCTGCCAAACATACTTTCGTAAAACTGACTACTCTACCGATCCTTGACTTCGGCGATGATATTTACAAAATAGCCTCCAATAGTCTACTCAGAAAATTGGAGGCAGTCTATCACAGTGCCATCTGTTTCGTCACCAAAGCCCCATATACTACCCACCACTGCGATCTGTATGCTGTGTTGGCTGGCATCGCTTCATATTCGTCGCCAAACCCACTGGCTCCAGGTCATCGATAAGTATTTGCTAGATAAAGCCCCTCCTTATCTCAGCTCACTGGTACCATAGCAGCACCCACCCGTAGCATGCACTCCAGCAGGTATATTTCACTGGTCACCCCCAAAGCCAATTCCTCCTTTGGCCGCCTTTCATTCCAGTTCACTGCTGCCATTGACTGGAATGAATTGCAAAACTCACTGAAGCTGGAGACTCATTTCTCCCTCACTAACTTTAAGCATCAGCTGTCAGAGCAGCTTACAGATCATTGCACCTGTACATAGCCCATCTGTAAGTAGCCCATCCAATTACCTCATCCCCATATTGTTATTTTCTAGCTCCTTTGCACCCCATTATCTCTACTTGCACATTCATCTTCTGCACATCTATCACTTGTGTTTATTTGCTAAATTGTAATTATTTCACCACTACGGCCTATTTATTGCCTTACCTTCCTAATCTTACTTCATTTGTTCACACTCTATATAGACTTTTCTATTGTGTTATTGACTGTACATTCGTTTATTCCATGTGTAACTCTGTTATTGTTTGTGTCACACAGCTTTGCTTTATCTTGGCCAGGTCGCTGTTGTAAATGAGAACTTGTTCTCAACTGGCCTACCCGGTTAAATAAAAGGTAAAATAAATTTTTAAAAACTCATGTTCGACAACGCAGGACATTCACTAGAGGGCAGTAGAAACCTTATACATTGAATAAATTTATAACTCCTGATCAGTCAAAATAATCATTATAATCTCTTCACCACAAACACATAAAAGGTTGCTCTGTAGTAAGCAAAACAATTGTCATGCACACGACTTGCCAAGTTGCCAGAGCAATTTAACTCAAGGTTAATCTAGCCACTGTATGGTGAAGTTAATGATACAATTGGAGTAAAACAATGGTCAACACGAGCTAGTAACGGAACACGTAGAGGGTAGAAGAGGTTAAAATACGGGTGGTTAAGTACTTATTGAACACTTCACCGTATCACCTGTCACTGATGCACTTGTTCAAGCTATACCATTTGGAATGACTTCTGCTGAGTACGTGAGCTGCTTTATACCCAAACAAGCGTGACACAATGTCATCGCTTCTTACAGTTTGGTAGCATCGAAAGTTATACTGTATATCTTACTATGTACATTTCAGGCAAATTGACCCTTACCCCCTCATGATATACTTTATTTGCTCTTTTCAGTCTGATGTCCAAACTAGCACTCATTTTCGACGATTTGGCGGATATCGATCAAAATGTAAAGCAAAGACAATCCACCTTTCTCCTCTTCAGCTGCGATATTTCCTCATACAGGTCATGTGATA
Organism: Oncorhynchus nerka; assembly: GCF_034236695.1. Lineage (NCBI taxonomy): Eukaryota > Metazoa > Chordata > Actinopteri > Salmoniformes > Salmonidae > Oncorhynchus > Oncorhynchus nerka. The sequence goes on from NC_088417.1 coordinate 62,901,641, forward strand.
AATTGTAGATATGTCATGTGACCAATATGCCGACCCGCTATGTCCGCCCCCCAAATTAAGAGAATTTGGCGAGTTCATATGCTAGTCCGAACTAGGAAACTCGGAAATGTCTGACTTGCTGATTCGTTGAACGCGTCACGTGTGCGTCACGTGTATAACTATAACCAGTTAGCAAGTCGGAAATGTCCAAGTTTCCTTCTTCCGACTGGTACGTCAACGCGTCAAGAGTCAGAGCCAGCAGTCTAATCGCGTTATTTTTACCCTATCAACCCTCGCGCTGAATCTTAGGTAGCTGCCTGGCTGGAGTGACTCATAATGGGCGTGTCGAGAGAAGTGGGAGGATGGGGAGAAATGGGACAATCAAGATCAGTGACAGTTGGGTGGAAAGAGAGGAAATGGCTACTGTGCTTGAATCTGAAAGTGAGGCAAGTAAAGTGTGTGACAATTAATGGAAAATAGTGGAATCAAAGAATGGAACAAAACGAGCAAAAGTTGCAGTAGAAGACAAGGACCTGTCCAATAATGCTTTTCTTATTGGACTGTGTTTTTTTGGACAAGGAGATTTATTTGGAAAATTCATTTGTAATATCGAGGACTGTGAAGAAAGCAGTGGATTGAATCAAGGTGACTAGAAGCAGCCTTGTTTTGGTTAATTGTGTTAATGGAGAACAGAAGAAGCATGCACTAGACCTGGCAAAATTGTCCACATCAGAAGTAACATATTGCTCTTCGGAGCAGGGCACCTGCCAAATGAGTTATAGCTGGAGTCTCGTTGGATATAGATGACAAGTACCATAGTCACAAAATTACAGGAGTGGTCTGTGCACATTGCCTGACCCGTATGATAAATGGAAGGAAGGAGAAAAGCCTATCGATATTGTTGTTTGAGGAGACTCTACCTTAATATGTGAAGCTTGGATATGTGAGAGCATTTGTGTACTAACCATTACAGTGTGGGAATTGTAAAGGATATGGTCATGTGTCAAAAGAAATTCAGGCGGGAGAAGTATAATATTGAAGAATCTGTCATTCTGTCCGGACTTCGTTGAGTGCCCTATTAGGGTGAAGGAGGTAGAGGTGTCAAGGTTCAGGGCTGTGCAGCAGATCACCTATGTGGAGACGGTGAAGAGAGTTGAAGTGGCAAGAGGCAATAGTGTTGAAGATATGGCAGTGGATGCATTGCAACCAGTTCCTAATGTTTTAAGTCAATCGAGTGATCTGGATACACTCATTGTGAAGAAAGTGGATTTTGTGGCATTTATAGCCACAGTGATTAATTGTACAGCACAAGGGTCTAAGAAGCTGGAGATCACTATATTTGCAGCCGAGAAGTTTTTGGGGCTCCATGAAGCACTGCAAGGACTATTGTCGCTAGGAAATGTCCCGCCCTCACAGGAGTCTTTTGAGCCTGTGAATGGACCTGATTAGAATGTATGAATTAATTTTTACAGAAAAGCAGGTTGATTTTGTTTAGTTAATACATTTTTTTTTATAGTTTTATGATATTTGATTGATTTGACCCACATTATTTCGTTTTTTGGGATTCTTATTATTCACCTGTACAGTTGGTGGTGAAATGCACATGAAATTGTTGCGAACTCCATTTATACCATAGAAGAAGAAGCATTGACAATTGGGATAATTTGTTGCCAATCAATGCAATTTTTGGGGCTGCTCTGGCCGTTGTGTTTCAAACTTTCAGTGCGTGTTCTTTGGCAGAGATGACGGTAGGTCAAGTGTGCAAAGCTGTCATTGAGGCAAAGGGTGGCTACTTTGAAGAATCTCAAATGTAAAATATATTTTGATTTGTTTAACACTTTTTTCCATATAGTTCTGATGTCTGCACTATTATTCTATAGAAAACTAAATAAAAACCCTGGAATGAGTAGGTGTTTCCAAACTTTTGACTGGTACTGTATGTATGTACAGTGGGGCAAAAAAGTATTTAGTCAGCTACCAATTGTGCAAGTTCTCCCACTTAAAAAGATGAGAGAGGCCTGTAATTTTCATCATATGTACACTTCAACTATGACAGACAAAATTAGAAAAGTAAATCCAGAAAATCACATTGTGGGATTTTAATGAATTTATTTGCAAATTATGGTGGGAAATAAGTATTTGGTCAATAACAAACGTTTATCTCAATACTTTGTTATATACCCTTTGTTGGCAATGACAGAGGTCAAACGTTTTCTGGAAGTCTTCACAAGGTTTTCACACACTGTTGCTGGTATTTTGGCCCATTCCTCCATGATGATCTCCTCTAGAGCAGTGATGTTTTGGGGCTGTTGCTGGGCAACACAGACTTTCAACTCCCTCCAAAGATTTTCTATGGGGTTGAGATCTGGAGACTGGCTAGGCCACTCCAGGACCTTGAAATTCTTCTTACGAAGCCACTCCTTCGTTGCCCGGGTGGTGTGTTTGGGATCATTGTCATGCTGAAAGACCCAGCCACGTTTCATCTTCAATGCCCTTGCTGATGGAAGGAGGTTTTCACTCAAAATCTCACCCATTCATTCTTTCCTTTATACAGATCAGTAGTCCTGGTCCCTTTGCAGAAAAACAGCCCCAAAGCATAATGTTTCCACCCCCATGCTTCGCAGTAGGTATGGTGTTCTTTGGATGCAACTCAGCATTCTTTGTCCTCCAAACACGACGAGTTTTTACCAAAAAGTTATATTTTGGTTTGATCTGACCATATGACATTCTCCCAATCTTCTTCTGGATCATCCAAATGCTCTCTAGCAAACTTCAGACGGGCCTGGACATGTACTGGCTTAAGCAGGGGGACACATCTGGCACTGCAGGATTTGAGTCCCTGGTGGCGTCGTGTGTTACTGATGGTAGGCTTTGTTACTTTGGTCCCAGCTCTCTGCAGGTTGAGATTCACTAGGTCCCCCGGTGTGGTTCTGGGATTTTTGCTCACCGTTCTTGTGATCATTTTGACCCCACGGGGTGAGATCTTGCGTGGAGCCCCATTTCCTAATAATTGCTCCCACAGTTGATTTCTTCAAACCAAGCTGCTTACCTATTGCAGATGCAGTCTTCCCAGCCTGGTGCAGGTCTACAATTTTGTTTCTGGTGTCCTTTGACAGCTCTTTGGTCTTGGCCATAGTGGAGTTTGGAGTGTGACTGTTTGAGGTTGTGGACAGGTGTCTTTTATACTGATAACAAGTTCAAACAGGTGCCATTAATACAGGTAACGAGTGGAGGACAGAGGAGCCTCTTAATCGGCACCACTACAGGCTGCTTCCAACTTCCAGGCAGTTTCCCTTCCTTTCACACTTTATTGTAAAGGCCCCATTGCAGTGACACTGAGATGAGCCATCGTGATGTAACACATCTGATCCTTCCCAGGAGATGTTATCCCAGCTTTAGCTAATGCATCCCCCACCATCTCTCTGATCCAGGAACCCTGGATGTTCTCCTCTGACCCAATCTCTCCCACGCTGCCCCTCTTCTGTCAGATTATAATCAGCTGTGCACCTTCATGCCTGGGCTAACATCGCTGCCTTCTCAGTAGTCAGATCTCCCCACTTTTCAGCACAGGGAGATCCCAATCTCTTCTGACCCCACACATCCTCTTAATAATCCCCCATACCACAGGAGTGATCCTGCCTATGTTTCCACAGAACCGGTGCCAATACTCCCTCTTAGCTGTCCTAATGATCCTCCTTAATACTGCTTGTGCTTGTTTATTCTGAATCAGGTGCTGGTAATTATGGGACCTTTTCAACATTCTGAAAGTCCTGTTCCTACATGTCACAGCTTCTCTACACTCCTCAGTCCACTCTTTCTCCTCCCTGTGCCCTTAGGAATCACTTGCCTTGTGGCCCCTAATATTGCTTCTCTTACTCCATTCACTGTTTCTATAACTGATTTGATATCAGCCTTAGGTAGCTCCTGTTCACTCAACTCCTGAAACTGAACCTACTCTACCCGGCTCAAATATCCATCTCAATCCATTTCCAACTGATTCTTAAACCCTCAATCCTACAGTACACATATGATAGTGATCACTACCCCCTGTAGTTGGGAGGTTTGAGGAATCTACATCTGCCTGCCATTGATCTTGATATCAAAGTTAGATCCAGAGCAGATTCATTCCCAATTACGGGGTCATTCCTGGCCATCCAGTAGCTCATCCTGTCCATTTACATCAGTCCGTAACCCTCCCCAGAGCGTACTATGAGCATTGAAATCCCCACACCATCTTACTTATCATATCTTATGTTGACGTTCTACATTTCCAAGGGCCATCAACTCTAGTCTCTTACATAGGTTGTAAAAGTTAACTATTACTATATTCCCCCCTCCCAACACACGTCTACCACTACATACTGTTCAACTCCCTCTCCTACACACCTATATGGGATCGTCCGCTTTATTAAATGTAGCACACCCTCCTCCTGCCACCCTCTCTACAGACTGCAACATAAATTTGTAATACCAAATCTAGAGTAGGTTTAAGCCATGTCTCCTGGAGACATATCACATCAGGTTTGGCTGGTAACTCCTCAAGAAACTATTTTTTTGTTTTGTTTTTACTCTTTTTATTGGTATTTTTTTCAGTTACAGTAAACAATGCTTGAAATACAGTACATTGCACATGTGATTTTTATACATTCGATATACCATGGGAACATGCTTTTTTTTAACTAGATAGGAATGTAAATGTAAAATACTTAAGTAATACTTTCATAACAAAACATACATTAGAAACAACAAAGTAGCCATGTTTTTTTGTGCAGTCTTCAAAACGAATAGAAATATATAATAAGACAGGATAATATTAAACACACAAAGGTAGATAAATTAAATACATAGCTTAGGTCAGCAGTTTACTGTAGAGTGGAGGGAAATTTCAGTGTCTCTACATAGGTAAAGAAAGGTTGCCACATTTGGTAGAATTTGTCAGAAGGGTACATTTTATCTTCTCCAATTTACTAAAGTGTAAGACATTTTTAATCCACACAAAATGAGGAGGAGAGGGCGAATTCCACAGAAGTAAAATCAACATTCTTGCCAACAAACTCAAAGGCTATAAAAATTTGTATTTTGGTAGTGTAATAGTATCAGGTATTACCCCAAATAATGGATGTTTTGGCAGTAGGTGCAAAAGCCACTTGTAATACTTTAGATATGGTATCAAAGATGGCAGACCAATAGTTATGTAGAGAAGAGCAGGACCAAAATATATGTATTAATCAAGCAGGAGCTTACCGACACCTGTCGCAAACATGGTCAACATCAGGATAGATCTTGGAGAGCCTGAGTTTAGTCCAGTGAGTGTGGTGGAGGATTTTGCATTGGGATCAAACAACGTTTAGCACAAATAGAAGAGGAGTGGACATGGTACAGAATCTTCCCATTTGTCATCAGTAAACTCATCACCTAGATCCTGTTCCCATAAGGTTTTAATAGCTGCAAATTAAGGATTGTGAAGGGTCAATTTTATCATAGCTATAAGAAATAATACATTTTACTGTTGGGAATGGTGTCAAATTAATCAGTAGGAGGGGCCACCGGAAGAGTGGGGTATTGAGGTCATGTCACGTACAAAGCTGCGCACTTGTAGATATCTAAGGAAATTACTTCGGAAGGTGGAATTTATCTGAGAGTTGTTGGAACAATGCAAACTAGGGATGGATGGAAAACTTGATTTCTGAGTAGAGGGGCCATTAATGAATAGGTTTGCTAACCAAAGTGAAGTTTAAGCTGGTTTCAGATATTGAGAGTAGTTTTTACTAAAATGTTTTTGGTATAATTTGAAGTAGCAGAATGAATAGGGGAATGTGCCAAAGCAGCCAGTGAGGATGGCATACATTAGGCAGATTATATCTTCAACCATGCTGGAATGATATGTGGGGTATCTGCAGGGATCCAGTACGGAATTACACAGAAGTTGGCAGCCCATTAATTGAACTGGAAATTAGGTAGAGCCATGCCCCCAAAGGGTTTAGGCTTTTGCAGGAAAACCTTGCGGATTCTTGGATTTTTTAAATATTCCAGATGAAGTCTGAGATAATCCCATCATGTTTGCAGAAAAAAAAAATGTCGGAATGAAAATAGGCATACATTGAAAGAGTTGAATTTAGGAAAGGTATTCATTTTAACCTAATTATTTCGACCAGGTAAAATCTTTCTCCACCAGAGTAAGGAGGGGGGTAAAATTAGCCTTAAAAAGGTTATCAGGGGCCTCCTGGGTGGCGCAGTGGTCTAGGGCACTGCATCGCAGCGCCAGTTGTGCCACCAGAGACTCTGGGTTCGCGCCCAGGCTCTGTCGCAGCCGGCTGCGACCGGGAGGTCCGCGGGGCGATGCACAATTGGCCTAGCGTCGTCCGGGTTAGGGAGAGTTTGGCCGGTAGGGATATCCTTGTCTCATCGCGCACCAGCGAGTCCTGTGGCAGGCTGGGCGCAGTGTACACTTACCAAAGTCGCCAGGTGCACGGTGTTTCCTCCGACACATTGGTGCGGCTAGCTTCCGGGTTGGATGCGGGCTGTGTTAAGAAGCAGTGCGGTTGGGTTGTGTATCGGAGGATGCATGGCTTTCGACCTTCGTCTCTCCCGAGCCTGTACGGGAGTTGTAGCGATGAGACAAGATAGTAATTACTAACAATTGGATACCATGAAAAAGGGGGTAAAAAAAAAAAGGTTATCAAATATGTCTGTGACATGTACCCCCAAGTATGTCAATTTGTTGAGAACTACTCTGAAAGGCAATGTGTGTAATGGGTAGTTACGCGCTGCAGCATTTAAAGGGAAAAGCTTGCTCTTATTCAGATTTAATACCATAGCCATAGACTCAGCCAAATGCATTAACCCATAGCACAATGGGTAAGGATACATCAGGGTTTGAGATATAGAGAAGCAAGTCATCAGCTTAAAGTGAGACCCTTGGTTTGATGTCGCCTCTGAACAAGTTGGAAGTTTACAAACACTTAATACTCGTTTTTCAACCACTCCACAAACGTCTTGTTAACAAACTATAGTTTTGGCAAGTTAGTTAGGACAACTACTTTGTGCATAACACAAGTAATTTTCCAACAATTGTTAACAGACAGATTATTTCACTGTATCACAATTCCAGTGTGTCAGAGGTTAACATACACTAAATTGACTGTGCCTTTAAATGGCTTGGAAAATAATGTCATGGCTTTAGAAGCTTCTGATAGGCTAATTGACATAATTTGAGTCAATTGGAGCTGTACCTGTGGATGTATTTCAAGGCCTATCTTCAAACTCAGTGCCTCTTTGCGTGACACCATAGGGAAATCAGCCAAGACCTCAGAATTATTTTTGTAGATCTCCACAAGTCTGGTTTATCATTGGGAGCAATTTCCAAACACCTGAAGGTACCACGTTAATCTGTACACACAATAGTACGCACGCATAAACATGGGACCACGCAGCCGTCATTCCGCTCAGGAAGGAGACGCATTCTCCTAGAGATTAACGTACTTTGGTGTGAAAAGTGCAAATCAATCCCAGAACAACAGCAAAGGACCATGTGAAGATGCTGGAGGAAACAGGTCCTTGAGGTCACATGACCAAGACCCTTCTCCCCCGATTGCTCAGTTTGGCCGGGCGGCTGGCTTTAGGAAGAGTCTTGGTGGTTCCGAACTTCCTCTATTTAAGAATGATGGAGGCCACTGTGTTCTTGGGGACCTTAAAAATGTCTGCATCATTTTGGTACCCTAACCCCAGATCTGTGCCTCGACACTATCTTGTCTCAGAGCTCTACGGACAATTCTTTCGACCTCATGGCTTGTTTTTTGCTCTGACACGCCCTGTCAACTGTGGGACCTTTATATAGACAGGTGTGGGCCTTTCCAAATCATGTCCAATCAATTGAATTTACCACAGGTGGACTCCAATCAAGTTGTAGAAACATCTCAAGGATGATCAATGGAAACAGGATACGCCTGAGCTCAATTTTGTGTCTCATAGCAAAGGGTCTGAATGCTTATGTAAATAAGGTTTTTGTTTTTTTATTTGTAATACATTTGCAAAAATTTCTAAAAACATTAATCCATTTTAGAATATGGCTGTCACGTAACAAAATGTAGAGAAAGTCAAGTGGTCTGAGTTTGAACGCCTTGTCATACAGTTTAGCACACAAAGAACATTAGCAGACACAACTTCTCCTACTATACTCTTCAAATCCCATATCAAGGCGATCGAACTTGCCGACGTGACTCCACGTTGGTCCTTAAATTTCACTTTGAACTCCTCTTATCTCAGTCAAAACATTACGAACCGAACTTCCCTCATCAATACTCTCCTCTGAGAAGACCTACAAAGGCACTTCGGGGTTTGTCTTCTTATTAACCTTGACTACCCTACCTCCACCTTTTTCCACTCCACCCCATCCTCAACTCCTAACCCCCTACCTTTCCATCCATCTCTGCTCCAGTCACAGTGCAGTGTTGCTCATCCACCTCCACCGGATTTCTTCACCTTTCGTCAAATTCTCGCGTGTTTCAACGAGGGGCTGTGCGTTCTATGGAAAATAATGAACGACGTGAAAGGTGTGTTCTACGACGTGCTAGCGTCGATGCCGCGTTCACATGCTACTTGAACTAGGAACTCTGAAATGTCCAACTTGCTAACTGGTTGTAGTTATACACGTGCCGCATCTTCTTCTTCTATAATATCATGGCAGTCCGCAAACAAACGTTCAAGGTGCATGCCGCCAGCTACTGTGCTGGAGTGTGCAATCAATCATGCTCTGCCTAATTCTGTACTACTAAGAAAAGAAAATGTAAAAAAACTAATAAATCCTGATTACCAGCAATCTGTCTTACAGCCTCTGCATATGATACATAATGAATGATTCTACTGTATATCTCTGAGCCTCGCTAGCCTCTCTGCACCTGGCATCCACCAAATTCTGTATATGTCCCCCCACACAATTACAACACTTAACCTTCACATTGCTTTCACATTTACCATAATGTTGTCCCCCTCCACACTTGGCACATATTTTCTTTCCTGACCAGTTACATGTCCCGTTCTTTAGCATTTAAAACACTGCAATGGGGATGGGACAAACTAAGGAATCCTATCTATACTTTTCCAGGCAAAACCTTCTTAAAACCTCAGCAGCACTGATAAGCTTTCACTTCTTTGACCCTATTTTCTACTGATCAACTTTTTGGCCTCAATCACTGCCTCCCTTCACATTTTCTTTAGTATCATCTATGGACATAGATATTGGGACCCCAGTGATGACTCCCCTCAACCTAGCATAAGCACCATGGACATAGCTTTTAATCTTCTTCCCATTAAGATTTTCCATTTGAAGAATCTTCCCTTGCTGGGCATGGCTACCACAAAATAATAGCAATCTACCATTTCCAATGAACCGGGCTAGTTTGACTTCAACAATCTCTCTTTACGGCATTGGTTAATCGGATAGGGTGTAAATGAGGCCCTGTGGTCTCATCAAACACCATCACAACTTTCCACTCTGACACATTATTACTCTTGCTTCTGACCTTGGCCTTCTTTATGCTTTCTATACTAGACTAGACTCCATTCAGTATCATAATCTTTCTTCTTCCTATGTCTTTCCACTACAGACCATTCAGATCGTTGACCCTCATCCTTCCGCTCCATATCATCAGAGCTGTCACCCATATTGATCACATTCCAGCACAGCTGCTTCTCCCAACCTTTTCTCCATTTCCTCCACTTCGTCTGCACTACTTGCCGCCATTTCCAACCATCCACCATACGTTCCCCATGTACTTTATCTCTGCATCAAACACTTTACGTTCCGGTCTGCGGCGATGGAAATACCAGATGATGTTGGGGTCCAGGATGTCCGCCACTGGGACCCAAGAGCATTAAAGACCGTATCCCTCCCAGTCCACTAGGTACTGGAGCCGACCCCTTCATTGTTGAGAGTCCAGGAGGGACCTAACAGCATAGGCAGGGGTCCCCTGGATGTCCAGTGGAGGTGGTGGGCTGTCATGGGGGATGGCATCAGCCAGGGAACCTGGAACCACCGGCCTGAGGAGTGAAACAAGGAAGTTGAGATCCGGTAGTTGGTGGGGAGTTTGAGACTGACATAGTGGGTGACGTCCTGCACCAAGGTGGGTCACCAGTACTTTTCGGACAGGGATTGGATAGTGCGGGTGATACCTGGGTGTCCAGCGGCGAGGGATGTGTGTGCCCAGGTTAACAGCTGATCTTTCACCCCTGTGGGAACGTAGATGCGCTCCGGAGGACAGGTGGCAGGAGCGGGTTCCCGCTCCAGAGCATGGCGGATGTCTTCATTTACGTCCCAACATATGGGCCCAATGATACGCAAGGACCGATTGATAGGCTGGTGGGAATTCACAGGCCCTCATCCGGCGTGGAACCACAGGATATGGGAAAGCAGGTCCCCCGGCGGTAATTTTCATACTTGACCATGTGAAGGTGGGATTGTGACGTTGGAGCCACATGAGGCTGAGGATTACCTTGTGTACAGGTGCGGAAACGATAAAGAAGGAAAGGCTTTCCTGGTGCATGTGTCCCACGATGAGGGTGAGTGGTGCGGTGATGTGTGTGCTGGATCCCAATGATTGTGTGTCCAGAGCTTGAATAGGAAAAGGAGAGGAGAGTGGGTATGAGATTAAGTTCAGGGAGGAGGCGAGGGCCTGGTCGATGAAGTTCCCAACGGCACCAGAATCCACTAGAGCTGTAGAGACAACACTTGAGGGACAGCCAGCCAGTGAAATAGGCACCTTTAAAGGGCTTGGCAGAAAACTATGAAAATGGGATTCTCATGCCTACCCTGGGAGATGGAAGGTCATGAGGGCACATTGGACACCACTGAAACTGGTGCCACTCCTGGCCGCAATAGGGACAGAGCCCCAGCTGAATCCGGCGACGCTGCTCTGCCCCTACCTCCATAGGTTCAGGCTCTGGCTCAGGACAGTTAAAGGAGGGAGGCGAGTGGTGAAGTGGACACCGGCACTCCCGCAGAAGGTTATCCGACGAATGGCCATCGAGATGAGTGAGAGCGTCCAAGGAAATATTGTCATCCCGACATGCCAACTCCGTCTGGACCTCTTCGTTGCGAAGTCCACTATGGTATAGAGTGCGGAGCACCGGCTCATTCCATCTGCTGGAAGCTGCCACAGTCCGAAAGGTGAGGGTGTACTTCGCAGCGGTCTGAGCACCATGCCGGAGCTGAAAATTTCACTCACCTCCCCCTCTGGAGGTTGGTCGAAGATGCTGGCGCACAGCATGTTTTGGGGCATATTTTGCACATATACAAGGTTTATAAATGAGGGCCCAGTGGAGTAAAAAACTAAATTATCAGCCCTTGTTCAGTCAGCGCATAAAACCACTTTGCCAGGCCAGACATCCACACACATCCTTTCATGACACATTTATGTATTATACCCTATTCTATCTCTCTTTCTCCCTCCTTCTTCTCTCTCTCTTTCTCTATTATTTAATCCCCCCTCTCCAAATCACTCTCTTCTCTCTCTTTGCCTCTACCTCCTTTATCCCCTCCTTCTCTCTCCCTCCCCTTCTTTCACCCCCTACACCCCCCGATCTCTTCTATATTCTCTCGCTCTCCCTTCTATTATTTCCCTCAATCTCTCTCCTTTGTTTCCTTATCCCCATGTCTCTCATCTCGCTCTCCCCCCTCCCTCCTTCACGCTCTCTCCCCCTCCCTCACACTCCCCTTCTCTCCCTCTACCCTCTCCATTCTCTCTCTCCCTCCTTTACTTCCCTTTCCCTTCCTCTCATCTCTCTCTTTCTCTCTCCCTCCCCTCTCTCCCACCTCGACCTCTCTCTCTGTTGTCCATCCAATCAAGGTATCAGAGAATTAATCTAGTACTGAAAGCATAAACTACAGCTAGCTAGCACCGCAGTGCATGAAGTGTGCTGAGTAGTTGACTCAGAGACTAAAAATATAATAGTTGAATGGATTTTGAACTAATTATTTTCATAAATTGAGGAACAGCAGAGAGAGGGAGAACTACAGTATATTTTATTGCATTTACTTTTCTTATCCCGGGTCGCTGAGCCTCTCACATAAAACAACTGTCTTTCCTGTATTTCTTTTTGTCTTGCCAACTTAGTGGTGAACATATTAAATGATCTGGCACAGACGGAGGTTCACACATTACAAGATTCTTCACTTGGTCTTGAGGATTGTTGATACCACGCTGTCTCGAGAAAAAAATGACGTGATTAGATTGTTAACATACAGTGCCTTGCGAAAGTATTCTGCCCCCTTGAACTTTGTGAACTTTTGCCACATTTCAGGCTTCAAACATAAAGATATAAAACTGTATTTTTTTTGTGAAGAATCAACAACAAGTGGGACACAATCATGAAGTGGAACGACATTTATTGGATATTTCAAACTTTTTTAACAAATCAAAAACTGAAAAATTGGGCGTGTTCGGGCAAATTCGAGTATCATGTAGTAGCCTAAATCTATTGATGTTTCTTTGAGCTGGGTGGATGGAATATGAATGACAGTCAACCAATATGCTGTAATAGAAATAAGGTCATGCTCATTAAAAAAAAAGTGTCCTCCCTAATCTTGAATGGCACCAACGTCCACTGGTCTAGGGTTGAGGCCCTAACCCTAACTCTAGCTTCAAGTCCATATTTCGGCTCAACCCTCACCTAAAACTCATCCCCAACACTAACCCTAACTCACGCTTCATCTCGGCTCAACCCTAACCGTAGCCATAAGCCTAACCTTAACTTCTTGCCCACATCCCTTCTCAACCCTAACTCCAACCTCAACCATAACCCTATGGCTAGGGTTGAGTCGGGATGTGGAACATGAAGCTAGGGTTAAGTTTAGGGTCGAGGATAGAGTAAGGATTGAGCCAGGATGTGGACATGAAGCTAGGTTTAGGTTTAAGGTTGAGGTTAGAGTCTGAATGTCTGCCTGCCTGTCTATTTGTCTGTCAGGTTAGGGTTGAGCTGGGAGTGGAGTTGAAGATAGGGTTAGGGCCTCAACCATAGACATAACCATAATCCAATTTACATTGAATGAATTTGCCCCTCCCCCACTACATGGCAGAAATGTAGGCCTTAATGTGCTTTTGAGTGACATTGGTAAAATGGTTGAGGCTAGAAACACAATTCACATATGGGATCATTCAGCAGAGGCTCCCGATGAACGCACGCCTACACCTGAAATTAACTTTGTCCCACAGAGAACAAGGCCTTTCTTCCATAGAAAACATTACCTACGAACCTTACATAACCATGACGCCCCTGTGGACTGCGATTGAGCTAGCTAACCGTCCTTGCACACAACCCACCGTGACCTTATAGGGATGCCCTGTGTTGAGGTTCACCTTCTTTTGGAAACAGGAAGTGGCTTAATTCATCCTCAACATGGTTCTTAATTTTCTCCCTGTAGTTACACAAAAACACTGTGTTCCATCCTCTGTAATATAAAGAGGAGGGAGAGAGAGGGGGAGAAAGAGAGGAAGGAGAGAGTGATTGAGAGAGGAGATTAGAGAATAGAGAGAGTAAGAAAGAGAGAGGAGAGAGAAAGAGTGATGGAAAGATGGGATTAGAGAATAAAGAGAGGGGGAGAGGGTACACCCATTTTTTTTACTTTTAAATTATTATCCATTGATACTTTAAGAATGTAACTGAGAAATGCCTCATGAGCAACAATCTTATCCAGTAGTGTAGTGCACATTTTTATTTCAGTGCAGGAACACAATTGATGTATTACTTAATTTCTCAATCAAAGTTTTGAACCTACTGTTTAGCCTAATCAATATTATTTTAAAATATGCATAAAATGCTACCCCCAACTGCAATGTCTGCCTATGCCCACACATATTGTCTAAGAAATGTTTCAATTTTTTATACCCTCAAACACCATATGAGACATACCTCATTTTCAAAATAGGCCATCGTCACTGCCAATCGTGAATGACCACAGTATGAGTCATAATACCCATAAACCTAGTGGTCAAACAGGGAAATGGTTCCAATTGTTTTCCACCATTCATTTTTCCCATAAGGGATTTTTGAAACACTTAAAATAAGGGCTGTGTTTCGTGTAGGCTTACCCTGGCGTGACGTTTTGATAAGTGTAAATCTCTCTAGGCCAAGGTGACCTGTATTTGCCTGTCCCAGACCATTATTCCTTCTCCACCAAACATTACAATTGGCACTCTGCATTCGGGCAGGTAGCGTTCTCCTGGCATCCGCCAAACCCAGATTTGTCTGTCGGACTGCCAGATGGTAAAGCGTAATGAATCACTCCAGAGAACGCGTTTCCGCTGCTCCAGAGTCCAATGGAGCTTTACACCACTCTAGTCGATGCTTGGCATTGCGCATGGTGATCATAGGCTTGTGTATGGCTGCTCAGCCATGGAAACCCATTTCATGAAGCTCCAGATGAACAGTTATTGTGCTGACGTTGGTTCCAGAGGCAGTTTGGACCTTTATAGTGAGTATTACAGACTATTCTTTATACACACTGCGTGTTTCAACACTCCGCGGTTCCGTTCTGCGAGCTTGTGTGGCCTACCACTCCGAGGCTGAGCCGTTGTTGCTCATAGACTTTTCCACTTCACAATAACAGCACTTATAGTTGACCGGGGCAGCTCTAGCAGGGCAACAATTTGACAAACTGACTTGTTAGAAAGGTGGCATCCTATGACGGTGCCACATTGAAAGTCACTGAGCTCTTCCATAAGGCCATTCTACTGCCAATATTTGTCAATGGAGATTGCATGGCTGTCTGCTTGATTTTATACACCTGTCTGCAACGGGTGTGGTTGAAATAGCTGAATCCACTAATTTGAAGGGGTATCCACATACTTTTGTAAATATAGTGTATGTTAAATTATGTATGGTTACATAAGACGGATGGTTACTGAAGACAAAAATGAAAATGTAAGGTATTTGGTCGGGAATATAACATGGACCTGTAGCAACCCAAAGGTTGCAAGTACAAATCTCATCACAGATAACTTCAGCTTTTTAGTTAATTAGCAACTTTTAAAACACCTTTAGTTACTTTGCAACTACTTAGCATGTTAGCTAATCCTTCCCCTAAAACCCTTCCCCGAACCTAAACCCTTTAACCTAACCCCTAGCCTAGCTAACATTAGCTATCTAGCTAACGTTATCCACCTAACTAGAATTCGTAACATATCATAAGCTACGTTTTTAAAATTCGTAACATATTGTACATTTTGCAAATTTGTAACATATCATACAAAATGGGTGATGGACATTCACAAATTAAAACATACTATACGAAACGCAGTGGCGTGTATTCAGTGATGCCAAGGGAAGAGGTCTTCCACAAAAAAAAATAGAAAAAAGGGGAAAAACATACTAAATAATTTATCTTGCATTTATCTATCGTAAATGTCCTTATATTCACAAAATGCTGAATGGACAGTGCATTCGGAAAGTATTCAGACCCCTTCCCTTTTTCCACATTTCGTTACATTAAAAATGTTCCTCATCAATCTACACACAATAACCCATAATGACAAAGTGAAAACAGGCTTTTAGACATTTTTGCAAATGTATTAAAAATAAAAAACAGAAAAAACGTATTTACATAAGTATTCAGTATTCATTGATTGGAGTCCACCTGTGGTAAATTCAATTGATTGGACATGATTTGGAAAGGCACACACCTGTCTATCTAAGGTCCCACAGTTGCCAGTGCATGTCAGAGCAAAAACCAAGGCTCCGAAACAGAATTGTGTCGAGGTACAGATCTGGCGAAGGGTGCCGAAAAATGTCTGCAGCATTGAAGGTCCCCAAGAACACAGTGGCCTCCATCATTCTTAAATGTAATAAGTTTGGAACCTCCATGACTCTTACTATAGCTGGCCGCCCGGCCAAACTGAGCAATCGGAGGAGAAGGGCCTTGGTCAGGGTGGTGACCAAGAACCCGATGGTGACTCTGACAGAGTTCCTCTGTGGAGATGGGAGAACCTTCCAGAAGCACAACCATCTCTGCAGTGCTCAGGACCTTAGACTTAGGCGAAGGTTCTCCTTCCAACAGGACAACGACCCTAAGCACATTGCCAAGACAATGCAGGAGTGGCTTTGGGACAAGTCTCTGAATGTCCTTGAGTGGCCCAGCCAAAGCCCGGACTTGAACCCGATCCGAGACCTGAAAATAGCTGTTCAGAAATAAAAGCTGAAATAAATCATTCTCTGCACTATTATTCTGACATTTCACATTCTTAAAATAAAGTGGTCCTAACTGACCTAGGACAGGGAATTTTTACTCGGGTTGAATGTCAGGAATTGTGAAAACTGAGTTTAAACGTATTTGGCTAAGGTGTATGTAAACATCCAACTTCAACTGTAACTGTTTGTTACATGCAATATGTATTGTGGACTTCACAGGACAGATGTTGATCTCCGGTTTTGTAATGAAACAAATATGTGGTTGAATGTATTCTTTATTATTTTTATTGTCCTGGCTTTAGGCCTATATATCACTGTGTCAATGCACATGAACTAACAGGATTATAGAGCAAACAATGCAATTATCACAACACAGGTTGTAAATATGATTTCTTTTTTTTCCCTGGCTTGGCTTTCCCTGTGATTTTGCCCACGCCACCGCTACTGACGAAACTTAAATTTACTGTATCATACTTTATAGTGTTTGGATAGTATAGTGTACAGAATAATACAAAATGCTATGAGATCATGCAGCAGCGGTTCCCCTGTTGACTGACTCCCCATAGTGTTAGACCATAGACCGTAAAAAGAAGGGTTAGACATCTAATCTAGTTTTTGTACACTCGGCATTGTGTGGTAGGGCATGAATGATGTCCCAGGTGTTGTTTCCCCCGTTCGATGGTGACCCAACCGAACACTTTCTCGCGTCAAGGAGTTTAGCCAGAGAGAATAGCGAAAGGAGTATCTCTTGTTTAGCTCCCACAATCACTCATATGACCCGCCCCCTTTCAAATATTTTGATTGGCAGTTTCTATGACAACTGCACGGTCTTTTTCTGCGTCATTGGTCCATACGGGAACTTATTCGTTTGATAGACAGTCGTCATGGTAACGTTCTTATTCAGCCTCCATTTTGTTAGCCACTTTCGTTTTTCCCCCAAAAATGTACCTTCTTCCCGGAATAGTAAATCCCCTGATCATAGCAATGACATGTACATTGAAACTTATGCCCAGACAGAAATTGGTTAATATAATGAAAGGGGTTGGTAGATGTGTTACAACGGCGCTTACTGAGTACATTGGTTTACTGTAGTTTCTATGGTCTTCCGCCGGGCCGGTACGCTGCGCAGGTTTGGAACGCGCGCCATTTTGTGACATTTACAAAAAAAGGTTTCTTCAAGAAAACAGGGTCTTCAAGTTTTTTTCCGTATTAAAAAAAATGCTTTGGAAGCAACGCTACTCTCGCTGAAATGGAAGTATCGACCAGCTAATGGTGTACATGCCTACATCGAAATGTTGGTTTCTCTATGGTCAGATCGAATACAGTAAGTTTCTGCTGTTGACGGTGGTGGCGAGTTGACGGAGAGGCGCTGTTGATTTGGAAACAGAATTGACATCTACTCAGAGGAGTGAGGGTTGTACGTTGGGAAATCTGGGGGGGGCTCCATGGAGAAGAGACTGTATTCAATAATTCGCCGTAAGGCATTGGGGATTGTAAATGAGGATATTTTTCTGGAATAGGAAGACTGACAGGCAGCGACAAAGGTAAGTTTGTACTCTCGTTCTAACTGTAGCTAGCCATACTAGCCAGTTACAGTGCTAACGTTACCATTGTAATGGTCTAATGGGCTCACACACAAACTAGTTACCTAGCTAACGTTAGCTGGTAATGACATGACCATTCAACGTTCTATAATGTTTCTTATTTTTGGTGGGAAAACTTGCACCCACATATTGACAATACGATGACAAGCAGTAACGCGTAACATCGGGCCTAGTTAACAATATGAATCGTTAATAACATTGCTAAGTTTAACGGTAACTCGCTACTGTAACTGCTTAGGCCATGTTGGTGTAGTTGTTAGCTAACTTTCCCTTGCCACAGTTAACTTAACGTTAGCTAGCTAGAACCCTAGCCGTACTCCATTCCAGTAACGTTAGCTAGCAATCTAGCTAACCTTTATTCAATGCAGCTGGCTAACATGGATAGATATGAAAACTTAGCTAACTACCCTACAGTAGCATCTTGCCTTTAATGTAATTCAGTGGAAGGCAGTGTTGCTTGCTAGCTGGACCTTTGCTGTTTTAGCAAGATAGATTAGATTAACTAGTTAGGTCATACCGTTTTTTT
The DNA here is from genome assembly GCF_034236695.1 of Oncorhynchus nerka. Taxonomy (NCBI): domain Eukaryota; kingdom Metazoa; phylum Chordata; class Actinopteri; order Salmoniformes; family Salmonidae; genus Oncorhynchus; species Oncorhynchus nerka. Next base: position 62,919,929 of record NC_088417.1, read on the forward strand.
GGGTAAGTAACGTTAGTTGTAACGTTAGTTTACTATTTACCTAGCTAACGTTAGCTACATAGATAGTAGCGTGTGAAAGCGTAGCAGGCTTAAAATACACGCGTGAAACTAGATCGCCATATATACTGGTCTTGACAAGAAGAAGAAAAACTCTCGGGGGAGGTTCTCTTCTGTACTGTTCAACCAATCCAGTGAATGTGGAGGAGTTAGGATGGAGTATTGCCTTCAAAACTTCAAAAAGCGGAACTCGCGTCACAGGCTCTCTCTTAATGGTCCCTGAAAACCGGAACATCCGGTTGTTGGGGACTTGGCAGAGGCTACTAGCTACCTACTGCTTCTCTACTGTTTGTTAATGTATCATTCCAACTTGGTTAATGTTAGCTAGCTAACATTAGCAGGGCCCCGTTGTGTTGATGATCTTGTTGCTTTAGTAACATGATTGATAGGGAAGCTGGCTACAAAGAGTAACTCCACCCCAGGCAGCTAGGTTCAATAGAGGCGATACCAATCATATGTTGCCTTCCAGCTAGCAAACACCTGCTAACTTGACAAGTCATCAGTTTCCTAAGAGATGCAAGCATTGATTGATAGTCAGCTAACAGCTAGTCATAAGGATGGTGAGCTTATCTACGTCAACATATTCATTCTTGATACTATGTAATCAACTAGCTAACTAATGCTAATATGCTCACGTTGACCCAGTGTGTCTGCTGATGAAGTTCGCTAGCTAACATGTTGACCCTAGTGTAATCATGGTCATGGTTCAGTTGGGCTGATGTTAGCCACTGACTTGGTTATTTACAAATTGAAATTGAATAAGGAATTTTGTAGCTGACACGAACAGTTTAATTTAAGTTCCAGATCACAGTACATGATACACTTGTTGACAAAAGTATTAATTGACTGAAGCATCAAGTTCAGTGGGGGAAACTAAACTTATTAATTTGAGAACTCACATGAGGTAGACCGCCTCTGCTGTCATGCAAGTACCCATGACTTTGTGAATGAAATTCATACATAGCAGGCACTAGTATGTTTTTGATGAGTTAAATAACTGGGTTTTTGTAGAGAGCTTGAAGGCTTTTTGTTGTTGATCAAGTCAGAAATTTAACTTTTTTAGGACAATGTAACTTGTTGTTAAAATTCCTCCTCTTCAAAAGTATTGGATAAGGCCCATATTTGACATTTGCAGTCAATTGATCATTGTTATGTAGTAGCACCTGCTCACCAGGAGAAGTTTTCAGTTCATAGTCACTCTCTTGGTCTCTTTTAGTACATAATATCATATCAACCTCATGGTTGAATCAGCGAGTTGCTAATTTAGGCCTACTATAACAGCTACAAGAGTCATGCACAGCAATGGCAAAGCACCTTTTCTATAGTAAAGTTTACAAATGGTATGGATAGATCTCAAATTGGCCTTAGTTTGAAGTCTGTCTGGTGGGTCAATCAGTGTTCTCTTGTGACGCTATAGGCTAAGCCTAATTGTATTGAAAGTAGGGATGCACCGATATGACATTTTTGGGCGATACCGATATCCAATATTTTCCTTGGCAAAAACAATGATACCGATAACCAATATTTTAGCTCCCTTTTAAGCATTCTAGAACATTTAAATAGTTAACCAACACACACACGGACACAACGGTCTAAGGCACTGCATCTCAGTGCAAGAGACGTCACTACAGTCCCTGGTTCGAATCCAGTCTGTATCGCATCTGGCCGTGATTGGGAGTCCCATAGGGCAGCGCACAATTGGCCCAGCGTCGTCTGGGTTTGGCCGGGGTAGGCTGTCATTGTTAATAAGAATTTGTTCTTAAAACTTCTTACGTGTGAATTCCCGTTAACGGGATCGATTTGACAACAGCCAGTGAAAGTGCAGGGCGCCAAATTCAAACAACAAATCTCATAATTAAAATTCCTCAAACATACAAGTATTATACACCATTTTAACTTGTTAATCCCACCACAGTGTCCGATTTCAAAAAGGCTTTACGATGAAAGCATACCATGTGATTATGTTAGGTCAGCACCTAGTCACAGAAATACACAGAAATTTTTCCAACCAAAGAGAGGAGTCTCAAAGCAGAAATAGAGATAATTAATCACTAACCTTTGATGATTTTCATCACATGACACTCATGAGACTTCATGTTACACAATACATGTATGTTTTGTTCGATAAAGTTCATATTTATAACCAGAAATCTCAGTTTACATTGGCGCGTTATGTTCAGTAATGTTTTGCTTCTAAAACATCCCGTGATGTTGCAGAGCCACATCAATTTACAGAAATACTCATAATAAATGTTGATGAAAATACACGTGTTATACATGGAATTAAAGATATACTTCTCCTTATTGCAACCGCTGTGTCAGATTTCAAAAAAGCTTTACGAAAAAAGCACACCGTGCAATAATCTGAGAACAGTGCCCAGAGACCAAAAACAAGACATACAGATACCCGCCATGTTGTGGAGTCAACAGAAGTCAGAAATAGCATTATAAATATTCACTTACCTTTGATGATCTTCATCGGAATGCACTCCCAGGAATCCCAGTTCCACAATAAATGTTTGTTTTGTTCGATAATTCATGTCCAAATACCTCCTTTTTGTTCGCGCGTTTAGTTCACAAATCCAAATTCACGAGGCACAGGCACTTAGTCCAGACGAAAAGTAAAAAAAGTTATATTACAGTTCGTAGAAACATGTCAAACGATGTATAGAATCAATCTTTAGGATGTTTTTAACATAATCTTCAGTAATCTTCAATAATGCTTCAACCAGACAATTCCTTTGTCATTAGAAATGAAAAGGAATGCAGCTCGCTCTCACGGCCGTGCGCATGATTTAGCTCATGGCATTCTGCCAGACCTCTTAGTCAAACAGCTCTTATTCGCCCCCCCTTCACAGTAGAAGCCTGAAACAATGTTCTAAAGACTGTTGACATCTAGTGGAAGCCTTAGGAAGTGCAATCGGACCAAATTTACACTAAATCTTGGATAGGCAAAGACTTGAAAACCTACAAACCTCAGATTTCCCACTTCCTGGTTGGATTTTTTTCTCAGGTTTTTGCCTGCCATATGAGTTCTGTTATACTCACAGACATCATTCAAAAAGTTTTAGAAACTTCAGAGTAGAGGTCGACCGATTTATGAATTTACAACGCCGATACCGATTATTGGAGGACCAAAAAAGCCGATACCGATTAATCGGCAGATTTTTATTTGTAATAATGACAATTACAACAATACTGAATGAAGACTTATTTTAACTTAATATAATACATCAATAAAATCAATTTAGCCTCAAATAAACAATGAAACATGTTCAATTTGGTTTAAATAATGTGCTAACAAGCCAGCCATTTCACTTAGGTTACACCAGCCTCATCTCGGGAGTTGAGGCTTGAAGTCATAAACAGCGCAATGCTTGACGCACAACAAAGAGCTGCTGGCAATACGCATGAAAGTGCTGTTTGAATGAATGTTTACGCGCCTGCTTCTGCCTACCACCGCTCAGTCAGATACTTAGATACTTGTATGCTCAGTCAGATTATACGCAACTCAGGACACGCTAGATAATATCTAGTAATATCATCAACCATGTGTCGTTAACTAGTAATTATGATTGATTGATTGTTTTTTATAAGATAAGTTTAATGCTAGCTAGCAACTTACCTTGGCTTACTGCATTCGCGTAACAGGCAGTCAGTCTCCTTGTGGAGTGCAACGGTCGTTATTGCGTTGGACTAGTTAACCTTAAGGTTGCAAGATTGGATGCCCCGAGCTGACAAGGTGAAAATCGGTCTTTCTGCCCCTTAACCTCTTAGCGTCACCTGAGACGTCTGCGTCCCACCCAGCCATCAGGAAATGCAAATGCGCCACGCCAAATGCTAATAGCACTCGTTAAAACTCAAACGTTCATTAAAACACACATGCAGGGTACTGAATTAAAGCTACACTCGTTGTGAATCTAGCCAACAAGTCAGATTTTTAAAATGCTTTTCGGCGAAAGCATGAGAAGCTATTATCTGATAGCATGCAACACCCCGAAATACCTGAAGGGGACCTAAACAAAAGAATTAGCGTAGCCGGCGCTACACAAAACGCAGAAATAAAATATAAAACATTCATTACCTTTGACGAGCTTCTTTGTTGGAACTCCTATATGTCCCATAAACATCACTATTGAGTCTTTTTTTCGATTAAAACGGTCCATATATACCCAAAATATCCATCTATGAAAACTGTGTGATCCATAAAAAAACACTTTCAAAACGCAACGTCATTTTTTAAAATTAAAAAAGTTGCCTATAAACTTTCACAAAACACTTCAAAATGCTTTTGTAATCCAACTTTAGGTATTAGTAAACGTTAATAATCTATCAAATTGATCACGGGGCGATGTGTATTCAATAGCTCCACGTCTTCAAATCATGGTCGGAAATCTCTCTTCCAAAACATCCTGTCGTACACCGGATGGTATGGGGTCTCTCTTCTTCGTTTGACCAAGGAACAACCTCCAGGCAATTGCCAAGACTGGCGACATCGTGTGGAAGCTGTAGGACTTGTAAACTCGGAGCCATCTATTTTGCTGTGCCATAGACAATACATGCAACTGGCGCATTGATATTTTTTCCACTTTTTGGTGATCAGTTTTCCTTGGGCTTTTCGACGAAACACACGTTCTGTTATAGTCACAGCCGTGATTTAACCAGTTTTAGAAACGTCAGAGTGTTTTCTATCCACACATACTAATCATATGCATATACTATATTCCTGGCATGAGTAGCAGGACGTTGAAATGTTGCGTGATTTTTAACAGAATGTTCGAAAAAGTAAGCCATATGCTTAAGAGGTTTTAAAGAGGCAGTTAACCCACCGTTCCTAGGTCGTCTTTGAAAATAAGAATGTGTTCTTAACTTGTTGTAACTCCCATCCCGTGAACGGGATCATTGTCATCATCTGACACTAATTAGCATAATGCAAAGGACATAAATATTACTAGAAAATATTCCTATTCATGAAAATCACAAGTGAAATATATTGAAACACAGCTTAGCCTTTTGTTAATCACCCTGTCATCTCAGATTATCAAAATATGCTTTACAGCCAAAGCAAGACAAGCATTTGTGTAAGTTTATCCATAGCATAGCATTATGTCCAGTTAGCAGCAGGTAACTTGGTCACGAAAATCAGAAAAGCAATCAAATTAAATTGTTTACCTTTGATGAGCTTCGGATGTTTTCACTCACGATCTCAGTTAGATAGCAAATGTTCCTTTTTTCCAAAAATATAATTTTTTTGTAGGCGAAATAGTTCCGTTTGTTCTTCACGTTTGGCTGAGAAATCGACCGGAAATTGCGGTCACGACAATGCCGAAAAATATTCCAAATTAGCTTTATAATATCAACAGAAACTAGGCAAACGTTGTTTATACTCAATCCTCAAGGTGTTTTTCAAATATCTATTCGATAATATATCCACCGGGACAATTGGTTTTTCAGTAGGAGCGATAGGAAAAATGGCTACCTCTGTATTTTACGCAAGAATCACTCTTGAGAGCCATCAGGTGACCACTTGCGCAATGTAGCCACTTACGGGTATTCTTCAACATAAAGGCGTGAAACTACGTCAGAATGCTGTAGACACTTTGGGGAATACGTAGAAAAAGGAATCTGGTTGATAGCCCATTCACTGCTCAATAAAGGCGCATCGGAATGCAGAGCATTCAAAACATGAGTCACTTCCGGATTGGATTTTTCTCAGGCTTTCGCCTGCAATATCAGTTATGTTATACTCACAGACAATATTTTTTACATATTTGGAAACTTTAGAGTGTTTTCTATCCTAAGCAGTCAATTATATGCATATTCTAGCATCTTGTCCTGACAAAATATCCCGTTTTACTTTGGGAACGTTATTTTTCCAAAAATGAAAATACTGCCCCCTAGTGACAACAGGTTAACTGACTTGCCTGGTTAAATAATGATTAAATAATAATAGTCGTTTTATTCTCAACCACGATTTCATTATACATGTCAAGCAGTGAAGTCTCAGCTCTGTCTGTCCGTGCCCTCTCTTCCTCTGTGCACACTGTCACTGTATGTCCAGCTGTGTTACATTTCACGTAAACCCTGTTTCTTCTCTACATCGAAGTAGTGGTCCTTGTACCTAGCATCGAGCATGGTGGTGACACAGTAAAGAGGCTCAGAGAGAATGCCACCGAATCGCTTGTCCATAGCCTTGAGTACTTTTGTAAGTTTTAAACCCACGGTCTGTGTCGGCAGTTTTGTTGAGCAGGCGTTTCAATGCCATGATAGAGGGTGTGATCACGTCTGCTGCAGACACAGTTGATTAGCTTATTTCTCAAGTCAGTTGTTCGAATGGCGCTAGGAGTGTGTCCATGTTTCAAACATGTTCTCAAATGCCATTGAAATGGCAGCAGCAGTATGAGAACCAGCACATTCCTGAGCATTTAATATGGCTTTCATCAGTACGAAATCCTAGTCGACCCACTGTGCTGTCAGACTCCGCATGCGCATGGGGCTGACATCGCTGGTCCAAATGTCAGCCGTGAAGCTAATAGCAGTGACGCCCATAGCAAGTAGCTCATAGATGTACGTTTCAACAATACTGTGTAACTGGTGGGGGCAAATCTGAAAAATAGTGTGTACCGGGGCTCGACCAGTCGGCGAAAGCCAACATCATCCACGACAGAGGACGGTTGATTGTCAAGGGCAATGGATTCCATTATCTTGGCTTTAATGGATTTTGCCTTTCAGTTGTCTCGCTGAAATGTTCTTACTCTTTCAAATGACTGCTCGACTTGAACTTGTTTAGTTGTTGGAGATGTGTGCTTGGTATTTTTCTGATTTTGTTCTGTGTAGCGCTGTATTTTTCATGGGTCATTACGTCAGCTACTTAAGTTCTATAGCTAAGCACGTCAGCTTTGACATCGGTTTTGCACATCATCCGTTTTGCACATCGGCGTTAAAGGCATTTTTAGCTAATATTGTCTGATTCTGATATGCTCACCGATATATCATGCATCCCAAATTGAAAGAGCTTCTGCTTCAGTCATGACATGGTTGATTCCTTGGAAACAGAATTACCTTAGGGACACATTCTTTATTTAGGCTACTTATAGACAACTTCCATGCTGAGTGTACTTTACAATAAGCATTTGTGTTCTCTCTGCCTTTGACTTGACTTTAATCACAGCAGCAAACTCCTCAACAAGTGATTACACGGGCATCTGTATTTTAAGATTCCTGCCAGTAATTTCTATTCCGGTTCATATTTGTCTGTTTTTGGCTGTGTATGGGTAATAGCCAAGAGAAAAAAAGAAAGTAAAAATGATAGTTTTCAACACAAATAGGTCTAATGAACATTAGGCCAATATTCAACATTCATGAGAACCGTGTCTGCACGTACATGGATGTTGATGGAAATGTTACTGCACCAACTTTGGAAGGATTTTCAAACGTAGGCATAAACTGTATTTTCCCCATATCATAATCAGTTGAGATTCATTGTCTATCTCTGTGATGGAATGTCTATTTTTACAGTAGAACACGCTTTGAAAGTAACGTGGAAAGTAGCCTTGTAGTTTATTTGTATTTTTTACTTTTGTAGGCTTCTTGAATGGTCTTCAATGGACAAACACGTAGCACAATGGTTGTCAGCGCAAAAGCTTAAAATGTCCAATGCAGCCGTTTTATCTCTATAAAATAATTTCTGCGTCAACAATGAAGTACCTTACAATTAAAGGGATACTTCGGGATTTTGCCATTGCCCTTTATCTACTTCCCCAGTGTCAGATGAACTTGTGGATACCATGTTATGTTTCTCGTGTACAGTATGAAGGAAGTTAGAGGAAGTTTAGTGAGCCAATGCTAACTAGTGTTAGGGCAAGGACTGGAAGTCTGTGGGTATCTACTAGCATGCTAGACTTCTAGTCGTGCTTACGCTAATTTGCAATTGCGCTAGTTAGCAACTTCCTTCAAACTGCATGCAGGGACACAAAAAAAATATATTTACGAGTTCATCTGACTCTGGGGAAGTGGATTAACTTCTTGGTGACAGGGGGGCAGTATTGAGTAGCTTGGATGAATAAGGTGCCCAGAGTAAACTGCCTGCTACTCTGTCCCAGATGCTAATATATGCATATTATTAGTAGTATTGGATAGAAAACACTCTGAAGTTCCTAAAACTGTTTGAATGATGTCTGTGAGTACAACAGAACACATATGGCAGGCGGAAACCTGAGAAAAGTCCAACCAGCAAGTGCGAAATCTGAGGCTTGTAGTTTTTTAACTCAACCAATATTCCACTGTATCTACAATAGGGGCTATGTTGCATTTCCTAAGGCTTCCACTAGATGTCAACGGTCTTTAGAACATTGTTTGAGGCTTCTACTGTGAAGTGGGACCGAATAAGAGAGGGATGAGTCAGGTGTCTGGCAGAGTGCCACAGGCTCTGAGGCACGGTCACGAGAGAGTTAGCTCTCATCCCATTGCTTTTATACAGACATAGGAATTCTCCGGTTGGAATATTAATGAAGATTTATGATAAAAACATCCTAAAGATTGATTCTATACTTAGTTTGACAAGTTTCTATGGGCTGTAACGGAACTTTTTGTCCGACGTTCGGCTGGAACTGAACGCGCTTTTGGATTTGTTTACCAAACGCCCGAACAAAAGAAGCTATTTGGACATAAATGATGGACATTATCAAACAAAACAAACATTTATTGTGTTACTGCGATTCCTGGGAGTGCATTCTGATGAAGATCATCAAAGGTAAGTGAATATTTATACTAGAGGTCGGCCGATTATTGGAGGACCAAAGAAAGCCGATACCGAATAATCGACCGATATTTTTTATATATTTTATTTATTTGTAATAATGACAATTACAACAATACTGAATGAACACTTATTTTAACTTAATATAATACATCAATAAAATTCAATTTAGCCTCAAATAAATAATGGCACATGTTCAATTTGGTTTAAATAATGCAAAACAAAAGTGTTGGAGAAGAAAGTAAAAGTGCAATACGTGCCATGTAAAAAAGCTAACGTTTGAGTAACTTGCTCAGAACATGAGAACATATGAAAGTTGGTGGTTCATTTTAACATGAGTCTTCAATATTCCAAGTTAACTTCTTAAGGTATAGGGGGCAGCATTTTCACTTTTGGATAAATAGCGTGCCCAATTTCAACTTCCTGCTACTCATGCCAAGAATACAAGATATGCATATTAATAGTAGATTTGGATAGAAAGCACTCTGAAGTTTCGAAAACCGTTTGAATCATGTCTGTGAGTATAACAGAACTTATGTAGCAGGCAAAACCCCGAGGACTAACCGTTCATATTTTTATTTTTTTAGGTCTCTGTCTGTTCAGTGTGTTCTCATTGGGAAACTATATTTCTTAGGCACTTGTTTTGAGTTCCTACCGCTTGTCACCAGTCTTTGGAATTTGGTCGAGGTTATTCCTTTGTGCAATGAAGAAGTACGGCCATTTAGGAACTGGGTAACACTGTTGAGAGTTACGCAAGACTTGAAAAGTAGCGTTGGTTTGTTGTCTTCCTGTATTGAACACAGATAGACCCGTCTTCAATTTGATCGATTATTAACGTTTAAAAATACCTAAAGTTGTATTACAAAAGTAGTTTGAAATGTTTTGTCAAAGTTTACAGGCAACTTTTGAAATATTTTGTAGCAAATTGGAAGCGTTTTTTTTCTGGATCAAATGCGCCAAATAAATTGACATTTTGGATATATATGGGCGGAATTAATCAAACAAAAGGACCAATTGTGATGTTTATGGGACATATTGGAGTGCCAACAAAAGAACCTCATCAAAGGTAGGGCATGTTTTATATTTTATTTCTGCGTTTTGTGTAGCGCCTACAGGGTTAAAATATGCTACTCTCTTTGTTTACTGTTGTGCTATCATCAGATAATAGCTTCTTATACTTTCGCCGAAAAGCCTTTTTAAAATCTGACATGTTGGCTGGATTCACAACGAGTGTAGCTTTAATTTAGTATCTTACATGTGTGATTTTATATCATTTTATTAGAATTTGCCGCGCTGCATTTTCCCTGGCTTTTGGCCAAGTGGAACGCAAGCGTCCCCTATACCTTAAGAAGTTAAGAGGTTTTTAGGTTGTAGTTAATATAGTATTTATAGGACTTTCTCTATACCATTTGTATTTCATATACCTTTGACTATTGGATGTTCTTATAGGCACTTTAGTATTACCAGTGTAACAGTATAGCTTCCGTCCCTCTCCTCGCCCCTACCTGGGCTCGAACCAGGAACACATCGACAACAGCCACACTCGAAGCAGCGTTACCCATCGCTGCACAAAATCCGCGGCCCTTGCAGAGCAAGGGGAATAACTACTCCAAGTCTCAGAGCGAGTGACATTTGAAACATAATTAGCGCGCACCCCGCTAACTAGCTAACCATTTCACATCGGTTACACCAACCATTGGGCTAATAGGCTTGAAGTCATAAACATGGCTGTGCTTGCGAAGAGCTGCTGGCAAAACACACAAAAGTGCTGTTTGAATGAATGCTTACGAGCCTGCTGCTGCCTACCATCGCTCAGTCAGACTGCTCTATCAAATATCAAATCATATACTTAATTATAATATAATAACACACATAAATACAAGCCTTTAATAGGTCATTAATATGGTCGAATGTTGAAAACAAAACGTTTATTCTTTCAGTGAAATACGGAACCGTTCTGTATTTTATCTAACGGGTGGCATCCATCAGTCTAAATATTCCTGTTACATTGCACAACCTTCAATGCTATGTCATAATTACCTAAAATTCTGCCAGGCGGCCCAAACTGTTGCATATTCCCTGACTCTGCGTGCAATGAACGCAAGAGAAGTGACACAATTTCACCTGGTTAATATTGCCTGGTAACCTGGATTTCTTTTAGCTAAATATGCAGGTTTAAAAATGTATACTTCTGTGTATTGATTTTAAGAAAGGCATTGGTGTTTATGGTTAGGTACACGTTGGAGCAACGACAGTCCTTTTTCGCGAATGCGCACCTCATCGATTATATGCAACGCAGGACATGCTACATAAACTAGTAATATCATCAATCATGTGTAGTTATAACTAGTGATTATGATTAAGTTCAATGCTAGCTAGCAACCTACCTTGGCTTCTTACTGCATTCGCGTAACAGCTGGGCTCCTCGTGAGGCAGGTGGTTCGAGCGTTGGACTAGTTAACCTGTTGCTCCTACCCTCTACTTTTTTGAAAATTTTGTTAAAAATCGCGCAACATTTCAGCGCCCTGCTACTCATGCCAGGAATATAGTACGTTCATATGGTTAGAATGTGTGGATAGGAAACACTCGGACGTTTTTAAAACTGGTTAAATCACGACTGTGGCTATAACATAACGTGCGTTACATCGGAAAGCGCAGGAAAACCTGATCACAGAAAATGGAAATAAATATCCTTGCGCCACTTCCAGCAATTGTTCACAGTGAGCCGAATTAGATAAGACCGAGGATTCAACTCCCGCAGCATCCCCATGTTGTCTAGAGTCTTGTGAATTGAATCATCTTTGATTCTTGGTTGAACCGAATCAGGGGAACCACTTACCTCCAGTCTCCGCCCAGATCATTTGGAAGAGCTCTCTCGCTTATTAACGTTTACTAATACCTAAAGTAGCATTACAAACGTATTTCGAAGTGTTTTGTGAAAGTTTATCGTCTACTTTTTGAATTTTAAAAAATGACGTTACGTTGTGAAATCGCTGTTTTTTTTGTTTATCACACAGTCTACATATAACGATATCTTGGCTTTATATGGCCCGATTTAATCGAAATAAAGACCCAATAGTGTTTATGGGACATCTAGGAGTGCCAACAAAGAAGATGGTGAAAGGTAATGACTGTTTTCTATTTTATTGTGCGGTTTGTGTAACGCCGAAATGCTAATTATTTTGTTTACGTCCCCTGCTGTGCTTTTGTGTTGTAGTGTATTGGTGCATGCTATAAGATAATAGCTTCTCATGCTGTCGCTGAAAAGCATTTTAAAAATCTGACTTGTTGCCTGGATTCACAACGAGTGTAGCTTTAATTCGATACCCTGCATGTGTATTTTAATGAACGTTTGAGTTTTAACTAATACTATTAGCATTTAGCGTAGCGCATTTGCATTTCCAGAGCTCTAGTTGGGACGCAAGCGTCCCAAGTAGAAGCAAGAGGTTAACTGTAAGGTCGCAAGATTGGATCCCCCGAGCTGACAAGGTAAACATCTGTCGTTCTGCCCCTGAACAAGGCAGTTAACCCACCGTTCCTAGGCCGTCATTGAAAATAAGAATGTGTTCTTAACTGACTTGCCCAGTTAAATTAAGATTAAATAAAGGTGTACCAAAAAAAAATTGCCGTCCAAAATTAGCGATTTCCAATTGTTATGAAAACTTGAAATCAGCCCTAATTAATCAGCTGATCTCTAGTTAAGTCACCACCAAGCCACAGAAAAACCCAACCATTTTTCCAGCCAAAGAGAGGAGGCACTAATAGAGATCAAATTAATCACTAACCTTTGATGATCTTCATCAGATGACACTCATAGGACTTCATGTTACACAATACATGTATGTTTTGTTCGATAAAGTGCATATTTATATAAAAAATCTCATTTTACATTGGTGCGCTACGTTCAGTAGTTCTAAAACATGCGGTGATTGTGCAGAGCCACATGAATTCACAGAAATACTCATTATAAGTGTTGATGAAAATTCAAGTGTTATGCTTGGAACTTTAGATACACTTCTCCTTAATGCAATCGCTGTGTCAGATTTCAATTCTTTTTAACGGAAAAACCATAATCTGAGTACGGCGCTCAGAGCCCAAACCAGCCAAAATAAATATCCGCCATGTTGCGTAGTCAACATTAGTCAAAAATAGCATTATAAATATTAACTTACCTTTGATGATCTTCATCAGAATGCCCTCCCAGGAATCGCAGTTACACAATAAATGTTTGTTTTGTTAGATAATGTCCATAATTTATGTCCCAAAAACGTATTTTGTTAGGGCGTTTGGTAAACAAATCCAAAAGCGTGTTCAGGTCCAGTCGGACGAAAAGTTCAAAAAGTTATATTACAGGTTGAAGAAACTTGTCAAACTAAGTACAGAATCAATCTTTAGGATATTTTTATCATACATGTTCAATAATGTTCCAACCGGAGAATTCCATTGTCTGTAGAAAAGCAATGGAACGCAGGTCGCTCTCATGTGAAATGCGCGTGACCAGTGCGTGGCTCTCTGCCAGACCATTGACTCAAAGAGCTCTCATCCGGTCCCACTTCACAGTCGAAGCCTGAAACAATGTTCTAAACACGGTTGACATCTAGTGAAAGCCTTAGGAAGTGCAACATAACCCATATCCCACTGTGAATTCGATAGGGGCAGAGTTTAAAAACTACAAACCTCAGATTTCCCACTTCCTGGTTGGATTTCTTCTCAGGTTTTTGCCTGCCATATGAGTTCTGTTATACTCACAGACATCATTCAAACAGTTTTAGAAACTTCAGAGTGTTTTCTATCCAATACGAATAATAATATGCATATATTAGCATCTGGGACTGAGTAGGATGCAGTTTACTCTGGGCACAGTATTCATCCAAAAGTGACAATGTTGCCCCCTATCCCAAAGGTCTTCAGACGCGCTGCGGTAAACGGCAATTGAAAGGCAAGAAAATCCGCCTATCGTGTGTAGTGATCAAAAGTTATTTGTCACATGCTACAAACAGGTGTAGACCTTACCGTGAAATGCTTACTTACAACCCCAACCCCTTAACCAACAATGCAGTTCAATAAATAGAGTTAAGAAAATATTTACTAAATTAACGAAAGTATAAAGTAAAAAGTAACACAATAAAATAACGAGGCTATATACAGGTGTAGCCGGTACCGAGTCAATGTGCGGGGGTACACGTTTAGTTGAGGTAAATGACTATGCATAGATAATAAACGGTGAGTAGCAGCAGTGTAAAAACAAAGGGGGAGGGGGCTGTGTCAATGCAAATAGTCCGGATGGCCATTTGATTAATTGTTCAACAGTCTTATGGCTTGGGGGTAGAGGCTGTTAACCTCTTGCATCGAGCAATCCCGTATCCGGGAGCGTAATCATAGCCTCAAGCTCATTACCATAACGCAACGTTAACTATTCAGGAAAATCGCAAATGAAATGAAAGAAATATATTCACTCACAAGCTTAGCCTTTTGTTAACAACACTGTCATCTCAGATTTTCAAAATATGCTTTTCAACCATAGCTACAGAAGCATTTGTGTAAGATTATTGATAGCTAGCATAGCATTAAGCCTAGCATTCAGCAGGCAACATTTTCACAAAAAAAAGAAAAGCATTCAAATAAAATAATTTACCTTTGAAGAACTTTGGATGTTTTCAACGAGGAGACTCTGTTAGATAGCAAATGTTCATTTTTTCCCCAAAATATTATTTGTGTAGGAGAAATCGCTCCGTTTTGTTCATCACGTTTGGCTAAGAAAACCCCCCGAAAATTCGGCCATTACAGCGCCGAACTTTTTTCCAAATTAACTCCATAATATCGACAGAAACATGGCAAACGTTGTTTAGAATCAATCCTCAATGTGTTTTTCACATATCTATTCGATGATAAATCATTCGTGGCAGTTGGGTTTCTCCTCAGTAGCAAACGTAAAAGTACTGCAGCTGGAGATTACGCAATAATTGCGACAGAGGACACCAAGCGACCACCTGGTAAATGTAGTGTCTTATAGTCAATCTTCCAATGATATGCCTACAAATACGTCACAATGCTGCAGACACCTTGGGGAAACGACAGAAAGTGTAAGCTCATTGGAACACAGCGCCTTCAAAATCTGGGGCACTTCCTGTTTGAAATTCCATCTTGGTTTCGCCTGTAGCATCAGTTCTGTGGCACTCACAGACAATATCTTTGCAGTTTTGGAAACGTCAGAGTGTTTTCTTTCCAAAGCTGTCAATTATATGCATCGTCGAGCAGCTTTTTGTGACAAAATATCTTGTTTAAAACGGGAACGTTTTTCATCCAAAAATTAAAATAGCGCCCCCTATATCCAAGAAGTTAACACAAAAAAAGACATAAAAATAAACACAAAAAATCGGGGTGTATGAGTATATATATATATATGCTGCTATAACAGCCTCCACTCTTCTGGGACAGATTTCCACTAGATGTTGAACATTGCTGTGGGGACATGCTTTCATTCAGTTACAAGAACATTCGTGAAGTTGGGCATGGATGTTTGGCGATTAGGCCTGCCCCGCAGCTGGCGTTCCAATTCATCCCAAAGGTGTTTGATGGTGTTGAGGTCAGGGCTCTGTGCATGCCAGTCAAGTTCTTCCACACCGGTCTCAACAAACTATTTCGGTATTGACCTAGCTTTGTGCAGCTGCTCGGGCATTGGAAACCCATTTCATGAAGCTCCCGACGAACAGTTATTGTGCTGACGTTGGTTCCAGACTCAGTTTTGAACTCGGTAGTGAGTATCGCAACCAAGGACAGATTAGTTTTACGCGCTTCAGCACTCAGCGGTCTCGTTCTGTTAGCTTGTGTGGCCTAGCACTTCGCGACTGAGCTGTTGTTGCTCCTAGACATGTCCACTTCACAATAACAGCACTTACAGTTGACCTGGCAGCCCTTGCAGGGCAGATATTTGACAAACCAACTTGTTGGAAAGGTGGCATCCTATGACTGAGCTCTTCAGTAAGGCAATTCTACTGCCAATGTTTGCCTATGGAGGTTGCATGCCTGTGTGCTCAATTTCATCCACCTGCTATATTTTGTACACCTTAGCCACAGCAGGTTTGGCTGAAGTAGCCAAATTCACTAATTTGAAGGGGTATCCACATAATCTTGTGTATGTAATGTATCACCAGTAATACATTTAATGAATTCCCATAACTTCTGGAGCCCACTGGTGCAGAAACTCTTGAGGGCCAATAATATTTTATGCAATGTTGCAAGTTTGCTAGGTCAAATTTAGGGCCGGACCCAGTTGATAGTTTATACAATGTTTCAAGTTCGTTGCAGACCGACCATGTGTAGCCAATGTGATACATAGGATATTTTTATCAGGATATTTTTTACCTGAAGGCTGCAATGTTCATATTTGTTGGCTTTATGTAGGCTATTTTTACATAGTTGGCAATGGCAATAGAAGTTATGCATTAAAATTTGTATAATTTCCATTTAGATTGAATTTTGATTAATCACATGATAATTATTTTGAGGTACGAAGCCATTATTATTTTTTCGAATTTTACCCCTTTTTTCCTCCCCAATTTCGTGTTATCCAATTGTTTTGTCTCATCGCTACAACTCCCGTACGGGCTCGGGAGAGACGAAGGTTGAAAGTCATGCGTCCTCCGATACACAACCCAACCAAGCCGCACTGCTTCTTCATTAACACAGTGCGCATCCAACCCAGAAGCCACCCGCACCAATGTGTCGGAGGAACCACCGTGCACCTGGCATCCTTGGTTAGCGTGCACTGCGCCCGGCCTGCCACAGGAGTCGCTGGTGCGCGATGAGACAAGGACATCCCTACCGGCCAAGCCCTCTCTAACCCGGACGACGCTAGGCCAATTGTGCGTCGCCCCACGGACCTCCCGGTCGCGGCCGGTTACGACAGAGCCTGGGCGCGAACCCAGAGTCTCTGATGGCACAGCTGGCGCTGCAGTACAGCGCCCTAGACCACTGCTCCACCCGGGTCGAAGACATTATTTTAATTAAACTGTTCCACAGTGCATATGGAAACCATAACTGACATGCAGATTGGTAAACATTGTAAGATAAATTGGCATTCCACATAAAGGTTGTAGCCTTTAGGGTACAGTTGTCTTTACATTTTTTTATTCTGGTTATCTTGATCTCTGACTCCCCCTTCAGTCATTTTTGTCTTGTTTATTCAAACGGTGCGCTTAAAGCATCAGACAAGCTCAGTGCATATAGTTGATTTTATTTAAACACATATGGGGTGTCTATATGGAAAAATACACTGAACGTTTTTGTCGGAGACAGCCCTAATATTTCCAAACTGAGGTCGAAATAACAACACTGAAATTGTGAAAATGATGATAATGCCCTTTTTGTGTAAGAGCTGTTTGGTGAGAAAATTTCTGCCTGTTCGGGTGGGATGTAATTCTGGCCTGCCACATGTCACCCGGCAATCTGATTATAATAGACCAATTAACATTCATCCTTTATTTACATATTACTTCCTAGTTTTGATGCTGGTTATGCCTAGGGCTGTTGCGGTGACCGTATTACCACCACACCGGCGGTCACGAGTCATGAAGGCAGTCAAATTCCACATGACCGTTTAGTCTCGGCAATTAGGCTTCTCCAAGCTCTGATGCGGCTGCTGGTCATTAGTATCCTAACAAACTTGCTAACTGCCTTAGCTCAGAACTCTGTTGTCCCCCTAATCACTCTGACATCAATGCAAATGTATTCAATAATCTAATCAAACACTTCATGAGCTCATGTTGTGCAACATTTCTATAGGCTATGCTATTGCGTGAGAAAACGGTGCGATGGCCACTAGGGTTGCAAAGGGTCGGAAACTTTCCGGTAAATTTCTGGACATTTTTAATGGGAAGTTAAACCTGGGAATTTTAGGAATTTGGCTTAAATTCATCAAAAAAGTTAGCTTATAACAGTGAACTTTTTTGTGGGATACACATAAGGAAATTCTAGGTGTTGTGGCATATTTTGGTTAAACTATCCCCAATTCAATGGAATTGCAACCCTCTGCATGCACAGTGCATTCTTCCAACACATGTGCGGTGCACTCTTCCATCACATGTACAACTGATTCTCAAAATCTTGCACACTAATGAGATGCTATTGAGCCCACCCTACTACTCTGTCTGAGCCAAGGACTACATGCTTTCTGGTTTTCTAAGTTTTGATTATAATACTGGGTGGGGTGAATATATTTTATAAGACATACATAATTTTTTGTTAACTAGTAAATAGTAGCCTACAGCAAAGTGTGTTTAAATCATTTCTAACTTGTTAACAACTTTTGCTAGTTAGTTTTTGCTACCATGTGGGTTTTAGCTTGCTTGAGCCTGGAGTGTTAATTCACAGTTTCCATACATGTTTCATTTTAAAACATTTATCTTACAAAGGAGTTGTTTAATCTAACTGCTTAACCTCTTCAGTCGACCCTCTACTTTTTTGAACATTCTGTTAAAAATCGCGCAACATTTCAGCGCCCTGCTACTCATGCCAGGAATATAGTATATGCATTTGCTTAGTCTGTGTGGATAGAAAACACTCAGACGTTTAAAAAACTGGTTAAATCACTGCTGTGGCTTTACCAGAACGGCATTTACATCGAAAAGCACAGGAAAAACTGATCACTGAAAATGGGAAAATATATCCATGCGCTACTTGATCCCATTGATAAAGGTGAACCACAATTAATTGACTGAGGTTGCAGTACCTACAGCTTCCACACGGTGTCTAGAGTCTTGTCATTTCCCTTTGAGTTTTTTCTTGGTCAAACACATACAGGACACCGTATCTAATCCGGTCTAGGACCGGATATTGAGTTTCTAGCCGGACATTTTTCCAGACGGACAGCTAATGATCTTTACATCGCCTCCTGATGAATTTTATCGCTTATTAACGTTTACTAATACCTAAAGTTGCATTACAAACGTATTTGAAGTGTTTTGTGAAAGTTTATCGTCGACTTTTGAATTTAAAAAAATGACGTTACGTTTTGAAACAATGTTTTTTTCGTTTATCACACAGTCTACATATAACGATATCTAGGCTTTATATGGACCGATTTAATCGAAATAAAGACCCAAATAGTGTTTATGGGACATCTAGGAGTGCCAACAAAGAAGATGGTGAAAGGTAATGAATGTTTTCTATTTTATTGTGCGGTTTGTGTAACGCCGAAATGCTAATTATTTTGTTTACGTCCCCTGTGGGTCTTTTGGGGTGTTGCATGCTATCAGATAATAGCTTCTCATGCTTTCGCCGAAAAGCATTTTAAAAATCTGACTTGTTGCCTGGATTCACAACGAGTGTAGCTTTAATTCGATACCCTGCATGTGTATTTTAATGAACTTTTGAGTTTTAACTAATACTATTAGCATTTAGCGTAGCGCATTTGCATTTCCAGAGCTCTAGTTGGGACGCAAGCGTCCCGAGTAGAAGCAACAGGTTAACTATTTATTTGTACATGGAATTGTATTTTTTTCTACTCATTTTTTTTCCTAATCTTTACAGGAAAATGCCACAAAATCTGATGTGTGGAGACATTTCACTGCAGCTAATCTATATGGAAAAGCTGTGTAAATTTGAAAATACTGTGCCAAATTATATGTGAAGAATGCAACAAAGATGCAGAATCATCTAGCCAAATGCATAAAGTTCCCTCGGCGCTCACAACAAGCAAACGCTGACAAAAGTCCCTCTACTTCTATTCAAGTTGAAAATGATGAATCAGACACCTTATCGATAGCAACAGCTCATGGTTCTCCTGGAATCTGATTTTTTTTTACTCAATGGAGGAATGTAGGTAGAGATGCGAATGAATGTCTTGCTCAAGCTGTTTATGCAACTGGTTCACCTCTGATGCTCACAGGCAATGTGTATTGGAAGAGATTTCTGAATGTTCTTCACCCAGCATACACCCCTCCAACCAGACATGCTTTATCTAATCATTTGCTGGATGCAGAGTTCAAGTGAATGTCAAGCAAATCATAGAGAAAGCATTGCAATCATCTCTGATGGGTGGTCGAATGTTTGTGGGCAAGGAATAATTAACTACATCATCTCCACCCCTCAACCAGTATTCTACAAGAGCACAGACACAAGGGACAACAAACACACCGGTCTCTACATTGCAGATGAGCTGTAGGCAGTCATCAATGACCTTGGACCACAGAAGGGATTTGCGCTGGTGACAGGTAATGCTGCGAACATGAAGGCTGCTTGGTCTAAAGTGGTGGAGTCCTACCCTCACATCACACCCATTTGCTGTGCTGCTCATGCATTGAATCTGCTCCTCAAGGACATCATGGCACTGAAAACAATGGATACACACTACAAGAGAGCCAAGGAAATGGTTAGGTATGTGAAGGGTCATCAAGTTATAGCAGCAATCTACCTCACCAAGCAAAATGAGAAGAATAAGAGCACCGCATTGAAGCTGCCCAGCAACACCCTTTGGGGTGGTGTTGTCATCATGTTTGACAGTCTCCTGGAGGGGGAGGAGTCTCTCCAAGAAATGTCCATATCACAGTCTGCTGATATGGACAGCCCCATCAAGAGGATCTTCCTGGATTATGTATTTTGAGAGAGAGAGGTAAGCAGCCTGAAACTCCTGAAACCTATAGCAGTAGCCATTGCACGGATTCAGGGCGACCATGCCATTGTGTCTGATGTTCAAACTCTGCTTGCAGATGTAAGAGAAGAAATCCGTACTGCCCTGCCCACTTCACTGTTGCTCCAAGCAGAGGAAACTGCAGTTCTGAAATACATCAAAAAGCGTGAAGACTTCTGCCTGAAAACCATACACGCTGCAGCATACATGTTTGACCCCAAGTATGCTGTTAAGAGCATCCTGTCTGGTACAGAGATCAACAAGGCTTATGGTGTCATCACTACCGTGTCTCACCACCTTGGCCTGGATGAGGGCAAGGTTATTGGCAGACTGGCAAAGTATACTTCCAAGCAAGGGATTTGGAATGGAGATGCAATATGGCAGTCGTGCCAACATATCACCTGGTGGAAGGGACTTTATGCATCTGAGGGTCTTCCGCTGTTGCCTCCATCATCCTCCAATTCCCACCAACATCAGCCGGCACAGAGTGAAAAATTGGTAGCCATCTGGGCAAATTTGAGGCTTTTTGAGCCTGACAATTAGCCATCCTCAACAAGGTTGGAAAGTGACAGTGAAGATGAGGCCTCAGTCTGATATTCAAGAGGTGGACATTGAGGAGGTCCAGGGAGAAGACCTGGAAGCCTGAGAGGAAGACAACCAAAGCTTTAGTTTCTTTTGTTGTTCAGTGAAATCATCCCACGTGTCAACTCATTTAATTAAAGTTCAATTCATTACTAAATTGTTTTTTTGTTTTTTTTCTATTGGAAGGATTTAATAATTTACCTTATCATAAGTAGACCTAATTGTAATAGGCTTATGTTTCTCTCTCCATATGATATCGTAAATATATCCAATGCAAAAAACATCTACATTTAAATGGTATTAATATTAATTTGCATACATTTCTGTTAATTCCCACGGAAAGTTTCCATCTCTGAATATTCCCCCAAATGTGCAACCCCAATGGCCACTAATAAAAAGATGAGTACCTCATCAGCTTTCTATAGGCTAGGCCTACTATATTTATTTCTCAACTTCCGTAATATTTAGCACATTGCTTATATTTACAACAGGAGTATAGCCTACTTGGCTGGCGAGAACAAAACCATGGTGAAAGCATCCTCTATTTGCCATATAAGTGCATAGATAACGTTCCACATCCTGCTGCCCCTGTTTCGATACAGGTGCATGATAATGGTCCATTCTAAATCAGAACAAATGTCACGTATATATTATTCTGTATATGTAAAGACAAATCAAGAACAGTCTGGTGGGTGACTATTTGCCTATCACTTGTGAATTATATATTATCACTTGTGAATGATGCCCAGCATAAGAAACAATACCTTTTTTTTGTGCAACTTTTTTGAATCATAGTCACACACTTCATGTACCCTAGCCCATAGGCCTATGTGTTTGAATAAGGGTTGTATCACAACTAGTGGCCAAATAACTTCTTAAAATTAAGCACATTAATCTGCTTTACAAGGGGTGTAGTGCCTATCTGGCATATATAAGTTTCAAGTTTGGGGAAGATCATTTTCACCATAAAAATGCTAATTTATAATAAAAGCATTACATGCATAATTGCTTTTGTGTTCACTTTTGATAATGGTGTTTTCCGCTAATGGAACATTGGCGCTTATAGCCTACTACCATGTGCACATTGCTGCGCTTATAATAAAGAAATAGCCTAATGGTTTATGAACAGTTTAAGCTAAACGTTCTGATCTGTTGTGTCAGCTACATTGCATAAATATGTTTTTTGTTGTTGCTTGTGGTTGTATTTAATTTGGGATCTATTGCATCCCACAACTGTCCCAGACTATTTTTGGAATATTAATTTATTTTACAGAATAGAATAGGTCGACTTTTGAACTATGGGGATAGTAGATTGTTTGCTGTTCGTTAGGCCTACTCATCTTGTTGGCTGACGAAAAGTAAATTTGACCAGTTCTTCCAATATGCATCTCGGAATTGGATAATCGGACTACACTACATTACATTTCAGGCTAGGTACACATGGATTTCCTAGCAGCTCCATCAAGCATTGTATTGATCTTGAAATCTACAGCAGCAGCATCAACCATTCATGAAGTAAGTTTCTAGATATATATCTTTCTTGCTATTCATGGGTTGCGTGCTTCGTCACTATTGTTTTGAACGTTCTCTTGAGGACCAATTCCCGATACTACTCAGTGGCATTCTCTGAGCTGCCATGTGATGATGACGATTTAGTCTAAAGAGGATTATAGTGACTTTGGAAAACAATTACATTTCTAAAGGAGGCAAATCATTAGTATGAACACCTTTTGGAGATGGAGTATAATTTAAGATAGCTAGATTAAGATTGAGGGGCCTGGTTTTAACTAACATTAGCATGGATAGCTAGGTCTTTAAAAAAAGATTTTTTCTAGCTATGACAATTGCTATCTCTCTAAAGTAAATTTGTCAATTACTTTTCTACTTCAGCAATGTCATCATATATCCAGGCCACTATAGTGTCTTCTCAGATAATTTTAGCTAGATTGCTAGCTATCGAAGTCTGTGAGTTAACTACACTGCCTTCATAAAGTTTTCAAACCCCTTGACTTTTTCCACATTTTGTTGTCTTACAAGGTGGGTTTAAAATAGATGTAATTGTCATTTTTTCATCAACGATCTACACAAACTACTTTAATGTCCATGTGGAAAAAAAGTCAATACATGTTAGAAATCTCCTTTGGCACCGTTTACAGCTGTGAGTCTTTCTGGGTAAATCCCTAAGAGCTTGGCACACCTGCATTGTACAATATTTGCACATTTATTATTTTAAAAAAATTATTCAAGCTTTGTCTAGTTGGTTGTTAATCATTGCGTGACAGCCATTTTCAAGTCTTGCTGTAGATTTTCAAGCAGATTTAAGTCAAAGCTGTAACTATGCCAGTCAGGAACATCTGGGTGGAGAAGTGTTACTCAAGCACGAAATTACTACATTTACATTCATGATTTGGAGCGAACCCTGACTGAAGCTGAGCAGAATTTCCAATAATAATATTTTAGATCTGCGTTTACAAAACACAGCAAGATATTTTTCTGCGTTATCTTTCATTTTCTGCATGAAAAATGCAGAATCCTGCCTTAACGTAACCCTTGCTTGCTGTTCGGTCCTCAATTAAAGCACAGTAAATAGCTTATGCGCCCTGACTCCATGATTCCAACAGTTCACCCAAGTGTTTAGATCTAAATTGCGAATCAAATCACAATGGCCTCCATTTCTTTTTTTCATGCAGCCCTATGTGGAAATGATCTAAAATGCGTGCAGAAATGGTTGAAAATGCATAAAAAATATGTTTGGTTGAAGTTTAATTGAACAGTGCGAAGGGAAAGGGGGATACCTAGTCAGTTGTACACCTGAGTGCATTCAACTGAAATTTGTCATCCGCATTAAAAAACAATCAGAATGGAGAAAGACCCATTTTGAAATCACTTAGAATGTATGTGTTGGCACTAGAGGTCGACCGATTATGATTTTTTAAACACCGATACCGATTATTGGAGGACCAAAAAAAGCCGATACCGATTAATTGGACAATTGTTTGTATTTGTAATAATGACAATTATAACAATACTGAATGAACACTTATTTTTAACTTAATATACTACACCAATAAAATACATTTAGCCTCAAATAAATAATGAAACATGTTCAATTTGGTTTAAATAATGCAAAAACAAAGTGTTGGAGAAGAATGTAAAAGTGCAATATGTGCCATGTAAGAAAGCTAACATTTAAGTTCCTTGCTCAGAACATGAGAACATATGAAAGCCGGTGGTTCCTTTTAACATGAGTCTTCAATATTCCCAGGTAAGAAGTTTTAGGTTGTAATTATTATAGGAATTATAGGACTATTTCTCTCTCTACGATTTGTGTTTCATATACCTTTGACTATTGGATGTTCTTATAGGCACTTTAGTATTGCCAGTGTAAGAGTATAGCTTCCGTCCCTCTCCTCGCTTCTACCTGGGCTCGAACCAGGAACCCATCGACAACAGCCACCCTCGAAGCAGCGTTACCCATGCAGAGCAAGGGGAACAACTACTCCAAGTCTCAGAGCGAGTGACGTTTGAAACACTATTGGCGCGCACCCCGCTAATTAGCTAGCTATTTCACATCGGTTACACCAGCCTAATCTCGGGAGTTGATAGGCTTGAAGTCATAAACAGCGCAATGCTTGAAGCATTGCGAAGAGCTGCTGGCAAAACACACGAAAGTGCTGTTTGAATGAATGCTTACGGGCCTGCTGGTGCCTACCATCGCTCAGTCAGACTGCTCTATCAAATCATAGACTTAATTTTAACATAATAACACACAGAAATACGAGCCTTAGGTCATTAATATGGTGGAATCCGGAAACTATCATCTCGAAAACAAAACGTTCCGTATTTTATCTAACGGGTGGCATCCATAAGTCTAAATATTCCTGTTACATTGCACAATCTTCAATGTTATGTCATAATTACGTAAAATTCTGGCAAATTAGTTCGCAACGAGCCAGGCGGCCCAAACTGTTGCATATACCCTGACTCTGCGTGCAATGAACGCAAGAGAAGTGACACAATTTCACCTGGTTAATATTGCCTGCTAACCTGGATTTCTTTTAGCAAAGTATGGAGGTTTAAAAATATATACCTCTGTGTATTGATTTTAAGAAAGGCATTGATGTTTATGGTTAGGTACAGTCGGGCAACGATTGCGCTTTTTTCGCATATGCGCTTTTGTTAAATCATCTCCCGCTTGGTGTAGTTGGCTGTATTTGTTATCAAGAAATAGTCTTCACACAGTTCGCAACGAGGCAGGCGGCCCCAACTGCGGCATATACCCTGACTCTGTTGCAAGAGAAGTGACACAATTTCCCTAGTAAAAAGAAATTAATGTTAGCAGGCAATATTAACTAAATATGCAGGTTTAAAAATATATACTTGTGTATTGATTTTAAGAAAGGCATTGATGTTTATGGTTAGGTACACATTGAAGCAACGACAGTCCTTTTTCGCGAATGCACACCGCATCGATTATATGCAACGCAGGACACGCTAGATAAACTAGTAATATCGTCAACCATGTGTAGTTAATTAGTGATTTATTATTGATTGTTTTTTATAAGATAAGTTTAATGCTAGCTAGCAACGGACCTTTGCTTCTTACTGCATTCGCGTAACAGGCAGACTCCTCGTGGAGTGCAATATAAGGCAGGTGGTTAGAGCGTTGGACTTTTAACCGTAAGGTTGTAAGATTGAATCCCTGAGCTGACAAGGTAAAAATCTGTCGTTCTGCCCCTGAACAAGGCAGTTAACCCACCGTTCCTAGGCCGTCATTGAAAATAAGAATGTGTTCTTAACTGACTTGCCTAGTTAAATAAAGTTGTAAACATTTTGTTACTGTTTTTCTTATTCAGAAACATGAAATACTGTCTCATACGTTTATACTGTCAAAAATGTGAAAAATACTGTGATATATTTTGGCCATATCGCCCAGCGAAAAATGTCAGCGTGGAGTCATAAACTATAATAATAAATATGCTGTATCACTCAGCATTATTTTGTGACAGGGCAGGCACTTTGTTGATTCTTGATGTTCAGTTGTAGAACGTCATCTGTGTTTAGAAGTTTTCTTCCACTTTGACATTTAGAGTATTTTGTGTAGATCGTTGACCAAAAATGGCAATTAAATCCATTTGAATCCTACTTTATAACAAAACAGAATGTGGAAAGTCGAGGGGTGTGAATACTTTATGGCTCTTGGTCAAAAGGCTTGAGCAATATACCACATTACTTCTTACTAGTAATACATTTCTAGTTTTATAAACATTACAAAGCATGCTCATCCATTTTTGGTGTTGTTATGGCAAACATTTTCTTCTCTCATTCAGGTTGCATTTTAAACAAAGGTGCTTTATTTTCATATTACATGTAGCCCTTCAGTCAGTTCTAACAATAGTAGCCTATGGTATTTTGTCCACTTCAAATAGCCTAGTGATAACACTGATAACACAGATCAATGCAAAACACTCACCAGAAAACGTTTTTGAAACATAATCATTTCTATCATGGTGAAAATCAGACTTCTCTTTCATTGTTGCTGACTGTTAGCCAAAACTACTGGAGAATAACAGTCAAAAAACAACCACGCCAGCTGTTGTGGTACCGGTATTTGCGTCATTCTGATTGATCAGGAGATCTAAGAGCATTTTTATTTATTTAGACTATCCGAATATCTGTAAACATGTCATATTATTTTAATAGTGAAATAGATTTCAAATACCCATCTCTACTAGATTTAAGGGATGTGACAAATGGAGAATTTAGCTTAACATTTAAACTGCCATTTTTAAAAATCTGTTTCATACAATTCCACGTCAATTTACAATGCAGAATAATGGCCCTGTAACATATGAATGACCTTTTAAGGTTCGGGCAATGAAGTTATATCCACCGTGACCGTTCACAGACATAAAATGCAGCTACAGTAAAATGTTGATAGCAAGCATTTGCAACTTTTTAGACAATAATTCATACAAATTTGACGCGTATGTACCTTTTCAGACACTACAATTCTGCTCCGGCGTAGAATGTTCTGTATTGTTTCCCTAACAACAACAAACATTCCTGATTTATGTGCTGCTGTTTTTTTTAATGGTTGGGTAGCTAAATGTTTTCTTTCTAGAAAATGTCTTGGTAAATCACGGTACTTAACAAACTTTTTTAGGAAAGGGTGGTCTGCAGGCAGGCTGCGCGCAGCAGTTTGAGATTATTTGATTAAGAGTTCTGGTCGCCTAGTGGACGTTAGTCCTGCTTCAGAAGCTGCATTCCTTTACAGACAGGTAAAATGCCCGTTCACCTCTCCAGAGAAGGTTTTGTGTCGGCATTTAAAAATCTGTAGTGTAGCCTACCCTAACAGACAAACATGACGTAGCCGAGGCGCTTTCAAGGGGCCACATTGCATTATGTCTGAAAAGGGTAATCAATACAGGCTACCGGTAGCCTACTGTAATTTCATATTATAAGACAAAAACACCCCCACCCACGAAGACTAAGAGTGCTCGCAAGGCTTTCCTCAAAGATACCGCTATATCCTGGCGATACCGGTGCCATGAATAGTCTATGACAGTGGTCACCAACCGACTCTTGAGTTATAATCACTTTAGCAGTCAAAAAGAAAGCTGAGATCTACCTCTCAGATTTTTTTATATATATAAAAAAAGAAAACCAATCAAACCTGTCGCACAATTTCTGAGCGAATATTGCATTTCCAAACGGCCTTCTTTCTAGATTAGCGCTGAGAGTCACGTGGGGTTGCATCAGCCAGGCTAACTTTTATACATGATAAAAGATAATGGTTTGGGATACAAATGTGAAAAGCATGTCATACATCCTTCCTACCAGTCAGAATATGTGAGCGGTTGAGCAGTTTGAAATCCCACATGGAGTGGTCTTTGCGCACACTCCGTTCCGTGTCTCAATGAACTTTCCCCACTCTGGCGATCACAGGAAAAAAACTGCTGCTCGGTTCATTTTTTGTTTAAAAATATAATTTAACCAACACCCCAGCTGTTACAGCTGTGAGTGACTTTCTGGGTAAATACCTAAGAGCTTTCCACACCAGGATTGTGCAACATTTGCCCATTTATTATTTTCAAAATTCTTCAATCTCTGTCAAATTGGTTGTTGATAATGGCTAGACAACCTTTTTCATATCTTGTCATAGACATTTAAGTCAAAACTGTAACTTGGCCACTCAGGAACATTCACTGTCTTGGTAAGCAACTCCAGTATAGATTTGGCCTTGTTTTTTAAGTTATTGTCTTGCTGAAAGGGGAATTCATCTCCCAGTGTCTGCCTGTTGGAAAGCAGACAACCAGGTTTTCCTCTAGGATTTGCCAGTGCTTGCTTACCTCTATTTTCTAAGTAAAAGAACATTGATCATTTTTTAACATTTAACCAGTCTTCTCCTGAGATTAAAGTCTTACTTATATATGAATTGCAACTGATGTTTTCTTCAAACGATGTGTTTTATTACCACAAAAGAAGTAAGTAATAGCCCACATCTTGAAAAAAAGAAAAAATAAGTGTTAAGTATAGTGTATTTGTGATTTTGCATGGCCTTAAGTATTTAAAATGATTAGGTAGGGTCCTATAAAATCTGTTAGATTTTTTTTGCCAAATATTGTTTTCTCTGTTTTTGTTTTCTATTTTCCCATTTGATGTTCTTAGTCCACAACAATAATTAAACTACATCAGGAGACCATTTTTGAGGTCTGGGAAAAATCTGAGAAATTTCTATTTTTGGGTGTAACCTTTTAATTCAAGTGTGCACCTAGCAAGAGGCTATTGTTTTAGCTTTTTGTAGCACACATTATGGTAGAGTTTGCAAGACAAATACCCTCTGGATTGGTGAAAATAATCATGATATTCTGCCAGTTAAGCATAGGCTGCTTTGTAATTAACATTTAATTGAGAACGTTTTTGGATAACCTATCAGAAGACTGTTTTCATTAACATCATCGCGAACAGTTACACAATGGTCGACGCGCGCTCCGCACACACACAGACAGGGGCATTCTCTTTGCCTCTTCAGAAAGTTGGAAATACGATTCACTGATTCATTCTGTTCATGTCTTATGATAAACTTGGGCAAATTAATACATGTTCAATAAGTTTAGTTGATTCCCTACTAAGGTCAATACATTTTTGAATATCGTTGAATTCTGTTTTAATGCTCATGATGATGTGGCATGTTAGCGACGCTGCTATTTCGTAACAATTTCCATTCCATCCCTTCGTTTAACCTCATAGTCCGCCCCATCCCGCATGCGGTATCGTTACTACAACCAGAGAAAATCAATAATTTGTGTAAGAGTGGTGATAGCTAGCTTAGCATTTAGCGTTAGCATTTAGCACGCAACATATTCACAAAAACCAGCCAAGGAATCAAATAAAATAATTTACCTTTGAAGAACTTCAGATGTTTCAATGAGGAGACTCTCAGTTACATAGCAGATGTCCAGTGTTTCCTGAAAGATTCTTGTGTAGGACACATCGTTCCCTTTTGTTACTATGCATTTGGCTACCGAAACTAACCGAAAATTCAGTCACCTACACGTCAAACTTTTTTCCGAATTAACTCCATAATATCGACTGAAACATGGAAAACGTTGTTTGAATCAATCCTGAAGGTGGTTTCTCATATTTCTCTCCATTGAAAGCACCGTCCTTGAAGCCTGCTTTGTTGTCTGATTCGAATGGAAAAACACTGGGAGCTGACTTTTGCGCACCAAATGCCACGCAGACCCCAAGCGGGACACTTGGCAATTGTAGTCTCTTATGGTCAATCTTCCAATGATATGCCTACAAATACGTCACAATGCTGCAGAGACCTTGGGGAAACAAGATAAAGTGTCCGTTGATTCCTGTCGCATTCGCAGCCATATAAGGCGATCATGGAAAACGTAGCCTCAAAAATCCTGTTCATTTCCTGGTCGGTCATACATCTTGGTTTTGCCCGAAGCATTTGTTCTAAGGGACTCACAGTGAAAATCTTTGCAGTTCTGGAAACGTAAGACTCTCTTCTTTCCAAAACTATCAATTCCAAGCATATTCGAGCATCTTTTCGTGACAAAATATTGCGCTTAAAACGGGCACGTCTTTTTATCCAAAAATGAAATACTGCCCCTAGAGTACTAACAGGTTAAGCCACTGCAACAGTTGTTTAAAAATGTTGACTGGCAAAAGAGCTGTTATAGCATGCCTGTCAACTGGCTATAGCAAAAGTTTGATATATCAAGCGTGGCCAGGTTTGTGCACTTTGCTGTTTGAGGTATACCCAGAGCAATGACCGACAGATGCTATATGTGGTATGCCCATTATTACCGATAATGGAGGCGCAAGTGGGGATTTTGAACATATTCCAGTTCTGTTAAAAAAAGATTGCATGTTTGGTAGCGAGACCGAGCCCAAAACAGACGGTCAGAGTAGAAAGATAATACGATTGAGAAACGACGTGAACCAATCTCCATGCACAACTAATGCGATATATGAAGAGGATACTAAATGTATTGATTTATCAGAATATTATTTGCTGTCCAATTAGCATGAGATTTTTTATCTCATGAAAATGGCATTGGTGGTTTAAAGACCAATGCCTAGGGCCCTATAAAATCTGGAATCATGGAATCCAGACATTAAAACGGAATTCAACAATATTCAAAAATGTATTGAATAGTAGGAAATCTACTAAATGTATTGAATTTATTAGAACATTTATTAATTTGCCCAAGATTACGATAAGACATTTAGAAATGCATAAGCGATTTGTATTTTCCTACCAACTTTCTGAAGAGGCAACGGCCCAGGAATGCCCCTGTCTGTATGTGTCTAGTACTATGTGTAGCCATTAGTGATGGTGCTAATGACAACAGTCTTCTGGTAGGTGGAAAGGCGTTCCCCAAAAAACTCAAAAGTCTATGCCTACCTGGAAGAATGATATCATGATTATTTGCATCAATCCAGTGGTGATTTGTTTAGCAAACTCGGGCTCCCGAGTGGCGCAACAGTCTAAGGCACTGCATCTCAGTGCTAGAGGTGTCACTACAGACCTTGGTTCAATTCCAGGCTGTATCACAACCGGCTATGATTGGAAGTCCCATAAGGCGGCGCACAATAGGCCCAGCGTCTTCTTGGTTAGGGTTTGGCCGGGGTAGGCCGTCATTGTCAATAAGAATTAGTTATTAAATCTTAGGGATAGACCCTTTTTTTCAATTTTCGCCTAAAATGACATACCCAAATCTAACTGCCTGTAGCTCAGGCCCTGAAGCAAAAACGCATATTCTTGGTACCATTTGAAAAGGAAACACTTTGAAGTTTGTGGTAATGTGAATCGAATGTAGGAGAATATAACAGAATAGATCTGGTAGAAGAAAATACAAAGGAAAAAAACTTTCCCCCCCCCCCCTACCACCATCTTTGTAATGCAACAGAAAGGTCCAGCCATCACTCTGGTTGTAATTCTGATGATATCCTCATGATGACAGCAGTGTATGTGCAAAGTTTCACTTGACGTATGATTGAACTACATGACAACATGATTGAACTACATTTCAACATTTTCAAAACAACCAGTTTTCATAACGTCATAACTCTGAATATTTGGATATTTTTTGTCCAAAAGGAAAAAGCAGCTACATTTTGCTACAGATACAGGGTTTACTTTATGGGATACTCCCGTAAAGCCCAGCTCATTGGCTATCTAGCTAGCTTTGTTTGACCCTGATTGGTGCTTATTTGACAAAGTTAGAGTCGATCAAGTGAAGACCGCCCGCGTCATCGGTGTGCCATGAAGGTGTCGCTCTCTGACCAAATTTGGTGTCCTATAGGTTATACTACACCCCTAATGATATAGGGAAGTCTGGTTACATTCTAGGATCTCTGAGGAATACATATGAACGTCATTTGACTGGTTGAAACAACGTTTAGGGTTAGATCTTTCTTTTTCTTTCTTTGCAAATTCAAGTGGAAATACAAGATCGATTGTGCATGCTTTATGCACCTTTTTAGGATATGAACAAGAATTTTATCTAACAAAATGATTCTTCATGTTATCTCTGGGACCCATTGGATGATAAATCAGAGCAAGATTTCAGAATGTAAGTACATATTTCACCTTCAGAGGTGAATTTATCAAACCTATCGTGGTGAAAAACGTGTTTATTTGTTAGGACCTCTCCTCAAACAATAGCATGGCATTTTTTTCGCAGTAATAGCTACTGTAAATTGGACAGTGCAGTTATGTTAACAAGAATTTAAGCTTTCAGCCGATATCAAACACTTATATGTAACGACATTTGTTGTTTCTCTAAAATCTGCGATCGTGACATAAGGCGTTGCATGATTTACAACTGTCCCGTTGACGGGATGCTGATCCCTAAGTTAACTGACCTCGTTAAATAAATAAAATAAAAAATAAAGGTTGCTACAGAAATGTGCTAACCAAGCAAGTCTTTTGCTGGTGAGCAGACTGCACACTTCAATTGAAAGGGTATCTACACCCAAAAATGAACACGTATTAGCTTTTTCCCTGAACTCAAGTGGTCTACTGATGTGGTTTAAACATTGTGGACTTAGAACATCCACATTTGTTGATTTTTCTATTTAAAAAAAAAAGTGTGATTTTTCTGAACAAAAACATGAACAACAGGAAAGAAATCTGAAACCTGGAAAAACAAACAGAACTTAATTTGGGAAAAAACACTGAATTAGACAGAACAATTATCAGGCCTACATGATCAGGACAAATGTCATGCACAAAAAGCTACTTTTTTCCCCACAAATGTGTGCGCAAATTTGTTTACATCCCTGTTAGTGAGCGTTTACCCTTTGCAGAGATAATTATCCACCTGACAAGTGTGGCATATCAAGAAGTTTGAACAGCATGATCATTACACAGGTGCACCTTGTGCAGGGGACAATACAAGGCCACTCTAAAATGTGCAACTTTGTCACACAACACAATACCATAGATGTCAAGTTTTGAGGTATCGTACAATGCATTGCATGCTGACTGCAGCAATGTCTACCAGAGCTGTTGCCAGAGAATTTAATGTTTCCATAAGCCGCCTCCAACGTTGTTTCAGAGAATTTGGCAGTACGTTCAACTGGCCTCACAACCGCAGACCATGTGCAATCACACCAGCCCAGGACTTCTACATCCGGCATCTTCACCTGCAGAATCGTCTGAGACAAGCCACCCAGACAGCAGCTGAAATTTAGGAGTGTTTCTGTCTGCAATATAGCCCTTTTTGTGGAAAAAAAAGTAATTCTGATTGGCTGGGCCTCGCTCCCCAGTGGTGGGGGCCTGGCTCCCAAGTGGGTGTGGGCTTTTATGGTTGGAAGGTGCAGCACCAGAAAATAATTAGATATAGGTAATAATCAAGGTTACGACATAGCCTAACAGGAAATAGCCTTGCAAGCACAAATACACTAAGGCTAATATAGTTAATTGTTTGTCTTTCTCCAGTGAGCTGTGGTGTGCTGCTGGACTCTCCTGCCAGGATGATATGAGAGTTACCAGGAGACAATGCATACAGGTTAGCTGCTGATCTCTCGCTTTCTCTTCCTTTCTCTCACTTTTTTTTGGTTAAATGTAGGGAAATACTGTCTGTGACTTATGGACATATGTTTCATGCCTTCTTTACATCACTGGTGTGCAGTACCTTAAAAATGTCATAGCAGGCTAATACTGATTACATTAATAGGCTTACATGCCTCAGATAAATCCTTACCTAGGCTTCATATGGGGGTGGAGGTAGCCACGGGGTTAGAGAGGCAGGCCAGTAATGAGAGGGTTGCCGGTTTGAATCCCAGGACTGACTGGAACAATCTGGCGGGAGTGAAAATCTTGCCATAGATTTTCAAGCCAATTTAAGTCAACTGTAACTCGGCCACTCAGGAACATTCAATATCGTCTTGGTAAGCAACTCCAACGTAACGTTCATTAGAAAGTATTCAGACCCCTTCCCCTTTTCCACATTTTGTTACGTTACAGCCTTATTCTAAAATTGATTAAATAAATACAAATTCCTCATATACACAATACCCTATAATGACAAAATGATTTTTTGTGTGCAAATTTATAATAAAAAATAAAACAAATACTGTATTTACATAAGTATTCAGACCCTTTGCTATGAGAGTTGAAATTGAGCTCCAGTACATCCTGTTTCCATTGATCATTTTTGTTTCTACAACTTGAGATGTTTCTTCAACTTGGAGTCCACCTGTGTTAAATTCAATTGATTGGACATGATTTGAAAGACAGACCCCTGTCTATATAAAGTTTCACAGTTGACAGTGCATGTCAGCGCAAAAAAACAAGCCATGAGGTCTAAGGAATTGTCCGTAGAGCTCCGAGACAGGATTGTGTCAAGGCACAGATCTGGGGAAGTGTACCATTTTTTTTTTTTTCCATCATTGAAAGTCCCCTAGAACACAGCGTCCTCCATTATTAAATGAAAGAAGTTTGGAAACACCAAGACTCTTCTTAGAGCTGGCCGCCAGGCCAAACTGAACAATCAGAGGAGAAGGGCCTTGGTCAGGTGGTGGAGGTGACCAAGAATACAATTATCACTGACATGACTCCAGAGTACCTCTGGGAGAATCTTCCAGAAGGACAACCATCTCTGCAGCACTCCACCAATCAGGCCTTTATGGTAGAGTGGCCAGACAGAAGCCACTCCTCTGTAAAAGGCGCATGACAGCCCGCTTGGATTTTGCCGAAAGGCACCTAAAGGACTCTCAGACCATGAGAAACAAGGAAACCTGGCACCATCCCTACGCTGAATCATGGTGGTGTTAGCATCATGCTGTGGGTTTGTTTTTCAGAGGCAGGGACTGGGAGACTAGCCAGGATTGAGGGAAAGATGAATGGAGCAAAGTACAGAGAGATCCTTGATGAAAACCTGCTCCTGACCGCTCTGGACCTCAGACTAGGGCGAAGGTTTACCTTCCAACAGTACAATGACCCTAAGCACACAGCCAGGACCAAGCAGGAGTGGCTTCAGGGCAAGTTTCTGAATGTCCTTGAGTGGCCCAGCCAGAGTCCTGACTTGAACCCGATCGAACATCTCTGGAGAGACCTGAAAATTGCTGTGCTTCTCATCCAACCTAACAAAGCTTGAGAGGATCTGCAGAGAAGAATGTGAGTAACTCCCCAAATACAGGCGTTCCAAACTTGTAGCGTCATACCCAAGAAGACTAGAGGCTGTAATTGCTGCCAAAGGTGATAAAAAAAAAAAAAAAAAAAATGTAAGTACTGAGTTAAGGGTCTGAATTAGAGGTCGGCCGATTAATCGGAATGGCCGATTAATTATGGCCGATTTCAAGTTTTTATAACAATCGGTAATCTGCATTTATGGACACCGATTACATTGCACTCCACGAGGAGACTGCGTGGCAGGCTGGCTACCTTTTACGTGAGTGCAGCAAGGAGCCAAGGTAAGTTGCTAGCTAACATTAAACTTATCGAATAAAAAAAACAATAAATATTAACATAATCACTAGTTAACTATCATGGTTGATGATATTACTAGTTTATCTAGCTTGTCCTGCGTTGCATATAATCGATGCGGTACCTGTTAATTTATCATCGAATCAAAGCCTACTTTGCCAAATGGTTGACGATTTAACAAGCGCACTCGCGAAAAAAGCACGGTCATTGCCCCAATGTGTACCTAACCATAAACATCAATGCCTTTCTTAAAATCAATACACATGTATATATTTTACACCTGCATATTTAGTTAATATAGCCTGCTAAGATTAATTTATTTTTACTAGGGAAATTGTGTCACTTCTCTTGCGTTCTGTGCAAGCAGTCAGGGTATATGCAGCACTTTGGGCTGCCTGGCTCGTAACGAATGGTGTGAAGACCATTTCTTCCTAACAAAGACAGTAATTCATTTGCCGGAATTGTACATAATTATGACATAATGTTGAAGGTTGTGCAATGTAACAGCAATATATAGACTTAGGGATGCCACCCGTTAGATAAAATACGGAACTGTTCCGTATTTCACTGAAAGAATAAACGTTTGTTTTTGAAATGATAGTTTCCGGATTTTATCATATTAATGACCTAAGGCTCGTATTTCTTTGTGTTATATTATAATTCTAGGATTTGATAGAGCAGTCTGACTGAGCAGTGGTAGGCAGCAGCGGCTCGTAAGCATTCATTCACTTCCTACCTGGGAATATTGAAGACTCATGTTAAAAGGAACCACCAGCTTTCATATGTTCTCATGTTCTGAGCAAGGAACTTAAACATTAGCTTTTTTACATGGCAAATATTGCACTTTTACTTTCTTCTCCAACACTTTGTTTTTGCATTATTTAAACCAAATTGAACATGTTTCATTATTTATTTGAGACTAAATAGATTTAATTGATGTATTAAGTTAAAATAAGTGTTCATTCAGTATTATTGTCATTATTACAAATATATATATAAATCGTCTCATTAATCGGTATCTGCTTTTTTTTGGTCCTCCAATCGGTGTGGCGTTGAAAAATCATAATCGGCCGATCTCTAGTCTGAATACTTATGTAAATGTAATATTTCAGTAAAAAAAAATATAATCATTTGCAAACATTTCTTAAAACCTGTTTTTGCTTTGTCATTATGGGCTATTGTCTGTAGATCAATGAGGGGGAAAAAACTATTTAATTAATTTTAGAATAAGGCTGTAAATTAATAAAATGTATATTTAGCCTTGTGTTTTATGTTATTGTCCTGCTGAAAGATGAATTTGTGTCCCTTTGTCTGTTGGAAAGGAGACTGAACCAGATTTGACCTGTGCTTCACTCTACCTACTCAGTTTCTTTTTATATATAAAAAAAACTCCTTAGTCCTTGCCTGTAATACGTGATGGAGCCACCACCATGCTTGAAAATATGAATTGTGGTACTCGGTGATGTTTCCTCAAACATACCGCTTTTCAGGATAAAGTCAATTTATTTTAGTGCCTTATTGCAAACAGGATGCATGTTTTGGAGTTTTTTAATTCTGTACAGGCTTCCTCCTTTTCATGCTTTGCATTGTGGAGTAACTACAATGTTGTTGATTAATCCTCAGTTTTATCTTATCACAGCCGTTAAACTCAAACTATTTTAAAGTCACCATTTGCCTCATATTGAAATTCCTGAGCGGTTTCCTTCCTAGGAAGGACACCTGTATCTTTGTAGTGACTGGGTGTATTGATACACAATCTAAAGTGTTATTAATAACTTCACTATGCTCAAAGGGATATTCAGTGTCTGCCTTTTTTACCCATCAACCAATAGGTGCCCATCTTTGTGTGTCATTGACTGGTCTTTGTAGTTGGATATATATTTGAAATTCACTGCTCAACTGAGGGACCTTACAAATGTCTATCTTTATGTGTGGGGTACAGAGATGAGGTAGTCATTCAAATCACAGTCAAGTCATATAGAAACAAATGTGGCAAATCAATGAACTTTTTGTCCTGAATACAAAGTGTTATGTTTGTGACACATCCAATACAACACATTACTGAGTATGACTCTCCATATTTTCAAGCATAGTGGTAGCTGCATCATGTTATGGGTATGCGGAGAGGACCAATGTTCCCTCTAAGCTGCAGTAGCCCAGAGACTGGACTGCCGTGCAGAGCGCAGAAGAAATATCAGCCCACAGAGAATGAGATTGAACGTCACTCAACTTTCTACCGTTTTCCCTGTTAGTTAACACTATCAACATTTCCCTTTTCTGTGGAAATTGTGATCGAATCAATGCAATATTAGCCACTTTCAATGCAACATACAGAAACAAAAGGAACTATGCAAGAAATTGTTGTAGGCAGAACGTATCAGAGAAAGATTCTATTGTGCATGACTCAGCCTGTACTCTACACAGACATGTGGGGCATAACCAATCAGAGCTACAGTAGGCCTATATTCCAATAGACCATTGCCATATATGGATGAACTGGACTGTGTTTACAGCTGTGGTCGTGAGTAGATACGCTTGTCTTGAGATCAACAGAAAGAGCTGCATGTAGCCACGTGTGCACGTTTTGTTCATATCCTTTGCTAGTTAATGAGTTATTAGCCCAGTTATAGATAATTTGTAGACAGCCATATGGGAGTGATTGCTTCCTACAAGACCACAAAATGTTTACTTTTATAGACATCTTTGAAAAGCCAATCCGGTAAAGAGCCTTTTTTCTTTCTTAAATGGGCAATGTTGTATTTTGAGACAGGCTTGAATAGACTAAGTAGCCAATAGGCAGAGGGTAGCATAATTTGTCTGATTCTGTGTAATAATGGTATGGGAATAATAAAGCATTTTATTTTGTAAAGTGGTTTCTTGCATCAAACATTTTCAGTCACCTTGTCTGAAGGACTGGGCCACTCAAGGACATTCATGTTTTCTTTTTTAGGAGATTGATTTCCTCTTCTAGCTTAGTTCACGCTAATATTTGAGGTCACTTAGACATGTCCTTGTTTTTAAGGACACACCTCAGATATTGCCACTCCTCCCACCTCACCGCAACTGAGTTGATGTTACAGGTAAATGCCAACCATGCTGCAATGGTTGGAAAATGCCAAAGCGCCAGGTATTACAATCCAAAATTGGCAACTAATGTGTGTTTCACAATAGCGCTACCTTAACGCTAGCCAAAAATAGAGCCCTCAAGTCTAACTGTTTTAGTTAGTTGTAGCGACATAAGGAGCTCTGCAATGCCGTCTTGCCAGAGTAAATGAAACATATTTGAGTAGGCTTACTACTCCTTGACATTGATTAGCTAATGGTGTGACAGAACAGCACTGCTCATCATTATTTTTGGGGCTGCAGATAGCCTAGAGGTTAGAGGATGACCAGTAGTGGAAAAGTTGCTGTTTCAAACCCCGGGTAGAGCTGGCACAATTATTGGATAATCGTGCAACTAAGAATTATGGACAATAACCGCGAACCCGAAAATATTTATCATCGCTTTAATACCTTAATTTTAGGAGAAGGGAGAATTCAACTTTTTATTCAAGCAGTTTACCGAATAGCAGTTAGTTTTTACATGAAGTAGGTAAAATTGGTAATCATTTTACGAGCAGAACGGCACAGTTGGGAGGAAAAGCTTCATTTCCAAAAGTTCCAAGTGGTCAAAACCATTCGTTTTTGTGACGTGGATGTCACCAAAGAGGTGCTGTATTCATTTTGTATGTCGTAGCAAATTTTCAAAGATGCATTACACTTGATTTATTTTGTTTGTAAAAATTACAATTATGACAACTGTGCAATTTGCATAACAATGAATCGTTATCCAAAATTCCAGAATCGTCCCAGCCCTGACATCAGGCCTGGTGTAAAAAGTGGGAATTGATCTGGCACTTAGGACAAAAGTATCTACAAAAAATGATAAAAATGTATTATCATATTGAAGGCAGAAATGCGTAAATAATGTACAAATAAATAAATACATAAATTCATTGATGAACAGACACCAGGTTTGACTCTTAGGCTAAGTTTGTTTGTGTAATTATGAAACTCCTCCCGTGATTGATGAATCAATTAAAACTGCTGTAGCTGTAGTTTCAATTGACCTCTGGTGGACTATAGCTCAACTCCACTTTAGTTGGCACTGAACTTCGGCCCAGTTTTGAGGGAGAAGAAGACATGGAGAAGAAGACCTTTTCTGCTTTTTTTCTAGATTACACCTGCCTGTCAAGAAAAAATTGGAATGCCAGTTTACTGTAAAAGCAATCGTGAATGTGCTGCCTCAGCCTGGTTGGATTTCCCAACAGCATACTCATGCTGTCTAGTAGAATCAACCAAGCGAGCTTTAAATTGTGCATTAATGTATTTTGCTGAGATTGTATTGAAGCTGTCCAAAATTCTCCCCCAGAAATACAGTAGTGTATATTGATTCTCTATTAAAAGGAACAATAGCTTAGACTAAATGTTAATAGGAAATATTTCAACTGTGTAGTCACCATGACTGTCTCTTTTTATTATTAAATGTTTTAATGCTGTTATTCATGATGTGTTGTCAGAAGCAAATACATTGTGTTCTGGGATTATAAACTTAACTCAAGATTTTGTTTTCTAAATATAATTTCATTCTGGTTACCAAGTTCATAGTATCAGGCAAAAAAGATTCAGAATATGTCACTCTTTCCCATCACGGTTGTGGTACTCGGCTCCACTCCCTTATCTTAGGTTGGACGTTGGCTAGAGCTCTGTTCTTGGAGACTCTGGCTCCAGGTTCTAAACTGCTACATTCATTTCATCCAGCAAATAATGTGTTAAAAAAAAGCCTGGAAATTTGACAGTGATTTTCCCATTTCTTGTTTATTACTTGTTTTCCTATTGGACAATAGAGCGGAGCTCTGCCCTAGCAACAAAAGTATGGTATTTGCATACTGTCTTCTGATTGGCTTGTGCTTTCTCCGGCTTGCCCAATCACACAGTTTCTTCTTGGTGGTAGGCTATGCTAATTAGGTACTGTTGCTGGGGTTCAGAAGGCTGGTTACTCTCTGTGATTCTGCTGCATTGTGTTGCCTGGTGAGAGACGTTGATAAATGAGTACTTAATGATCTGCAGAATTCCCACTCAATGCAGACAGACTGAGATTTCAAAATAGAACTGAGAAGATTCGATTACAGGGCTATAGGCTTGCTTTCACTGCTGAGTTGAATCAGTCAAGTAAAACAACTGATGCAACTGGAATGTCTTTGCTAATATCTGTCTTAACTACTTATTTTTTACCCTATTCCTTTTACATTTTTGATTGCCAGATACATGTGTACATGCCATATAATTATTTTTTTTACATGTGATGAGACATGAGATTTTACTGTGTGTGAATGCTTTCAGTAGACATCATTTGGAAAAGTGTTCAGTCAAAGCACCAATAATTTACCAAGAGAATTTACCGAACCTCAGAAGTCCTTAAAAGTAATCTGAATTAATGACAAAATAGGCCACATCTTTTTAGCTGGCTTTGATCATATTAAAAATGTAACCTTGTGATATACACTGAGTGTACAAAACATTATGAACGCCTGCTGTTTCCATGAGACTGACCAGGTGAAAGCTAAGATCCCTTATTGATGTAATTTCTTAAATCCACTTTAATCTGTGTTGATGAAGGGGAGGAGACCGGTTAAAGAAGGTTTTTTTAAGCCGTGATACAACTGAGACATGGATGGTGTGTGTGCGCTATTCAGAGGGTGACTGGGTAAGACAAAAGATTGAAGTGCCTTTGAATGGGGTATGGTAGCAGGTGCCAGGCGCACTGGTTTGTGTCAAGAACCGCAACGCTAAGGGGTTTTTCACGCTCAACAGTTTCCCGTGTGTATCAAGAAGGACATCCAGCCAACTTGAGAACTGTGAGAAGCATTGGAGTCAACATGGGAAGCATTGGCGTCAACATGGGCCACCATTCCTGTGGAACGCTTTTGACACCTTGTGTTCTTAATGTTTTGTATACTCAGTGTATATGTGTAATGTAACTCAAGCCTGTATTTAAAGCTATATTTCTTAGTGAACCCAGTAGCAGAGCCCTGCCACTGTCCCAGAGATCGACACAATTGTTTTAAGCATATTTGAAAGCTATAGGTGTATGCCAACAAATGCATAAACAGTAATGCAATTTTTTTTGGGGGTTATCATAAGGTAAGACAGTTGTACTAAGGTTGTGGTGTGGGGGCATATGTTGTTAATTTACATGACCATTACACAAAATTAAGTATCCCAGATTGTGCCTTCAATGGCTGCTAAATAACACTACTTGGAAAATCACACATTTCCTGTATGTGAATGTAACAGTATAGCTTCCTTCCCTCTCCTCGCCCCAACCTGGGCTCGAACCAGGGACCCTCTGCACACATCAACCACAGTCACTCACGAAGCATCGTTACCTATCACGCCACAAAAGCCGCAGCCCTTGCAGAGCAAGGGGAACCACTACTTCAAGGTCCCAGAGCGAGTGACGTCACCGAACCGCTATTAGCGCGCACCACTGCTAACTAGCTAGCCATTTCACAAGTATGCATTAATTGCAACGCGAGACGGGTTTACCAAGAAGAACTTCAAAAACGACAAATTTGAGGCACCGCTTGCCGTGCAGTAGCAGAGAGAACAGTCTATTGCTTGGGTGACTGGAGTCTTTCGACAGTTTTTTGGGGCCTTCCTCTGACACAGCCTAGAAAATAGGTACTGGATGGAAGGAAGCTTGGCCCGGTGATGTATTAGGCCATACGCACTACCATAGGCTACATAATATCTGCATGACTCGCCACCTTCTCATGGTAGATTTGCAGGCAGCGGTTTAGTATTACAGCAGTTTGGTGCCCGTTCATGTCAATCAAAGTGAAATATTTTCGGGATATTACAGTGATGGATTTACGGTTCGATAATGATTTTAGCGTTATCATGAGTATTTGTGCAATATGCTTTCTGAACCTCTACACCTCACACAAATCAAGTAGCTTTCCAACAGAATAGTGCTTGGTGTGAACATTGCTTCATATTACCCCAACCACATTGTTAACTTTTTTGTGTGTAAGCAAATAGAAAAATGCTAACTAGCGATAATGCTAACCATTAGCATAGACGCTAGCTTCCCGTTTTTAGGCCACCCCTAACACATTGACACTAAGTCATTGATTGTACTCTTCAATTATATACTTTTTAAGGTCCCTCTACACACACAAAACATTAACAATATGGTTGGGGTAATATGAAGCAATGTTCACACCAAGCACTATTCTGTTCGAAAGCTACTTAATTGCGTGAGATATGATTTGATTTTGTAGTCATTAGTCAAAGAATATTGCCTACTTGATAAAAGCATGACCTTTTTTAAATCTGCTTTCACTTTTTGAAACGCTGCCTCAATCTTTCATTTTGAGTATTTTGGCAGTTCTTTAAGTTCCTTGACTACAGCAACAGGGAAACTGAACAGTAATTGCAGCAGTAGGGATTAGAAAAATATAATCCAGAGTGATGTGTTGAAAGATGACGTTACCCAGGGATTTAAGGGGAAAGGTGATGTCCGATTGCTGTTTATAGCATCAGACAGCATCTCATTGTGCTCTCTTTTTGCCTCTCTCTCTCGCTCTCGGCTACTCTGCCAGAGCAGCTTTTGGGAATGAGTTGTGTGTGTGGTGACGCAGCGGTTTCCCCGCCCTCAGTGTGATGAGGTGGTGGAGGGGAAGAGTAGGTAAAAGGCAGGCAGGTCTGAGTTCGGCTGATGCTCCCATCTTAATGCTGAGTCACTAGCCAGCAGACGACTCAGACTGAGAGGGTCCAACTCACTGAGAGCCTCCACAGCTCCCCTCATCCCTCTTCTTTGATTTAACCATGCATGATCAAAGGTTACCCCCCCTCCCCCCTCTGGTAACCCTGACTAAAAAAGCTTAATGCACAAACCTTTCCACATGAGCCCTAGCTATGTTTAATTTCGCCGTGTAACTGACTGCTAATCATTTCATTGACTTTTTGCTGGCAAATCTCTCCAGCTATTTGAGAGACCATCTGGAGTGTTGGTGAGAGCAACCTTGTGACAAAAGCATGGCTGTGTGGGCTGTGTCCTCTGGGTCCCTCC
The DNA here is from genome assembly GCF_034236695.1 of Oncorhynchus nerka. Lineage (NCBI taxonomy): Eukaryota > Metazoa > Chordata > Actinopteri > Salmoniformes > Salmonidae > Oncorhynchus > Oncorhynchus nerka. The sequence continues at coordinate 62,963,529 of NC_088417.1, forward strand.
TGTTTGGGATGGAACCTGATCTGAGGGCGATGGAGCAAAGACTCCAGAGAGTCGCGCAGTGCTGTAGGACACATTAGACTCTGTCGTCATCATCATGTGCTGCTGCTTTTTTGTGATCTGATTTCATCCTGCATGACACTGGCCAAGGAGCAACTCTCCGTACAACAGGACAGAGAATGCCACAGTTTATCTTTACAAAGCAACTTGGGTTCATTTACTGTGATTTGAAGTTTGTGTGGTGTCTGGGTATTTTAGGATTTAATTTCAAAAGCTATCTTTACAATATTTAGAATATTTCCTGGAATATATCGTTTCCTTCAAAGGTCTCATATGCCATGAATCCAGATGAGACTCAAGATGCCGTAGAAAACTAAAACTGTGCCATTATTCATTCACAGTTCATTGACATTTTAAATGCACTGGCAATTGTCAGTTAGCTATTTGGGACTTTGTACTTTTTTGCCCTGGAGCACTTTGCTACAGAATTTCTTTAATCAGCTTTGGGGCTTTTGTAATAGTTTCCCCAATCAATTATTCACTTAATATCTGGTGAACAAGGGATTCTTTTTTTTCTGGCCATCATGCAGGGATGTGATGAAGTAGTGTGCAGGTATTACATCATCTCCCTGCCATGGTCCTTTTTGTAGTTTTTTTCTTCTTGTCGGTAGGTTTATGGTGATGCTTGTTTTCATGTATGCATTTTGGGTCGTGTAGGATGATATCTTCCGAAATGGCTACAACTTTCTGAGAAATGGGAAGTCTGTTGATGGTAGCCTATGGAATAATCACTGGTAAAAGAATGATGGAAAAATACTTGCTCTAGTATACAAACACTGATTATTCCAAACACAATTACATAATTTCTTAAGTTGTATTATTTATTTAAAGGAACAACGTCGCAAGGGTTCACAATGAGATTACTGAGAATGGGGTCTTGTGAGAACCTATTGAATGTGTGTTGATCAGAAGGTGTCATCCCTCTCTTTCAGGAGGAGAGACTTCAGCATGCAAACCTTCATCTGTCCGGCTTGCCCCCTCGTTTTCGTTCCACGCTGCTGGGCTTCAGATGGCTGCTCCCATGCCCCATTCACACCAGCAGTACAGTGAGCGGCACCCGCAGACAACTGACGAGTCTGTGCCGGCTCTGCCCTACAGCGAGCAGGCGCAGCAGTCTATCACCAGCCAGGTAGACACAAAACACACGGTCATTCACGTGTACAATTACACGCACACTGATGCACACAATCATACCGACACACACACACACATAAGCATGCACTCATACTCACACACATTGACATAAATACACACACACAGACCAAAAACATCCCCTCGCACACAAAGTGGTGCTAACCCCAAGCCCTGTGGCCTGTGCCTGCCTTACACAACACCGCTTGTGGTTGGCCTTTCTGTTCCTAAGCAAAGGGCACTTCTCAAAATGTATTCCGACCCTGCGTGAGGGGTTATTCTTATTGTACAGGGAACATCACGGCCTGCGTGTCCAGGACAGTGGACTAATAATAAACAGTGTGATTTTCCACTTGATTTTATTACTGGCGACAGTTACCAAAATAAGCTGTGGGGGGGGGGGGGGGGGGGCTGTCAAACACGCCCATGACCTCGGTGTACAGTGGCTGCTGCCCACGTGTGTGGGTCTCTGATATCAGGCCCTCAAAGCTCAAATGTAGGTCCACTCCATTGAGTTCCCTACGTGATAGTTTAATCCTACTGTATATTTCCCCCATGTGTGTGTCAATCCTCCCACTTCAGTATGGTGAACAAATGACATGAATAGCAACATTTGCCACATAAAAACAGATGCACTTGAAGGTAGCTGAAGACGGGTGATCTAATGAATCGTTTTGATGAGATAGACAAGGTGAGTGTGTCTGTGTTTCTGAAAAGGTGATGTTCTCTGTGTTTGGTGCGTCTGTGTTTTAAGGTGACCCCTGATGTTGTCATGTTACAGAGGCGCATGCCCCAGTGCTTTCGCGACCCGTCCTCGGCTCCCCTGAGGAAGCTCTCTATTGACCTGATCAAAACCTACAAATGCATCAATGAGGTAAGTTCTACCACTCTCCCTCTGCCACACACTACACCTGTACCTGGAACTCTGGTCGCTCAAGGCCGGGGGGGGCGGGGGGGGGGGGCGCACACACACACACACACACACATACACCTACACAAAAGGATGGATCACTACTCAGAATTGTTGTGATTTCATAAAATTTTCGTGGACAACACAACTGGCAGGCCTGAATAAGGTAGAATCAGGCCTGCACTGAGCCACTTAAATTTGAATGAAATAGTTACAAGATCCAATGCAATCTCCAACTTGTACTGCACAGTGTTGGTTAGGGCCTACCTTTTTAGCAACCAACCTGATGTGTAATCTAGTAGGAACACTTTTTTTGTCGGCAGGTATACTATGCAAAAAAGAAGCGGAGACACCAACAGGGCCAGGGCGACGACTCCAGTCACAAAAAGGAGAGGAAGGTCTTCAACGACGGCTACGATGACGATAACTACGACTACATCGTCAAGAACGGGGAGAAATGGATGGACCGCTACGAGATCGACTCCTTGATAGGCAAAGGCTCATTTGGACAGGTGAGTCTCATGATGAAATGTATTGTCAACTACCAGTGGAGCAGTTTCCAAGCTCACCTGGTATTGTTTCACCCACCACCACACCAGGTCTTTAATGGGCTAGACATGGTCATTGACATTTTATTTTATTTTATACATGCTTCGTAAACAACCGGTGTAAAATAACAGTGAAATGCTTAATCGTATGTTTGATTTAAAAAACGATGCATGAGTGTTTAACCATACCTCTACTGTGTGTGTGTGTGTGTGTGAGAGAGACTGAAGAGGCTTTGATAAACCAGAACCCCACCCCCCGTGTTCAGTGCACGCATTTCCACCCGGCTCATTGTGTTTACGATGATTTGTGTTTGGCTTCCCTCTCTCTCCAGGTTGTAAAAGCATATGACCGTGTTGAGCAGGAGTGGGTAGCAATTAAGATCATCAAGAACAAGAAGGCTTTTCTAAATCAAGCCCAGATTGAAGTGCGGCTCCTCGAGCTCATGAACAAACATGACACGGAGATGAAGTACTACATAGGTGAGGCCGGATTCCCCTTCTTTCTATACACCTTTCTCTCTCCCTCTTCTCTCGTTCATGCATTATTTACCTCCAGCTAAGAGATCATATTTATTAGGTGGTCAGGGCTCTAAATAAAACATTGGTAGCACTGATGCTACCAAAGTATTCAGACCCCTTGACTTTTTCCACATTTTGTTACGTTACAGCCTTATTCTAAAATGGATGTAAGTTTTTTCCCCCTCATCAATCTACACACAATATCAATAAAGGCAAAGCAAAAACAGTTTTTTATAAATTTTTGCAAATTGATTAAAAAAACGGAAATATCACATTTAGTTAAGTATTCAGACCCTTTACTCAGTACTTTGTTGAAACACCTTTGGCAGCGATTACAGCCTCGAGTCTTCTTGGGTATGACGCAACAAGCTTGGTACACCTGTATTTGGGGAGTTTCTCCCATTCTTCTCTGCAGATCCTCTCAATCTCTGTCAGGTTGGATGGGGAGCGTCGCTGCAAAGCTATTTTCAGGTCTCTCTAGAGATGTTAGATCGGGTTCAAGTCCGGGCTCTGGCTGGGACACTCAAGGACATTCAGAGACTTGTCCCGAAGCCACTCCTGCGTTGTCTTTGCTGTGTGCTTAGGGTTGATGTCCTGTGGAAGGTGAATCTTCGCCCCAGTCTTAGGTCCTGAGTGCTCTGGAGCAGGTTTTCGTCAAGGATCTCTCTGTACTTTGCTCCATTCATCTTTCCCTCGAGCATGACTAGTCTCCCAGTCCTTGGCGCTGAAAAATATTCGGACAGCATGATGCTGCCACTACCATACTTCACCGTAGGGATGGTGCCAGGTTTCCTCCAGACGTGACGCTTGGCATTCAGGCCAAAGAGTTCAATCTTGGTTTCATCAGACCAGAGAATCTTGTTTCTCATGGTCTGAGAGTCTTTTAGGTGCCTTTTGGCAAACTCCAAGCGAGCTGCCATGTGCCTATTACGGAGGAGTGGCTTCCGTCTGGCCACTCTACCATAAAGGCCTGATTTGGTGGAGTGTTGCAGAGATGGTTGTCCTTCTGGAAGTTTTTCCCATCTCCACTGAGGAACTCTGGAGCTCTGTCAGCATGACCATCCGGTTCTTGGTCACCTCCCTGCCGAGGCTCTTCTCCCCCGATTGCTCAGTTTGGCCGGGTGGCCAGCTCTAGGAAGAGTCTTTGTGGTTCCAAACTTCTTCCATTTAAGAATGATGGAGGCCACTGTGTTCTTGGGGGCCTTCAATGCTGCAGAAATGTTTTGGTACCCTTCCCCAGATCTGTGCCTCGATACAATCCTGTCTCGGCGCTCTACTGACAATTCCCTAGACCTCGTGGCTTGGTTTTTGCTCTGACATGCACTGTCAACTATGGGGCCTTTATTTAGACAGGTGTATGTATACCTTTCCAAATCATGTCCAATCAATTGAATTTACCACAGGTGGACTCCAAGTTGTGGAAACATCTCGAAGATTATCAATGGAAACAGGATGCACCTGAGATCAATTTCAAGTCTAATAGCAAAGGGTCTTAATACTTATGTAAATGAGGTATTTCTGTTTTTTATTTGTAATAAATTCGCTAGAAAATGTTTTAAACCTGTTTTTGCTTTTTCATTATGGAGTTTGTGTGTAGATTGAGGGGAAGAAATCCTTAAATCTATTTTGAAATAAGAATAACATAACAAAATGTGGAAAAACTCAAGGGGTCTGAATAATTTACAAATGCACTGTTCATACACTTGACCTCTGTTCAACTTTGTGATGGAGTATTTACCATAGAAATACCAGAAAGACCCCAAGGCATCTTGTTGTTAGTGCGCAATCTACTTGATAGACACATTGGGGCATTTTTTGGGGGTGACACCCCATTTGAAAATGTGTTTTACTCCAGGATGAGGCTTAATCTGTGTCTGGGAAACAGGCCCATTGACATTAGCCTGTCAATGACAAGAGTATCCAATTGCCTTGTGTATGTTTAACATCACTAGTATTTCGTGCAAATCCACCTCACCAACACATGCGCATTAGTCTTTTTTTCTTCTCTCTTTCTCTCTTTTTCTCTCTCATATCTCCTCTTTCTTCTCCCTCTCTCTCTCCCTCTCCCTCCAGTTCACCTTAAGCGCCACTTCATGTTTCGGAGCCACCTGTGCTTGGTGTTTGAGATGCTCTCCTACAACCTGTACGACCTGCTGCGGAACACCAACTTCCGAGGCGTCTCGCTCAACCTGACCAGGAAGTTTGCCCAGCAGATGTGCACGGCTCTATTGTTCCTGGCCACCCCCGAGCTCAGCATCATCCACTGTGACTTGAAGCCCGAGAACATCCTATTGTGCAACCCCAAGAGGAGTGCCATCAAGATCGTGGACTTTGGCAGCTCCTGTCAGCTGGGACAGAGGGTGGGTAAATGAGGATGTTGTTTTTTCTTGGTTCATGTGGTGAATTTTTAGATCTGACAGGCCATAGAAAAAGTATTGGATCAAACTGTTGTGACTAGGGATGTACGATATATCGGTGAACATATCGGAATCGTCCGATATTAGCTAAAAATGACAACATCGGGTATCGGCCTGATGTCTAGTTTAACCCCGATGTGCAAAACCGATGTCAAAGCTGATGTGCATACCTGTGTAACGTAGGTACATGACGTAATGACGCCACGTAAAATGTTGCGCGCTACACGTGCAACACAGCATTCCTAACCTAGCCCACAATCAATGTATGCTGTGTGGATCGAGCAGTCAAAAAGTAATTTGAAAGAGTAAGAACATTTCACTGAGACAACTCAAAGGGGAAATCCATTAACGGCAAGATAATGGAGTTCATTGCCCATGACAATCAACCGTTTTCTGTCATGGGTGATGTTGGCTTTCGCCGACTGGTTGAGCACCGGTACACGTTGCCCTACTGGAGTAGGCATACTATGGAACGCCGTTTGGGTCTTTGTGTGTGAAAAAATATACACTTGACGCGTCAAATAACAGTTCTATTATAGAATGTTGTGTGTTCTGAATATGCAGGTGCAAGCGAAGTGCCACCACTACTATCAATAGCCCTGTCAAAGCTGTACAAAAAAGTCTGTAAACAAGCAAACACCGGCCATGAACGATGTGTTTACAATACCGCATTGCTAATAAAGCATGATTTGTTTGAGCGCAACTTCTGGGGCTTCTACCCAAAGCTAACGTTATAAGCAGCCAGCTAGCTTCATCTGGCTAGTGAGTCTCGACCGGACCGTGTTATGTGTTGTGAAGCTAGCCACAATAAGGATTAGGCACAATAGTGAAATTTGTGGTTTGCCTTCAAAATCTAAAAGTAATGCAGAAGGTTACAATTGGTGGAATCATGCCATATTTAGATTAGATAATGTTAAACAAGGTTGGAATGTGAAACAATGAAATTGGGTATCAGTCTACTCTGTGACACCCAGGTCACAGAGCAGTTCTACAATTTTACCTCTGATGTCCTTACACAGCTCTTTGGTCTTGGCCATTGTGGAGAGGTTGGAGTCTGTTTTATTGAGTGTGTGGACAGGTGTCTTTTATACAGGTAACGAGTTCAAACAGGTGCAGTTAATACAGGTAATGAGTGGAGAACAGGAGGGCTTCTTAAAGAAAAACTAACAGGTCTGTGAGAGCCGGAATTCTTACTGGTTGGTACTGGTTGGTAGGTGATCAAATAATTATGTCATGCAATAAAATGCAAATGAATGACCTAAAAATAATACAATGTGATTTTCTGGATTTTTGTTTTAGATTCCGTCTCTCACAGTTGAAGTGTACCTATGATAAAAAATTACAGACCTCTACATGCTTTGTAAATAGGAAAACCTGCAAAATCGGCAGTGTATCAAATACTTGTTCTCCCCACTGTAGATTGGTCCGATCACCATTAATCAAATAAGAACCGTCTTATAAATTAGGGTTATTTTAGATGATGACAGCTAGCTAACTATATAGCTAGGTAACTATAGCTACTGAAACAGGTTGTCGTTTTGCTATGTTTTTGGGGAAGAGCATTGTTTGCATCCATGAGCTAGCTAACTTATTTTTATGACCAGCACTGTAGTTGTGCGAGACAACTTTACCAGCGTCATAGCATACGTATCGATGAATCGGTGTGACATACAAAATACGAGTGATTAGTGTAATCAATGTCTAATAACTACATAAAAAATTAATAAACGCATGATTGGTCATCAAGCTTATTTGACACGTGTGTTTAACCTTTATTTAACTAGGCAAATCAGCTAAGAACAAATTCTTATTTACAATGACGGCCTACCCCGGACGACGCTGGCAAATTGTGCGTTGCCCTAATCGGACCCCCAATCGCGGCCGAATGTGATACAGCCAGGATTCGAACCAGGGCCTGTAGTGACGCCACTTGCACTAAGATGCAGTGCCTTAGACCGCAGCGTCCATGTGTGTGTTATAACTATTTAACTGTACTAGAATGCTTATAATTATAAGGCTGCTAAAAAAAAATGGTATCGTCTTTTTTTTGGCAAGGAATATATCGGTATCTGCCAAAAATGTAATGTCGGTGCATCACTAGTTGTGACCCACTATGGATTCTGTATTTAATGGATTAATTTATTATTGGATAGATGGATTGGTAGAGTATGATGTGGAAAGAAAATTAACAAATGTTTTTCATTCATATTTGTGTGGAAAAGATTGCACATTACATGGCCTACCCTACACACATGATGACATAAGTACCAAATTGTAGCAACCCGTTATCCTCTTCTAACCTTGAGGGAATAACCACTGTAGCTAACAAACTTTATTTCTGCTGAAAACCTGCCGTCTGTTTGTCTTTATAGTTGACCTCCTACAAAAGGAGAACATAAATGCCATGTCCTAACAGCCGTGAGCCCTTTCTTATCACTCAGATCTACCAGTACATCCAGAGTCGGTTCTACCGATCCCCAGAGGTGTTGCTGGGCATGCCTTACGACCTGGCCATTGACATGTGGTCCCTGGGCTGCATCCTGGTGGAGATGCACACCGGAGAGCCCCTCTTTAGTGGGGCCAACGAGGTAGGATTTATGGAATGAAATGATGCAGTCATTATTTGGGATGATATAACTTGTCAGATTATGCTGTCCTGCAACATTATTGTGCTCATGAGAGATTTTCAGTTTTTGCCATCATGAAGATGGCAGGCATAGGGAGTGAGAACCTTATAATGACCAACAGAGGGAGCTGTGATGCTTTTGAACTTTTTAGTAGTAGACATGACTCAACTTTTCACCTATTTGAGTTGTTTTAGTTTTGAAAAATGTTATGTTATTTCTATGTTTTATCAATATTTGTGTATTTTAAAAAAGATCAAGGTTTTTAAACTCTGAGGAACAGGCCATTTAAAATTCCAGTACAGTCCCGAAGAGGTTAAGATGTTCTCAATTATGTCTTCCTGATTTTTCAGATTGATCAAATGAACAAAATAGTGGAAGTGCTGGGCGTCCCTCCCAATTACATATTGGACCAGGCCCCCAAGGCCAGGAAGTTCTTTGAGAAGATGTCTGACAGTACGTGGGGCGCAAAGAAGACCAAAGATGGCAAAAGGGTGAGTTCAACAAATCACTCTGTCAATTATGTTGTGTTGTGATGTCATAACTCTTCTTTGCAATAGTATGCATCCTCCTAAAGTTTCTGCTCTCTGTGTGTGTGTGTGTGTGTGTGTGTGTGTGTGTGTGTGTGTGTGTGCGCAGTATAAGCCGCCGGGTACGCGGAAGCTGCACAGCATCCTGGGTGTGGAGGCGGGGGGTCCTGGGGGGCGGCGGGCAGGCGAGTCTGGCCACGCTGTAGCCGACTACTTGAAGTTCAAGGACCTAATCCTGCGGATGCTGGACTACGACCCCAAGAGCCGCATCCAGCCCTACTACGCTCTGCAGCATAGCTTCTTCAAGAAGACGGCTGATGAGGGGACCAATACGAGCAGCAGTGTGTCCACCAGCCCAGCGCTGGAGCAGTCCCAGTCCTCGGGAACCACCTCCAGCACCTCCTCCAGCTCAGGTAGGGAGAGCACTGCAGCTGCGACGCTGCTAGGAGAAGTGGGTGTTCATGTTGAAGCTTTAGCATGATGTTAGACCCGTGTCTCTGTCCAATCCTGGGGGAACCCCAGGGTGTTCACTTTGTTTGTTCTAGCCCAGCACACTGGGAATCCCTCAGGAATGGATTTCAAACCCTGGATCAGGCATGATGAAATGATAGCAATGAACTAACAGCTCAGGTACAGTAGTGCAGCGCCATCAGGCAGAATGGAACTGTCTCAAAAGTTCAACATTAAAATTGAATGTCAACCTGCTTCTGTTTGTCTCTTTCCTGCAGGAGGGTCATCTGGCACAAGCACCAGTGGGCGGGCTCGCTCGGACCCCACGCATCAGCTCCGGCACAGCGGAGGTCACTTCAGCGCCTCCGTGCAGGTCATGGACTGCGAAAATCTCTGCCCACAGGCAAGTCACACAAACACACACACACTATTGCTCCTGGCCAACTTATAACCCAGGTTGACAACCTTTACATCAACCATTTGAGCTAGATGAGTCCCATAGCCACAGGGGAAGTGTTGGGTTCTCATAACATATGTGTGTTTATTCAGACAGAGTTAAATGACCTCTTATCAGTTGTTAGTTACTCAAACTGACTGTGTTGTTGTTGTGCGTTAGGCGAGGCAGCCGTTCCCTCCCCCCGTGGGCTGGGCTGGTGGCGAAGGGGTGCAGACTGTGACGGTGGAGACCCATCCCGTCCAGGAGACCACCTTCCACGTGCCTCCCCAGGCGCCCAAAGCCATCCACCCTTTAGCCCCCGGCAACATTTCCTCCACCCATCACCACCATCACCACGGACACCATCACCATGGACACCATCATCCTCATGGACAGCAGGGCCTGCCAGCACGGCCCCGGCCCCGCCTATACCGCTCCCCCACCAACAGCGCCTCCACGGAGAACTCCATGGAGGTGGTGCACGGCCACATGTCCATGACCTCCCTGTCTTCCTCCGCCTCCTCCTCCTCCACATCTTCCTCCTCCACCGGGGCCCAGGGCAACCAGGCCTACCAGTTGCGCCCGCTCCCCACCAACGCAGCCTTGGACTTTGGTAGGAATGGGAGCATGACCATGGGACTGGGTGCCTTCTCCAACCCCAGACAAGAGACTGGAATGGCGGGCCACCCCACCTACCCCATGGGCATGAGACAGGGCATAGACAGGGAGGAGTCGCCCATGGCGGGAGTCTGTGTACAGCAGAGTTCTGTCGCCAGTTCATGACTAAACTGAGAATGTTTTTGTTTTTTTCTATTTGTATTTTTTTAGGTGGTGTTTTTTTCAACAAAAAAGTGCATAGAGATCAAAAAGCTGCTTATAATTAGAGGGGCGATTATCACCGCTACCACAGTGCAGAGCCCACCATCTCTCCAACTACTCTTCCCCATGCCACACTTGGGTTTCTCTATTCACTTTGGTTTTCAAATGGGATTTTTGGATTGACCATTTTCAGTGTTCACAGGGAATTACAGATTTTTACTACAAACGGTCTCGCATTGCATACTTCACAACAGTACTGAAACACCCATACATTTCACATTCACCTCTCACTTGACTGCATGGTTTGCATTATTCCTTGTTATTGTCAGCTGAGAGCTTAGAAGTGTGTGGTTAGAAAATTACGTGGCCCTCTTTTGCCAACGGCTATTTAGTAAAGAAATTGCTACAGTACCATAACACTTCCAGCAACTCCTATCCACACATTTGCCTTTTTTCCCCTGTCTTAGGCAAGAATTATTTTCTCTTTTGTACTTTTTGTTCTCATTTGAATTTCTCTGTTCTGTTGTGCAATTCCACCTGTGAGTTGTGAGACCTGTAGAGTTGCAGAGGAATGAAGCATTATGCAGGGGGGTTCCGTCCCGCTGGGCTTGTCCGTGTCACTCTTTCTCTGTTTGAGATGGGTGCCGATGCGTACTGTGGGCCGGCGCTCTCTAGCCGAGGTCAACATGTGCAGCTGGGCAGCAGAGAGCTGGGAGGCCCCAGAGCAGTGAAGGTGGGCCCTGACCAGGTCCCTGGAACAGGGCCACACTGACGAGATCTACTGGGGATCAGTAGCCAGGGCCGGTCCTGCCCAAAACAAAAGTACAGATGTCCGGGCAGTAGCAGTTTTTTGAGATAACCCTTTGGCCTTATGATTTTTTTGACTCTGAAATGAGGGTGGGTGAAAGAAGCTGGACATTATCGTTTAAATGAGAAAATAGCTTTCCTGTATTTTTGAAGTATGGATAAAAACAAAAAAATCTTTAAAAATTTAAAATAGGAAGAAAAGGTGTTTTTGAGAATGCTAATTTAAGAGGCCTTTAACTAAAATGTATGACTTGCAAGGCCCAGTGATTGCAGGGCCTTGCAAGTTCACAGTGGTGTTTTTGCAAGATGGATGGAATTAGCTACGACTGTGTCCCTTCCTGCTTTTTACTTGCTTTTCTTTGCTTTGTTTCTTCAGCATGTGGTTCCTCCAACAGAGCTTCTGCACAAATGTCTTCGGTTCTTCTTGAAAATGAAAACATGCAGAATTTTATGTGACTGATTTTTTTTTGTCTCACAATTATGCTGTGAATTTTACAAAGATTTATTTTCCCTTTTGATAATTTATTGTACCAAAGCTGTTTTTTATAGCACATAGATGTCTGTAACAAATAATGTAGCAGTTCTGCACTTTGACACAAGGTGTATCAAGACCTTTTTTAAATGTCAGTAAAAATGGCTGTATCTATTGCTTTAGCAAAACTGGAACTGTTGTTGAACTCAATACATTTACTGTTAGCTGTATCCTCGACAGAATTGGTTGTAAGGTTCTCAAAAAAAGACAAAAAGACAAAAACAATCTCTCATTGGTATAACTTTTTTTCCTGTTATCAAGGACTTGAGGGACAATAGATGCCAACGCTGGTTGCTACTCTGCGGGTTCCGGAGTATCAGTATGGTGGCTATGAGTCGAGGCAAGTCCTCGTATTCATGAGTCGAGAGGGAAAAAATGTTAATAACTGCATTAATCCTTCAATTTGAGACCTGGGATTTAGAGGCTGTTTCAAACATGCCTATCTATTTGGGTAAAGCTGCCTTAAAATGACTTTTGGCAGTCTTCACGGTAGTAGCTAAAATGGTACCGCTTTTCCCCCCTCAATTTTGAAGCAACCCTATTTGACCTAGCTAGCAGAGGCACTGTACACATCCACATGTTTAGATGGTTTTGGAGATGGGGTACTGCTCTAAATTAGCTCAAATTCACGTGTTTGACTGAAGCTCTCACCATGGGTGTTAAATCCAAAAGGAAACTAGTAGGGATGGATGGAGTGAGAAGTGAGCCCTGTCTGCTGGAGCGTCATACTCCAGTCTACTCGTGTGATGCCAGAGGATACGAGAGAACTGGCCAACGTTTTGTACCAGTTGCAAATGGAACGGGGCGGCAACAGCTAGAGGAAAGGTGTCCATGACAACACAGGCTTCAGGTGTTTACTTTTCAACCCCATTTTAATAGTTGAAATAGAATTTATGTATATATTTATATTTTTTTAATAAAGGAAGTTTAGAACTCACTACTTTTTTCCTAATGGTATTTTGAGTACATTTAAGTCAATGTGGAGACCATGCAGTGGAAGTTATTCTGTGATATTAGTCAATGGGTAACAGTGCTTCCAGGCCAAAGTAGTTGACAATGCCAGTACAAATGCAAAACTTGTAGGGTTTAAATTTAAACAGGACAATAGATATGCATACCTTAAATATTATAGACAGGGTATAGTGTGTGGGTGTATGTCTACGAACCTGAATGACAGCTGTGTTTTAATATATAACAAATACATAAGAAATGATGTGCGTAGTATTACAGGAACTAATTTAAGTTGCATTAAAATTGGCATAAGCTTCAACCGTGGGTCCATTTGAAGTCAGGCTACTGATACATGTGTGTGAAAGCCATGATCGTCACCATATAACCAGTCAACAAACATCCAACGTTTACTCCCAAGTGTTCAGTATAATTTCTGCTCTGCTCCCTGTTTCATTCAAATAAAAAGCTTTGTCCTACTTGCCACCCTTTATTTTCTGTCCCCCAGTCTGATTTTGAGTGATTGACAACATAGTTTGGTTACAGGACATCTGACATGCACTGTTAAGATTAAACGGCATGGGGAAGTACCTGTGTCCACAGATTGTAAGATCTAGTCAATACTTGCTGTGTATATGATGTTACAAAAAGATACAAAATGGACAAGCCCTTTGTATTATATTCAAGCGGTCGTATGTATGATATAAAAAAGTTCATTAACTTGTACTGAGTCTGTTCTTTTTATTTCCTTTTCACTGGGTAACAGGACTAACATTCAATCACAGTAGACCTGTCTAGAATGCCAACCCACACATTTTAACTAGTCTAGTTCCCATCATGACAATTTTATGCTTCAGTAATGAATGCAATATTAAAAAGACCCAAATCCAAGTATGTTATGTCCAAATCTGAAAGTATCAAAAATGTATTGTGAAGCTCAACAAAGTCACTTTTAGATTTTTGAACATGCGAAAGATGCTAATATCAGGCCCATGACTTGCATGGGATATGTGCCACAGATGCTAAAACGTTAGCATGTGGAAACTGCGCCAGGGAAACTATTAGTTGGTTACAGCGAGTAAATACGACCATCACCATCAATCATAGTTAACAAGTTTTTCATGTTATTCCGCCATTGCCACACATACCACATCGATACAGAAACTAAACCAAAGCATGGATTGCTATCCCTTTTGACACAATGGCATTGAACGTGTGTTAGCCATGTTAACCAGATGTGTATATAAAGCATTGGTGTTAACCAGATGTGTATATAAAGCATTGGTGTTAACCAGATGTGTATATAAAGCATTGGTGTTAACCAGATGTGTATATAAAGCATTGGTGTTAACCCTTCTCCCCACTTGGTCCTTTGATTGTTATGAAGGGATTTCCATCCTTAAAAATGTAGAAAAGTCACAGTGGCACTGAAGAACCAAGTAGAACAGAATGTTTAGACACTGCAGAAAGTGAGACAAAATGATGGAAAGACCCAAGCCCCTTACTTTTGCAATCATTTTAATACTTGCTTGCTGTGACTTTCATGCCAGGTAACTATTGTATGATGTCTGGTGAAATTAACATTTGATACATTTTGCAGCTGCTGTTTTCTTCCTGCTTGATATACTGTAGAGCGGCATCCTCTTTTGTGTGACACCTGTGAATTAATGTATTTGGTGTAATGATTAAGGTGTGGCAGACAGCAGGATTGTACTGGTGTTAGAAGTGGGATAGCGCAACTGTAAGGCCATCGGAGGTGTGCCCAGGTGTTATCGACTTGAGATAGTTACGTGTGGGAAGGAAAGGGGTAGTGTAACATCAGAAATCTAATCAACACCAAAGATCTCATCAACCGGTTCAGACCTTGGTGTTGGCCTGAGAGGGACTTGTTTGGTCTACCCCCTGAACTCTGCTCCAGACAAGATAAACCCCTTCTTAGCCCACTTTTAGGATAACACAGTACCACTGATATGGCCCGCTACCAAGGACTATGGACTTTCCTTCGCCGTGGCTGACGTAAGATGTTTAAGCGCGTTAACCCTTGCAAGGCTGCCGGCCCAGGCGGCAGCCCTAGCCGCGTCCTCAGAGCATGTGCAGACCAGCTGGCTGGACAGTTACCAACATATTCAATCTCGCCCTATCCCAGTCTGCTGTCCCCACTTGCTTCAAGATGTCCACCATTGTTCCTGTACCCAACAAGGCAAAGGTAACTGAACTAAATGTCATCATGAAGTGCTTTGAGAGTCTAGTAAGGATCATATCACCTCTACCTTACCTGACACCCTAGACCCTCTTCAATTTGCTTACCGCCCCAATAGATCCGCAGACAATAAAATCGCCATCGCACTGCACACTGCCCTATACCATCTGGATAAGAGGAATACCTATGTAAGACTGCCGTTCATTGACTATTGCTCAGAATTCAACACCATAGTATCCTCCAAGCTCGTCATTAAGCTTGGGGCCCTGGGTCTGAACCCTGCCCTGTGCCACTGGGTCCTGGACTTCCTGACGGGCCGCCCTCAGGTGGTGAAGGTAGGAAACAACACCTCTTCACTGATCCTCAACACGGACCCCGAGTGGCACAGCGGTCTAAGGCACGGCATCTCAGTGTTAGATGCGTCACTACAGACCCTGGTTCAATCCCGGGCTGTATCACAACCTGTATCACAACCGGCCGTGATCAGGAGTCCCATAGGGCGGCGCACTGCATCGTCTGGGTTGGGGGAGTGTTTGGCCGGGGTAGGCCGTCATTGTAAATAAGAATTTGTTCTTAACTGACTTGCCTGGTTAAATAAATAAATACATACATAAATAAAATGGTGCGTGCTCAGCACCCTCCTGTTCACCCATGATGGCGTGGCCATGCACGCCTCCAACTCAATCATAAAGTTTGCAGACAAAACACAACAGTAGTAGGCCTGATTACCAACAATGACGAGGTGGGGGACCTGGGAGAGTGATGCCAGGAAAATAACCTCTCACTCAATGTCAACAAAACCAAGTAGCTGATCATTGACTTCAGGAAACAGCAGAGGGAGCACGCCTGTATCCACATCGACAGGACTGCAGTGGAGAAGGTGGAAAGCTTCAAGTTCCTCGGCATATACATCACTGACAATCTGAAATAGTCACCCACACAGAGTGGTGGAAGAAGGCGCAACAGTGCCTCATGAACCTCAGGAGGCTGAAGAAATTTGGATTGGTCCCTAAGACCCTCACAAACTTTTACAGATGCCCAATTGAGAGCATCCTATCGGGCTGGGTACGGCAACTGCACGACCCGCAACCGCAGGGCTCTCCATTGGGGAGTGTGGTCTGCCCAACGCATCACTGTGGGCAAACAACCTGCCCTCCAGGACATCTACAGCACCCGATGTCACAGGAAGGCCAAAAAGATCATCAAGGACATCAACCATCCAGCCTGTTCACTCCGCTATCATCCAGAAGGTGAGGTCAGTACAGGTACATCAAAGCTGGGACCGAGAGACTGAAAAACAGCTTCTTTCACAAGGCCATCCGACTGTTAAATAGCCATCACTAGCCGGCTTCCACCCGGTTACTCAAGCATTACCGTTAGAGGCTGCTGCCCTTGGAATTACTGGCCACTTTAATAATGGAACATTAGTCACTTTAATTATGTTTAAATAATGTTAACATACTGCTTTACTCAATTCATATGTATATACTGTATTCTATTCTACTGTATTTTAGTGAATGCCACTCCGACATTGCTCAATCTAATATTTATATATCTATTAATTCCATTCTTTAAGTCTTAGATTTGTGTGTATTGTTGTGAATTGTTTTAGATAATTCTGCACTGTTAGATACTACTGCACTGTCGGAGCTAGGAATACAAGCATTTCGCTACACCCGCAATAACATCTGCTAAATATGTGCATGTGATCAATGAAATTTGATTTGATTTGATTTACAGTAGCTAAACTATGTACTTTGTCACCAATTGCATAGCTTTAACTGTTACTGTCAACATTCTCTTGTGCCTATGTATTTAAAAGTCTTCCCTCTCAACTTAATGACATTGATCACTACTATATCATGGTCTTGAAAGTATTTGCAATCGACTGAAATATTGTAACCATTCCTTAAAGTGCAGTACATATTTCAGTCACAAGAGGGTAGTCTAACACAAATGTGGAGAACATCTCACCAGTAAAATGGATATGCAGTTGAGGAATTATATTTCCTTGCTTGTTTTTTGTTTAATGGATATTAACTATGTTTATGTTCCTTGTGTATGTCTCATGGCTTCTCAGTCCCTAACAACATCTAACCCACAGCCCCATGACAAGTATGATGATCCATATCACTTACAGTGCTTTCGGAAAGTATTCAGATCCCTTAACTTTTTCACATTTTGTTACGTTACAGCCTTATTCTGAGGGTCGAAATTGATCCATTGATCATCCTTGAGATGTTTTTACAACTTGTTTGGAGTCCACCTGTGGTCAATTCAAATTGATTGTACATGATTTGGAAACGCACACACCTGTCTATAAAAGGTCAAACAGTTGACACTGCATGTCAGAGCAAAAACCAAGCCAGGAGGTCGAAGGAATTGTCCTTAGAGCTCCAAGACAGAATTGTGTCGAGGCACAGATCTGTGGAAGGGTACACAAAATGTCCGCAGCATTGAAGGTCCCCGAGAACACAGTGGCTTCCATCATTCTTAAATGGATGAAGTTTGGAACCACCAAGTCTGCCTAGAGCTGGCCACCCGGCCAAACAGATCAATCGAGGGAGAAAGGCCTTGTCAGGGAGGTGACCAACAACCGATGGTCTCTCTGAAAGAGCTCCAGAGTTCCTCTGTGGAGATGGAGAACCTTCCAGAAGGACAACAATCTCTGCAGCAGTCCACCAATCAGGCCTTTATGGTAGAGTGGCCAGACGGAAGCAACTCCTCAGTAAAAGGCACATGACACATCGCTTGGAGTTTGTCAAAAGGCACATTCTCTGGTCTGATGAAACTGATTGAACTTTTTGGCCTGAATGCTAAGCATCACGTCTGTAGGAATACTGTGGAGATGTTTTTCAGCAGCAGGGACTGGGAGACTAGTCAGGATCAAGGGAAAGATGAACAGAGCAAAGTACAGAGAGGTCCTTGATGAAAACCTGCTCCACAGAGCTATGGACCTCAGACTGGGGGCGAAGGTTGACCTTCCAACAGGACAACGACATAGAGCACACAGCCAAGACAGCGCAGGAGTGGCTTCGGGACAAGTCTCTGAATGTCCTCGTGTGGGCCAGCCAGAGCCCGGACTTGAACCCGATCGAACATCTCTGGAGAGACACCTCCAGTGCAGTGACGCTCCCCATCCAACCTGACAGAGCTTGAGAGGATCTGCAAAGAAGAATGGGAAAACTCCTGTGCCAAGCTTGTAGCATCATACCCAAGAAGACTCAAGGCTGTAATTGCTGCCAAAGGCGCTTCTGCTTCAACAAAGTACTGAGTAAAGGGTATGGACACTTATGTGAATGTGATATTTCAGTTTTTTTTAATACATTTGCAAAAATGTCTAAAACCCTTTTTATACTTTGTCATTATGGGGTATTGTGTGTATATTTATGAGGGAAACTAACTATTTAATTCATTTTAGAATATGGCTGTAAAAAGTGAATGGTCTGAATAATTTCCGAATCACTTTATCTTTACTCTTGTTTTGGGGGTAAATCAAACACATATTTATTTCAAACAAACAATTATACAATTATTGTGCTTTCATATAAACCATGCTTATCATCCATCAACTATCACACTAAAAGAACAACTGCATGGGCCTGGGGTGGGCGGCAGAGATTGGAGTGGTCAGTGACAGAGACAAGCAGGGTAAAACCAAAGAAAAGACCAGCATGGAGACTTTGTAAGTCAGTGGAAGGAATTTCACAATGAGAGAGAAATGGTACTCTTTGAAAAGAGATTGGTGCCAAAGTCACCAGTAAACAGTGACATGTTTTGATGTACGGTTGTGGTTCTACAGTAGTGATTCTTGAGGCTCAAACCAGGTTTCCATCCAATCTTTTTGTGAGTAAAGTACGTCGGGTAAAAAAATGTCTTCACAGGCCTGATGGTAACAGAACATTTTTCAGTAAACCTTCCAAATATCGACGAAACAAAATATGGTCGACAAGGGGGGGGATCTTTTTATGTCGGTTAAATTTATTATGCGATATATGTTGGTGGAAACGCAAATACTGATATAATAACCATCATCTCCAAGTAAACTTAGAGTCATGTGATGACATGTTGTATGGTCCTCCCACTACGTCTCTGGAAAGCATTCAGTTTAGGCTAATGTTAAAATGAACAAAAATATAAATACAGAGCATCCCAAACATGCTCAACGGGTGACATGTCTGGTGTGTATGCAGGCCATGGAAGAACTGGGACAGCTTCCAGGAATTGTGTACAGATCCTTGCGACATGGGGCTGTAGATTATCATGCTGAAACATGAGGTGATGGCGGCAGATGAATCACACGACAATGGGCCTCAGGATCTCGTCACGGGAGCTCTGTGCATTCAAATTGCCATCGATAAAAATGCAATTGTGTTTGTTGTCTGTAGCTTATGATGGCCCATACCATAATCCCACCGCCTCCATAGCGCACTCTGTTCACAACGTTGACATCAGCAAACCGCTCACTCACGCAACGCCAATCACGTGGTCTGTAGTTGTGAGTCCGGTTGGACGTACAGACAAATTCTCTAAAACGACGTTGGTAGAGAAATGAACATAGACTTTTCTGGCCACAGCTCTGGTGGACATTCCTGCAGTCAGCATGCCAATTGCACACTCCCTCAAAACTTGAGACATATGTGGCATTGTGTTGTGTGACGAAACTGCACATTTTAGAGTGGCCTTTTATTGTCCCCAGCACAAGGTGCACCTGTGTAATGATCAAAATAAGATTCTTGATAGGCCACACCTGTCAGGTGGATGGATTGTCTTGGCAAAGGAGAAATGCTCACTAACAGGGAAGTAAACAAATTCGTACACAGAATTTGAGATAAATAAGCTTTTTGCGCATATGGAACATTTCTGGGATCTTTTATGTCATCTTATGAAACATGGTACCAACACTTTACATGTTGCGTTTATATTTTTGTTCAGTGTATGATGAACTTTACAGGGTGGTGAAAGAGCAAAGTGATGAGCTTGATATTCCTTTCCAATAAACATTGAGGGTCTTATTCTGTTGACATGATTATCAATGCTTGGCTGCCGTTTGACAAATTAACATAATCTTTCTCTTTTTGTCCATAATAATCTCATCATGTAAATGATTTGATGCACTCTAGTCAACAGCATGGTATATGCATGCTGTAGGCTAGAGCGCATGTGCCAATACCACAGTGGGCACACGTGTTATATAACCATTTTTTTGTGAGAAAACCATTAGTGGACCTTAAAATGCTTGTATCTTTATTCGGTATATGGGAATTTAATTTAAGGTATTTTTATGTGCTCTACGTCATCATGCACAGCCTTTTATCTGCAACAAGTCAATTGGATGGGAAAATGCACACATTGTTTTAATGCAGATTTTAGAATATTTGCATGAAAATATGTTGCCTATTGGATGGAAAACCTAGCTATTGAAGTCATATTGTGAGGCAACATGAATCGTTACATGGAGGTGTTGGAAAAGGCTATCTGCCACCAACCGGATGTTCCACTTTTCAGGGGAAATGGAAAGAGAGCCTGTGACACGTGGAAAGAGAGCCTGTGACACAACTTCCACTTTTGGTTGTTCATTAATAAGGTGACACCAGAGAGGAAGAGGCGAAGAGGTTTCACGTCCTCCAAAATATGTGCAAAATAAGCCCAATACCTTTCTATATGATTATTTTGGACCTAAGCTTGTCGCCTGCCTTCCTGCCTTTGGGACAACCCATTGTTAGGGCAGAGACATGAGCATATCCTCATTATATACAGATCTCCATTTACTGGATTTGTTGAACAGTGCAGAACAGAAAACTCCCCCGATAGTTTTTTCTTATTCCTGACAGGTCCAGTATCACAGTGTTTCTAAACCCAAAGGCGCAACATCACGAGATTTCCAGGGACGGTTTGAGAAGTCAATGAGAGAAAAACAAAATTATTCTTTAAAGCTGCAATATGTAACTTTTTGGGTGACTGACCAAATACAAATAGAAATATATGTTATAGAGCTGTCATTCTCATTGAAAGCAAGTCTAAGAAGGACAATCTGTTCTACAGTATGTGCGCTATTTCTATGCTTCTCGTTCTTAAGTTTATTTAAGTTTATTTAATTTTGGTTTTGTACACCAGCTTCAAATAGATGAAAATACTATATTTTTGGTTATGGAAAATATATTTCACAGCAGGTTAGATGGTATCATGATTCTCTACACTATACTTGCTTGTTTTGTCACATAAACTGAAATTGTTAGAACTATTCGAATTTTAGAAACCAGGAAACGGCAGAGTGATTTCTGCATAGTGCATGTTCAAATTTGCAACAAGTGTTTGTTTAATTCTGTTGAGCCATTATCTCCGGCCAAATTAAGTTACAACTGTAATGTTGTGTTTGCCGCAATATAGAATTACCGGTAGGCCTACTATAGGGCTACTCGCACTCAAACCATGGAAAGGAAAAACCAGAGATGCTAATCTTAATTTAATGCCGCAATAAATAATAATACGTTTGTATTTTCCCCATAAACAATGACTGGATTTAATGTGTATATTACCCTAATAAAGTGAAGAAACCTTTGTGAAGGTTTGGTGTGGTATGGCTATTATTTGGCTTAGCTACTGCATGCCTATGAAGGCAGTTCACACCGGAGGTCCAATTGACTCCGACAGTTGAACTTCTTACTCTTTTAATCTAACAATAAAATGGTTATCTTTATAAAAAATATTCAGATAAAAAATGTAATTATCCTCCTTCTGTACATCTACATCTGCATAGCAGTACTGTAGTAGCTTATCCGACAAGGATAGGAATGCATGTTGGTGCCGGGAACATGGCGCTTAAGCTTCTCTTCCTTTATATATATTTTTTAAATATTAATATACAGTGAACGAATAGGCCTATATGCATGCAATGCCCTGATGCATTTTGCGCTCAAATCTCCGACAGCGGCCCTCCCAAGCAAAAAGGCAGTAACTGCTCATTTGGTTGAAAATTAGTTAATGTCATTTTTGCCACATTAAATACATGCTTAATCATGTGGACAAGTATCCTGCCTCTATTGTATTGTGTGTTACCATGTTACTGTGAAACCAAGGTAAATAAAAGCAATTTTTCTCAGTTCCACGCTATGAGCAGTTACTGCCTTTTTGCTTGGTAGGGCAGAATAGGCTATAAAGTTTTGTATATGCTACACATCGAAACACAATTAGTATTTATTTTGTCATTTGTTATAGTGAGTTTTTAAGGACAAGTAACTGTGGATCATTTGACCAATATCGCTCTTTATTGATGGCACTGGCTGCACCCAGTTGGAGGTTTCTTTCTTTCTCACTTTCTACTCTCAGGTCTGGACAGGTCTCTCTAATCCAAACTGACAAGGGTCTGTTTGGATCTATTTTTCCACAGGCCATTTTGTAACGGGCCTGATTGTCCTCGGGTCCATGCGGAACAGGTGTCCGTTTTTGAAGACTTCTATACCCAATCCTGTTCACGGCACCTCTTCTTGCCTATTTTCAAAGCATAACCTTATTGTTACACACAACACAATGCAGAGAAGAGCTGTATGGTAGCTGTATGGTATGGTAGCTGGGCTCCTCAACTCCACGATATGTACATCTTGGTGGAGTTGGGTTGCCACAAATGTGGGCGTAGTACACCTCAGACTACATTGTCAGTCGATACGAGGAAATGGTCGGTAATTGACAAGTTTTATTAAATAATATGTTGTTGTTTTTTAAACTAAAGAAGGCATGCAGCAACAGAGGACAAACATAGGTACAAGGAAAGGGTTAAAGAATGTACATTTTTCCTTTAGGATTTTGCCTGTGTTTAAATCGATTGCGTTTCTTTTTATTTAAAAAAACTCCCTAGTCCTTGCCAATGACAAGCATACCCATAACATGATGCAGCCACCACCATGCTTTACATTTTGAAGGATGGTACTCAGTGATGTGTTGTGTTGGATTTGCCCCAAACATAACACTTTGAATTCAGAATATAAAGTTAATTTCTTTGCCACATTTTTGCAGTTTTACTTTAGTGCCTTATTGCAAACAGGATGATTGTTTTGGAATATTTTTATTCTGTACAGGCTTCCTTCTTTTAACTCTTTCATTTAGGTTAGTATTGTGGAGTAACTACAATGTTGCTGATCCATCCTCAGTTTTCTCCTATCACAGGCTCTGTAACTGTTTTAAAGTCACCATTGGCCTCATGGTGAAATTCCTGAGTGGTTTCCTTCCTCTCCGGCAACTTAGGAAGGAGGCCTTTATCTTTGTAGTGACTGGGTGTATTGATACACCATCCAAAGTGTAATTAATACATGGAAAATGCTCAAGGGGATATTCCATGTCTGCTTTTTATTTGTACTTTACCCATCTACCAATAGGTGCCCTTCTTTGCGAAGCATTGGAAAACCTCCCTAGTCTTTGTGGTTGAATCTGTGTTTAAAATTCACTTCTCGACTGAGGGACCTTACAGATAGTTGGATGTGTGGGTTAAATAGATGAGGTAGTAATTCAAAATCATATTAAACACTATTATTGCATGCAAAGGGTGTGAATACTTTCTGAAGGCACTATATATGTATATGATGGTGTGTTCAGACATTAACGCAATTGGTAGACACAATGTAAGTAACTGTCACGTTCTGACCTTAGTTCCTTTGTTTTGTCTTTTGTTTTAGTATGGTCTTGGCGTGAGTTGGGTGGGTTGTCTATGTTAGTTTGTCTATGATTTTCTATTTCTGTGTTTGGCCTGGTATGGTTCTCAATCAGAGGCAGCTGTCAAACGTTGTCCCTGATTGAGAACCATATTTAGGTAGCCTGTTTTCCATTGTGTTTTGTGGGTGTTTGTTTTCAGTCTTTGTGTGTTTGCACCAGACAGAACTGTTTCGGTTGTTTCTTTGTTGTTTTTTGCTATTCAGTGTTCAGTGGTGATTATTATTAAAAATCATGAACACTTACCACGCTGCACCTTGGTCCTCACCTTCTTCTTCCCACGACAGCCGTTACAGTAACCTAATTTATGTCCCTCTAACTGCCATGAATGCCTCTGCTGATCCTACAGCTATTGTAGCAATCATGTGCCTATGAACCAGATTTATGCTGTTAGCACTGAGGTGGTGCGCCCTAGTAGGAAGTCCATTGTGTGCAGCTCACCCTGCACTTACATAAATAACCTGAGAATATCTACCTCTGAAAAGCTTCCCAGTAAAGCAAGGAAAACAAGCAAGCATCCCAGAAAAGTGAACAAAATAGGCAACGTTAACATATGTAACTTAAGAAACAGGGTTCACGAAATTAATAACTTGCTAGTAACAGATGACATTCATATTCTGACTATCTCTGAAACTCACTTAGACAGTACCTTTGATGATACAGTTGTAGCAATACAAGGTTATCTGCCTCACCTAAAGCCCATTCTAATGGGAAGCTGCTATTGACCACCAAATGCTAACAGTCAGTATCTGGATAACATGTGTGAAATGCTTGATAAGGTATGTGATATCAACAGAGGTATATTTTCTGGGTAATTTAAATATTGACTGGCTTTCATCAAGCTGTACACTCAAGAAAAAGCTTCAAACTGTAACCAGTGCCTGCAACCTGGTTGTCAGTTAACCTACCATGGTAGTTACAGGAGACCACAACCCTACAGATTATCTCTCAACCCCAACAGAGGAGGAGAGATCCAGGGGTCTGAAGATGTGGGGGTTTTATGACCCCTCACGCCCCTGGTAAATCTCAGGCCACAGACAAATTCCTTTGTCCTGTTACTATGGAGAACCAGCCTCAGAACATTAAACATGAAATAAAGGGACTTTGGAACAATGGTTTCCGTCAGCCACAATGGTGGTCATGATGATAGATGGAATGTGAAAATGTATGTCAATTTAGTTTTGTTATTAAAGGTTAATAGATGACGTTATTACGAAAACATTGTAACGTCAACAGTTTACCCAGTATATGTTTGATGTTTATACATTGTACATTGTATGGAAAATGTCCAAATCAAAGAGAATGTTTTGGTAAAGATGAAATGTGAAGTTATTCGTCTAAAATTGGATTTGAGTAAAATCTAGACCTTGCCTCATAACTTGATACATCCAGAGAATTGCCCTAAAGGCGGTTACGCCCACTTCTGACCCGAGGGTATAAAACCTGTGGGTGAAGAATTTACAGATAAGACTACGTGACCCAAGCTGCAGCCAAGGTCTAAAAAGTCAATGAACCCAGAACGCAACACAAGTTTGAAGACAAAGAAATATTTTTCTCCCCAAGCTACGGATGAGTAGCTGTGTCTAAGCGGGTGAATTCAAGCCGGACCCCCTAGCATCCAATCCCAGCGAATCGTGGTATATAAACGGTTTCATTCCTATGCTGTGAGCTCTGAGCTACAGAGCTGTCTGTCCTCAGAAGACTCCTTCCAGAGCAAGGGTGAGGGAACAGACTCCTAAGCCAAAAGGACACTAACATTGTGAGGACGACCAGAAAGGTGCGCCGGAGAAGTGCGTCATCGAGCAGCCTGAACGGTCCACGCAGAGAATCCTTGGAGGTCTTCCCCACGTAATTTCTAGTAAATTTCTAGTAAATAAATATTCAACCAAGATTGGTGTGGTACGAACTCATTGGTGAGACCCGGGTCCGTGCAGATTCACGGACGTTCAGAACGAGATTGTAGAGGTAACTGGTTAATTAGCGGCTGTTGTAAAATCGATATTCTGATATTCTTTGAGTTAATTTGGGAAATAGAAACTCAATAAAAACTAGTTTTCCCATGTTGCCCCAGGTTAATGAGTTAATAATTGCTTGATTCAGTTAATCTCGCAATTAGAAACTTTTAATCATTCGATGAACAACAGTCATCACATTAATTAATACAACGTCACGACACAGCACAGGAATGAAATCATCAATATGTATTAATTACTAATTACTAATTACAGCAGAAATGTTATTGAAAGCAGTATCCAGATCCATCGGATGTAGTGATCATAATATAGTAGCCATATCTAGGAAAACCAAAGTTCCGAAGGGCCTAATATAGTGTACAAGAGGTCATACACAAAAGGTTTTTGATTCCTATGTTGTTGATGTAAATAATATTTGTTGGTCCATGGTGTGTAATGAGGAGCAAACAGACGTTGCACTTTACACATATATAAAATTACTTATCACATTTATAAAATTGCTTAATAAGCATGCACCCATTACTGTAAAACTGTTAAATCCCAGTGGACTGATGAGGATTTGAAGAATTGTATGGTTGAGAAGGATGAGGCAAAAGGAATGGCAAATAAGTCTGTCTGCACAGCCGATTGGTAAACGTACTGCAAATTGAGAAATCATATGACTAAACTGAATAAAAAGAAGAAACTACACAATGAAACAAAGATAAATTACATAAAGAAAAAGGCAAACTTAGCTCCATCATTCATCACAAAACCGACTGCTATTGCCAATTTAATGATTTTTTTCTTTGGCAAGATTAGCAAGTGAGTGTGGAAGAGGTGGAAAAAGTATTGTTGTCTATCAACAATGACAAGCCACAGGGGTCTGACAACTTGGATGGAAAATTACTGAGGATAATATCAGACGATATTGCCACTCCTATTTGCCATATCTTCAATTTAAGTCTACTAGTGTGCCCTCAGGCCTGGAGGGAAGAAAAAGTCATTCCGCAACCTAAGAATAGTAAATCCCCCTTTACTGGCTCAAATAGCCGACCAATCAGTCTGTTACTAACCCTTTTTCAATCTTTCCTAATGACATGCCACTGGCTTTGAGTAAAACCAGTGTGTCTATGTATGCAGATGACTCAACACTATACACGTCAGCTACGACAGCGACTAAAATGATTGCAACACTTAAGAAAGAGCTGCAGGCAAGGAATAAGTTAGTCCTGAATATTTCACAAAACGAAAAGCATTGTATTTTGGACAAATCATTCACTTAACCCTAAACCTCAACTAAATATTGTAATAAATCATTTGGAAATTGAGCAAGTTGAGGTGACTAAACTTCTTGGAGTAACCCTGGATTTTAAACTGTCATGGTCAAAACATATTGATAGAAGCTAAGATGGGGAGAAGTCTGTCCATAATAAACCGATGCTCTACCTTCTTAACAGCACTATCAACAAGGCAGGTCCTAGAGGCTCTAGTTTTGTCGCACCTTGACTACTGTTCAGTCATGTGGTCAGGTGCCACAAAGAGGGACGTAGGAAAATTGCAATTGGCTCAGAACAGGGCAGCACAGCTGGTCCTTGGATGTGCACAGAGAGCAAACATTAATAATATGCATGTCAATCTTTCCTGGCTCAAAGTGAAGGAGAGATTGACTTCATCACCTGTTGGATTTATGAGAGGTATTGACATGTTTAAAGCACCGAGCTGTCTGTTTAAACGACTAGCATACAGCTCGGACACCCATGCATACCCCACAAGACATGCCATCAGAGGTCTCTTCACAGTCCCTAAGTAAGAGTCATGACTACATTTAACTTTATTCCACATTAGGTAATTGATGCAAGCAGTAGAATCAGATTTAAAAAACAGATAAAAATACACCTTATGGAACAGCGGGGACTGTGAAGCAACACAAACATAGGTGCAGACACACACATGATAACAAATGCACTAAACACACACAAACACATGGATTTTGTGTAGTAGATATGTAGTAGTGGAGTAGGGGCCTGAGGGCACACACTCAGTGTGTTGTGAAATCTGTTATGGATGTATTGTAATGTTTTTAAAATTGTATAACTGCCTTAATTTTGCTGGTCCCCAGGAACATTAGCGTCTGCCTTGGCAGCAGCTAATGGGGATCCATAATAAATACAAATAGACAGGCATGTGCCTTTCCAAATGATGTCCAATCAATTGAAGTGGACTCCAATCAAGTTGTAGAAACATCTCAAGGATGATCAATGGAAACAGGATGCACCTCGAGTCACATACTAAAGGGTCTGAATACTTATGTAAATAAGGTATTTCAGTTTTTAATTTTTAATAAATTTGCCACAAATTCTAAAAACTTGTTTTCACTTTGTTATTATTGGGTATTGTATGCAGATTGATGAGGAAAACATTTTATTTAATCAATTGTAGAATAAGGCTGTAACGTAACAAAATGTGGAAAAAGGGTAGGGTCTTAAAACTTTCCAAATGCACTGTATATTAATAGAAAAGGTGTGTGCAGCAGTAGTTATATAGGATGAGCCTTGACTAGAATACAGTATTTACAGCTGAAGTCGTAAGTTTACATACACCTTAGCCAAATACATGTAAACTCAGTTTTTCACAATTCCTGACATTTAATCTGAGTAAAAAGTGGGTCAGAAGTTTACATACACTCAATTAGTATTTGGAAGCGTTGCTTTTAAATTGTTTAACTTGGGTCAAACATTTTGGGTAGCCTTCCACACGCTTCCCACAAAAAGTTGGGTGAATATTGTCCCATTCCTCCTGACATAGCTGGTGTAACTGAGTCAGGATTGTAGGCCTCCTTGCTTGCATGCACTTTTTCAGTTCTCCCCACAAGTTTTCTATAGGATTGAGGTCAGGGCTTTGTGTTGGACACTCCAATACCTTGACTTTGTTGTCCTTAAGCCATTTTGCCACAACTTTGAAAGTATGCTTGGGGTCATTGTCCATTTGGAAGACCCATTTGCGGCCAAGCTTTTAACTTCCTGACTTATGTCTTGAGATGTTGCTTTAATATATCCACATAATTGTCCTGCCTCATGATGCCATCTATTTTGTGAAGTCCCTCCTGCAGCAAAGCACCCCCACAACATGATGCTGCCAACCCTGTGCTTCACGGTTGGGATGGTGTCCTTCGGCTTGCAAGCCCCCTTCCCCCTTTTTCCTAACGATGGTCATTATGACCATTATGGCCATTTTTGTTTCATCAGACTTTTTTTATCCAAAAACTACAATCTTTGTCCCCATGTGTAGTAGCAAACCGTAGTCTGGCTTTTTTATGGTGGTTTTGGAGCAGCGGCTTCTTCCTTGCTCAGCGGCCTTTCAGGTTATGTCGATATAGGACTCATTTTACTGTGGATATAGATACCTTTGTACATGTTTCCTTCAGCATCTTCACAAGGTCCTTTGCTGTTGTTCTGGGATTGATTTGCACTTTTCGCACCAAAGCTCGTTCATCTCTAGGAGACAGAACACATCTCTTTCCTGAGCGGTATGATGGCTGTATGGTCCCATGGTGTTTATACTTGCGTACTATCGTTTGTACAGATGAACGTGGTACCTTCAGGTATTTGGAAATTGCTCCCAAGGATGAACCAGACTTGTGGAGGTCTACAATTTATTTGCTGAGGTCTTGGCTGATTTCTTTTGATTTTCCCATGATGTCAAGCAAAGAGGCACTGATTTTGAAGGTAGGCCTTGAAATACATCCACAGGTAAACCTCCAATTGACTCAAATGATGTAAATTAGTCAGAACCTTCTAAAGCCATGACATCGTTTTCTGGATTTTTCCAAGCTGTTTAAAGGCACAGTCAACTTAGTGTATGTTAACTTCTGACCCACTGGAATTGTGACACAGTGAATTATAAGTGAAATAACCTGTCTGTAAACAATTGTTGGAAAAATTATTTGTGTCATTCACAAAGTTGATGACCTAAACAACTTGCAAAAACTACAGTTTGTTTACAAGAAATTTGTGGAGTGGTTGAAAAACTAGTTTTAATGACTCCAACCTAAGTAAATGTAAACTTTTGACTTCAACTGTACATATGATGTGGCTAAAATGGTATTTAAACATTATTAAAGTGACCAGTTTTCAATGACTATGTTCAGTGAGGGAAAAAAAGTATTTGATCCCCTGCTGATTTTGTATGTTTGCCCACTGACAAAAAAATGATCAGTCTATAATTTTAATGGTAGGTTTATTTGAACAGTGAGAGACAGAATAACAAAAAATCCAGAAAAACGCATGTCAAAAATTTTATAAATTGATTTGCATTTTAATGAGGGAAATAAGTATTTGACCCCTCTGCAAAACATGATTTAATACTTGGTTGCAAAACCTTTGTTGGCAATCACAGAGGCCAGACGTTTCTTGCAGTTGGCCACCAGGTTTGTACACATCTCAGGAGGGATTTTGTCCCACTCCTCTTTGCAGATTTTCTCCAAGTCATTAAGGTTTCGAGGCTGAGATTTGGCAACTCGAACCTTCAGCTCCCTCCACAGATTTTCTATGGGATTAGGGTCTGGAGACTGGCTAGGCCACCCCAGGACCTTAATGTGCTTCTTCTTGAGCCACTCCTTTGTTGCCTTGGCCGTGTGTTTTGGCTCATTGTCATGCTGGAATACCCATCCACGACCCATTTTCAATGCCCTGGCTGAGGGAAGGTGGTTCTCACCCAAGATTTGACGGTACATGGCCCCATCCGTCGTCCCTTTGATGCGGTGAAATTGTCCTGTCCCCTTAGCAGAAAAACACCCCCAAAGCATAATGTTTCCACCTCCATGTTTGACGGTTGGGATGGTGTTCTTGGGGTCATAGGCAGCATTCCTCCTCCTCTAAACACGGCGAGTTGATTTGATGCCAAAGAGCTCCATTTTGGTCTCATCTGACCACAACACTTTCACCCAGTTGTCCTCTGAATCATTCAGATGTTCATTGGCAAACTTTAGACGGGCATGTATATGTGATTTCTTGAGCAGGGGGACCTTGCTGGTGCTGCAGGATTTCAGTCCTTCACAGCGTAGTGTGTTACCAATTGTTTTCTTGGTGACTATGGTCCCAGCTGCCTTGAGATCATTGACAAGATCCTCCCGTGTAGTTCTGGGCTGATTCCTCCCCGTTCTCATGATCATTGCAACTCCACGAGGAGAGATCTTACATGGAGCCCCAGGCCGAGGGAGATTGACAGTTCTTTTGTGTTTCTTCCATTTGCGAATATTCGCACCAACTGTTATCACCTTCTCATCAATCTGCTTGGCGATGGTCTTGTAGCCCATTCCAGCCTTGTGTAGGTCAACAAACTTGTCCCTGACATCCTTGGAGAGCTCTTTGGTCTTGGCCATGGTGGAGAGTTAGGAATCTGATTGATTGCTTCTGTGGACAGGTGTCTTTTATACAGGTAACAAGCTGAGATTAGGAGCACTCACTTTAAGAGTGTGCTCCTAATTTCAGCTCGTTACCTGTATAAAAGACACCTGGAAGCCAGAAATCTTTCTGATTGAGAGGGGGTCAAATACTTCAAATACTTATTTCCCTCATTAAAATGCAAATAAATGTATAACATTTTTGACATGCGTTTTCTGGATTTCTTTGTTGTTATACTGTCTCACTGTTCAAATAAACCTACCATTAAAATGATAGACGGATCATTTCTTTGTCAGTGGGCAAACATACAAAATCAGCAGGGGATCAAATACTTTTTTTCCCTCACTGTACATGGAGCATCAGTCTCTAAGGTGCAGGGTTGAGTTCCGGGTCATAGCTGGCTAGGAACAGTGACTAAAGTGAAAATTTTCGCCTAAAATTACATACCCAAATCTAACTGCCTGTAGCTCAGGCCCTGAAGCAAGAATATGCATTTTCTTGGTTCCATTTCTTCCTAGGTTCCTGCCTTTCCGGGGAGTTTTTCCTTGCCGCCGTGCTTCTATGTCTGCATTGCTTGCTGTTTGGGGTTTTAGGCTGGGTTTCTGTATAGCACTTTGTGACATCGGCTGATGTAAAAAATACTTTATCAATAAATTTGATTGATTGAATGATAGGGAGACATTCAATATGTCCATAAATACTTCAGCCAGCCTGTCTGAACATGCTCTGAGGACGCGGCTAGGGATGCGGTCTGAGTCAGCAGCCTTTGCGAGGGTTAACACGCTTAAATGTCTTATTGAGCGGCGGTGGCCCACGTGGCGGCACTGTGTTTTCCTCAAAGTGGGCGAAGAAAGTATTTAGCTTGTCCGGGAGCAAGGCGTTGGTGTCTGCAATGTGGCTGGTTTTACCTTTATAATCCGTGATTGTCTGGAGTCCCTGCCACATACATCTCGGTTCTAAGCCGTTGAATTGCTACTCCACTGTGTCTCAGTACTAACATTTTGACTGTTTGATTGCCTTACGAAGGGCATAGCTGTACTGTTTGTACTCATCCATGTTCCCAGTCACCTTGTTGTGGTAATGTGGTGGTTTGCACTTTCTTTTTTGCAAAAATGCTGCCATCTACCCATGTTTTTTAAATATTCTTGTAGCTGTCCCAGAAGGGGTACCAGCTATGGTCAAGAATTCTTGATGAGCGAGTATTGCAGGCGATGTATTGATAAAACTTTGGTAGTCCCCAGCTACAATAAATGCCACCTCAGGATATGCGGTTTCCATTTTGCACATAGTCCAGTGTAGTTCCTTGAGAGCCGTTGCGGTGTCGGCTTGAGGGGGAATATACACACGACCGAAGAGAATTCTCTCAGGAGGTAATGAGGTTGGCATTTGATAGTGAGGTATTCCAAATTGGGAGAACAAAAGGACTTGAGTTCCCATAAATTCTTATTCTCGCTATACACCAAGTCACTTGGCTCTGTCATAACCTCACATGGTCTCTCCTATCATTGCTATGCAGACGACACACAATTAATCTTCTCCTTTCCCCCTTCTGATGACCAGGTGGCGAATCGCATCTCTGCATGTCTGGCAGACATATCAGTGTGGATGACGGATCACCACCTCAAGCTGAACCTCGGCAAGACGGAGCTGCTCTTCCTCCCGGGGAAGGACTGCCCGTTCCATGATCTCGCCATCACGGTTGACAACTCCATTGTGTCCTCCTCCCAGAGCGCCAAGAACCTTGGCGTGATCCTGGACAACACCCTGTCGTTCTCAACTAACATCAAGGCGGTGGCCCGTTCTTGTAGGTTCATGCTCTACAACATCCGCAGAGTACGACCCTGCCTCACACAGGAAGCAGCGCAGGTCCTAATCCAGGCACTTGTCATCTCCCGTCTGGATTACTGCAACTCGCTGTTGGCTGGGCTCCCTGCCTGTGCCATTAAACCCCTACAACTCATCCAGAACGCCGCAGCCCGTCTGGTGTTCAACCTTCCCAAGTTCTCTCACGTCACCCCGCTCCTCCGCTCTCTCCACTGGCTTCCAGTTGAAGCTCGCATCCGCTACAAGACCATGGTGCTTGCCTACGGAGCTGTGAGGGAACGGCACCTCAGTACCTCCAGGCTCTGATCAGGCCCTACACCCAAACAAGGGCACTGCGTTCATCCACCTCTGGCCTGCTCGCCTCCCTACCACTGAGGAAGTACAGTTCCCGCGCAGCCCAGTCAAAACTGTTCGCTGCTCTGGCCCCCCAATGGTGGAACAAACTCCCTCACGACGCCAGGACAGCGGAGTCAATCACCACCTTCCGGAGACACCTGAAACCCCACCTCTTTCAGGAATACCTAGGATAGGATAAAGTAATCCTTCTCACCCCCCTTAAAAGATTTAGATGCACTATTGTAAAGTGGCTGTTCCACTGGATGTCTTAAGGTGAACGCACCAATTTGTAAGTCGCTCTGGATAAGAGCGTCTGCTAAATGACTTAAATGTAAATGTAATATAAATAATGGGTTGGTATACTGTGGTATACTGTGCAACCTTCAGGGTTTGAGTATGACACCCCAACCCAAAACATTGGGTCCTCCCAAACTCTAGCTCTACCACCATTTCTTGGTCCTGTACCACATGGTTTCATAAAGTGCCCTTTATATCGAATATGATTGTCCATTTCAATCAATTATTGACCACAGAGTGAATATATTTCTCAATTTCATTAAATCAACACAAGGTAAAATACGATTTGTATCAATAAAAGAGAGTGAGAAGTATTAGTTAAAGTATTATCGAAGATGATTTATGAACCAGTATTTTGCAATTCAGTGTAATGTTGAAAATATAACCTAATACAATTAATAGTTACAAATGAATACAAACAGTCAAATAAACGAGTCGATATAATAAACATGTCTGTTTCGTTCAATCTTTGTTCAGCGATTGGACAGAAGTCAGATTAAACAATGATGCCTGCATGTTTATAACGCTTTACATTAAGCTGTTGAAATACCACATAGCTGAAATATCTACCCCTTTGATAACATCTGATTAATTACCAATAACTTCACAGTACCTACACCTGTAACAAATATGGATCACAAATAAAAACATTTAATTAGCTATAGACTAACTGCGTTTTATATGGGTAACTTAAGTGTTACCCAAATGTTTTTCATTGACACATAGAAGCCAAAGTTATACAGGTGTGCTATCAGTGACATGCAGAGCTAGAACGTTCTGCAGTAACAAAATTACACACGGTTGCTGTCTGAGCCCTGTATATGGCTCTTCAGCACAAGCAATAGAACCATTTTGTAAAGTGATAACATTGTAAGGTTACATTACACTGTTTTATTTCAAATCAAACATTTTGCCGGAAAAACAAAGAAATTGCTTTTAGAAACGTAGTTTTGCAGCAGAAATAAAGAGGTCTAATATGTAAAAAAAAGAAAATGAACACTTAGTTAAATTAAAGGTGCTAGAGTAGGCCTTGATGCTCTTCCCCAAGCTCCCCTCACATGGCTTCTTTCGTAGTACCAGTGTGCTTTCATTTGTCCGCTATGGGCCGGACACTACAGTGGGGTTCACTTCAGAGACACATTGAAAGATGGAAGCCTGTCCTTCATATTAGAAAAGTGAGCATGTTTCTCACCGGTTCCAATCCAAGTGCCAATTCCGTTTAGCAAACTCCAGGCAGTGCTATAGTCAGATGACATGAAAATAGAGCTCTTTGGCCATGCACACCAGCGGTGGATTTGGCGTCGAAAAACGGAAGCATATGGAGAAAAGTGCTTCATCTTATGGGGCTATTTTGCTTCCACTGGTCCTGTGGCCCTTGTTAAGGTTAAAGGCATCATGAACTTTACCAAGTACCAGGACATTTTAGCCTAAAACCCGGATGCCTCTGCCAGGACTTGAAAACCCTGTGGTTTGAATTGAAGAGGTCAGTCCATAGGAGCAGATGAAGGATATCAAGGATTTGGTAAGATTCTGTAAGGAGGAATGGTCTAAGATCCCTCCCATCATGTTCTCCAATCTCATAAAACATTTTAGAGAAAGGCTCAGTGTCGTGCCAATTTTTACTCCTTTCTTTTTTATATTTTTTGTATTACTTATAAATAAAATATTTCTCTGAGTAATTGTATTAGTATAAAATAAACGTTCTGCTGCTTGGATAACGTATCTTGGATGACGTCCTCCTCTGAGACCAGGTTACTTGTTGCACCAGTAGGAGAATTATAAAGAGAATTTATGCTGGCAGTTAAGGGAACTAACAAAGGTTAGGACATTTACGTTAAAAGGTTAGGAGAACTAAAACAACAAAGGTTAGGCAACTTTACGTAGCAGGTCAGGTGAATTGGCATAAGCTTAGAAAATGGTTAGGAGATGTTTTAGCTAAAATGCTACAGTTGTCCCAGACGCAACCTGAACACGCAACCTGTGGATTGCTAGAAGGATGCGCATTATGCCTACCCATCCTCCCCGACCAACCTCTCTACTTTCTGTCTAAAGTAACTAGTCCATTAGGCCAGACTGAATATTCTATAGGGCTTTCATCCAGAATTGTTAATAAGAGTTATATTGTCATGCCTATTACAATCACCATTATTCTCATATGTACACAATATATAATAAATTAACTACAGTGAGTTTTTGTACATGCTTATATATTTCTTAAAACTCTAATGTAAGGAAAGCTTTGTACATAAGGCATAGAATATGTACAGACCTGGTCTAAATTAATCAGTATCAAACATCTTCTTGTCAAATATTCACACTTTGGCAACATAACAGATAGTATATACAAAAAATACAAATACAAATATCCTAGAATATATATGTTTATATGTATAGGTTTTAATCTTTGAATAAAAAAACCGAAATAATATTAATTGATATCTTCAAGAAAAAAACGATGTTATCAAAACATGCAATTACAGAGCTTTTCAGCCCAGCCATTGTCATGTACCATCTATCTTTGGGGGGCAAATGACCTGTTTAGGGCTAAAGCTGGTTCCTAGGACCAGAACATCCTTGAACTCAGGTTCCCCATTTTTCTGCCTTGGCCCTGACCTTTGACCTGGGACCAGCTCACCTGGTCAGACAGCCATGAGGAGTAGAGACACCACAGTAAGCCCCACACAGCCCCTCTGGCCTAAGTTCTCTCCCCTCTACACTTTGGACTCGCTCTCTATATTAGCAATGTCACCGTTCCTCTCTGTCTGCTCCTCTAGCCCTTCTTCCTGGGTTACCAGTGTAGTATGCTTCTTCTCGCGGCCCTCGGGCTCCAGCACCCCCTGCTGGCTGAGCTTGCTGGCCACAGACCAGGTGAAGGGCAGGTGGATGCGGCAATTAATCTCAGCCAGCTCTCTGGCGCTGCAGCTGGGGGTGTTGGTCTCGTGGATGTCGTGAAAGCTGTTGTAGTCCACCTCGTAAAAGCCATCCTCCAGGGTGAGCACCGGCATGAAGCGGTAGCCCCACTTTATCTCGCTGGTCACATACGAACTCCTGGCCTGGCAAGTCATCCCTGTGGGGACAGAGAGAAGACGGAACTTAGCCTCCTCTAGAGTTGACAAAAAAAACACTGTCTAGTTGTGGATATGACTCATTCAATGTCAGAGTCATTACAACATAATGACACAGGTCTACTAGCACTTTATGAGAAATAATGTTATATCATGTTATCATGTCATTGTTAGGTGTTAGTATCGGCGATCTCTGGCTAAGGCCGTATGTGTTGGGAGTGAGTAAGTTATTAAATGTCAATACAGTTGGACACTATAGCTGTGGAAAACTGAGCAATCAGTAATATATACAGCCCTATCCAGTCCACCCAACACTCAGGAAGGGTTGGTGTATTGAACATACTGTACAGAGACTATTAATAACTCTTAATTATGAACATAGCCACTAACCATTTTACCTTTCATGCAGCAGTACATTGTAATTGTACCTCAAGCACTTTGCCCAGATTTTATTGTCACATTAGAATGAATGGTGCTGCTAGGCTCTGTGTGTAGGGTAAGTGAAGCCGTCCTCTAATATATTTCTCAAGGAAAACAGCTTTCTCACTACTTAATCATTTGTTGGGTCAAATATAATGACAATAATTACTCTAGAAAGTGTCTGAATTCCTTGCCTCATTACAACAGAAAGCTACATTCTTAGAGAACAGAATTAGAGAAATTTCAAGTTGGCAGTTAAAAATATTTTTTCACGTATAAGGAGAACTGTTTTAGAAGGGGAACTTCTAAAACATTAGATGAAAGACTTTAAACAGTCATTCTTACACAAGAAGAAGAGCCATTAATCATTCAACTTATTTTGCCTACAGCTGTGAGTTAAGTTTTTTTTCTGATCCGTCAGGTTTCATAAGACATCCTAATAAGAAACCGTTAAACTAACACTGAATGACAAGCAATGTCCCTTTCACACGTGCAATGCTGCAGGGCATCAAAATGGCACAATTATTGAGACTTAAAAATATTTAGAAAGTGGAGGGAGGTCAACAAGGCAATGAACATGCGATTAAAAAAATAATTGGTGTTTTGGAGCAAATCCATCAACAGGATATTGAGTAAAGCGAAGAGACGGTATAAAGGACTATATCAAGTGTGTGTGTGTGTGTGTCTGTATCATGGTAGGGGAGGAAGGACTGGTACATCTCGTACTGCAGTTTCATTTGGCTGATGATGCTGAAAATGTGCAGCTCCAATGAGCAGCTGGTGCGCTGCAGAAAGGATATGGCGTACCTTCAGGGCTCCGGCAGCATGGATGCTGAAGAAAGCCTTCTGCTATGAGGTCTAACACATAGGTTTCTAAAACTACAAGCCAGCCCAAAAAAGTATGAATTTACAGAAAATGTAAAAGAAGTGATATAATTATCCTGCTTGGAAAGAAACCATTACAAAATGTTGTTTTCTTTCATGTCAGACCCTAAATTCCAGGCCGCACAGTACAACACACGCATTTCATGGGCTAAAACATTTCAATAATGTTTTCATTGAAGACATCCAGGGGATGGAATTGGATATACATACTGTTGAAGTCGGAAGTTTACATACACTTAGGTTTGAGTCATTAGAACTAGTTTTTCAACCACTCCACAAAGTTCTTGTTAACAAACTATAGTTTTGGCAAGTTGGTGAGGACATCTACTTTGTGGATGTATTTCAAGGCCTACCTTCAGTGCCTCTTTGCTTGACATCATGAGAAAATCTAAAGAAATCAGCCAAGACCTCCACAAGTTTGGGTCATCCTTGAATTTTCCAAATGCCCGAAGGTACATCTGTACAAACAATAATACGCAAGTATAAACCCCATGGGTGTCACGACTTCCGCCGAAGTCCGTCCCTCTCTCTCCTTGTTCGGGCGGTGTTCGGCGGTCGACGTCACCGGCCTTCTAGCCATCACTGATCAATTTTTCATTTTCCATCGGTTATGTCTTGTCCTCCTTCATACCTGGTTCCAATCCCATCAATTACATGTTGTGTATTTAACCCTCTGTTTCCCCTCATGTCCTTGTCGGAGATTGTTTTGACTGTATGTGATGTGCGACGGGTTTTGTACCCACTTTGTTATTTTGTACATTTCGGTTGTTTTGGAGTTTTGTCAGAATTTATTAAACAACTCAGTTTATACCAAGTTCGTTCTCCTGCGCCTGACTTCCTTGCCACCAACAATGGGACCACACAGCCATCATTCCGCTCAGGAAGGAGACGTGTTCTGTCTCCTAGAGATGAACGAACTTTGATGCAAAATGTTAAAATCAACCTTGTGATGATGCTGGAGGAAACAGGCACAAAAATATCTATATCCACAGTAAAACGCGTAATATATCGACATAACCTGAAAGGCCGTTCAGTAAGGAAGAAGCCACTGCTCTAACACCGCCATAAAAAAGCCAGACTACGGTTTGCAACTGCACATGAGGACAAAGAGGGGGGGTGAAAGACAAACCTGGAACATG
Organism: Oncorhynchus nerka; assembly: GCF_034236695.1. Classification (NCBI taxonomy): domain Eukaryota; kingdom Metazoa; phylum Chordata; class Actinopteri; order Salmoniformes; family Salmonidae; genus Oncorhynchus; species Oncorhynchus nerka. The sequence continues at coordinate 63,002,483 of NC_088417.1, forward strand.
AATGTCTGGCAGATACATAACCACACAGTTTGCTCATCCTGCTGTGGATACATGTGTATATGTGTTTGTGTTGCGTACTGCACACTAACAGCCCTCATATGATGGAACAGGTCAGCCGTGACAATGGCCACAAGCTGTTCCTGATTCGCATCATGCCTTCTACAACCTTTCGACCTCTCCCCTTTCACCCAGAACATTCTCTTTTACGCCACTGCCGCTTCGGCTTATTCAGGCCCTTGGGCTGAATGACAAGGCACCGCTCCGACTGTCCGTCTACTATTACTTCAGCCGAGCATGCAAAACAGGCCACTGACCCAATAACACACAGTGCATGGTACACTCGAACAATTATTAAACTTTGAGTCTGGCCTCACAAAGTTCACATCTCACCTCTTTTTCCAAAGTATAGTACCTTTAAATTGGGGAGGGAGTGAATTGATGGTTTCAAATGTCACCTGTGGTACCACCTGTCCAGGTTGGTAAATCTGGTCTTGTATTTAGTCTACACAATATCAACTACTCACCTTCAACTTTCCCAAAACAATGACTTCCCTTGAATCTCCCATTTCTCTCAAACATTTTAGAAAAAGCTGTTGTGTAGCAACTCACTGCCTTCCTGAAGACATAAATGACGTACATGAAACGCTCCAGTCTGGTTTTAGACTCCGTCATAGTACTGAGACTGCACTTGTGAATGTGATGAATTACCTTATAATGGTGTCAGACCAAGGCTGTGTATCTGTCCTCGTGCTCCCAGATTTTAAGTGCCGCTTTTGACACCATCGATCACCACATTCGTTTGGAGAGATTGAAAACCCTAATTGGCCTACACGGCCAAGTTTTTGCCTGGTTTACATCTTATCTTTCGGAAAGATATCTCTGTGGATGGTTTGTCCTCAAAGGTCCGTTTTAGGACCGCTATTGTTTTCACTATATATTCTATATATTCACCATATATTCTACCTCTTGGTGATGTCATTAGGGAATGCAATGTCAACTTTCACTGCTATGCAGACGATACACAGCTGTACATTCTGGTTAAACATGGTAAAGCCACAAAATTTGCTACCCTGGGAGCCTGTGTTTCAGACATAAGGAAGTGGATGGGGCATTTTTAAAACTTTTAACCTCAGACAAAACAAATCTCTCTTCTGACGAACATATCAAAAATATTCCAAGGGCAGCTTTTTTTCATAACTGTCACACTCTGATCTGTTTCACCTGTCTATGTGATTGTCTCCACCCCTTCCAGGTGTCTCCCATCTTCCCCATTATTCCCAGTGTATTTATGTGTTCTCTGTTTGTCTGTTGCCAGTTCGTTTTGTTTTTCTTCAAACCCACCATCATATTCTCCTGTATTCTCTAGTTCCTGCTATCTGGGTTTCCCGGTTTTGACAATTTTGCCTGCCCTGACCATGAGCCTGCCTACCGTTCTGTACCTTGTAACACCTCCCTGGATTACTGACTTGTGCCTGCCCTGCCCTGCCTTGAACCTGAGCCTGCCTGCCGTTCTGTACATTTCGGACTCTGCTCTGGAATACTGACCTCTGCCTGCCCTTGACCTGTTGTTTGCCTGTCCTCCCTGTTTTTGTAATAACTTTTGTTACTTTTAAACTGTCTGCTTCTGGGTCTTCTCCTGAGCCTTGACAGTAATATTGCAAAAATCATAACATTTTGTCCAAAAGTTATGCAGAAAAGCGAATACTTCTAGATTAGACTACTGCAGTACTCTACACTCTGGCTACCCGGATAAAGCACGAAATAAACTTCAGTTAGTGCTAAGTACGGCTGCTAGAATCTTGACTAGAACCCCAAAATGTTATCATATTACTCCAGTGCTAGCCTATACACTGGCTTCCTGTTAAGGCTATGGCTGATTTCAAGATTTTACTGCTATCCTACAAAGCATTACATGGACTAGCACCTGCCTATCTCTATACTTTTGTCCTGCCTTACATACCTACACGTACACTACGTTCACAAGCCTCCTTATTGTCCTTAGAATTCCTAAGCAAACAGCTGGAGGCTTTCTCCTCTGGAGCAACATTTTTATGGAATGGTCTGCCTATTCATGTGAGAGACGCAGACTCTGTCTCAACCTTTAAATCTCAACTGAAGACTAATTTCTTCAGTAGATCCTATGATTGAGTACAATCTGGCCCAGGGGTGCGAAGGTGAATGGCAAGGCACTGGAGTGATGAACTGCCCTTGCTGTCTCTGCCTGGCCGGCTCCCCTCTCTCCACTGGGATTTTCTGCCTCTGACCCTATTACGGGGGCTGAGTCACTGGCTTACAAATAAAATAAAATAAAACTAGTACTAGTTCTCTTCCATGCCGTCCCTAGGAGGGGTGCGTCACATCTGCCAGGCTTTTTTCCCGCTATACTCAACTTGAGTGGGTTGAGTCACTGACGTTCTTCTTCCGATTTTGCGCCCCCCTCATGCTCGTGCGGTGGAGGAGATCTTTGTGGGCTACAGTCAGCCTTGTCTCAGGGTAGTAAGTTGGTGGTCTGTTGATATCCCTCTAGTGTTGTCCGGGGGTATCGTCTGACAGTGACACAGTGTCCCGACCCCCCCCTGTCTCAGGGTAGCCTAGTGGTTAGAGCGTTGGACTAGTAACCGGAAGGTTGCAAGTTCAAACCCCCGAGCTGACAAGGTACAAATCTGTCATTCTGCCCCTGAACAGGCAGTTAACCCACTGTTCCTAGGCCATCATTGAAAATAAGAATTTGTTCTTAATTAACTGACTTGCCTGGTTAAATAAAGGTAAAATACAATTTAAAAAAATAGAATATATGCTGCAATAGTCTATGTGCCAGGAGGCTAGGGTCAGTCTGTCCTATCTGGTAAAATTCCCCTGTCTTATCTGTTGTCCTGTGTGAACTTAAATATGCTCCCTCTAATTCTACCATCTCTCTCTCTCATGCTCTCTGTCTATCTTTCTCTCCCCTCCTGGAGTACCTGAGCCTAAGGACCATGCGTCAGGACTACCTGGCCTGATGTCCCTGTCCGCCGGTTTGTGCTGCTGATCCAGTTTCTGATGTTTTTCCTGTGGCTATGAAACCCTGACCTGTTCACCAGAAGTGCTACCTTGTCGTGCTGCTGCTCCAGTTTCAACTGTTCTGCCTGCGGCTATGGAACTCTGGTCTCACGCTACATTGTCCCGGACCTACTGTTTTCGTCTCTCTCCCTCTATCTCGCTCTCTCTCCCTCTCTCTCTCTTTCTCTACCGCAACTGCTGTCTCGACCTCTGAATGCTCAGCTATGAAAACCCAACTGACATTTACTCCTGAGGTGCTGACCTGTTGCACCTTCTACAACCACAGTGATTATTATTTGACCCTGCTGGTCATCTATGAGCGTTTGAACATCTTGAAGAACGATCTGGCTTTAATGGCCATTTACTCTTATAATCTTCACCCGGCACAGTCAAAATAGGACTGGCCACCCCTCAAAGCCTGGATCCTCTAGGTTTTTTCTTAGCTTCCTGCTTTTCTAGGGATTTTCTCCTAGCCATAGTGCTTCTACAGTACATCTGCATTTGTGCTGTTTTGGGGTTTAGGCTGGGTTTCTGTATAAGCACTTTGTGACATCTGCTGATGTAAAAAGGGCTTTATAAATACATGTGATTGATCGATTGCCTGACACCTGTAGTTACCTCAACATATAGAGATTAGAAAGACGGATGCCCTGTGCACTCATGCCTGGTGCGTGTCCCCATCTGTCGGGCATTGGGGGACACAGTAAACTGGTTGCACAAATATGGAGAGCACACTATTGAAATTCAAGAATTACCAGGAGCAGGACGTCACAGCGATGAAGATTAAGAAGTTTGAGCAGCACTCCAATGACTATGAACAAAATGAGGTGTATCTGTAGAGAGGGAATCCACATCGAGGACATGCAGTGATGTCAGAGACTACCCAAAACAGATTACCCTACCTCCACACTTAAGTGCATCTTCTCTTGATGCAGATTCAGATTACAGCTATGATTCCCATGGGAGTGGATCTTTTTTAGGACGCAAGCGAGGGGGAAGAGGATACCCTCAATGGCCCGACAGGGGTCAGCAGCACCGCGGATGTGGAAGAAGTGTAGGAGGGGCAAGAAGAACAGAGGAGCAAGGCTGCAATTGGACACAGTCAGAATGCCTGAGTGTGATTAACCTTTCTTCACGTCCCATCATCACTTCATGTGAGTTGGCGTTGAGTAAGGGTGTATCTTTCATCCCCACTGCATCATGTAATGACTTTGACACCACAATAGAATTTCAGAAATTATTTCCAAATGTGGATGTGTCAAGTATGGGTGAGACGAGTGTTCAGACTATGGGTGACACAATAGAGAATTACATTTCCACCAGAACGAATACCCCGTTTTGAGCCAAATCCACCTTTTTTCAGCCAGATACAGAAATCCCTCCCTAGAAACATACTGCAGATTGGTGGAAAAAGATGTCTCAGATTTTGAATATTAAAGTGAGAATACAGAGTCTGCAATAATCTCCCTAAACAGAGACAAGCATTGGATGTTTAAAAAAATGATTCCACTTTGATAGTACGTAATTGCTGACAAGGGCGGAACTGTGGTGTTGTTAAACCGTGATGACTATGTGAATGAGATCTGGGGACTATTGAACACCACCACTTTCTATCAGAAATTGTCACGTGACCCCACACCACGTGACCCCACACCACTGTTCAAAGAAGAGATTCACTGCAAGCTGAAGTCTCTTGTGGAAAGTGGAGACATTATGCAAAAAGAATATGAGTTCATGAAAGTAGACTATCCAGTCATTAGCTTTATTCATGCCGTACCAAAATACACAAACTACTGGATAAGCCACCAGGGAGACCTATTGTGGCCTCCATTGGCTCATTGACTGAAAATATTTCTGCTTTTGTAGATTTCTTTCTAAAAACCCATTGTGGTGTCACTCTCACCCTATTACGGGCAAGGCCATTAAGATTAAGGGCATCATGTTCCACAAAAAATGTGCTATACCTGATCAAGTGTATTTGTGGTCTATGCTATGTAGGAAAAACAAAACGAGCTCTGAAAACAAGGATAGCAGAACACAGGAGTAATATCAGGACACTTGACCAGAGAAACCCGATGGCTGCGCATTTCATGGAGGCTCGTCACACCATTAGCTCTTTGAGATACATTGGCATCGAACATGTTAAGACTCCTAGGAGGGGGAGAGATACTGATAATCTATTATTGAGAAGAGAATTGTATTGGATTCACCATTTGTGTACCATGTCTCCTAGAGGTCTGAACCAAGAGTTTGATATCAGACCATTTCTTACATGAATATGTCACTTTGATTTGTCTTGCCTTCCAGGTAACCCACTTGGTCATTTTGTAAATATTTATTATTTTCTGGAACTACTACATGTACCCATCTCATTGTTATTAAATTATTAGAGGTACACAAATTGCTTTTGCACCCACCATGCGTCATGTCCTCAATGGTCATGTGAGGTGAAATGTGTATATTTTGGGATGTGAGCACTCAATTTGTTTGACCTGATGAAGGTCCGTTTCGGATCGAAACGTTGTCAATAAATCAGTGAATTTGTAGCTTTAACAGTGTGCGGGCCTTCTTGTTCTTTAATAGTATTCTTTATTAGCCCAGCACCTATGTTTTGAAGGATGTGCTTATGACCACTGACCCTTCTATGCATGTTGAGTCTGCCAGAAAGTAGTTACGGCAGTCAGTCAACCCGCAAAAACCCTCCCGTCCCCCTCTATTTACAAATGCAGCCTGCCCCTTCGCAAACAGTCATTATCGAATTAGACAAAATGGCAGAATACTGTGTGCCCCCTTCTGCCCAAAGCCCTTCACACCTGGGGGGTTTGGGTCAGGGTGAAAAGTGCATCACCTTTTTATAAATGTTGAGCTAATTACAAGGGTCAGACAAAAGGCAGGAATTGCTTTGGGAAAGTAGTATTGGAGGGGAGTAGCTGTAGTTATTGTTTAGTCTACATGCAAGATTAGTTTACCAACAATGTCAGGTGGTACCACAGATGACCCTTTAAGCCATCAAACCACAGAATGCCAAGACGAGGACAAAGGGGCCAGCCCCTCCCCCAATTCAAATACATTATTTTACCCTTTGTTATTCTTTGACACCAGTCATGACAACATTTCAAGAGAGAGTTGACAACCACTGTTCTCTACCTTAACACAAAGCAGCACAAGGCACACACAGCCTGTATCTCCACCTGCATTGTCATTAGAGGGTTTATATATTGAGTGACAGAATTTGAGACAACCATGTACCACATGGCAACACCATGTCAAAGTATTGGCCATATCAAAAACAATTAAAGTAGAACTTGTGCAGTACAATAAATCTTTGTCTGTAAGAACAAAGTCCTCGCCTAAAATAAAGCAACCACCCATGTGCAGAGTTGGTGGAACATAATATCTAATAGCTATTGGCTGGTGTGGCCTGCTGTTTGGATAATACTGCTTAAAGGGAAACCCCACTCAAAAGCTGTCACACCCTAATCTGTTTCACCTGTTCCTGTGATTTTCTTTCTTTTCGTTTATTTACATTTTTACAGGGACAGCGCACATTAATCAACGTTTCAGTAAAAGTGCCTGTTTTAGCCAGCCGGCTAATTTTCAACCGCAGTCCCTGGGCAAGCTATTAAAAACATTGTTGATTGTCCAGGTGTCGCTTATTTTCCCCAGTGTATTTATCCCTGTGTTTCCTGTCTCTCTGTGCCAGTTTGTCTCGTATGTTAGTCAAGTCAAGCAGTGCGTTTTTCCCGTTTCACCTTTTGCTTTTCTCTTTTTGATAGCCTTCCCGGTTTTGACCCCTGCCTGACTCTGGACTATTTCCCCGCCTGCCTGCCCTTCGGTACCTTTTGGACTCTGAACTGGTTTTGACCTTTTTACCTGTCCACGACCATTCTCTTGCTTTACCCTATTGGATTAATGAATATTGTAAGACTCCAACCATCTGCCTCCTGTGTCTGCATCTGGGTCTCGCCTTGTATCATAAAAAAAACTATATTTGGGGTATTTTGTTCATTAGTATTTTGTTTATTAGTACCGGCAATGAAGTTTTTAAGATGTTGTCAAGTATGCCGGCAGTCGAGTTTTTAAGATATTGGACTTAAAAAGCTAAGTGTCTCCGGCCATGTCATCATGATTATGCAAAATGCAGAGAGATCATTCAAGTTTCACCCTCTCTCTCTCTCACTCTCTCTCTGGCCATCTTACATGGGCACACTTCAGTTGCCATGGCAACATCACAAACCACCGCAAATGATTGTATGGTTGCTTAGAGAGAGCAATAGAAGCAGGAGGAGGGAGGACTGTCTTCTCCTTATGTTCCAACAACAAGATGGGGAATTAGCCATGTCTGCAGCCCTGTGTTCATGTCTAACTGGAATATTCACAGTACCGTAGACACATATACTGTAGAATAGGATACAGAGAGCACTGCTCTAAATTATTACCTGTATAATCATTTGGTGTGTGCTTATATTTGTCCTATTTCAAACAAGTGTGTATTATACACATTTCAAAATTGGAAATGTTATTTTTGCATATTCGAACTCTCCCTGGGCCACCCTCAGCAATTAGTGTTAAGTGATTTGCTGAAGGGCACTTAAACAGATTTTTCACTTTGTTGGCTCGGGGATTCAAACTAGCAACCTTTCAGTTACTAGCCCAATACTCTAACCGCTAGGTTACATGCTGCCAGTAATGTGCAGTCAAGGTAGGCAGGGTAGGTGAAAATAAATGAAAAAGGAACTATAACGAAAAATAAATGTACCTTTTATCAATAATTTTGCCTTGTTTTTTCTGCATGATAAAATTGATTTCGGAACTAGTACAAATCAGTGGTGATCTGGTATAAAATGCTCATGGAGGCCAGGGGAAAGGCAACCTCGCCATGTACTCTTCTTCCACCCTTCAAACTCCAAACTACCTTATACTGCCTACTAATGGACACATAAAAAAGCAGCCAGAGAGCTTCACTGCCTTTCATGTGAACATTTAGCAACCCATTTAGAGACTGGGTTGGTCTATGATAGAATTTTCAATAAATCTGACGCGCTCTTCCGTGTTCTGCAGAACAAAGTGATGGATATGGGTTTCTGCCTTACAGCGACACAATGAAAGCACTAGAACGGCAGCGACAAGATTTTGAGAGTTTCTATGATCAATTTGAGCAGAAATGCAATGAACTGGGCCTGGCAGAAAGCAAAACTCATAGTAAACAGACGATCAGAGTAAATAGAGGGCGACTCTACTACAACATACTGGACAATATCAATGTTCAGCTGAGAGCCAGGTTTGAGCACTTTGGTGAACTTAATTTCCTTGGCTTAGTGGACTGAATTGTTTTTAAACAATGTCACAAAAGTTCGACACAGCAAACGAGACCCTGTAAAATATTTTTATTTTATTTATTTTATTTCACCTTTATTTAACCAGGTAGGCTAGTTGAGAACAGGTTCTCATTTGCAACTGCGACCTGGCCAAGATAAAGCATAGCAGAGTGATCAGACAACACAGAGTTACACATGGAGTAAACAATTAACAAGTCAATAACACAGTAGAGAAAAAAAAAGGGGGGGTCTATATACAATGTGTGCAAAAGGCATGAGGAGGTAGGCGAATAATTACAATATTGCAGATTAACACTGGAGTGATAAATGATCATGTACAGGTAGAGATATTTGTGTGCAAAAGAGCAGAAAAGTAAATAAATAAAAACTGTGGGGATGAGGTAGGTGAAAATGGGTGGGCTATTTACCAATAGATTATGTACAGCTGCAGCGATCGGTTAGCTGCTCAGATAGCTGATGTTTGAAGTTGGTGAGGGAGATAAAATTCTCCAACTTCAGCGATTTTTGCAATTCGTTCCAGTCACAGGCAGCAGAGTACTGGAACGAAAGGCGGCCGAATGAGGTGTTGGCTTTGGGGATGCTCAATGAGATACACCTGCTGGAGCGCGTGCTACGGATGGGTGTTGCCATCGTGACCAGTGAGCTGAGATAAGGCGGAGCTTTGCCTAGCATGGCCTTGTAGATGACCTGGAGCCAGTGGGTCTGGCGACGAATATGTAGCGAGGGCCAGCCGACTAGAGCATACAAGTCGCAGTGGTGGGTAGTATAAGGTGCTTTAGTGACAAAACGGATGGCACTGTGATAAACTGCATCCAGTTTGCTGAGAAGAGTGTTGGAAGCCATTTTGTAGATGACATCGCCGAAGTCGAGGATCGGTAGGATAGTCAGTTTTACTAGGGTAAGCTTGGCAGCGTGAGTGAAGGAGGCTTTGTTGCGGAATAGAAAGCCGACTCTTGATTTGATTTTCGATTGGAGATGTTTGATATGGGTCTGGAAGGAGAGTTTGCAGTCTAGCCAGACACCTAGGTACTTATAGGTGTCCACATATTCAAGGTCGGAACCATCCAGTGTGGTGATGCTAGTCGGGCAAGCGGGTGCAGGCAGCGATCGGTTGAAAAGCATGCATTTGGTTTTACTAGCGTTTAAGAGCAGTTGGAGGCCACGGAAGGAGTGTTGTATGGCATTGAAGCTCGATTGGAGGTTAGATAGCACAGTGTCCAGTGACGGGCCAAAAGTGTATAGAATGGTGTCGTCTGCGTAGAGGTGGATCAGGGAATCGCCCGCAGCAAGAGCAACATCATTGATATACACAGAGAAAAGAGTCGGCCCGAGAATTGAACCCTGTGGCACCCCCATAGAGACTGCCAGAGGACCGGACAACATGCCCTCCGATTTGACACACTGAACTCTGTCTGCAAAGTAATTGGTGAACCAGGCAAGGCAGTCATCCGAAAAGCCGAGGCTACTGAGTCTGCCGATAAGAATATGGTGATTGACAGAGTCGAAAGCCTTGGCAAGGTCGATGAAGACGGCTGCACAGTACTGTCTTTTATCGATGGTGGTTATGATGTCGTTTAGTACCTTGAGTGTGGCTGAGGTGCACCCGTGACCGGCTCGGAAACCAGATTGCATAGCGGAGAAGGTACGGTGGGATTCGAGATGGTCAATGACCTGTTTGTTGACTTGGCTTTCGAAGACCTTAGATAGGCAGGGCAGAATGGATATAGGTCTGTAACAGTTTGGGTCCAGGGTGTCTCCCCCTTTGAAGAGGGGGATGACTGCGGCAGCTTTCCAATCCTTGGGGATCTCAGACGATATGAGAGAGAGGTTGAACAGGCTGGTAATAGGGGTTGCGACAATGGCGGCGGATAGTTTCAGAAATAGAGGGTCCAGATTGTCAAGCCCAGCTGATTTATACGGGTCCAGGTTTTGCAGCTCTTTCAGAACATCTGCTATCTGGATTTGGGTAAAGGAGAACCTGGAGAGGCTTGGGCGAGGAGCTGCGGGGGGGCCGGAGCTGTTGGCCGAGGTAGGAGTAGCCAGGCGGAAGGCATGGCCAGCCGTTGAGAAATGCTTGTTGAAATGCTTCGATAATCATGGATTTGTCGGTGGTGACAGTGTTCCCTAGCCTCAGTGCAGTGGGCAGCTGGGAGGAGGTGCTCTTGTTCTCCATGGACTTCACAGTGTCCCAGAACGTTTTGGAGTTGGAGCTACAGGATGCAAACTTCTGCCTGAAGAAGCTGGCCTTAGCTTTCCTGACTGACTGCGTGTATTGGTTCCTGACTTCCCTGAACAGTTGCATATCGCGGGGACTGTTCGATGCTATTGCAGTCCGCCACAGGATGTTTTTGTGCTGGTCGAGGGCAGTCAGGACATGGAGTGAATCAAGGGCTGTATCTGTTCTTAGTTCTGCATTTTTTGAACGGAGCATGCTTATCTAATATGGTGAGGAAGTTACTCTTAAAGAATGACCAGGCATCCTCAACTGACGGGATGAGGTCAATGTCCTTCCAGGATACCCGGGCCAGGTCGATTAGAAAGGCCTGCTCACAGAAGTGTTTTAGGGAGCGTTTGACAGTGATGAGGGGTGGTCGTTTGACTGCGGCACCGTAGCGGATACAGGCAATGAGGCAGTGGTCGCTGAGATCCTGGTTGAAGACAGCGGAGGTGTATTTGGAGGGCCAGTTGGTCAGGATGACGTCTATGAGGGTGCCCTTGCTTACAGAGTTAGGGTTGTACCTGGTGGGTTCCTTGATGATTTGTGTGAGATTGAGGGCATCTAGCTTAGATTGTAGGACTGCCGGGGTGTTAAGCATATCCCAGTTTACGTCACCTAACAGAACAAACTCAGAAGCTAGATGGGGGGCAATCAATTCACAAATGGTGTCCAGGGCACAGCTGGGAGCTGAGGGGGTCGGTAGCAGGCGGCAACAGTGAGAGACTTATTTCTGGAGAGAGTAATTTTCAGAATTAGTAGCTCGAACTGTTTGGGTATGGACCTGGAAAGTATGACATTACTTTGCAGGCTATCTCTGCAGTAGACTGCGACTCCTCCCCCTTTGGCAGTTCTATCTTGACGGAAGATGTTATAGTTGGGTATGGAAATCTCTGAATTTTTGGTGGCCTTCCTGAGCCAGGATTCAGACACGGCAAGGACATCAGGGTTAGCAGAGTGTGCTAAAGCAGTGAGTAAAACAAACTTAGGGAGGAGGCTTCTAATGTTGACATGCATGAAACCAAGGCTTTTTCGATCACAGAAGTCAACAAATGAGGGTGCCTGGGGACATGCAGGGCCCGGGTTTACCTCCACATCACCCGCGGAACAGAGAAGGAGTAGTATGAGGGTGCGGCTAAGGGCTATCAAAACTGGTCGCCTAGAGCGTTGGGGACAGAGAATAAGAGGAGCAGGTTTCTGGGCATGGTAGAATATATTCAGGGCATAATGCACAGACAGGGGTATGGTGGGATGCGGGTACGGCGGAGGTAAGCCCAGGCACCTGGTGATGATGAGAGAGGTTTTATCTCTGGACATGCTGGTTGTAATGGGTGAGGTCACCGCATATGTGGGAGGTGGGACAAAGGAGGTATCAGGGGTGTGAGGAATAGGACTAGGGGCTCCATTGTGAACTAAAACAATGATAACTAACCTGAGCAATAGTATACAAGGCATATTGACATTTGAGAGAGACATACAGCGATGCATACAGTGAACACAGGTGTTGAATTGGGAAAGCTAGCTAAAACAGTGGGTGAGACAACAGCTAATCAGCTAGCGTAACAACAGCAGGTGAGATGGCATTGACTAGGCAACTCGGCCGACAGATAAAACAAACAAGCAGAATGGAGTACCGTGGTAATGGACAGTCCAGCGTGCATCAGCTATGTAGCCAAGTGATCAGAGTCCAGGGGGCAGCGGTGGATGGGGCAGGGGGCTGGGCTGGCGAGTGTTATCCAGGTTAAGAAAACTAACAATGACTAAATAGCTTGTAGCTAGCTAGCTGGTTAGCTTCTGGAGGTTCTTGAGTGTGTTCTAAAAATAAAGATAATAGCGATTCCGTATCACATTGTGTGAGGCAAGTTTCCGGAAGGTATAAACAATTTTTTTTTTTTTTTTTTTAAATCGGGAAGAGATACATATGGGTACATATGGAGAAGAGATACATATGAGTACATATGGGCCACTGCGTTTTTGGGACGCGGCGGGACGGTTAGCAGGCCTGTGCTAACAAGCTAACAGATTAGCAGGCCAGGGTAAACAAGGTAGTAGTTAGCGGACCTGGGCTAAACAAGCTAGCAGTTAGCGTGCCGAACTAGCAAGCAAGGAGATTGCGAGGGCTAGAGAGTTAGCCTTTGGAGGACGTCGCGATGGGGTGAGTCTGTTTATTCCTCTTCAAGCGGTGATATCGATAGACCGGTCGTAGTCAAGGTATTGTAGTCCAGGAGTATGCTAGGAGCTCTGGCCGGGCTAGCTTCAAGCTACGTGGGTGGAAACGCTAGCCAGGAGTAATCAACCAGGGTTGCTGTTACACTCGATGGCTAGTTGCGAGGATCCAGCTGAAGGATGTTCCGTTTGTGGTGGGAATCCGGGGGTAAAAAAATAAAAAAATAAATTAGGTCCGTTATGCTCTGGTTAGCGTCGCGTTGCTCTAGCGTCGCGTTGTTCGAACAGGCGAGAGCTTTCCGAGCTAAAGGTTAGTTGATGGTCGCTAGCATAGCTGGTAGTTAGCTGGCTAGCTTCAGTTGAGAGTGTCCGGTTCCGAAGTAAATATATCTACGTTAGGAAAGTAGCTACATTGGCGGGTTGCAGAAGAGTATTTGGAAGCTTAGGTTTAGCAAAATGTTTTAAGGATATGCGAAGAAAAAAATATCTAAAAAAATATCTAAAACGAAAAAGAGACGATATTTACAGAGAGACGATACGACAGGACAACTACTGCTACGCCATCTTGGATAAGTTCCAAGTATAGCCATCCTCTCTTGGATAAGTTCCAAATATGCCAAGTACTTAGATTTCGTTTGAGTTAAGCCTGATCTTGTCGGATTGTACAGTAAAAATGTTTTGAGACAAATTGGACAGCTCCTCAGCTTTTTGTTCCAGTATGACCTGACACAGACTGTCCCCAAGGCAACAAAGTTTTTGCAGCTGGTCCTCACTATACCAGCCACAACAGCATCCGTTGAGAGGTCATTTTCTGCATTGAAATGAATGAAGATATACAGTCGAAACCAGACCGATCAAGGACAACTCCCATCCCTTGCCATCATCTCCATCTCATCGAGACACTTTTAACACTGAGGGCCAACAGGGAGCATTTTTACAGTTCCACCACTGATAGACGGTTGGACTTCGTTTACAAGTAAGTGCAAGTGTTTATTTACAGTAGCGCTGTAAACTAAATGGGTGTACCATTTAAACTGGCCAGTGAGTGTATATCTCAGTCAATAGAAAGTGCCCACTGGCCTGTTGTGTTGGTACCCGAGGTATAGTAAACCTGAGATATTAACCACTGGTATTGATTTGAGTGTTGAGAAAAGGGCAAAATGCAGCAAACCAGAAGCCTGCTTCTATATTGTATCTCTACACTCTTTATTTCCACATCATCAGTCCATCCACTTACGGAAGACTAATGTGAATGTTTGAAACAGTTGACTGTTTGACCGCTGAGACATTGAAGCCACACAATCCCATTCTAACTTTCTGTAACGTATTTACTATGGGTACAACACAATTTAACCAGAAACATCAACCAACCTATCACAATATCCTGTCTGCTATTCCTATAACTCAGTGCTTGTGGCCATACATGTGCTTCCCATGTTTTCTGAGAAGGAGAGTAATGACAGAATAATGTTCATGGCTACATCAACATGACGTTAAAGCTATCAGGCCTCCGCTCCTCTGAGGAGAAATAGCCAATTGATTTTGTAGCTTCCATTGTATTGTTCACTACTATAATCCATCATTATGTTATGAATGAACATATATTATGCAGCCGATGTTGCTTGCTGTGGTAATTTCTCAGAGAAACATAGACTGTAACAGATGTATGTTCATTGAACCGACTCGAAAATAGTTTAACCACCACTTCATCATGTATACAGCGTGACCACTGGCTCCTGTCAGATTAAGCACTTGATGTCTGCCAGGCGTGCCATCTGACTACACTGCCTGTGCTGCAGCTACGAATCTTGTCACTGAAAGCCACAAAGCTTAAAATATTTCTATCTGACTGGTTTATTCGGATACCAGATCTGACTATATTTGAACTATACATCTTTCTCTTTACTTTATTGGTTTGCTAGATATACGGTATGCTAGGTACAGTATCAAAAATAAGAGTGAAAAATCAGCTGGGATGTCTAATGGCCTGCCGACTGCCACCCCAAAGTCAGCCAGCCAGTATAGCCATCCTCTCTTGGACATTTTAAACAGTTCAGAAACATTGAACTGCAGTATATTGGGAGCTAGATGATACACCAGAGCCAATCAGTCAACTCCTTAACACCGTGGGTCCTCAAAACAGCCACCACTAACATTGAGTGGCTGCTGCCAACACACTGACTCAACTCCAGCCACTTTAATAATGGGAATTGATGGGAAATTATGTAAAATATATCACTAGCCACTTTAAACAATGCTACCTAATATAATGTTTACATACCCTACATTATTCATCTCATATGTATATGTATATACTGTACTCTATATCATCTACTGCATCTTTATGTAATACATGTATCACTAGCCACTTTAACTATGCCACTTTGTTTACATACTCATCTCATATGTATATACTGCACTCAATACCATCTACTGTATCTTGCCTATGCCGCTCTGTACCATCACTCACTCATATATCTTTATGTACATATTCTTTATCCCCTTACACTTGTGTCTATAAGGTAGTAGTTTTGGAATTGTTAGCTAGATTACTTGTTGGTTATTACTGCATTGTCGGAACTAGAAGCACAAGCATTTCGCTACACTCGCATTAACATCTGCTAACAATGTGTATGTGACAAATAAAATTGGATTTGATTTGAATAAGAGGGTAAACTTATTTATTAACAGCTGATAAGGACCATTGGAAGATTAGAATGATCAAGCAATTCCTGCTGCTTCCATTTCTAAATGATCCCTCTCATCATTTTCTGAGAAACCTTTTGTTGTAAACGCCAGCAGACTTCAGAGAAGGAAAATGTTCATTGTGAAAAGGTTTTATTTTTGAAGAGAGATGATAATGCACATTTTACAACCCACATAATTACATTGGTATTTTATTTCCGTTTTATCATGAAAGTGGTGATATGATTTAAACCAACCATGGCTATATCAAATAAAAAATTACAATTGTAAAAGAACAAATCAATAGGCGCAGAAGTTTCCCCTTTCAAAATACAGGTTGACATTTATTGACATGATTCTTATACAGGAGGCAAAAGCTGAGCGATTTCCTCTAGATACTTGATGGGAGAGCTGCAAAGTCAACATTGTGTCACGCCCTGACCATAGAGAGCCATTGTTTCTCTATGGTGTAATAGGTCAGGGTGTGACTAGGGGGTATTCTAGTTTGTTATTTCTATGTTGTGTTCTAGTTTATTTTTTCTATGTTGGTGTTTTGTATGATTCCCAATTAGAGGCAGCTGGTAATCATTGTCTCTAATTGGGGATCATATTTAAGTAGCTATTTATCCCACCTGTGTTTGTGGGATATTATTTTGTGTTTGTGCATGTGCACCACGTAGTCACGTTCCGTTGTTCGTTTATTTGATTTATTTGATTTTGGCTTAAGTTTCACTTTGGAATAAATATGTGGATCTCAATATCCGCTGCGCCTTGGTCCCGTTCTTACGACAACCGTGATAATTGGCTATATAGTATACAGTGCCCTGCAAAAGTATTCATCCCCCTTGCATTACAACATGTAATTTTATTGTCATTTTATTTATATTTCATGTAATGGACATACACAAAATAGTCAAAATTGGTTAAGTGAAATAAAAAAAATACTTGTTTCAAAATATTTTACAAAATTAAAAACGTAAAAGTGGTGCGTGCATATGTATTCACCCCCTTTGCTCTGAAGCCCCTAAATAAGATCTAGTGCAACAAATTACCTTCAGAAGTCACATAATTAGCTAAATAAAGTCCACCTGTGTGCAATCTAAGTGTCACATGATCTGTCACATGATCTCAGTATATATACACCTGTTCTGAAAGGCCCCAGAGTCTGCAACACCACTAAGCAAGGGGCACCACCAAGCAAGCGGCATCAAGAAGACCAAGGAGCTCTCCAAACAGGTCAGGGACAAAGTTGTGGAGAAGTACAGATCAGGATTGGTTTATAAAAAAATATCAGAAACTTTGAACATCCCACAGAGCACCATGAAATCCATTATTAACAAATGGAAAGAATATGGCAACACAACAAACCTGCCAAGAGAGGGCCACCCATGAAAACTCAAGGACAAGGAAAGGAGGGCATTAATCAGAGAGTCAACAAAGATACCAAAGATAACCTTGAAGGAGCTGCAAAGCTCCACAGCGGAGATTGGAGTATCTGTCCATAGGACCACTTTAAGCCATACACTCCACAGAGCTGGGCTTTACGGAAGAGTGGCCAGAAAAAAAGCCATTGCTTAAAGAAAACATAAGCAAACACGTTTGGTGTTCGCCAAAAGGCATGTGGGAGACTCCCCAAACATATGGAAGAAGGTACTCTGGTTAGATGAGACTAAAATGCTGTCAGGTGCAAGGAAAATGCTATGTCAGGTGCAAACCCAACACCTCTCATCAAACCGAGAACACATTGGCAGGGACTGGGAAACTGGTCAGAATTGAAGGAATGATGGATGGCGCTAAATACAGGAATATTCTTGAGGGGAACCTGTTTCAGTCTTCCAGAGATTTGAGACTGGAATGGAGGTTCACCTTCCAGCAAGACAATGACCCTAAGCACACTGCTAAAGCAACACTCCAGTGGTTTAAGGGGAAGCATTTAAATGTCTTGGAATGGCCTAGTCAAAGCCCAGACCTCAATCCAATTGAGAATCTGTGGTATGACTTAAAGATTGTTGGTAGACATGTTACCACCAAAGTGGTAGGCATGTTGTGTAAATCAAATGATTCAACCCCCCCCAAAAAACATTTTTTAATTCAAATTTGTAAGGCAACAAAATAGGAAAATTGCCAAGGGGGGTGAATACTTTCGCAAGCCACTGTATCATAAAAATGTAGGAACATGAATGTTTATAAGGTTAGTAGTGTGGTTAATGTTAGGGTTAAGGTAAGGGTTAGGTTTAAAATCTGATTTTATGACTTTGTGGCTGTGCCATCAGAGCTGCCTCCAGTACATGAGTCATCCCAATATGCCAACCTGCTTTCAAAACAGCTTCGCTCTAATTGACACGTATCTGCTCATATCGGCCACAAAGACAAGAAAGGAGGAAATTGGAAGACGGAGGAAAGGAATTGATTTGTTTGGCCTGCGCTCCAGAAACAAGCAGATAACTCTCAGAGCAGTTTCCTAGCAGGATAATTTCTAGTTTACTCTTTGACCCAACCTTTAAATGGGCCTGTTTTGAATGGATGCATTCAAGCTCCCATTATCAAATGCCCTTTTTCTTAGGATTTTCCTTCTGTTCTACAAAAAAACAACAGTATCAGCCCAGAAACTGCAGTGCAATGATTTCTCACATTACAGCAAGGCCAGATAAACTCTCACTGCAGCCTGTGCGATTTAAAATAGAAAGTTGCAGTCAGACCTTCCCTCGAACACAATACAAAAATCGAATGTGATTTACAGACAAACAAGCACACTTCCTGCTTTGCATAATAATGTGCAACAAACAGACCTTACTCTTAGCTCAATTGTCTTAGTCTTCAGCTCAAATCACACAAGCGCAGTTACACGCCATACAGTACGACATCCTACACCCTGCAACGCTTAGGTACCTTTAGAACCGCTTTTCAGGGATACCATCTACAGAAATATTGTTCCAGAAAAAATCTTGAATGCAAATGTCCTTAGTGTGTTAGCATTTTGTTGGCAAAAATGTGAAACAAGGCCCTGTGTTTTGAATGTGTGTGCACAGCCTCTGACAAGCTGCCAAATTCAATCGTGTCTATCCCTCTTCAGGGCTTCCCTGTTACAGTAGATCCCTGTGTGATGTGTTGCGTTGGAGCTGTGCAGTGAAAGGCACTCTGTACCTGATAGAGTGACTCACTCACATTAATGTTACCTCACTAACTCAACATGAGAATTCACAGGCCGAAGCACACGTGGAGACCTGCTTCTCACCCCATCAAGTCACTTAGCTGCTTTTCTGCTGCCTCTGAAAAGATAAAGTCACTCAGCCTTAGCAAATCCTCGCTGGAGCTCATTTGAAACAGTTTAAATTTATGAAGTGTGTGTTTGTGTTTACTCTGTTTATTCTGACAACCATGTCTTGCTTCCAAGGTTTTGTTTTGTCTGAGTGAAAGTCAAGGAAACTCAAGGGAAACATAACCTTCAAAGAAAAATAAATTGAATTCCTCCCAACAACAGGATAAAATGGTCTTCTAGCAAGATGCACAATACATCTGGTATCTGGACTGGAAATAATTAGTCTGGAATTCTGGAAAGGCATTGCACTTTATTTCAGTAACACACGGATGTCATGACGTTGCCCTATTTGGGTACAGCAAGCACCATCCCCCGCTCTCTGCTTCTACAACCAGACTGCTGTGGTCAGAGTGAGGTCGTAAATTCCTAGGGAAGACCCTGCCTCATGGCCACACAGTATAGAGATAGAGTGAAGTTTCATAGAGAACAAAGGAATTTCTTCCACCTCACAGAACTTGAGGTGTGAACAAATGTCATGTTCTGGAGAAGGTATAAAAGATCGGTGAAGAATCCAGCTACGAACTGGTCCGTTTGTCACAACTTGAGGAAACTCATGGAAGACGGTGTGGCCACATTACCATAACGCTGTTTATATAACAGCCTCAGATA
Source organism: Oncorhynchus nerka (assembly GCF_034236695.1). Lineage (NCBI taxonomy): Eukaryota > Metazoa > Chordata > Actinopteri > Salmoniformes > Salmonidae > Oncorhynchus > Oncorhynchus nerka. Next base: position 63,021,855 of record NC_088417.1, read on the forward strand.
TGAGGTTTACATCTAATTGTTGTATAAGATGAATGAGTGAGTATGATACTGTTTGTAAAATTGTGTAATGTGATTTTGGACTGTTCAATGAAGGAAACTCCAATTCCCTTTTGAGTTTAACTAAATCAGAGGACCGCCCATGAGCCCAGTTAGGGTCAGGCATCCTGGGACAGCCCTTTTCTGCAATACTGAATAAAACCCAACTTTGAGAAATTCTCAGTAGACCATGTTTCTCTCAATCACGGGAGGACAAAGGTTGCAGACCATTGCTAAATCTTTGAACCATACCACGTGGTTAAACTCTTAGACTATTGATACTGAAAGAATAAGAACAAGTCTTTGATATTAATTACTAGTCTGCAGCTAGGAATTTGGTATCATTGAACGCGAAGAAGGACAACCGCCGAAACATCCATTCTACAACAACATTAATGAATGTCGCTCTGAACTATCCCCTCTAACCACGACAGACAGGGAGAGAGAGAGAGAGAGAGAGAGAGAGAGAGAGAGAGAGAGAGAGAGAGAGAGAGAGGGGACGGAAACTCTCCAACAGAAACAAACTTTTCAACAGCGATCAAGACGACACACTGAGCGTAAATATATATATTGATTGCAATTGTTCCCGAATGAGTGAGTGTTCATGTGTAAAGGATTAGCATTTCAATTGTTATAATTATTAACTCTGTAGTGACTTCTTAGTCGACCCCCACTTCCCTTTTGTCTAACAAGCCGCCATGCCGGTTTAGCCCACTAGGGCACATTCTCCTATCATTTCTTGTAACCATATTTACTTTGTTTTGTTTATGCATTTCTGTGAATTACTTAGTTAGTAATAAATAAATTATTTAAGACAATTTATGTATGATTGACTCATAGTGAAGACTGGGTTTGTGCAGATTTACGACATTTGGAATGAGACCAACGTGAGGTAAAGTAAATAATTCATTAATCAGAAGACTATGGATCAGATATGAAAATATCTGAAAGGTTATATTAGGAAATTATAACTTTGTAATCTGAATATTTTCCTTGGTGCCTCGACTTCCTAGTTAATTACAGTTACATGATTAATCAGTTTGATCGCCTTAATACTAATTACAGAGAATCTTTGATAAAAAGTCTTCAATTTAATGATAGTAAAGACACGGCACGGACATGCACTGAGGTCAAGCCAAATCAAATGCTGCAAAGCTAGACCAACCAACAAATAGCAATTTGAGGCAAGAAAAACATATTCACCTCACAATGGATACAATGAATACCTGTCTTGTGTGTATGTTTGTGTTAAATAGTTTGTGTGTGTAATAAGTGTATGTTTTTTCATATAAATGCCAAAGGAAAGAAATCTGTGCTCTCTAACCTGTAACACCTGGCTGGCTGCACTGTGCCTCTTAGTTTTATTCCACACTGAACACTCTTTACTGCTTGTGTAATCAGGCAAAAGTGTCTGCAGACAGTGCTTACGATGGTCCATGTGGTTACACAACCAGGGATGCACCAGCCTTTTCCTATTGGTAATAACGTCTGATCTTTTTTGCATCTCCCGCACAATAAGCTTATTGTGCAGCTGATAACCTAACAAGAGGTTGTGGGGCAACCCCATGGTGCACATACAGGACCGGATTAATGCAGGGGTTTACTGGGGCTGAAGACCCTGGGGTCAGTCCCGTGGGGGGCCCAAGAGGCAGCAAAAAAATTAAGAAATAAAACATATAGACAGTATATATTATACAGTATATACAGTATATATTGGATATGTAGTATATATATATATTTCTTTTTACTGCAACCACAAATCACAGGAGGATTCAGGAACCGGCTCTCAATGAGTATATACAGCCTGCTGCCGTTCTGGTAGATGAGTGGAGAGGAGGTAGGGGGCCCAAATGGGTAACCGGGGGGCACTGCCTTGATTTTGTAACTGATTAATAAATATAAAATAAATAAACTGCATAATAAATGTGATAAAAGTATATTTTTTAAATATTTTTTAAATTATTAATATAATTTTTTATCCAACTATAGAAGCTCGCTCTCAATGTTCAAAATAACCCAGATAGCATAATTTAGCCACAGAGGATCAATAGTTTCTGAAAAATAACTGTGGATAAAATTATGACAAGCGTACAGGTAACTACCAGAATAAAGGAAACACTAACATAAAGTGTCTTTAAAGGGTGTTGGGCCACAATGAGCTGCCAGAACAGCAAGTGTACCTAAACCATGCCAGAAAAATACACCCCACACACCATAACATAAACTTTATATCCCTCATTTACTCAAGTGTTTCCTTTATTTAGCCTACAGTCGGGAAGGCCCGCAATTTGGGCAGCATTCGCGCCAAATATACAGCTTGTTGCATTGTGGGAATAGACATATAATCCATAGAAGGGTTTTGGGGCCACTTACCCTGGTGTTAAAGTCATGGGTACACTAGCAACGGCTGCCAGTCCTGACTGTCTGGGAACTGCCATCTATGGAATATATTTCTATGGTTGGTTGCGGCTGTCTGTTTACCCTTTTCAAATGTCAAAATACCATCGCTGGAAAAACATAGTTTGGAAAGCAAAGGCCTACCGTTGAAAAAAGAAGAGTAATCTGTCTGTAGAACTAATATAATTGATTTTTACATTTAAGTCATTTAGCAGACGCTCTTATCCAGAGCGACTTACAAATTGGTGCTTTCACCTTATGACATCCAGTGGAACAGCCACTTTACAATAGTGCATCTAGGTCTTTTAAGGGGGGGGGGGGGGTGAGAAGGATTACTTTATCCTATCCTAGGTATTCCTTAAAGAGGTGGGGTTTCAGGTGTCTCCGGAAGGTGGTGATTGACTCCCAATTTTTTGCAAACAGCAGCACTGTTTTTCAAAGTAGCTCATCTTGAGATAGGCTATTGCCAAGAGGAGCGCATCGGCCATTACCATGAGTAATAGCCTATGGTTTCTGCTGTCTGTTGCTTCAATGGCCTGGGCTATTGTTTGTCAGTTTGTCAGAGTAGTCACTAATTCCGGTCATTTGTGTGGTATTAAAAAAGATATTAAAAAAGATTCAGCTAATGTCTTCTGTCATATAAATGACATAGAATTGCGTGAAATGCGTTTTTTAAAAGGCACATTTTTGGGGGGGAGACCCTGCTAACAAATGTTCCACATGTGTGGAAATCCTACAAATCCCTCTGCTCAGCTGTAGCCTATGCCACATCGCAAATATTATTATGGCTTTATTATAAAAGTTGTTCTTCTTCAACAGTGAATTTACTATATAAAAAAAGCCCCAGGCCTATGATTTCATAATCTGGCCCTGTGCACATAAGGGCTGAATCTAGATTATTTTAATTATATCACATTGTCTGTTTTCCCTCATGCCTTTCAATGACTCCCTCTCAAACCTCAGTGGAAAACAAGGTAAGAAGAAAAGGAGAGGAGACAAGTACACATGAATTCATTATTATAATAAGAGATGAAACATCCTTGTTCACTTCTGCATAATCCATGAACTACTAATGCAAATCAGTGGTAACATATGACTGGACGATGAGCATGGTCTTTGCTACTGTATAAAATTACTAGAATTATTGTCATAGCTAATACAACACCCACACACAAATTAAATATATATTATCAAACTGCAGAAAAGTTTCAGTTTAACTAGGTGAAATCTGCTAATAAGGAAACAAAGTGAAAGAAAAATTGGTTAATTAAACCTGTAATTTATATGTTTGATGCTGCTTACCTGTAGCCTCCACCATGCCCTCCAGAATGACCACGATCTCCAGGTCCTCTTTGTCCAGGTGGGCCTGGGAGATCTCCCAGAAGGGGCTGTTCTGGTTGATCTCATGACAGATGATGAGCGGGGACACCAGGAAGAGCCTGTCGTCCCCTGTGTCATAACCCACATTCATGTCTGTCTGGTTGAGGGGTATGAACTCCCCTTCCTTGGTCTGCTTGGACTTGATCAGCTTGGCCCTGATGGAGGCCTCCACGATGTGCGAGTTCCGAAGGTCCCCCACCCTGAACATCAGGCACAGCCGGCCATCCCTCATGGAGATGACAGTGTTGGTAGAGAATACCAACGTCTCCGCCCGCTTCTTGGGCTGCGAGATCTTAACAAACATGCAGCCCACCATGAAGGCATTAACTATGGACCCCAGCACCGACTGAATCAACAGCAGAAGGATCCCCTCTGGGCATTGGTCTGTTATAACCCTATAGCCATACCCTATGGTGGTCTCTGTCTCTATGGAGAAGAGAAAGGCTGAGACAAACCCATTGAGGTTATTGACACAGGGAGTCCACTGGTTGTCCCCTATGTGTTCCAGGTCACCACGAACATAGGCGATGAGCCACCACGCGAAGCCGAATAAAAGCCACGTCACTGTGTACACCAAGACGAAGATGAAGAGGTTGAACCTCCACTTGAGGTCCACCAGTGTGGTGAAGATATCCGTTAGGTACCGATAGGTCTCCTGGACGTTGCCATGGTGGACATTACACTTGCCGTCCTTACGGACGTACCGCTGAATCTTCCTCTTTGCTCGCACCTGATCCCCCAGCTGCTTGGGGAGGTCCTCACAGGCTTGCTTGGGGAGCTTGGCCTTTCGGATGGTGATTGCCGGACTCTCCACATCCTGCTCCATTGGGGCTTTAGAAGGAGTCAAGCCTACAGGGAGAGAGAGAAACAAAAAGGGCAGGTTAGATTGCTGTTCAGCTAATGTACTGCACAACCCTACTGGGCATGAACTGGTTGAATCAATGTTGTTTCCATGTAATTTGTCAACCTATTGTGACGTAGAATCTATGTGAAAAATAATCCTGTGGTTGAAATTTTAACCACAGGATTTATTTTTATTTTTGATTTATTTCACCTTTATTTAACCAGGTAGGCTAGTTGAGAACAAGTTCTCATTTACAACTGCGACCTGGCCAAGATAAAGCATAGCAACACATACATATACAACAACACAGCATTACACATGGAATAAACAAAACATACAGTCAATAATACAGTAGAAAAAAAGATAACAAAAAGTCTATATACAGTGAGTGCAAATGAGGTAAGGAGGTAAGGCAATAAATAGGCCATGGTGGCCAAGTAATTACAATATAGCAATTAAACACTGGAATGGTAGATGTGCAGAAGATGACTGTGCAAGTAGAGATACTGGGGTGCAAAGGAGCAAGATAAATAAATAAATACAGTATGGGGCGGGGAGATAGATGGGCTGTTTACAGATGGGCTATGTACAGGTGCAGTGATCTGTGAGCTGCTCTGACAGCTGGTGCTTAAAGCTAGTGAGGGAGGTATGAGTCTCCAGCTTCAGTAATTTTTGCATTTTGTTCCAGTCATTGGTAGCAGAGAACTGGAAGGAAAGGCAACCAAAGGAGGAATTGGCTTTGGGGGTGACCAGTGAGATATCCCTGCTGGAGCGCGTGCTACGAGTGGGTGCTGCTATGGTGAGCTGAGATATGACGGGGCTTTACCTAGCAGAGACTTGTAGATAACCTGTAGCCAGTGGGTTTGGCGACGAGTATGAAGCGAGGGCCAACCAACGAGAGCGTACAGGTCGCAGTGGTGGGTAGTGTATGGGGCTTTGGTGACAAAACAGATGGCACTGTGATAGACTGCATACAATTTGTTGAGTAGAGTGTTGGAGGCTATTTTATAGATGACATCGCCGAAGTCGAGAATCGGTAGGATGGTCAGTTTTACGTGGGTATGTTTGGCAGCATGAGTGATTGATGCTCTGTTGCTATATAGGAAGCCGATTCTAGAGTTAATTTTGGATTGGAGATGCTTAATGTGAGTCTGGAAGGAGAGTTTACAGTCTAACCAGACACCTAGGTATTTGTAGTTGTCCACGTATTCTAAGTCAGAGCCGTCTAGAGTAGTGATGCTGGACGGGCGGGCAGGTGCGGGCAGTGATCGATTGAAAAGCATGCATTTAGTTTTACTTGCATTTAAGAGCAGTTGGAGGCCACGGAAGGAGAGTTGTATGGCATTGAATCTCGTCTGGAGGTTAGTTAACACAGTGTCCAAAGAGGGGCCAGAAGTATACAGAATGGTGTCGTCTGCGTAGAGGTAGATCAGAGAATCACCAGCAGCAAGAATGACATCATTGATGTATACAGAGAAGAGAGTCAGCCCAAGAATTGAACCCTGTGGCACCCCCATAGAGACTGCCAGAGGTCCGGACAACAGGCCCTCTGATTTGACACACTGAACTCTATCAGAGAAGTAGTGGTAAACCAGGCGAGGCAATCATTTGTGAAACCAAAGCTGTCGAGTCTGCCAATAAGAATGTGGTGATTGACAGAGTCGAAAGCCTTGGCCAGGTCGATGAATACGGCTGCACAGTAATGTTTTCCCCCATCCTTCTCTCCTCCCGTGTATGACAGTTTTTTCCTACCTCACTCATGACACCTTTTGCCTATTCCCTGCCTGTACTGTTGCCATTTTTGGACCTACCGTGACCTTCTGCCTGCCCCTCGACCCAGCTACCTGCCTCCTCCTATGGTCCCTTTCATTAAACACCTCCTGCGCTCTGAGCTTGAAACCAGCCCGCTGTCTCCCCCATGTTCATTACACTCATACAGTTGAAGTCAGAAGTTTACATACACTGAGGTTGTAGTCATTAAAAACATTTTAGAAACCACTCCACAAATGTCTTGTTAACAAACTATAGTTTTGGTAAGTCGGTTAGGACATCTACTATGTGCATGACACAAGTCATTTTTCCAACAATTGTTTACAGACAGAGTATTTCACTTATAATTCACTGTATCACAATCCCAGTGGGTCAGAAGTTTACAAACACTAAGTTGACTGTGCCTTTAAACAGCTCGGAAAAATCCAGAAAATTATGTCATGGCTTTAGAAGCTTCTGATAGGCTAATTGACATCATTTGAGTCAATTGGAGGTGTGTACCTGTGGATGAATTTCAAGGCCTACCTTCAAACTCAGTGCCTCTTTGCTTGACATCATGGGAAAATCAAAAGAAATCAGCCAGTACTTCAGAAAATAAATTGTAGACCTCCACAAGTCTGGTTCATCCTTGGGAGCAATTTCCAAACGCCTGAAGGTACCACGTTCATCTGTACAAACAATAGTATGCAAGTATAAACACAATGGGACCACGCAGGTGTCATAAAGCTCAGGAAGGAGACGCGTTCTGTCTCCTAGAGATGAACGTACTTTGGTGCGAAAAGTGCAAATCAATCCCAGAACAACAGCAAATTACTTTGTGAAGATGCCGGAGGAAACAGGTACAAAAATATATAGCCACAGTATAACGAGTCCTATATCAACATAACCTGAAAGGCCGCTTAGCAAGGAAGAAGCCACTGCTCCAAAACCGCCATAAAAAAGCCAACTGCACATGGGGACAAAGATCGCACTTTTTGGAGAAATGTCCTCTGGTCTGATGAAACAAAAATTAAACTGTTTGGCCATAATGACCATCGTTATGTTTGGAGGAAAAAGGGGGACACGTGGGGACAAGCTGAAGAACACCATCCCAACCATGAAGCACGGGGTGGCAGCATCATGTTGTGTGGGAGCTTTGCTGCAGGATGGACTGGTGCACTTCACAAAATAGATGGCATCATGAGGGAGGACAATTATGTGGATATATTGAAGCAACATCTCAGTTAAAGCTTGGTCGCAAATGGGTCTTCCAAATGGACAATGACCACAAGCATACGTCCAAAGTCATGGCAAATGGCTTAAGGACAACAGAGTCAAATTATTAGAGTGGCCATCACAAAGCCCTGACCTCAATCCTATAGAAATATTGTGGGCGGAACTGAAAAAGTGTTTATGAGCAAGGAGGCCTACAAACATGACTCAGTTACACCAGTTCTGTCAGGAGGAATGGGCCAAAATTCACCCAATTTATTGTGGGAAGCTTGTGGAAGGCTACCCGAAACATTTGACCCAAATTAAACAATTTAAAGGCAACGTTACCAAATACTAATTGAGTGTATGTAAACTTCTGACCCACTGGGAATGTGATGAAATAAATTAAAGCTGAAATAAATAATTCTCTCTACTATTATTCTGACATTTCACACTCTTAAATAAAGTGGTGATCCTAACTGACCTAAAACAGGGATTAGGATTAAATGTCAGGCATTGTGAAAAACGGAGTTTAAATGTATTTGGCTAAGGTGTATATAAACCTCCGCCTTCAACTGTATTTGATCAATAATGATATTTAGGGCTATATAACATTTGTCATCAAGAGATATATATTTTTTAATTCAACTCGGAATTCAACAAAAAATAAACAATTTAACAGGGTTTCAAGCTCTGGTGAATTTCAAATGTAATGATATTGAGTGATACTGAATTGTGTTTGATTCCAACGCAACCAAATATCCTACATGTACCAGGACATGTATCTTCTGCTTCGATAGTTCCATCTGTGCCACTGACTTAGTCTGGATTTAATTTCAGTGTGTCAACAAATTAATTGATATGTTGGATTAACGTCTCCATCTCAAACAAAAATCTCATGTAAAGAATAGGACTAAATCTATTAAACCTTTATTTAAAGTGCATTTTTTCTATGCTTGTTTATTTTTTATTGTGTCTGTGTTTTTGCTTGCTTATATATTTTGTACGTTAAACTTTTACTGCAGTGGTCTAAATCAGGGTCACTGTAATGTGTGCACTGGGAGTCAGGAAGCAAGTTCAGGGAGTGAATCATTTTATAAATAAATGAAACATAATACAAAACAAGAAACACAAACAACGTACAGACAGGAAACTCACACAGAAACAATAACGCCTGGGGAATGAACCAAAGGGAGTGACATATTTAGGGAAGGTAATCAGGGAGGTGATGGAGTCCAGGTGAGTGTGATGACGTGCTGGTGCGCATAAGGATGGTGGCAGGTGTGCGCCATAATAAGCAGCCTGGTGACCTAGAGGCCAGAGAGGGAGTATACGTGACAGTCACAAAAAGTGTGTATTGGTAGTCAAACAGATCGACTTTGAAACGAAAGAATACACCTCACACACATGGCTATGGGCTGACAAAAATAATACATGGCATATATAGCGTGGATATGTATTATATTTTGAGTTTGCATCCCAATATTACACTCTATATACATCACTGAAATATAACCAAACCGTTTGACATAGAAACACTTGATTTTCGGCGGGTTATGAAATTATGAAAAATATGAATAACATTTCACCCATGAGGCCACTACAGGGCAATTTGGTAATTTGACTGCAGGAAACATCTACCTACGGTGCCTTCAGAAAGTATTCATACCCATTGACTTATTCCACATTTTGTTGTGTTACAGCCTGAGTTCAAAATGTATTCCATATATATTTTTTCCACCAATATACACACAATAACCCATAATGACAAAGGAAAAACATGTTTTTAGAAGTTCAACAGGACAATGACCTAACACATCTCCAGGCTGTGTAAGGGCTATTTGACCAAGAAGGAGAGTGATGGAGTGCTGCAACAGATGACCTGGCCTCCACAATCACCCAACCATAACTCAATTAAGAATGTTTGGGATGAGTTGGACCGCAGATTGAAGGAAAAGCAGCCAACAAGTGCTCAGCATATGTGGGAACTCCTTCAAGACTGTTGGAAAAGCATTCTAGGTGAAGCTGGTTGAGATAATTCCAAGAGTGTGCAAAGCTGTCATCAAGTCAAAGGGTGGATACTTTGAAGAATCTCACATATATTTAGATTTGTTTAACACTTTTTTGGTTATTACATGATTCCATATGTGTTATTTCATAGTTTTAATGTCTTCAGTATTATTCTACAATGTAGAAAAAATAAAAATATAGAAAAACCCTTGAATGAGTAGGTGTGTCCAAACGTTTGACTGGTACTTGAGCTCATGTGCATCCAATTTTCTTTGATCATCCTTGAGATGTCACTACAACTGTGGAAAATGTAATTATCTTGGGAAGGGTATAATAACACAATTTCTAGAGTGTTGAAAGTTTCCAAGAGCACATTGGTCTCCATCATTGGGAAATTAAAAAAAATATGGATCTACCCAGACATTGACTAGAGCTGGCTGTCCGACCAAACTGAGCAACAGGGAGGCCATAGGAGAATCTGCCAGAAGATCTATACAGCAATTCACCAATCTGGGCTTCATGTGAGAGTGGCCAGATGGATGCCACTCCCGAGAAAAAGTCACATGACAGCACACCTAGAGTTTGCAAAAGGGTATGTGAATAACTCTGAGAGCATAAGGCAAAAGAGTCTATGGTCTGATGAGACAAAAATATATCTATTTGGTCTGAATGCAAATTGCTTTGTCTGGAGAAAAGGTACAGGTACAGCTCATCCATCATCTGTATAAAACATGGTGGTGGCATCATCATGCTATGGGGATGCTTTTCAGCGGCAGGGACTGGGAGACCAGTAAAGATAAGAGGGAATAATGAATGAAGCCAAATACAGAAAATCCTTAACTTCTTTGGGGTAGAGGACAGTATTGGGAATTTTGGATGAAAAGCGTGCCCAAATTAAGCTGCCTGCTACTCAGGCATAAAAGCTAGAATATGCATATAATTAGTTGTTCTGGATAGAAAACACTGAAGTTTCTGAAACTGTTTGAATGATGTCTGTGAGTATAACAGAACTCATATGGCAGGCAAAAATCTGAGAAAAAATCCAACCAGGAAGTGGGAAATCTGAGGTTTGTAGTTTTTTAACTCAGCCCTTATCAAATACACAGTGGGATATTGGTAATTTTGCACTTCCTATGGCTTCCACTAGATGTCAACAGTCTTTAGAAACTTGTTTGATGCTTCTACTCTAAAGGAGGGGCTCATAAGAGCTCTTTGAGTGAGTGGTCTGGCAGAGTGCCACAAGCTCAGTCTCGCTCGCTCACGTGAAAGGTAGCTTAGGTAGTTCCACTTCATTTCTGATGTCAAAGGAATTGTCCGGTTGGAACATTATTGAAGATGTATGTTAAAAACATCCTAAAGATTGATTCTATACATCGTTTGACGTGTTTCTACTAACTGTAACAGAGCTTTTTTGAGTTTTCGTCTGAAACTAGTGAACACGCTTTATGAATGTGGATTACTGGACTGAACGCGCTAACAAAAGGAGCTATTTTGACATAAATGATGGACATTATCGAACAAAACAAACATTTATTGTGGAACTGGGATTCCTGGGAATGCATTCTGATGAAGATCATCAAAGGTAAGTGAATATTTATAATGCTATTCTGACTAATGTTGACTCCACAACATGGCGGATATATGTATAGGCTCTGAGCGCTCTACTCAGATTATAGCATGGTGTGCTTTTTCGGTAAAGTTTTTTTGAAATCTGACACAACGGTTGCATTAAGGAAAAGTTGATCTAAAATTCCATGCATAACACTTGTATCTTTTATCAATGTTTATTACGAGTATTTCTGTCAAATTGATGTGGCTCTCTGCAAAATCACCGGATGTATTTGGCACTACTGAACGTAACGCGCCAATGTAAACTCAGATTTTTAGATATAAATATGAACTTTACCGAACAAAACATACATGTATTGTGTAACATGAAGTCCTATGAGTGCCATCTGATGAAGATCATCAAAGGTTAGTGATGAATTTGATCTATATTTCTGCTTTTTGTGACTCCTCTCTTTGGTTGGAAAATGGCTGAATGCTTTCTGTGACTAGTTGATGACCTAAGCATTTTTGAAATCGGACAATGTGGTTGGATTAACGAGAAATGTATCTATAAAATGGTGTAAAATATTTCTATGTTTGAGGAATTTTAATTATGGGATTTCTGTTGTTTTGAATTTGGCGCCCTGCAGTTTCACTGGCTGTTGAGAGGTGGGACGCTCACGTCCCGAACGGTCCCAGAGAGGTTAATGAGAACCTGCTTCAGAGTGCAAACGACCTCAGAATGGGGCGAAGATTTACGTTCCAACAGGACAATGACCCCAAGCATACAGCCAAAGCAATGCTGGAATGCTGGAATGTGAAAGTCTTTGAGTGGACCAGCCAAAGCCCAGAATTGAATCCCATTGAAAATCTGTGGAAAGACTTTCACTGTTCACCGCCTCTCCCCATCCACACTGAACAAAAATCTAAATGCAACATGTAAAGCTGGTTGGTTGGTCCCATATTTCTTGAGCTGAAGTAAAAGATCTCTGAAATGTTCCATACGCACAAAAAGTTGATTTCTCTAAATATGTGTGCACATTTGTGTCACACCATGATCTGTTTCACCTGTCATTGTTCTTGTCTCCACCCTCCAGGTGTCGCCCATCTTCCCCATTATCCTCTGGGTACTTACACCTGTGTTCTCTGTCTGTTGCCAGTTCGTCTTGTTTGTCAAGTCAACCAGCGTTTTGTCTCAGCTCCTGCTTTTCCCCAGTCTCTCTTTTTCTTGCCCTCCTGGTTTTGACCCTTGCCTGTTCTAACTCTGAGCTCGCCTGCCTGACCTCTCTGCCTACAACTGACCCTGAGCCTGCCGTCCTGTACAGTTGCCCACAACTCTGGATTCTCGACCCCTGCCTGCCTTGACCTGTCATTTGCCTGCCCCTGTTGCTGTCTGTATTTGTCTGTATTTGGGTCTTACCTGAAACCTGATCATTTGTTTACATCCTTGTTTGTGAGCATTTCTCCTTTGTCAAGATAATTCATCCACCTGACAGGTATGGCATATCGAGAAGCTGATTAAACGGCATGCTCATTACACGGGTGCACCTTGAGCTGGGTACAATAAAATAGCACCCTAAAATATCTTGTCGCCTCCTGGGTGGCGGAGTGGTCTAAGGCACCAGAGATTCTGGGTCCGAGCCCAGGCTCTGTCGCCGCTGGCCGCCATGACGCACAGTTGGCCCAGCGTCATCCGGGTTAGGGAGGGTTTGGCCGGCAGGGATATCCTTGTCTCATCGCACTCTAGCGACTCCTGTGGCGGGCCGGGTGCAGTGCACACTGACCAGGTCGCCAGATGTACGGTGTTTCCTCCGACACATTGGTGCGGCTGGCTTCTGGGTTGGATGTGTGTTGTGTCAAAAAGCAGTGTGTCTATGTTGGGTTGTGTTTTGGAGGACGCATTGTTCTCGACCTTCACCTCTCCCGAGTCTGTACGGGAGTTGCAGCGATGAGACAAGACTAACTACTACCAATTGGATACCACGAAATTGGAGAGAAAAAAGGGGTAAAAAAATAAATAATAATAAAATCAAAAATCTAATATTTTGTCACACAACATGATGCTACAGATGTCTCAAGTTTTAAGGGAGCTTGCAATTGGTTGGCTGACTGCAAGAATGTCTACCAGAGCTGTTGCCAGAGAATGTAATGTTAATTTCTCTACCATAAGCTGCCTCCAACGTAGTTTTAGAATATTTGGCAGTATGTCCAACCAGCCTCACAACCGCAGACCACGTGTAAACACGCCAGTCCAGGACCTCCACATCCGGCCTCTTCACCTGCGGGATCATCTGAGACCAGCCACCCGAACAGCTGATGAAACTGTGGGTTTGCACAACAGAATAATTTCTGCACAAATTGTCAGAAACCGTCTCAGGGAAGCTCATCTGCATGCTCGTTCATCTGCATGCTCGCTGTCCTCACCAGGGTCTTGACCTGACTGAAGTTCGGCATTGTATCCAATTTCAGTGGGCAAATGCTAACCTTCGATGCTGGAGAAGTGTGCTCTTCACAGATGAATCCCAGTTTCAACTGCACCAGGCAGATTACGTATATGTCGTTGTGTGGGCTAGCGGTTTTCTGATGTCAACATTGTGAACAGTGCCCCATGGTGGCGGTGGGGTTATAGTATGGGCAGGCATAAGCTGCGGATAATGAACACAATTTCACTTTATCGATGGCAATTTGAATGCACAGAGATATCGTGATGAGATCCTGAGGCCCATTGTCATGCCATTTGTATTTTGTATTTATTATGGATTCACAACACATTGTGTGCCCCCAGGCCCCTACTCCACCACTACCACATATCTACAGTACTAAATCCACGTGTATGTATAGTGTGTATGTTATCGTGTGTGTGTGTGTGTGTGTGTGTGTGTGTGTGTGTGTGTGTGTGTGTGTCAGTTACTTGATGTGGATAAAGTTCCATGTAGCCTTGTTGATAGTGTTGTTAGGAAGGCAGAGCATCACTTTATTAAAGACAGACTTCTCCCCATCTTAGCTACTACTGCATCAATATGTTTTGACCATGACAGTTTACAATATAGTGTTACTCCAAGCAATTTAGTCATCTCAACTTGAGTGTTTTGTTCCAAATACAATGCTTTTAGTTTCAGAAATATCTAGGGCTAAGTTATTCCTTGCCACCCACTCTGAAACTAACTGCAGCTCTTTGTTGAGTGTTGCAGTCATTTCAGTCACTGTAGTAGCTGAGGTGTAGTAGTAGTTGAGTAGTTGAGTCATCCACATACATAGAAACTCTGGCTTTACTCAAAGTCAGTGGCATGTCGTTAGTAAAAATTGAAAAAAGCAAGGGGCCTAAACAGCTACCCTGGGGAATTCCTGATTCCTAACTGGGTTATATTTGATAGGCTTCCATTAAAGAACACCCTCTGTGTTCTGTTAGACAAGTAACTCTTTATCCACATTAAAGCAGGGGTTGTAAAGCCATAACACAGACTCACTGGAGTCTAACAAGACAGCCCCCACAATCATTTTTATCATCAATTTCTCTCAGACAATTTTCAGTCATTTCTGTTAGCGCTGTGCTTGTTGAGTGTCCTTCCCTATAAAGCATGCTGAAATTCTGTTGTCAATTTGTTTACTGTAAAATAGCATTGTATCTGGTCGAACACAATTTTTTTCCAGAAGTTTACTAAGGGTTTGTAACAGGATGGTTGGTTGGCTATTTGAGACAGTAAAGGGGGCTTTACTATTCTTGGGTAGAGGAATGACTTTAGCTTCCCTCTAGGCATGAGGGCACACACTCTCTAGCAGGCTTAAATTGAAGATGTGGCAAATAGGAGTGGTAAAATCGTCTGCTATTATCCTCAGTAATTTTCCATCTAGATTGTCAGACCGTGGTGGCTTGTCATTGTTGATAGACAACAATAATTTTTTCACCTCTTCCACACTGACTTTACAGAATTCAAAAGTACAATTCTTGTCTTTCATAATTTGGTCAAATATACTTGGATGTTTTGTGTCAGTGTTTGTTGCTGGCATGTCATCCCTAAGTTTGCTAACTTGCCAATGAAAAAGTAATTAAAGAAGTTTGCAATATCAGTGGGCTTTGTGATGAATGAGCTATCTTATTCAATAAAGAGCCGAGTTGGCTTTTTTTCCCAAAATTTCATGTAAGGTGCCCCAAAGCTTTTTACTATAATTCTTTATATAATTTATCTTTGTTTCATAGTATAGTTTATTTTATTTTTTATTTAGTTTTGTCTCATGATTTCTTTATTTGCAGTTGGGCTGCCAAACCTAATTGCCATACCTTTTGCCTCATCTCTCTCAACCATACAATTTTTAAATTCCTCATCAATCCAAGTGGATTTAACAGTTTTACAGTCATTTTCTTAATGGGTGTGAGCTTATTACTAACTGGAATAAGTAGTTTCATAAATACGTCAAGTACAGCATCTGGTTGCTCCTCATTGCACACCACAGACCAGCAAATATTCTTTACATCATCAACATATGAATCACTAAAAAACTTATTGTATGACCTCTGATACACTATATTAGGCCCAGCCTTGAGAACTTTGGTTTTCCTAGATATAGCTATTATATTGTGATCACTACATCCTATGGATTTGGATACTGCTTTAAAGAAAATATCTGCAGCCTGAGTAAAAATGTGATCAATACATTTTAATTCCTGTGCTGTTTGTAACTACCCTGATAGGTTGACTGACAACCTGATCCAGGATGCAGGCACTCGTTACAGTTTGAAGTTTTTTCCTGAGCGGGCAGCTTGATGATAGCCAGTCAATATTTAAATCACCCAGAAAATATACTTCTCTGTTGATATCCTATACATTATCAAGCATTTCACACATATTATCCAGATACTGACTGTTAGCACTTGGTGGTCTATAGCAGCTTCCCACAAGAACAGGCTTTAGGTGAGGCAGATGAACCTGTAGCCATATTACTTCAACAGTATTTAAAAGCTTTACAGGAATGTGGTTCTGAATATAGACCGCAACACCGCCTCCGTTGGCATTTCTGTCTTTTTGGTAGATGTTATAACCATGAATTGCTACCACTGTATCATCAAAGGTATTATCTAAGTGAGTTTCAGAGATAGTCAGAATATGAAAGTCTGTCACGACTTCCGCCGAAGTCGGTCCCTCTCGTTGTTCGGGCGGTGTTCGGCGGTCGACGTCACCGATCTTTTAGCCATCACGGATCCATTTTTAAATTTCCATTGGTTTTGTCTTGTCTTCCTTCACACCTGGTTCCAATCCCATCAATTATATGTTGTGTATTTAACCCTATGTTTCCCCTCATGTCCTTGTCGGTGATTGTTTATTGTAGTGTATCTGTACGTCTGTACTGCTGTGCGTCGGGTTATGTTACCCATTGATTTTTACTATTATGTTTTGCGGTGTGTTCCTGTAAATAAACTGCGCCGTTGGAAACACAGTTATTTCTCTCCTGCGTCTGACTTCTCTGCCGCCAGTTCACACCCTTACAGCCGGTTTCCTCTCCAGGTTTCTTCCTAGGTTCCTGCCTTTCTAGGCAGTTTTTCCTAGCCACCGTGCTTCTCCATCAGCATTGCTTGCTGTTTGGGGTTTTAGGCTGGGTTTCTGTATAGCACTTTGTGATATCTGCTGATGTAAAAAGGGCTTTATAAACAAATTTGATTGATCGATTTCTGAAGCACAGTGATAACATATTAGTCTATTGTATGGTTTTAAATGGTGGAATAAGCAATGATAGATAATTGGGTGACCACTGAACCAAAAATCTTACAATTGGAATTTGGTTGTGCTTTTAGATGGTTAAAGCATAGTGATATCAAATTAGAAATTCAATTAACTTATGTCTGTCTTTTTGAGTGGGCGAATATTGGTTGTAATCTCACTGATCAATATCTCAACCAAATTATGTGGTGTACCAGTGGGACCTATAAACCTTGTGATGGTCATTTCATCCTAGATCTCACTATGTCACACTTCAAGTTCTGTGGTAGGACCTTGATATGGTTTGATTTATCTTATACAATTCTGACTTTTTATTTATCTTTGAAAATCTGTGCTCTAAATTCCTAGTCTTCATACAGTGCAAGACACAACACAGTAAATATAATGTTTATTTGACAAATGTTTTACTGCTGACAATCTCAGACAGATTTTGATCATGAGGGGCCTAAAAAATAGATAATCTGTCAAGGTCAAAAGGTTAATATACTGGCTCTCCAATGCTACTCTCTAAATTCCATGATATTTACCAAAACAGTATCCCCACGGCACCTTTGAAGATCCTCTTCAATTTACAACATTTTCTGTCGTGCTTCAACTTTGAAGAGGCTGGCAGAGAGTGTTATAGGGATTTTTTCACCAGCTAAAAATAGAACTATGGAACTGGTAGTGGTTAGGTCATCGTGGGCTGAGAGGAGTGATGAGGAAAGGTTATAGCGAGGCTTCTGCTCAATCCCCAACCAACCCTCTAACTCTCTCCACATGGGGTCCTTTGAGGTCTTGGGCAGATGGACGGTCGTCCAGTTAAACCATGACCACATCTCCCTCGTCTGCGCTTTTGGATACCACCAGATTAGAGACCGGTCACAGTCCATTCTGTCTCTGAGAGAACTGCCAAGAAGCAAATAAATGCTCACTATGTTGAAATTAAAGCTACTCTATTCCACTTAGTCGGATGAGTCAAGAATTCAACCGGGGTCTCGGTCCTTTGTTGCTTTTCCACAATATTTTTGAAGAGATATCTATTAAATTCCACCAACTTTAAGCTGTCATCGCAGGATTATTTTCTCTCCAAAGTTTTTATTAAAGGTCGCTAAGCAAGTGTTTTGTTGAAAATATAGACATACACTGAGTGTACAAAACATTAAGGACACCTGCTCTTTCCATGACATAGACTGACCAGGTGAATCCAGGTGAAAACTATGATCCCTTATAGATGCCACTTGTTAAATCCACTTCAATCAGTGTAGATGAAGGGGAGGAGACAGGTTAAAGAAGGATTTTTAAACATTGAGACATGGATTGTGTATGTGTGCCATTCAGAGGGTGAATGGGCAAGACAAAAGTTTGAAGAGGCTTTGAATGGGGTATAGTAGTAGGTGCCAGGCACACTGGTTTGTGTAAAGAACTGCAACATTGCTGGGTTTTTCATGCCCAACAGTTTCCCCTGTGTATCAGAATGGTCCACCAGCCAAAGGACATCCAACCAACTTGACACAACTGTGGGAAGCATTGGTGTCAACATGGGCCAGCATCCCTGTGGAATGCCTTCGACATCTTGTAGAATCCATGCCACAACAAATTGAGTCTTTTCAGAGGGCAATTCACCTTTACTGCCCCTGGGCCTCCATGAGTGTCAAACTGCTCAGGTCAGCAAAGGCTTAGCATGCGTCACAGATCTGATGAAAGACTAGAAAGCAAAATGCAGATATGCCTTGGCAAACAAAGCTGTGGCCCTGGCTCATAGAGAGTGAGGGGCAGGGAGGCTTCTGTGCCCATGAATTATCCCTATGTCACTGGCTGCCGGTAATTCAATTACTCCAGCTTCACTAGGCCCTCCTCACATCCCCCAGATTTGTCATCTGCATCAGAGCTCCAGCTAGGGCAACATGGAGATGGATGTTGAGCAACAGTTCTTTGTGGAGATGAGTACAATACACAACATGGAGTGTGTCCTTACATTTTTGTCTTCAAAAGACACAAATAAACACATTCAGCGTAATGGTATTGTCTTGATGGACAGATTTAATTTTGTTGCTGTAACTTCGTTGTTATTTTTGTCCTAGAAATGTATGCTATATTTAGCTTTAATTGGCTGGACCCAATTTAATTACAACCGCCTTACAGTGCTTCTTCTCCCCTCCATTATTTTCAGCATTGTTAGTAGGCCCTGCCCTTATCCTGATTGACCAGCGTCTGTTGCCACTCGTAGCCATGTCTTCTATTTCAAACGACTTCAAACGATATCTGGGTCGCCATCACTCTAAATCCATAGAACTGGGTAATCTCCTTTTCACAGCGACAGTTGAAATGATTCAAACTGCCAAAGATAAGGGGATCCAGTGGATGTGGCCTTGTGGAACAACACCCATCATGTTTCAGACACCGAGTATAGTTTATGATGGTCTTTTACAGCCGTCCACCAAAAGAGTATATGGGTCAATGAAATGACCTACACTGACTGTTATCTAATGTGACACACATTTCTTTTACACCCAGCAATGCAGTGACTGACCCACCTTAACATGATTACAATTGTTTTATTTTATTTATTTTTGTAGCACCTACATTCATATATACACAGCTCAAAAAATTAAAGGGAACACTTAAACAACACAATGTAACTCCAAGTCAATCACACTTCTGTGAAATCAAACTGTCCACTTAGGAAGCAACACTGATTGACAATAAATGTCACATGCTGTTGTGCAAATGGAATAGACAACAGGTGGAAATTATAGGCAATTAGCAAGACACCCCCAATAAAGGAGTGGTTCTGCAGGTGGTGACCACAGACCACTTCTCAGCTCCTATGCTTCCTGGCTGATGTTTTGGTCACTTTTGAATGCTGGCGGTGCTTTCACTCTAGTGGTAGCATGAGACGGAGTCTACAACCCACACAAGTGGCTCAGATAGTGCAGCTCATCCAGGATGGCACATCAATGCGAGCTGTGGCAAGAAGGTTTGCTGTGTCTGTCAGCGTAGTGTCCAGAGCACTACCAGGAGACAGGCCAGTACATCAGGAGACGTGGAGGAGGCCGTAGGAGGGCAACAACCTCCGCCTTTGTGCAAGGAGGAGCAGGAGGAGCACTGCCAGAGCCCTGCAAAATGACCTCTCCAGCAGGCCACAAATGTGCATGTGTCTGCTCAAACGGTCAGAAACAGACTCCATGAGGGTGGTATGAGGGCCCGACGTCCATAGGTGGGGGTTGTGCTTACAGCCCAACACCGTGCAGGACGTTTGGCATTTGCCAGAGAACACCAAGATTGGCAAATTCGCCACTGGCGCCCTGTGCTCTTCACAGATGAAAGCAGGTTCACACTGAGCACATGTGACAGACGTGACAGAGTCTGGAGACACTGTGGAGAACGTTCTGCTGCCTTCAACATCCTCCAGCATGACCGGTTTGGCTGTGGGTCAGTCATGGTGTGGGGTGGCATTTCTTTGGGGGGCCGCACAGCCCTCCATGTGCTCACCAGAGGTAGCCTGACTGCCATTAGGTACCGAGATGAGATCCTCAGACCCCTTGTGAGACCATATGATGGTGCGGTTGGCCCTCGGTTCCTCCTAATGCAAGACAATGCTAGACCTCATGTTGCTGGAGTGTGTCAGCAGTTCCTGCAAGAGGAAGGCATTGATTCTATGGACTGGCCCGCCCGTACCCCAGACCTGAATCCAATTGAGCACATCTGGGACATCATGTCTCGCTCCATCCACCAACGCCACGTTGCACCACAGACTGTCCAGGAGTTGGCGGCTGCTTTAGTCCAGGTCTGGGAGGAGATCCCTCAGGAGACCATCCGCAACCTCATCAGGAGCATGCCCAGGTGTTGTGGAGGCACGTGGAGGCCACACACACTACTGAGCCTCATTTTGACTTGTTTTAAGGACATTACATCAAAGTTGGATCAGCCTGTAGTGTGGTTTTCCACTTTAATTTTGAGTGTGACTCCAAATCCAGACCTCCATGGGTTGATACATTTGATTTCCATTGATAATTTTTGTGTGATTTTGGTATCAGCACATTCAACTATGTAAAGAAAAAAGTATTTAATAAGAATATTTCATTCATTCAGATCTAGGAGGTGTTATTTTAGTGTTCCCTTTATTTTTTTGAGCAGTGTATATATAGTCAATAGAGAACACCAGACGACAATATTGAACACACTGAATCTAGGCTATTTTATCACACAAATGGGCTTGAATACAGTGATAAAATCATTCATATAGCCTTGATGTTCATTATTCCCCACACATACTGTATGTACCCCACAAGGTTCCATGGTTCCTTGAGATGTGTATAGGCTGTGGCCTTAGCCCCGGTCACTCCCTAGCCACACCCATAGTCACTTCCTGGTTTGAATGAATTAGAAAGTGGGTGCATAATCTGTGTGTTGACAAATCCAGGTTCTTGGCCTTCATTGCGATGGTCGTGAATTGTGCATATTATAAACATTTCCATTATTATAGGATCTACAGAAGATGTTAGAAGAAGAAGTGCTACCCTCCCCGGCCCGTGGGCAGAGGAGGGATTCATTTACCTGATCTCTGTAGTATGACTAGTGGGCAGTGTAGTGTATGTAGTTTGGGTGGATTGTATGGGTTTGGATGATTTCTAGCTACCAGAAGAGTAGAAGAAGTGGAGGTACAGTTGGTTCCGGTAATGCAACATTAATATTGGATGCCAACCGCAGTTAAACCCCAATGAAGGAGAAGAAAAAGGAAGTGGGTGTGTCAATTAGGGAAGAAGCCATGTTGTGGTCAGTAATGTTTGGTTTGATAGTTTATAAGACTAGTTTTCTCACTCAATACAAGTGAGAACTTTCTCAAAGACTTTTAAGCCTCAGACGTAGGAATTTATGACTTTCCTATGCACACCTCAGTGTTTAGTATTCAGACCCATCTTATTCAGTGGCGTAAAGCACTCTGCAGGTGTGGCTACCTTGCACACTCTGAATAAATTTAACTCAACCGCTGAAAGTCCTACCAGTTGCTGGTCAACAGATATTCTCGTGGAGTTTTCATTCAATAGGGTTTTCAGTACATTTGTCTTAAGCCATTCGTGGTGCAAGTTTGACTTTTGTTGACAGAATCACAATAATGTATTGAGAGAACGGGTTCAGAATATTAGGGATCAATGAAAAATCCATCTAAATATATGCATATTTGTCTCAGTTTCAGCATCAATACTCTGTTCTTGTAAATGATTTAGGTTTATGGAAGTATTTACTCTATGAATCTCAAAAAACAGGTTTAGAGAGCCTTTACTCACAAAAGAAAGAAAATGGTGGTTGGATTCTGTCAGGGATTTCCTCCTCTTCTTCCGAAGAGGAGAGGCGAAAAGGATCAGAGGACCAATATGCGGCGTGGTAAGTGTCCATGGTTCCTTTTAATACGTAAATGTACACATGAACACTACAAAACAATAAACATGGAAAACCTAAACAGTCCTATCTGGTGCAAAGACAGAGACAGGAACAATCACCCACAAACACACAGTGAAACCCAGGCTACCTAAGTATGATTCTCAAGCAGAGACAACTAATGACACCTGCCTCTGATTGAGAACCATACTAGGCCGAAACATAGAAATACCCCAAAACATAGAAAAACAAACAGACTGCCCACCCGACTCACACCCTGACCATACTAAATAATGACAAAACAAAGGAAATAAAGGTCAGAACGTGACAGATTCATTCTGCAAATTGCCACATTCAGTTCTTTAAACCATGGTAATATTGGAAGATTAGTGTACATATAATTATAATAGAGAGAATAGTGTACAATAGTAGGCTATACCCTTGTCTATTGCTTGCACTAACCATGGAACTGTGTGATGACATGGCCAAGTATTACACCATGCGTAGCTTTCAAAATGTTACGGCTTGGCCTGTGCTCTGCTTGAGTCTAAACTGTAAATTGGCCACTCAATAACATTCACTGTCTTCTTGGTAAGCAACTTCAGTGTAGATTTGGCCTTGTGTATTAGGTTATTGTCCTACTGAAAGGTGAATTAATCTCCCAGTGTCTGTTGGAAAGCCGACTGAACCAGGTTTTCCTCTCGGGAATTTGCCAGTTGCTTAGCTCCATTTTGTTTATTTTTTATCCTGAAAAACTCCAGTTCTTAATGATTACAAGCATACCCATAACATGATGCAGCTACCACTATGCTTGAACATATGGAGAGTGGTATGCAGTAATGTGTTGTGTTGGATTTACCACAAACATAACAATTTGTATTCAGGACAAAAACTAAATTTCTTTGCCACATTTCTTTGCAGTGTTACTTTAGAGTCTTGTTACAAACATGATGCATGTTTTGCAATATTTTTTATTCTTTACAGGCTTCCTTCTTTTCACTCTATCAATTAGGTTAGTATTGTTGAGTAACTAAAATGTTGATCCATCTTCAGTTCTCCTATCACAACCAATAATCTCTGTAACTGTTTTAAAGCCAGTGTAGCCTATAATTAAGACATTCAAGAGTGCCCATCCCTGCAAGTTAAAATGATGTACAATTTCAATTCTGCATAATGGAATGAACTTTAATGTGGGAAAGTTGATGTGTTACAAATCCCCCGGTACTGCTGCTCATTCGGTTCCAAACGCAGAATGGTTGCCAGCACGCTGTCCATGGCGCTGCCGAGTCTTGAGAGACAGTCCAGCGTCATGAGGACTGTCAACAACGGTCGACAGCTCGGCCTTTCCCACCGTCTATATTTTCACTGGGTCGATTATTCTGTCACGCTGTATAATGATAGGAGACAGCCGCAGGAATACGGGTGTTTTATTTCTTCACCAAAAATAAAGTATGTCATGAAAACGACAGGGATGAAGCCCAAAAACACACACACATATATATAAAAACAGGGATGTAACCCAAACAAAAGAGTGAGGTGTAAAACCTCTAAATAATACATCGGAGGAGACCCGTAATAACAAGTGCACAATAACACGTACCACCAAATCCGCTACAACAGAGCACAGGTACTCACAAGACCTACGGACATGGGGACAATAACCGACCAGGAGAATGGGGAACAAAGGGCACATATATACACATACTAATCAGGGGGAATGGGAACCAGGTGTGCGTAATGAGACAAGACAATCCGGGGTTGGTGGTAATGAATCCAGTTCAGTGACACCTAGAAGGCCGGTGACTAGACCTCCGGAGCTGGTGAACGGAATGAGCAACAGTACCGGGGGATCCGTGACAATATGCTTCAGTTTGCTGCCAAATGCTTTGTCTCCAGCGACTATAAGGTAAAATAGATCTAAAACAAGTGTCATTTATATTTACAAGTCCCATATCCAAACAAATGACTAATTTATAAAGCTCTTATCAATAGTTCTTATCAAGATGTAAATTACAGTGCATGGAGAATGGAGTTATTTCTTTCTGGATTTTTGTTATTGTTGATGCTTGCTTTTTCTACTTGGAACCGGTAGGTTTGTTAGACCTTATTAAATGGTTGTCTCGTGTGTATAGGTGGTGGAATTATTAGGGAATTAGGTCAAAGTCAGCATACGGTGTAGACACACCTCCGCCACACCTTCTTTAAGACACGGATGTTTCATGGTAGAGTGGGGTGTGCAAAATGGGTCCATTTTGGGTCAAAATGGGTCAACACTTCCCCCATGGGCAAACACAGGGCTGGCCCTAACATAAGGCAAGATTAGGCCGCCCTCCGAGCCCCTGATCGGATACTACACCGTCTGCGGCACCCCAGCCACCAAGCTCATAGCGTTGCTGCAGTTCCCGCCCCCACCCCATTCCCGCTTCTCCCGAAGTTCACTCCTACTATCTTTGGCAGCTATGGTGATGTGTGTGTTTTATATGGGATTATCCAATTGTGAAACATTCATAAAAATTAATCTGCCAATTAAATGGTTGTATTTATGTTCATGTTTGTGTGTGACAAAGACAATTGGTGATTAAGGCAGTAGCCTAACCTAGCCTGTTAAGGTTAGCTAACTACTACTAGTGGATATAATTTCAGCTAAAAGTCATCTATAGAGATTTGAAACAATTTGCTACCATGTCTAAGAGACAAAAACCATCAGGAAGTGAATATGTTTTTAAAAAACAATGATAAAAGAAGCACAATCTCTATTCCAAAGAAATTTGCTAGTGAAATGTATCAGCATGCAGCAATGTCCATCAGCCGGTATGGAGAATGACAAGCCTACGAGGAAAGGCCATTCATTCACATAGAACGCGCTGATTCTAGTAGCGAAGACGGCAAAACGGATGAGTCCGAGTCATGCACTTCCACCGACGATGACAGCTCTCTGGCTGGACAAGAACAGGTGGTCGCACCACGCCTAGACTCACCTCCAAACAATGCCCAGACTCAGATTCGTCACTCCCCGTCTCCAATGACAGTGGTGGTGGTGGTGCTAAATTCAACTACCAGACAAAAAACATAAAAGATCCCAGTGAGTGGCCAAAATATATGTATGGATCTTTACGGGATATGTTAGTGCAGGCTGGGCCACATCAGGATAAGGAGGGGAATTTCCGAAGAGACGAGGAGCAAGGGATGTTGTCGGTGGCCCACTACAATCGGAGGATGCCAAACAGGGAGAGAGTGGCGAGACCAAGGCTTGTCTATTCCAAGCAAAACGTTGCAGCCTTCTGTTTTCACACGAGTGCAAATCTGCGATGGTCAGGGATGGAACCAGGGACTGGAAGAATCCGTGCCACCTCCTCAGCTCGCATGAGAAGTCGCATGACTACCTAGATAGTTTCCAGAGGTGGAAGGAGCTGGAGATCAGGCTTGAGTCCAAGCAAACTTGATTTGATTTCAGGACCATGGACATCTACTGACAGAAAACATCGCTGACTACAATGCAGCACCACAGGAAAGGAAAGAGGCCACTCTTGGTGGAGACAAAATAAATAAATGCTGAAACTGATGTTGGACAATCAAATTGGATATGTAAATAAACAAACCTTGTTAAGGCTTTGACATTATTTTACACTGCTCCAGCGAAACGAGGCCCGCCATGCATTTATGAAAGCACTTGTTTCCAAAGCTCAAATGATCTTACTCTAATTTACAGTTCTACAGGAATATTAAAATATATGTTAAATATGTTATATAAAGGGTTATTTTTATTGTAATTGTAACCATGATGGGGTCGTGCATGTGTGATATTAATAAGAAACTCGTTTTCCTACTATAGGTAGTAGGTTGCATAGTGATAGCAACATTGTCATTCTTTGATGCAGTACAATCCATTCTGCCTGGTAAGGGACCTCCTATATGTGCACCAAACATTTTTATGGGCATAAACATAGAATTACATATATACTTGGAGCTTATTTCTTCATCTTCCAAAAAATAAGTGGTCAAGCCTACCTGTTCGACAGACACAATTATCCAATCCATAGATGTCGGTACAGTATAGCCAAATACTCCAATACTGTCACATGCACTGATGAAATACTTCGGTGCCTGGGAAGGGCTTGGTGTGCTTGACTAAAACCAGGGCTCGAATTAAGTGAGGGTATCACATACCCTTTGTTTTAAAGAAAAGGGAAAAAATGATGTAAATTGTTTGCTTTATATTTTGAAATAAATACATAAAACGTATCCAGATTACATCAAGTGTTCTACAACAATGCTTAACTCGGTGATGCCTTTATGGTAGAAACAAACTGTTAAATGCCCGCGAAAGACGTGACTCCGATGCATATGGGGATATTGATTCCTCTTTATGACGATCTGAAGCTAAACTGCAGCCTATAATATTCAAGGAGATAAAAACATTGAGTTTGCAAATTTGTCCCTATTACTTGAGCTTTTCTCTTTCTGAAAAGATAATATGTCTGTTTAAACCCAGGCAGCTTTTAGGGAAGCACTTCTGTTATTGGGTTATACAACGGACGAGAAGCCAGCAATTGAAGCTTACAGTTTTCTACATCAGTAGAGTCTGTCTGGGTGGAAAGGTAACTTTTGAAAGTGCCATGCTTAGATTCATAAGGATGTCTAAGATGTAATAATTTTTGTCTTGCCTATGGCAGCAGCAGTCCAGGGCATTGGTGATTTTATCAATGTAATCATATTGAAAATATTAGGTTAAGTTATTGACATTGAACTGTTTATATAGCCTACTAACCAGATGTGTTAAAAATTGTGTTTAATTTGTAGCATAGGCCTATTAATTGGGCTGCTATTATGTTCCTCTGACTTTTAGCTGAGAATTTATTTTTATCTCACCTAGGTTGGCAGAACGTCCAGGACTGGCCCTGGGCAAACATTTATGGAAGGTTTTGTTCAAATCAAAATGGGTGCAGGTCAGAACGTGATTGAAATCATATGGAACAACCCTACAGGCAGAGCATGTAGGAGAGTTAATGGCCCATAAATCCTGTGTCCATAGGAGAAGACATCATGTTCTCTGCATTCTAAATCAAGAGGGTCCCTGTGTCTAGGCCACATTTATGTTTCCCAATCAACATGAAGAAGAAATGAAGAAATCCACAACAAGTATGGCCATAAAGAGGCCATTGTTCATATTTAGTTGGTGATGAAGAACAGCAGAATCACACGCATAACGGGCCACCATCAGAGAGCCAGAGAGCCACAGCATGATGTCTCATTTACACTGAAGAGGAGAGAGATTCTTTAGAATGAATGGTTGAACTGTAGCTAAGGCTAATGCTTGCGTGGGCACCTCATTGCCAAAATCTCATTTTAAAAAAGCAATTCAATCTCAATGAGATTCATAGTAGAATAAACAATGGACAGATGAATGATACAATAGCACTAGATGCATGTTCTATCCATCGATCCTATAGGGTTTGTCGTTGATTATTCAGCTGAAGAAGAGACCACCAGTTTCAATCAATGTCAAATCAAATAACCCACCCCTGACCTTCTACCTCTTGTGTGCCACTCCATTTCTACAGCAACCTACAATACAGGATTTTGGGATGAGAGGCACTTGAGACCATGCAGTTGACAACTCTGAAATGGGATATAGATGACAGTGGAAAAGGTAACTCTGCTATGTAACTAATCTTCGCAGCAACATACTCAAGGCTTCCATCATATATGTAACAGAAGGAAGTGACAATCATAATGTCTGTCTGTCTGCCTGTCTGTCTGCCTGTCTGTCTGTCTGTCTGTCTGTCTGTCTGTCTGTCTGTCTGTCTGTCTGTCTGTCTCTGTCTGTCTCTGTCTGTCTGTCTGTCTGTCTGTCTGTCTGTCTGTGTGTGTGTGTGCTACAGGGAAGGTGTGAGAGGCGAAGCCTGCAGTGTATCTGAGATGCCGACTGTATGTAAGGCAGCTTGAGTATAATAAGACAGGACATAGTGTGTCAACTCACAGAAAAGCCTAACCACTGATGGCCTACACACTGATGGCCTACACCTCAACTCTAGACTCACCACCCTCACCCTACCTTAACGCCCTCCCGCTGGCCCTGCCCCCGAGCGAGACCCCGCTGTCTTCAATAAATATCAAATACCCTCTCCACAGCACAAACACAACAGGAAAATCCATACAGCGCTGCTTAGACTACATCACATCTACAAAAACACACACACTGGAAGTGCCAACTGCAACACAGCCAAATGCAGCCTTTTTCAGGTGTGGTGCAAATAGTTTCACCCAGAGGTAGCTTAAAGATAGATAGATACACTGAGTGTACAAAACATTA
Source organism: Oncorhynchus nerka (assembly GCF_034236695.1). Lineage (NCBI taxonomy): Eukaryota > Metazoa > Chordata > Actinopteri > Salmoniformes > Salmonidae > Oncorhynchus > Oncorhynchus nerka. The sequence goes on from NC_088417.1 coordinate 63,050,419, forward strand.
AGGACATCTGCTCTTTACATGACAGACTGACCTGGTGAATACAGGTGAAAGCTATAATCCCTTATTGATGTCACTTGTTAAATCCATTTCAATCAGTGTAGATGAAGTGGAAGAGACAGGTTAAAGAAGGATTTTTGAGCCTTGAGATAATTGAGACATGGATTGTGTGTGTGTGCCATTCAGAGGGTGAATGGGTAAGACAAAAGATTGAGGTAGTAGGTTCCAGGTGCATTGGAAATGCAACGCTGCTGGGTTTTTCACGCTCAACAGTTTCCCGTGTGTAACAAGAATGGCCCACCACCCAAACAACATCCAGCCAACTTGACACAACTGTGGGAAGCATTGGAGTCAACATGGACTAGCATCCACGTGGAATGCTTTCGACAAATTGTAGAGCCCATTCCCCGATGAATTGAGGATGTTCTGAGGGCAAAGGGGGGTGCAACTCAATATTAGGAAGGTGTTCTTAATGCTTTGTACACTCAGTGTATACATCTCCTTCTCTGTGGCTGACATGAGTAAGACTTTTAAAAGGGTTAATACTAGCAAGGCCGCGGGACCAGAAGGAATACCCGGGCGCGTGTCCTCAGAGCATGTACAGACCAGCTGGCAAGCGTCTTCACTGACATTTTTTAACTCCCAGTCTAATCACAACATGTTTCAAGCTGACCACCATTGTTCCTGTTCCCAAGAACTCTAAGGTAACCTGCCTCAATGACTAACACCCCGTAGCACTCACATCTGAAATCAAAAAGTGCTTTGAAAGGCTGGTAATGACACACACAAACTCCCTAATCCCAGATACCCTGGACCCCTTTGCATCTGCGTGCTTGTTGCGTTCTTCCTTGTTCGCTCGTTCATGAGCTGACTTGCTCATTCTAAATAGTATAATCTAATCTGTTCAAAACAGTGGCAGCATGTGCAGCAGTGGTCATTCGCTTTTTGATATACAAAAGTGCAATAGGTGCATTTATGCTGTTGTTGAAATGCACAGGTTGCTTTATATATCTTCTCAAATAAACTACAGGTAGTTTGAAAACTTGGCATCATATTTCTGTGATGCTGCTTTGTTGACAACTTCAATCCTCTTGCACCCAGTTTATTTAGTCAATCAGCCACCGCCGCTGCTCATACTCACATCCCTCACCCACCCCATAGAGAGTATCTCTCCCTCTGTAATCAAATCAAAATATATTATATTTGTCACATGCACCGAATATAACTGGTGTAGACTTGACTGTGAAATGTTTGCTCACGAGCCCTTCCCAACAATACAGAGTTAAAAAATGAAATAGTAACACGAGGAATAAAATTGCAGAGGTACGAGGTATTTGAGGTAGATATGCACATGAAGGCAGGGTAAAATGACCAGGCATCAGGATAGATAATGATAAAATAAAGAATAGAGCAGCAGCAGAAAATTATGAGTGTAAATGTGTGTGTGTGTGTGTGTGTGTGTGTTGTGTACATGTGTGAGTTTTGTAATAATAAACTCTACAAAAATGTCAAGGTTATTTCCTTTTTTTAAAAAGAACAAGTGTGGAGGCTGGCTGTGTTCAAGCTCGGCTTCAGAGGAGGGAGAAACGCTCCGAAAACAATCGCTCTTCTTAAAGGTCATGCCATTTCACGTGGCAATCAAATAATATTAGTGGCGCAGGGTTTTCTGTTGAGGGACATTATGATGGCTCCTTTGTGCTACATCTGTAAAGCTGCCGGGCCAAAGGTTTATGTCACAACACACGCCATGTTTGTTAACTCCCACCGAGCTGTCAAAGAGGCCCGACCTCGGGGCAGCCCACCTGCCTGCGGATCTGCTTGCACTTCACTCACCCACCTAATCATCTTCCTTGCATTTTCTTCGCCAATGCAGTCACGAGTTAGGAGATATGACCACTCTATTGCCCAGGTCCCAGAGTGTCTACCTTCACAGTAACGGCACACTGACTGAGACAGATGGATTACCATGACTCCCTTGTGGAAGAACTCCTCCAGATCTCCATACAAACTCTCTTCTTTCTTTCGCTCTCGTTCTTCATCCGTCAGCCAATCTCCTAAGATGGATCTGCCCATCAAGACACTAAGTATTTACATTTCTTATATTGCTTGCATCTCAAGAGGTTTGAATGCTAGGATAAATGAATATATATGCATCGACAGATATCCAAGGAGCAGGATAACTGAACCAACTCAGGGTATCTCTGGCCCAGACTCCAACAGTGTGATGGAGGCCCTGTCTTGGAGGCCAATAAGTGGTGCTGATTACTGTTAGAATCTTACTTTAACTGTATAATTTTATCTGGCAAATCAACCCAAGGCAATCTGATCCAAGCTTTTCCAAATGTCCCCCTCTTTCATCCCCGGGCAGATTAGATTTGAGATGTGATTGGTGATATAGTTTTAAGTTTTAATATTATGTGCACAAGTACAGTGCAAGCTCCAAACCCAACAATGCCGTAATCAATATCAATGTAGCACTAGAAATAACATAAGGTAGAACAAAAACACACAATAAATAAATAAATAAAAACACAAGAAAAAAGAAGAACAGGGTCAGTTCCAATAGCATATTTACATTGTACGGGGATACTGGAGTGATAGAGGTATATACAGTGCCATCGGAAAGTCCCCCCATTTCAAGGTGTCATAAGTATTTGGACAAATTCACTTAAGTGTACTAAAGTAGTCTAAAGTTTAGCATTCTGCCACATATTCATAGCATGCAATGACAACATCAAGCCTGTGACTCTAAATGTGATATTTCAGTTATTATTATTATATTTTTTATAAATTAGCAAATATTTCTAAAAAACAGTTTTTGCTTTGTCATTATGGAGTATTGTGTGTAGATTGCTGAGGAAAACAAACAATTTACATTTTTAAATGTTTTAAAAATAAGGCTGTAACAAAATGGGGAAAAAGTCAAGGGGTCTGAATATTTTCCAAAGGCACTGTATGTATGTAAGGTGACTAGGCATCATGATATGAAATCAAATTGTAGTCACATGCGCCGAATACAACGAATACAGTGAAATGCTTACTTACGAGCCCCTAACCAACAATGCAGTTAAAAAAAATATGTACAGTGGGGCAAAAAAGTATTTAGTCAGCCACCAATTGTGCAAGTTCTCTCACTTAAAAAGATGAGAGAGGCCTGTAATTTTCATCATAGGTACACTTCAACTATGACAGACAAAATTAGAAAAAGAATCCAAAAAATCACATTGCAGGATTTTTAATGAATTTATTTGCAAATTATGGTGGAAAATAAGTATTTGGTCAATAACAAACGTTTATCTCAATACTTTGTTATATACCGTTTGTTGGCAATGACAGAGGTCAAACGTTTTCTGTAAGTCTTCACAAGGTTTTCACACACTGTTTCTGGTATTTTGGCCCATTCCTCCATGCAGATCTCCCCTAGAGCAGTGATGTTTTGGGGCTGTTGTTGGGAAACACGGACTTTCAACTCCCTCCAAAGATTTTCTATGGGGTTTAGATCTGGAGACTGGCTAGGCCACTCCAGGACCTTGAAATGCTTCTTACGAAGCCACTCCTTTGTTGCCCGGGCGGTGTGTTTGGGATCATTGTCATGCTGAAAGACCCAGCCACGTTTCGTCTTCAATGCCCTTGCTGATGGAAGGAAATCTCACGATACATGGCCCCATTCATTCTTTCCTTTACATGGATCAGTCGTTCTGGTCCTTTTGCAGAAAAACAGACCCAAAGCATGATGTTTCCACCCCCATGCTTCACGGTAGGTATGGTGTTCTTTGGATGCAACTCAGCATTCTTTGTCCTCCAAGCACGACGAGTTGAGTTTTTACCAAAAAGTCATATTTTGGTTTCAACTGACCATATGACATTCTCCCAATCTTCTTCTGGATCATCCAAATGCTCTCTAGCAAACTTCAGACGGGCCTGGACATGTACTGGCTTAAGCAGGGGGACACGTCTGGCACTGCAGGATTTGAGTCCCTGGCAGCGTAGTGTGTTACTGATGGTAGGCTTTGTTACTTTGGTCCCAGCTCTCTGCAGGTCATTCACTAGGTCCCCCCGTGTGGTTCTGGGATTTTTGCTCACCGTTCTTGTGATCACTTTGGGTGAGATCTTGCGTGGAGCCCCAGTTCGAGGGAGATTATCAGTGGTCTTGTATGTCTTCCATTTCCCAATAATTGCTCCCACAGTTGATTTCTTCAAACCAAGCTGCTTACCTATTGCAGATTCAGTCTTCACAGCCTGGTGCAGGTCTACAATTTTGTCTTGGCCATAGTGGAGTTTGGAGTGTGACTGTTTGAGGTTGTGGACAGGTGTATTTTATACTGATAACAAGTTCAACCAGGTGCCATTAATACAGGTAACGAGTGGAGGACAGAGGAGCCTCTTTAAGAAGAAGTTACAGGTCTGTGAGAGCCAGAAATCTTGCTTGTTTGTAGGTGACCAAATACTTTTTTTCCACCATAATTTGCAAATAAATCCATTAAAAATCATACAATGTGATTTTCTGGATTTTTTTTCTCATTTTGTCTGTCATAGTTGAAGTGTACCTATAAAGAAAATTACAGGCCTCTCTCATCTTTTTAAGTGGGAGAACTTGCACAATTGGTGGCTGACTAAATACTTTTTTGCCCCACTGTATAAGAAATAAAAGAAACAAGTAATTAAAGAGCAGCAATAAAATAATAATAGCGAGACTATATACAGGCGGGTACCGGTACAGAGTCAATGTGCAGGGGCACCGGTTGAGGTAACATGTACATGAAGGTAGAGTTATTAAAGGGACTATGCATAGACAATAACAACAGAGAATAGCAGCGGTGTAAAAGAGGGGGAGATAGGGGGGAGGGGCAATGCAAATAGTCTGAGTAGCTATTTCATTAGGTGTTCAGGAGTCTTATGGCTTGGGGGTAGAAGCTGTTTAATAGCCTCTTGGACCTAGACTTGGCGTTCCGGAACCACTTGCTGTGTGGTAACAAAGAGAACAGTCTATGACGAGGGTGGCTGGAGTCTTTGACCATTTTTATGGCCTTCCTCTGACACCTCCTAGTATACAGGTCCTGGATGGCAGGAAGCTTGGCCCCAGTGATGTACTGGGCCGTATGCACTACCCTCTGTAGTGCCTTGCGGTCGGAAGGCCGAGCAGTTGCCATACCAGGCGGTGATGCAACCAGTCAGGTTGCTCTTGATGGTGCAGCTGTAGAACCTTTTGAGGATCTAAGGACCAATGCCAAATCTTTTCAGTATACTGAGGGAGAATAGGTTTGGTCGTGCCCTCTTCACGACTGTCGTGGTGTACTTGGACCATGTTAGTTTGTTGGTGATGTGGACACCAAGGAACTTGAAGCTCTCAACCTGCCCCACTGCAGCCCCGTCGATGACAATGGGGGTATGCTCAGTCCTCTTTTTCCTGTAGTCCACAATCATCTCCTTTGTCTTGATCACGTTGAGGGAGAGGTTGTTGTCCTGGCACCACACGGCCAGGTCTCTGACCTCCTCCCTATAGGCTGTCTTGTTGTGGTTGGTGATCGGGCCTACCACTCTTGTGTCCTCGGCAAACTTAATGATGGTGTTTGAGTCATGCCTGGCCGTACAGTCATGAGTGAACAGGGAGTACAGGAGGGGACTGAGCATGCACCCCTGAGGGGCCCCTGTGTTGAGGATCAGCATGACGGATGTGTTGTTACCTACCCTTACCACCTGGGGAGGCCCGTCAGGAAGTCCAGAATCCAGTTGCAGGGGGAGGTGTTTAGTCCCAGTGTCCTTAGCTTATTGATGAGCTTTGAGGGCACTATGGTGTTGAACGCTGAGCTGCAGTCAATGAATAGCATTCTCACATAGGTGTTCCTTTTGTCCAGGTAGGAAAGGGCTGTGTGGAGTGCAATAGAGATTGCATCATCTGTGGATCTGTTGGGGTGATATGCAAATTGGAGAGGGTCTAGTGTTTCTGGGATAATGGTGTTGATGTGAGCCGTGACCAGCCTTTCAAAGCACTTCATGGCTACAGACGTGATTGCTATGGGTCGGTAGTCATTTAGGCAGGTTACCTTAGTGTTCTTGGGCACAGGCACTATGGTGGTCTGCTTAAAACATGTTGGTATTACAGACTCGGACAGGGAGAGGTTGAAAATGTCAGTGAAGACACTTGCCAGTTGGTCAGAGCATGCTCGCAGTACACGTCCTGGTAATCCATTTGGTCCTGCGGCCTTGTGAATGTTGACCTGTTTAAAGGTCTTACTCACATCGGCTGCGGAGAGCGTGATCACACAGTCTTCCGGAACAGCTGATGCTCTCATGCATGTTTCAGTGTTATTTGCTTTGAAGCAAGCATAGAAGTAGTTTAGCTGGTCTGGTAGGCTTGTGTCACTAGGAAGGTCTCGGCTGTGCTTCCCTTTGTAGTCTGTAATGGTTTGCAAGCCCTGCCACATCCGGCGAGCGTCAGAGCCAGTGTAGTATGATTCAATCTTAGTCCTGTATTGACGCTTTACCTGTGTGATGGTTTGTTGGAGGGCATAGCGGGATTTCTTATAAGCTTCCGGGTTAGAGTCCTGTTCCTTGAAAGCGGCAGCTCTAGCCTTTAGCTCAGTGCGGATGTTGCCTGTAATCCATGGCTTCTGGTTGGGGTATGTACGTACGGTCACTGTGGGGATGAAGTCATGGATGCACTTATTGATGATGCCAATGACTGATGTGGTGTACTCCTCAATGCAATCGGAGGAATCCAGGGAACATATTCCAGTCTGTTGTGAATTTTGACCTACAGTGATATACAGTGTTGTTATACAGTGACATTTTGTTGTGTTACAATCAGAATTTAGATTTTTTTGTCACAGGCCTACACACAATACCCCATGTTCGAAATTTTTACAAATTAATTAAAAAGGAAAAGTTAAAATGGCTTGGTTCAATAAGTATTCAACCTCTTTGTTTTGGCAAGCCTAAATAAGTTCAGGAGTAAAAATGTGCTTAACATGATTTTTGAATGACTGTCTCATCTCTGTACCACACACATACAATTATCTGTAAGCTCCCTCAGTCAAAAACAGTGAATTTCAAACACAGATTCAACCACAAAGAGCAGGGAGGTTTTCCAATGTCTTGCAAAGAAGGCTACCTATTGGTAGATAGGTAGAAATTAAAAAGCAGACATTGAATATCCCTTTGAGCATGTTGAAGTTATTAATTATACTTTGGATGGTGTATCAATACACCCAGTCACTACAAAGATACAGTCCTTTCTAACTCAGTTGCCAGAGAGGAAGGAAATCACTCAGGAATTTGACCATGAGGTCATTGGTGACTTTAAAACAGTTACAGAGTTTATTGGCTGTGATAGGAGAAAACTAAGGGTCAACAACATTGTAGTTACTCCACAATACAAACCTAATTGACAGTGAAAAGAAGGAAGCCTGTACAGAATACAAACATTTCTAAACATGCATCCTGTTTGCAATATGCAAAATTAAAACTGCAAAAAATGTGGCAATGAAATTAACTTTATGTCCAGAATAAAACCCAACAAAACACATCCCTGAGTACCACTCACACATATTTTCAAGCATAGTGGTTGCTGCATCATGTTATGGGTATGCTTGTCATCGGCAAGGACTAAGGATTTTCTTTGATAAAAAGAAACGGAATAGAGCTAAGCACAGGCAAATTCCTAGAGGAAAAGCTGGTTCAGTATGCTTTCCTACCAGAAAATACAATCACGTCCCGTGCCCCTCAGCCGGGGAAAAAGACCACTGCAACACTTTGAGGTACTGTTGAGGCTATTGATCTTGGTCATCATAGCTGGACCAATCCATGTCTACAGTGCTCCAGCTCAGGCACAGCTTGTGACATATATATAATACAATTTGGCCCTGGAAGATCTAAATGACACTGAGGCAACTGGACAAATATAGTATTGTATAGGCAGAGTGGCTGAGGACAAAGCTGCATGCATTGAGTCACTGACACCAGACCATGTTAGAGTCAAAGCATATATACACAATCACACAATCTGCTTGGAAAATCTCAGACAACTTTGAATATACAGTATAATATGAGAAGTTAAAATATGTCTGTGCCATGTTTAATAGATTCCCCTCATGCTTGTTTATACCATACACCAAAGAACTAGCTTGGCTCAAAACGATGCCAACCTACGCAACAGCTCAGGCAGCAGCAACATCAATGCCAACAAATGACCACTATACCATCCATTGCACATACGAAACTGCCTTTGCATTATGATGATGATTCGTTTCGGTGGCTTGCCGCACCGCTGCAGTCTAGTTTTGACAGAATGGTGGCCAAATGTGTTCTGTTTCTGCCCAAGGGAACAGCCAACATTCCAACACCCACACATCCTGTCAAGTGATGTCAGCCCCCAGGTACCGTCCAGAGACGAGGGACAAAACATTATGAAGCAAAGCCCTCAACACTTCAAAATGCAGACATCCCCTATTTGTTGACTATTTATCCCAGGCTTTGATGTGTTTTCTATATACAGTTGAAGTCGGAGGTTTACATACACTTAGGTTGGAGTAATTAAAACTCGTTTTTCAACCACTCCACAAATGTCTTGTTAACAAACTATAGTTTTGGCAAGTCGGTTAGGACATCTACTTTGTGCATGACACAAAGTAATTTTTCCAACAATTGTTTACAGACAGATTATTTCACTTATAATTCACTGTATCACAATTCCAGCGGGTCAGAAGTTGACTGTGCCTTCAAACAGCTTGGAAAATTCCAGAAAATTATGGCATGGCTTTAGAAGCTTCCGATAGGCTAATTGACATCATTTGAGTCAATTGGAGGTGTACCTGTGTATTAGAGGTCGACCGATTAATCGGAATGGCCAATTAATTAGGGCCGATATCAAGTTTTCATAACAATCGGAAATCGGTATTTTAGGGCGCCAATTTTTTTTTCTTTTTCTTACACCTTTATTTAATCTTTATTTAACTAGGCAAGTCAGTTAAGAACACATTCTTATTTTCAATGACGGCCTAGGAACGGTGGGTTAACTGCCTCGTTCAGGGGCAGAAAGACAGATTTTCACATTGTCAGCTCGGGGGATCCAATCTTGCAACCTTACAGTTAACTAGTCCAACGCAATAACGACCTGCCTCTCTCTCGTTGCACTCCACAAGGAGACTGCCTGTTACGCAAATGTAGTAAGCCAAGGTAAGTTGCTAGCTAGCATTAAACTTATCTTATAAAAAACAATCAATCATAATCTCTAGTTAACTACACATGGTTGATGATTTTACTAGATATTATCTATTGTGTCCTGTGTTGCATATAATCTGACTGAGCATACAAGCATACAAGTATCTAAGTATCTGACTGAGCGGTGGTAGGCAGAAGCAGGCGCGTAAACATTAATTCAAACAGCACTTTCATGCGTTTTGTCAGCAGCTCCTCGTTGTGCGTCAAGCATTGCTCTGTTTATGACTTCAAAGCTATCAACTCCCGAGATGAGGCTGGTGTGACCAAAGTGAAATGGCTGGCTAGTTAGCGCGCGCTAATAGTGTTTCAAACTTCACTCGCTCTGAGCCTTGGGGTGGTTGTTTCCCTTGCTCTGCATGGTTAACGCTGCTTCGATGTGGTGGCTGTTGTCGTTGTGTTGCTGGTTCGAGCCCAGGGAGGAGCGAGGAGAGGGACGGAAGCTATACTGTTACACTGGCAATACTAAAGTGCCTATAAGAACATCCAATAGTCAAAGGTTAATGAAATACAAATGGTAAGAAGGGAAATAGTCCTATAATAACTACAACCTAAAACTTCTTACCTGGGAATATTGAGGACTCATGTTAAAAGGAACCACCAGCTTTCATATGTTCTCATGTTCTGAGCAAGGAACTGAAACGTTAGCTTTCTTACATAGCACATATTGCACTTTTACGTTCTTCTCCAACCCTTTGTTTTTACATTATTTAAACCAAATTGAACATGTTTCATTATCTACTTGAGGCTAAATTGATTTTATTGATGTATTATATTAAGTTAAAATAAGTGTTCATTCAGTATTGAACAATTTCCAAACGCCTGAAGGTACCACGTTCATCTGTACAAACAATAGTATGCAAGTATAAACACCATGGGACCACGCAGGTGTCATACCGCTCAGGAAGGAGACGCGTTCTGTCTCCTAGAGATGAACGTATTTTGGTGCGAAAAGTGCAAATCAATCCCAGAACAACAGCAAAGGACCTTGTGAAGATGCTGGAGGTAACATGTACAGAAGTATCTATATCCACAGTAAAACGAGTCCTATATTGACCTAACCTGAAAGGCCGCTCAGCAAGGAAGAAGCCACTGCTCCAAAACTGCCATGAAAAAGGCAGACTTTCTGGAGAACTTTCTGGAGAAATGTCCTCTGGCCTGATGAAACAAAAATAGAACTGTTTGGTCATAATGACCATCATTTTGTTTGGTGGAAAAAGGGGGAGGCTTGCAAGCCGAAGAACACCATCCCAACCGCGAAGCACAGGTGTGGCAGCATCATGTGGGGGTGCTTTGCTGCAGGAGGGACTGGTGCACTTCACAAAATAGATGGCATCATGAGGGAGGACAATTATGTGGATATATTGAAGCAACATCTCAAGACATCAGTCAGGACGTTAAAGCTTGGTCGCAAATGTGTCTTCCAAATGGACAATACTTCCAAAATTGTGGAAAAATGGCTTAAGGACAACAAAGTCAAGGTATTGGAGTGGCCATCACAAAGCCCTGACCTCAATCCCATAGAAATGTGTGGGCAGAACTGAAAATGCGTGTGCGAGCAAGGGGGCCTACAAACCTGACTCGGTTACATCAGCTCTGTCAGGAGGAATGGGCCAAAATTCACCCAACTTATTGTGGGAAGCTTGTGGAAGGCTATCCGAAACATTTGACCCATGTTAAACAAGTCAATGCTACCAAATACTAATTGAGTATATTTAAACTTCTGACCCACTGGGAATGTGATGAAAGAAATAAAAGCTTAAATTAATAATTCTCTCTACTATTATTCTGACATTTCACATTCTTAAAATAAAGTGGTGATCTTAACTGACCTAAGACAGATACTTTTTACTAGGACAAAATGTCAGGAATTATGAAAAACTGAGTTTAAATGTATTTGGCTAAGGTGTATGTAAACTTCCGACATCAATTCTATGTCTGTCACAGCGCATGTATGTGACTCGGAAGCCATTTTCTTGCCCATTACTTCAACATATACCAGTTAATGAGTTTCTCCATAGAAACTAACAGGATCATTATTTTTCTTTCTGGGGAACAAAGACATGTCAATATGCCTTTGTTGTAAATGTTCTGGGGCCAAAGTTGCAGAGTTAATTGAAAATAATGTCATTGTTGATTATATGCTTTTTCATGAGGCTATTTTCTCTTGAAACATATGGTCTTTCCACAAGAATCTCATGGAAACATATATATTTTTTAAAGTTATTAATTTATAAAGTACCAAAATTACCATAGATTGCCATAGATTACTTGTTAATAACCGAAATTACAGAAGGTAAATTACCGTAGCTTTGCAACCCTAGATTTTCGGTATACTGTCTGTCAATACGGACTTCACGTCATATCATGTCACATCACCCATTTTGCCAGGGAAAGAGCTTACCGGTCTGGCTGCCATTTTCAAACCCAGCTTGTCAACTCTCCTTCCCTTTCTATCTCTGTGAAAACGTGAAAGGGCCCTCAAACCAAATCTGACCTGTTCAGGATTTGCCCTGTGATATTACAATGGTAGAGAATAATTTTAACTCGGCTTCTCCTTCACTTCCGTGAAATAAATAATGGAGACTTAGCTGTTTCTTTTCTCTTATTACATTTTTCTTATCAAGCCATGGTGAAGATATTTTGAACAGACTTCAGTAACACGAGGGGTTATATTTTTGGTTTTATGTCTGTCTGGAAGCAAACACGGATAAGAAAGACAGAAAGTACAAAAACTACTGACATTTCACTCTAGGCTACTCAGTGCAATGCCAGCCATGTCTGCTCCACCTCTCCCACAGTAAAGGCTTCCTGCAGTCTGTGTACAAAGGTGACTGTAGCAATGTGTCAGCCATGGTGACATATGACAAGCCTTTCATTCTCCTTACATGACTCCGTTGCAGCCAGAGTGTGAACGAATGATTAATGTGAGAACAGTTAGGTGACACCAGCCATGTTTTACGTCCAAGTACACAATACTATTTAAGAAGTTCACTTTAATCATGGATTGAGGATTAATTACTGTAACCTCTAGATATATGCTATTTTTCCACACAAAAGTCACTGAAAATAAGTCATTATAAAAGCACTGCTGGGGTTTTGAATCAGTAGTGGTAACAAGAGTAAAGACAGCTACCTAATGGATAAAACAAACTCCATATACAGTACCAGTCAAAAGTTTGGACACCTACTCATTGCAGGGTTTTTCTTTATTTTTACTATTTTCTACATTGTCGAATAATAATGAAGACATAAACACTATGAAAAAACACATATGGAATCATGTAAAAGTGTTAAATAAATCTAAATATATTTTACATTTGAGATTCTTCAAAGTAGCCACCCTTGATGACAGCTTTGCACACTCTTGGCATTCTCTCAACCACCTTCATGAGGTAGTCACCTGCAATGCTTTTCAATTAACAGGTGTGCCTTGTTAAAAGTTCATTTGTGGAATTTCTTTCCTTCTTAATGCGTTTGAGCCAATGAGTTGTGCTGTGACAAGGTAGGGGTGGAATACAGAAGATGGTCTTTTACCAAATAAGGCTAAGTCTATATTATGGCAAGAACAGCTCAAATAAGCAAAAAGAAACGACAGTCCATCTTTACTTTAAGACATGAAGGTCAGTCATTATGGAAAATGTCAAGAACTTTTAAAGTTTCTTTAAGTGCAGTCGCAAAAACCATTAAGCAATATGTTGAAACTGGCTCTCATGAGGACCGCACAGAAAAGGAAGGCGCAGAGTTACTTCTGCTGCAGAGGATAAGTTCATTAGAGTTAACTGCACCTCAGATTGCAGCCCAAATAAATGCTTCACAGAGTTCAACATCAACTGTCCAGAGACTGTTATTCAGGCCTTCATGGTCGATTTGCTGCAAAGAAACCACTACTAAAGGACACTAAGAAGAAGAGACTTGCTTGGGCCAAGAAACATGGGCAACGGACATTAGACCAGTGGACAATCTGTCCTATGGTCTGATGAGTCCACACTTGAGATTTTTGTCTCCTCATCAATCTACACATAATACCCCATAAAAGTGTTATTTTTCCTCATTAATCTACACAGAATACCCCATAATGACAAAGCATAAACTATTTTTTAGAAATGTAGGCTAATTTATAAAAACATAAAAATTGTAAAATCACATTTACATAAGTATTCAGACCCTTTACGCAGTACTTTGTTGAGGCAGCTTTGGCAGTGATTACAGCATCGAGTCTTCTTGAGTATGACGCTACAAGCTTGGCACACCTGTATTTGGGGAGTTCCTTCCATTTCTTCTCTGCAGATCCTCTCAAGCTCTGTCAGGTTGGATGGGGAGCGTTACAGCACAGCAATTTTCAGAGATGCACAACTCTCCAGAGATGTTTGATCGAGTTCAAGTCCGGGCTCTGGCTGGGCCACTCAAGGACATTCAGAGACTTGTCCCGAAGCTACTCCTGTGTTGTCTTGGCTGTGTGCTTAGGGTCGTTGTCCTGTTGGAAGGTGAACCTTCGCCCCAGTCTGAGGTCCTGAGCGCTCTAGGAAGAGTCTTGGTGGTTCCAAACTTACTCCATTTGATATCCAGATGGAGGCCGCTGTGTTCTTGGGGACCTTCAATGCTGCATAATCTTTTTTGTACCCTTCCCTAGATCTGTGCCTCAACATAAACCTGTCTTGGAGCTCTACGGACAATTCCTTCGACCTCATGGCTTGGTTTTTGCTCTGATATGCACTGTCAACCCGTAGGACCTTAGATAGACAGGTGTGTGCCTTTCCACATGTCCAATCAACTTAATTTACCACAGGTGGACTCCAAGTTGTAGAAACGTCTCAAGGATGATCAATCGAAACAGGATGCACCTGAGCTCAATTTTGAGTCTCATAAGAAAGGATCTGAATACTTATGTAAATAAGGTATTTCTGTTTTTGTTTTTTTAATACATTTGCTCAAATAAAATAAAAACTCTTTTCACTTAGTCATCATGTGGTATTGTGTGTAGATTGATGAGGAAATGGTTTTATTTAATCCATTTTAGAATAAGGCTCAAACAACAAAATGTGGAACAAGTCAAAAGGTATGAATACTTTCCGAAGGCACTGTATGGTTGTGTGTGTGAAAAATAAAGAGATAGAGAGCAAATGAATAGTGAGTGCATGATAAATGGAAAGGGGAGAGAGAGAAAGAGAGAGAGAATCTGAGAGAAGGCATGAGGACGGTTTAATGGTGGAATTGTTGAGTGACAGACAAGGTGATGATGGGGACTAACACAGAATGCCTGGCTTATCATGGCTGACACAGAGAAGACACATCCCACATTGATGGCGAGTGATATAATAATGATGATGCTGATGATATTATGGATATCAAGTAAATTTACGCCTAGTCAAATGCTACATTGGCTGTCACAATGCAGTTGCTAGCGACACTCTCCTTTCTGAAGAAAATGACCATTTCACACAACTGTTGGTAAAGCATGAAAGAATGGAATATACTTATGGAATGCAATAAAATGCATAGGTTTTTCTTTAAAGGAGCAATATGCAGTTTAAACAATAATTGAGTAAATAGCTGAAGGATGGGCCTGGAGAAATGTAACCCCATGTTTGAGGCAATACAGTGTTTGTTTACATGGTTATGTTGTTTACAAACAAAGGAGTAAAACAAGCTTATATTTTGGGTTCTGATGGGCTAACACAATTGAACTAAGCTCATTCGGCATGTCTAAGTTATATTACTCAAGAATCAATAGGAATATATCATGAATTTAAAAGTAAAACAAATGATGTAGCAATCACAGATTGCCCCTTTAAGTAAAGAAGGATATATACTGAACAAAAATATAAACGCAAAATATAAAGTGTTGGTCCCATGTTTCATGAGATGAAATAGTAGAATTTCTGGGGTCTTTTAAGTTCTGCTAAGCTATATGGAATTGTTTTAAGAAGGATTTGGATGAAGGATCAAGGATCATTTTTCTATTTGAATTAGAATGTTAAGACCCCTTGAAGTATCAAAAACAAATATTAAAAAACTAATTCATTACACGGAACGACAGAGTCCCCCCAAAAATACAAAATGGACATGTTATTTTTTTGTATTTTTGTATTTTGTATTTTTTTTTCTCTCCAATTTATTGGTATCCCAATTGGTAGTAGTTACAGTCTTGTATCATCGCTGCAACTCCCGTATGGACTCGGTAGAGGTGAAGGTCGAGAGCCATGCGTCCTCCGAAACACAACCCAACCAAGCCACACTGCTTCTTGACACAATGCCCATCCAACCCGGAAGCCAGCCGCACCAATGTGTCGGACGAAATACTGGACACCTGGCGACTGTGTCAGAGTGCACTGCGCCCGGCCCGCCACAGGAGTCGATAGTGCACGATGAGACAAGGATTTCCCTGCTGGCCAAACCCTCCCCTAATCTGGACGACGCTGGGCCAATTGTGCGCCGCCCCATGGGCCTCCCGGTCGCGGCCCGGCTGCGGCAGAGCCTGGACTCCAACCCAGGATCTCTAGTGGCACAGCTAGCACTGCAATGCAGTTCCTTAGACCACTGAGCCACAACCCCTTAATTTTTGGCGCTAAACAGTCTCCATGCATTTTTTCAACTGGCACCAGGCAACCTTCAGACAAGTCTTGTGAGGCTGTGTGGGCAAAACAATCGACATACGTGTTCATGAGAGTCTCACTTTTCCACAAAGTGGTCATATTAGTGTGTATCCCAAACTGTTTGGACGCTACAGACAGAAGTTGGCAGATCAGCTGTACCAAATTCAGATGAGTTCCAAGACACTCGTAGGGCAAAACGGAGAACACCATCGCGTTGATATATACTTCCGGGTTGGAGCGAGCAGTCGCATCCGCACTTCGGTCTGCACTTCGGTCTGCAGGTAGTATAACTTTTCATTACATTTCATTACATTTCATTATAGTACAACGGTTTGATTTGTCTAATCTTAGCAATTTCTTCTTAGCTAGCTACATAGCCGTCTTTGTATCAAAGATAATTGCGTAATTATCGTATTTCGTCGTCCTAACGTATCTGCCCAGCAGCTAGCCAGCTAGCTAACACCCACCGTCTACATAGCTAGCTACATAGCCGTCTCTGTATCAAAGATAATTGTGTAGATAATTGTGTAGTCTAGAGCGATTTTCTAGGTTACCTAGCCAGCTATTGTCGTTCTTTTAACGCAACGTAACGTAATCAACACTGCTAGCTAGCTAGCCAGCTAGCACCTGAATCAACAACGCAGCCAGCTATTTGTCGTCCTTAACGTAGGAGACACTGCTAGCTAGCCAACAGCTAGCCAACGTCTACCGATTAGAACTCAACAACCCGGTCGCATTCCGCCTCGCTCCACAGGTAGTATCACATTTTCATTTAATTTCATTACAGTACAACGGTTTGATTTGTTTGATCGTAGCTAGCTACATAGCTAGCTACATAGCCGTCTCTGTATCAAAGATAATTGTGTAGTCTAGAGCGATTTTCTAGGTTACCTAGCCAGCTATTGTCGTTCTTTTAACGCAACGTAACGTAATCAACACTGCTAGCTAGCCAGCTAGCCCCCGAATCAACAACGCAGCCACTGCCAGCTAGCCTACAAAGTCAACAACGCAGCCACTGCCAGCTAGCCTACTTCAGCAGTACTGTATCATTTTTAATCATTTTAGTCAATAAGATTCTTGCTACGTAAGCTCAACTTTCTGAACATTCGAGACGTGTAGTCCACTTGTCATTCCAATCTCCTTTGCATTAGCGTAGCCTCTTCTGTAGCCTGTCAACTATGTGTCTGTCTATCCCTGTTCTCTCCTCTCTGCACAGACCATACAAACGCTCCACACCGCGTGGCCGCGGCCACCCTAATCTGGTGGTCCCAGCGCGCACGACCCACGTGGAGTTCCAGGTCTCCGGTAGCCTCTGGAACTGCCGATCTGCGGCCAACAAGGCAGAGTTCATCTCAGCCTATGCCTCCCTCCAGTCCCTCGACTTCTTGGCACTGACGGAAACATGGATCACCACAGATAACACTGCTACTCCTACTGCTCTCTCTTCGTCCGCCCACGTGTTCTCACACACCCCGAGAGCTTCTGGTCAGCGGGGTGGTGGCACCGGGATCCTCATCTCTCCCAAGTGGTCATTCTCTCTTTCTCCCCTTACCCATCTGTCTATCGCCTCCTTTGAATTCCATGCTGTCACAGTTACCAGCCCTTTCAAGCTTAACATCCTTATCATTTATCGCCCTCCAGGTTCCCTCGGAGAGTTCATCAATGAGCTTGATGCCTTGATAAGCTCCTTTCCTGAGGACGGCTCACCTCTCACAGTTCTGGGCGACTTTAACCTCCCCACGTCTACCTTTGACTCATTCCTCTCTGCCTCCTTCTTTCCACTCCTCTCCTCTTTTGACCTCTCCCTCTCACCTTCCCCCCTACTCACAAGGCAGGCAATACGCTCGACCTCATCTTTACTAGATGCTGTTCTTCCACTAACCTCATTGCAACTCCCCTCCAAGTCTCCGACCACTACCTTGTATCCTTTTCCCTCTCGCTCTCATCCAACACTTCCCACACTGCCCCTACTCGGATGGTATCGCGCCGTCCCAACCTTCGCTCTCTCTCCCCGCTACTCTCTCCTCTTCCATCCTATCATCTTTTCCCTCTGCTCAAACCTTCTCCAACCTATCTCCTGATTCTGCCTCCTCAACCCTCCTCTCCTCCCTTTCTGCATCCTTTGACTCTCTATGTCCCCTATCCTCCAGGCCGGCTCGGTCCTCCCCTCCCGCTCCGTGGCTCGACGACTCATTGCGAGCTCACAGAACAGGGCTCCGGGCAGCCGAGCGGAAATGGAGGAAAACTCGCCTCCCTGCGGACCTGGCATCCTTTCACTCCCTCCTCTCTACATTTTCCTCTTCTGTCGCTGCTGCTAAAGCCACTTTCTACCACTCTAAATTCCAAGCATCTGCCTCTAACCCTAGGAAGCTCTTTGCCACCTTCTCCTCCCTCCTGAATCCCCCTCCCCCTCCCCCTCCTCCCTCTCTGCAGATGACTTCGTCAACCATTTTGAAAAGAAGGTCGACGACATCCGATCCTCGTTTGCTAAGTCAAACGACACCGCCGGTTCTGCTCACACTGCCCTACCCTGTGCTCTGACCTCTTTCTCCCCTCTCTCTCCAGATGAAATCTCGCGTCTTGTGACGGCCGGCTGCCCAACAACCTGCCCGCTTGACCCTATCCCCTCCTCTCTTCTCCAGACCATTTCCGGAGACCTTCTCCCTTACCTCACCTCGCTCATCAACTCATCCCTGACCGCTGGCTACGTCCCTTCCGTCTTCAAGAGAGCGAGAGTTGCACCCCTTCTGAAAAAACCTACACTCGATCCCTCCGATGTCAACAACTACAGACCAGTATCCCTTCTTTCTTTTCTCTCCAAAACCCTTGAACGTGCCGTCCTTGGCCAGCTCTCCCGCTATCTCTCTCAGAATGACCTTCTTGATCCAAATCAGTCAGGTTTCAAGACTAGTCATTCAACTGAGACTGCTCTTCTCTGTATCACGGAGGCGCTCCGCACTGCTAAAGCTAACTCTCTCTCCTCTGCTCTCATCCTTCTAGACCTATCGGCTGCCTTCGATACTGTGAACCATCAGATGCTCCTCTCCACCCTCTCCGAGTTGGGCATCTCCGGCGCGGCCCACGCTTGGATTGCGTCCTACCTGACAGGTCGCTCCTACCAGGTGGCGTGGCGAGAATCCGTCTCCTCACCACGTGCTCTCACCACTGGTGTCCCCAGGGCTCTGTTCTAGGCCCTCTCCTATTCTCGCTATACACCAAGTCACTTGGCTCTGTCATAACCTCACATGGTCTCTCCTATCATTGCTATGCAGACGACACACAATTAATCTTCTCCTTTCCCCCTTCTGATGACCAGGTGGCGAATCGCATCTCTGCATGTCTGGCAGACATATCAGTGTGGATGACGGATCACCACCTCAAGCTGAACCTCGGCAAGACGGAGCTGCTCTACCTCCCGGGGAAGGACTGCCCGTTCCATGATCTCGCCATCACGGTTGACAACTCCACTGTGTCCTCCTCCCAGAGCGCTAAGAACCTTGGCGTGATCCTGGACAACACCCTGTCGTTCTCAACTAACATCAAGGCGGTGGCCCGTTCCTGTAGGTTCATGCTCTACAACATCCGCAGAGTACGACCCTGCCTCACACAGGAAGCGGCGCAGGT